>NC_091019.1:3110221-3820442 GCF_041296385.1 Aphelocoma coerulescens
CAAGGAGTGTGTTAGATCATTAAAAAATCATGGAGATGTGTCAGGAGGTATGGACAACAAATAATCTACTTGTGCTAAAAGGAGTTCTTCAAAATCCATTCATTCTTGCTCTCTGTTGCCATGTTTTTCAGATATCTGCTCTCTTTTGGGATAGAATGAGCAGTCCCCCTTTAGCTTTTACACAATCCACTTGTGGTCCTCACAGAATATCCCTCCTAAAGGCCATTTTTCAGAGCAGGCTGAGACAGAACCAAAGCTGATTATTCCTTGAGATGGGAGTAGCCAGATTATTCCTCATGGCTTCTTCCAGCTGTGTCTCCTGTACATTTTGTGTGTGTGTGTGTGTATGTAATATACATATAAATATATATATATATGTATAAACCTTAGATTGCTGCACTGTTGCAGCCCTGCAGCCAAAACCAAAATTGCTGTTGGCAAATAATCCTTCTTAGCCATGAAGAAACAGTGGTTTCAGTGAAGCTGACGCCAATATTGAGGAGTTTTCTAGAGAGCTGTTTGTGATCAGGCTCTGGATTTAGCAGGTTTACTCTTAATCAGTTTCCTCTCTGGCCCAGAGAAAACGATGTTCTTAAAGGACTTGGAAGCCTCTAATAAAATCAGAGAAGAATTTCAAGCAGCCCTGGCTTCCACTGCTCTGTGAAATGCCCAAGATGAGAGATCAGCTTGAATGTGTGCAATTCCCTGTCCAGCCAACCTCTGCTGGGGATTGTCAGGAAGGTTTTCCTTGTGGAAGCTCCTTCACTCTGGTTGTTCTGTAAAGAGCATTTTGCTGTGCAGGTTGCTCCCTAAATCAGCTGCTTGGCTCTCCCCCAGAGCTGCTGAATTAACATGATGTGACCCAGGGATGCAAAGGGATTTCTTTCATTATCGGGGCTGGGATGCTTGGGAGAACACAAAGATGGGTTTCCTAGACAACAGCTGATGTCACTGGCAACTGGGAGAAAGTACAGAGGCTGAAAGGGGAGGTTATGAAGAGCAGGAATCAATTTAGGGGAAAAAAAATCTGAATAGCAAAATTTTAGGTTTTTTACAAAATATAGAACTCAACAGAGAGACCTGCTTCTGAAGTCTGGGAAACAGCTCTTGGGGTATCAGAAATAAAAATCCCTCATAAAGTAATGCAGTTTAAAACACAAGTACATCACCTCCTGAAGTCTCTACATGCTGCAGCCTCAAAGTCACAATCCTCATCGAGCTTTTTTCCCCAAAATAAAACAATCCAGAATCATAATCCTGCTGGAATAAACCCAGGTGGCACCATGCACACAATTTCATTTGGGTGAAGTTTCACTTCCAATTCCATGCAGGATAAATAAACCATCTCTCCTCTGCTCTGGATGTGCTCACGGTGGGAGGGCTGCTGCAGACTTCTGGTTAATATTTAAGTTGCATTCCTGACAGCAGAGTTCTGTGCATCAGCTTGACAAACCAGCTTGTGACTAGCCCTGTGGTTCACGTCTGAAAAACAGGCTAAAAACTTGGATGTATCATTCATCTGCATCAGCAGCTCGAGGAGGATTAAATTTCCCTCATCTGACCATTTTTAAATGATGTAAAAGATTATTTTTCTGTGCTTAAAACGATAGCCCTTTGGGCTAACCATTGCTTTAGAGAACTATTTTAGGATCCTAAAGGTCTTGAGGCTGCAGTTTCCCAGACTTCCAAGCTGATGTGTTGGCTTGCTGCCATCAGCAAGGCAGGGGCTTTTCCTCCCCCTTCAGCAGCTCCCCTGCCATTCCTTCTGCCTGCTCTGGCCAAACAAAAGCTCTGCTTTTGTTTCACGTTAACTAATTAGCTTCCAGATGGGTGAGTGAGTGGAATCGTCTCAGGGATGGTCCTGGCAACCGTCAGGGCTGATGCCAAGCAAAGTGGGAGACCAGGGGGGAGTTGGCTGCCCCTTCCACTGGCAGGATTTTATTGCATTGCCCTTCTGCTTCACGGAGCTTCAGCATCAGGGGAGGGAATTCGATGTGTGCTGAGAACCAGGAGTTCTCATCTGTGGCCAAAATTCAGTAACCCCTCTTTCTGTAGTCTTGGACTGGGACTCTTGCATCATCCACCTGAGGATTTTATAACCTTTTACAATAAATTCTCATGAATTAACTGATATGTCAGGAAAAAGGAGGAAGGGAACCACATGTCAGCCAAGCCTTGCTCCAGTCCTTAGGAAGATTATGGAGCAGTTCCTCATGAAAACTCTTCACTGGCACATGAGGACATGAACTCCAAAGGTCTCTTCCAGTCTAATTCTTTTCCTCATCTGTGGTTGCTTTGCCTCTTTCACAAGTGCAAGGTGACATTGACCAGTGCTGCTTTCAGTTCTGCTTATGAGAAGAAGAAGGAATAGCAGTAAACACCTCTGACTATTGCTTGCTTTGAATTACACCTTTTTCTCTCTCAAAACTATTTCTCAGGCAAATATCACTCTGAGGCTCACGTTGGGCAAATATATTGGTAAAGTTTGGTGGAATAAGAGCTTACATAAACTCAGAGCTCTGGGACACTGCAGTTTATTGAGCTGCTTGCTGGATCAATTTTCCTCTCCACTACCTGCCAGTGGATGTCACACTTACACAGAAATGGAGCAATAAATGAGCCAAATTTCTACTTCTTGCACTAAAAAAGTGCTCTTGCATTAAATCTTTACAATCTCCTCCAGGAAAACTTTGAGTTCAGCAGGAGGGTAGCCTGAGGAAGGGAACAAAATTCAGCCCAGACTGTGTATGCAGTGAGGATTTCTTTTGTGCTTTATGAACCCGGACTAAAAGCTTCCTAACAGGTGAGAGAGATTTTACTGGGAGGAATTGTCAAATCTCCGTGAGAAAAGCTTTCTCCCTGGTTTTATTAGTGAGCTGTATCCATGCAAGGCAATTCTGTTGTAAATAGAGCTAAAAATGGGTGTCACAGTAACAGTTTCATCGTGATTTTATTATCAGGGCAATGCACTCTTGGCATTTGCTTCTAATTCTTTTCATTGTGACTTTCTGTGCTCTGTCCCAGCAAAACATCGAGGCAGTGAGGTGCTGCTGCTCCTGGGCTTCTGTGCCCTGGCAAAAGTGGTGGCAAGGTTCTTGTGGGAGTTGTATTTAAATTGGGAAGCACTTCAGAATGAGCACTGCTTCAAATGGAACTCCCTACAAAAAGTGAAGTGTCGAAAAGTAGCTTCCAAAGACAGTTCTGAGTGCTGGAGAGATTATTGCCATTCCCTGAGGCACAGGAAACTTAAGAGGCTTAACCAAAAGCTGCTGGAGTTCATTGTGAGAACCCTGGGCTGCTGCCAGGAAAACTGAGCCATTTTTCTTTCTTAATTTTTTTAAAATGTCATTGCTGAAATCGCATGGATTAAAACAAAAAAAAAAGCCAAAAAACCCAAAAAGCCTCAAGCACAAAAGAATTCGTGGCTAAATGACTTCTATTGACTTTGCTGTCCAAGACACTCACTTGGAAACTGATTCTCAGAAGCTAAAATTAGACTGGCATCATATCTAAAGCCCTGGGATTTGTGTTGGTCAGTAGAATTGGAATAAAAACAGTTGGCAGCAACCTTTCTTTCCTGCTGAGCTATCCTGCTAAAGTCTACTCAATTATGCATCATTTATCAATCATAATGGTGTCATGGTTATATTAATTAATTGCTAGGTTTAGTCAGACTAAACTTTTTTATCTCTCCTGCTTTTATTATATCAAAAATCAATCTCCCTTGTTAAACCTCTGCATTAAAACATAGGAAGTTCTCTGCTGTTTTTGTTTTCCCTCCTACTACACCTCAGCATGAACACAGAGCTTTTGGTCGTCATTAACTAATACAGATGTTAATTAATTAATCATGCTTGCATAGTTCTCTATTAAATTGCCAGTCTACTAAAATTCATCCTTTCTGTTCCCTAAGGGTATTTGATATTTCAGTGAGGTCTTCTGTTAATTTTCTCTTTCCCACAGCACGTTTAACCTTCTTTTGCTGTCATTTAGAGGCATTATCATCTCCCTTATCCTCTCCTGAACCTCATGTGTTGTTTTTTGCCTTGCTCTAACCAGAGCTGTGTAGTTGCCCCAGATTCTCTTCTGATTAAGTGTCAAAAATCAGGAAAAAACCCCTGAATCAGGGTTAACTCTACCAGAAGTCAGATTGTAGAATCCAGACCTGACTTCTGGTCCATATTAAGATGCAATTACTTTGATTTGTATTTCTTTTAAATAAGATTTATCACTGTGTGTGATTAGGTATTTGCTAGTAAATTAGACCTAGTTTATGTGGAGAGAAAAAAAAATATTAGAAACTTGGAAAGATTTAAAAAAAAAAAGATTCCAGGAATGATTTGGAATCTCAAAATCATGGTCAGTAATGAGAAACTAAAGAAGTCCAACCTACTCCAAGACAAGGGAACTTGGAGAAAAGCTGCAGAACCTTCTGGGAGAGGATTGCAGAGAGCTCTGAAATCAAGCAAAATGCAACAAACCCCAGAGTTTGGGAAGTTGAGACAGAGCAGTTCAGGGTACATTTAAGACTGGCTGAGAGTAATTAACCATCAGAACAATTAACCTATGGACGTAGTGAATTTGTTGGAGTATTTAAATTGAGACCAAGTATTTTTCCTAGATATGTGGTTGCTCAGCCAGGAATTACCAGGTGAAACTCCTTGGCACTGCCTCCTGTCTGAAGTCAGGATAATTCATCACAGACTCTTTCAGCCTTGACATTTAAAGCTCCAAATGTCATCTGCTCAAAACCTCGTTTTAGTTTGTTTTTTTTCCTTCCAAGTGTTTGGAGGGAGACACAAAACATCTCCTCTCTTGGGATTCTTGCCCACACACATTCCCAACTGTTTTCCTGGGAATAGTGCAGAGTATGCCTTGTCATTCAGGACTCTTTACTCCTGTCCTGTAATGTAAAAATCTCTTTTAATTTGTTCCTGTTCTTTGCTATTGCACTGGCTGGAGTTTGTTTGTGGTGGTTGCTCCCCTATTCACGTTTCATTTCCAGCTGCTTTTGTACACATATAGATATAAATATGTACAGAAATAAAAATGTTTCCTGCAGGCCATGTAATTATACCTGCAGATTTTCTCTCTGCCAGACCTTTCCTGTTATTGCTGCTTCCTCAGTGAGGCAGTGGGAGATTTGTTAGGCCAGCTCTCTGGGGGTAAATCCATGCTGCAATTTAGGTATCATTTGCTAAGTGTTCCGTGCCAACTATTTCCTGCTATTTGTATTATTCAAATCGTGCTTGTAGAGCTGTCTGGTTTCTCTCTCTTTTTTTTTTTTCCCCCCTATTCTTCTTGATCTATGTAATAAATCTAACACAGGCTTCATCCTACTGTTCTGTCAATCCCAAGGAATCGGTTCCTGCTGTTCCAGCTGCACAGCTTTGGCTGATTTCTGCCAACTCAGAAACTTGAGTTGTCATTTCTTTGCCTCTCCTCCCCCTTGGTTTTGTGTGCAGCCACTCCTCACTCTCCTCATGTCAACCAAGTGAAGGATAATGAAGTTTTATGCCTCTCATGACAACTTTCTTCCACTTCTCCCTCTTTTTTTATGATTTATTTATCCACAAAGCTGCTTTTGTCATCTACCTGTTGCTCCCAGCCTGGAAGCACATGCTGTGTCACGTTTGGCCTTCACCTTTGATTGCCCAAATCCCCTTTTCTCCAGTGTCCTTGCTATAAAACAGTGTTTTGGTGCTGCCTGTGCAGACAAGCAATGCCCAGCCACAGATGAAGTGCTCTGGCACTGAGCAGCTGGTTGCTTTTCCCTGCACCTCAGGTCTGTGCTGGAAGTGTAACATCTCTTCAAGGGAAGGATGTTGTAGCCTCTTGCTAAGGCACCGATGACCCATTTTTATTTTCCCTCGTGCTGCTCAAAGACAAAAGAAGGTGAGACCATCCGAGGGAGTTCTCATGATTAATTGGTCTCTGCTACCTGTCCCAGAACGCAGATTGGAACTGGAACGCGCCGGCTCCCCAGGCTGAATTCACAGAAAGCAGCTGGGGGCTTTTCTAATAAGCAGCAGCAACACACACCTGCCACTTGATGTGTGAATGAGCTTTAAAATACTGGCTTGTTTCAACCACATCAAAGCAACTCTGGCTTTAGATGCAGCTATTTAAGCCCATTTGCATCCCCTTCCTTGTCGTCTGTGCCAGCCACAGAGAGGCACTTTAAGAATGATGCTTTCCTGTGTGTTAGGCTCGTGTTTCAGTTTAAAGCCGCGGGAGGTGCCTGATTTCCCTTCTTCTGACGGCATCATCCCTGATGAACTGATCCTTTGGCACGCTAATAACGGGGAGTCGAGCGAGCTGCAGCACTCGTGCCATCACTGTGGTGCTTCAGCAAGCCAGTGCCACGTGGGCATTTGTTTTCTGGTACTTAGGAAGTGAGAAGAGTGGTACCCCCTTCACAGCAATGGGGAAGAGCAGCACAGAGGTGGGGACGTGCATCTGTGTCCCTGGAATAAGGAAGGTTGGAATCAGCAGGCCTCCTCACAGCAGGTGAGTTTAGCATTCCGATGAGTGGTGGAAGAAATCAGAGTAGAACAAGCTACACTTTCAGCCCAGGAACATGGAAAAGATTTGGACAGATGGGAAAGGGATCCCCAGAGGCCCTGTGGCCAAATGGAAGGGTGTCTCACTTAAAAGATTACTTGATGGGTGAAGGGACACTAGGAGATAGAGAATAATTAACTGGGCCCTTTGAAGTCTTTAAAAACATGGTGGGTAATTTGGTTGAAAAATACTTTGTAGTGACTTAATCTGCTCTAAAATGAGCCTGTTTATTGATCCTTGTTTATGGCTTTGCTTCTGGGAGGAGTGGGCAGTGTAGGGGTCCTGATGGCACTTTTAAGGCACTTCTACTTCAATTTTTGTTCCCTTTGGAAGCCTCCAAGCACATAACTATGGTCATGCTCCACAAGTGTCACCAGCTCAGCAGATGTTGGCATTTGCAGCACATTGACTCGGGGCATTGCAGGAAATAACTGTGTCATGCTTTCCCTCACAGTCTGCAGCTTTATCCTGCCTCTGTTGCTTTTATGCCTTGGGGGAAGCTCAACTTTAAGTCAGAAGTGCTGGGTCACCAGGCTTCAACTTCTTAATTTGCATGGAGGAGTTGTGCCTACAGGAAAGGCTTTTATTTGGGGGCAGACTGCCCAAATTGCTAAATTCTTACCCCAGGATGGGTGGCTGAGTCTGAACTCCACCTTTTCCACTGCTCACGTTTCACAGCACAATGAAGCAACTGATACCCACATCCCAGCCCTCTCTCTGAGGATGTGAAAGTGGAGACCCTGAATTATTTAAGGGTGTGAGGCGTTCCAGGGATCCAGGCTGGCAGTAAAAAGCCTTTCCTTGTTTGTTTTCAAATAGGTGCAATGCATAGGAAAGCATAATACAACATAATACATATTACAGGTATATTCACAGAATCATTTAGGTTGGAAAAACCCTCTAAAATCAACAAGTCCAGGCATTCCCACAGCACTGCCAAGCCCACCACTAATCCATGTCCCCAAGTGCCACATCCCCATGGATTTGAAATCCCACCAGGCATGGGGACTCCACCACTCCTTTGGGCAGTCTGCTCCAAAGCCTGGCTATCCAAATATTTAAATATATATATAAAATATAGAATATACCTCTGGCATTTCGGTAACTGCAGGTGACTGGACAGTGTGCTGTTGTGCAGAGGACACTTGAAACAATCAAAACCTGGTTTAAAATCCCAGCATTAGGACAGAAGGGGTGACTCCACTGCAGGCTGTGGTGAGCACAGGTAACACAAAATGATGTTCTTGCACATGGCCAGGGCTGTGTCAGAGGAAACCCAGTCTGACACAGCCCTTCCAGAGACTTCTGTGCCACTGCTCATAAATTGACTTTATCCTTAATGCTGATGGGTGATACTCAGCACTCTTGGGGCACTGTGAGTATCAAAGGTGCAGCAAATGTTTCCCATATTTCCTCCAAAGCTCATCCAGCCCAGGCCCTGTCACTGTAGTACAACCCAGCTGCTCTCAGGAGCGTGGGGATGACAGCAAGGGGAGGGTTTAGCTCCTCATTTCTGGGTTATCAGAAAATGAGCTGTTCTGCCCTGCAATCCGCAGACAGACAATCTGGGACAACAAGGCACGTAACATCATTTTGATATTTTGAGAAATGGGGACAAAAGAATTAGAACAGTCTTGTTGGCTGCCTTCAAAACTTCTTTGTGACAGCCAGTAAGAATTTTACAGTAGGGAGAAAGCTCTAATCTTTTTAACTGTGATTTTTTCTTTAAGCAAGAAGACAATTTATTGACATTTTTACCAGAAAATGCAGCTATTAAAAAAACCAACAAATTGAAAAAAGGCACTCTGAGTCTTCTAGCAATCAAACCATATGATTGCATTTCTCTCATCAGTATAATTTACTGCAAGGACAATGTTGATGAGATTTAGACAAGATTTTAAATTTTCTGTCGGGCTAACAGGAATTTAGTGTCAGTTTTAATGGTGTCACACAAATAGTAACCAAATTTAACTATAGAACTTGAAACCACTGTTGGATCTAACACGTGTAAAATTAATGAACAGATACAATTCAGTTTGACTTCATGACTTGATGTGCTGTACAACAAATTGTGAATTACAGAAACAAACAGCACTCTTTGGGAATTATTTTTTCTGCTGCTTTTGCTTTTAATCCACTTTGCTGTTATTAACTTTTACCAAATGTAAAACTTTATGAGCAGCATGCAAGCAAAACCTCCCATGCACAGCACCATTTCAAACAAGAAATGATTGCTTTAAAACAGCCAGAAAACTGGACTCTGCTGTGCTAGTGATGAAGGAAAACTCTGACATGAGATCATAACTAAGATGAGGCTTTTGATCTGAAGCTTGAATAACTTTGGTGATGGAGGAGGACGGATATGTCCTGTTCTCATTGGAATTCTGACCCTAAAAACCCCAGCTGGTATGAGCCAGACTCTCCTAGACCCTTCAAGGACCTGCCACCTGCATGCCACAGTAAATTAAAGTGCATTTACATTCTTCCTTGGGACAACTGCACAAGTTTTATCCTGGGGTTTTGTGTGAAGACCTCCAAGAAAAAACTTGGGCTTAAGACAAAAATGCCCTGCTTTGCTGCTGCCTGATTATCTGAGACCCAGCATTGACCATCCCATAAATATTCTCAATTAAATGCTGTGTCTGCCAGTTGGGATGAAATAATTGCTCAAGATGATACCAACATGATTTATAAAGGAATATGTGTAACTAGGGAAAATGTGCAAGACAGCTGGATTAAATTGACTAATGGAATATTTTTACATGCCTGAACATTGCCATATTTTACTTGGGCAAGTACTTGGGCAGATGAACATCTGATGAGACACAGAAATACTCAGAGCTGGGTTTTCAGGATGTTTCTCAGTTTGTTACCTATAGGGCAGTTTGAATGTGAACTGCAAGTTGTCTTTAAAAATCTGATTTTAGACCCGCAAAGACTGCAAGGAAGATGCTTCATTAGCTTTAACAGAGTTAATTTCTGGTTGATTTAGCTGCCTGTTGATGCTGAGATATTTGCTTGGTCACCAGATTTCCCTTCTTCACTGCCTCCCTTACAGATTCCAGCTGGAGATTTCAAGGGTCAGTCAGTCAGTTAAAATCTTTAAGATCAAAAGCAACATTGAATTGTTATAATTGTTTTTTTAATGGCTAAATTAGTTTTATCTTCTATATCCCTGCAATAAGTCAAAGCACATTTTCAAGCTGTTCACAACAAACTGCAGTGGGCAATGACACAAAAAACCCTCATTAGGAATGAAAAACAGAACTAAATTTAAAATAAAGGATGTTGCTAAAACTCAGTTTGTTCTGAAGGAAGCGGAGTGGAAATTATGAATTATATTATTTATTATTATATTATTTATGAAAACAGAAACCCTGGTATTTTTAAATTATTGTTTATAATTTTGTAATAGAAATGGAATCCTTGTGAATCTGTACTCAGTTTTAGGCATCCCCTAAAGAGGGGAAAGCTGTAAAAGCTGTGTATGTTCTTATATATAACTCTGTACTTTTATTTACTGACCTATTACTGTCCTTTACTGAGAAGATACTGCAAGTTACTTTTAATTAAGGTAGTGATCCCTAGGGAAAGGACAGGGAAAGAGGGAAATTCCACTGCTTGGGAACCTGAAGTGAGGGAAAGGGCACTTAGTTGTTAAATTGGATTGCAAATAGCAAATCAGAGAAATGCTGCAGTGTAAAAAACTCTAACTCTGGAAGTTATATATCATTTCTCCCTGCTGAATTTTCTTGCTCTTACTTTACAGAACTGCTCTGAAATGGATTCTATCATTTTTTTTTCCAACATGCTGATTATTCATTAGCCATGAATATTCAAGACTTGAGCTATTATTTGAATGCACTTGGCCAGATACATTGCATGTAGTGCCTGCTCCTTGATTGGAGAAAAACAGAGCGATTCTGTGTTCAAATATTTGCATCCACACATTTTCCATTTGTTTTTAAACAATCTTCATACATTTGAATTTCAAGTGGTAATGACATAGCCTGAGACCCAGTCAGGAGTAAAATTCCCTGGAGGGCTAACAGAGTGTTGAACTTGCAGAGCCGATTTATGAGTGGCACAAATATGGCTGATGAGTTGCAGTGTCTGGTTGGTCTTTAAGCTCAGAATTCATGGAATCATTGAGGTTGGAAAAGACCTCTAAGATTATCAAATCCAACCACCAACCCAGCACTTCCAAGGCCACCTTTAAGCCACGTCCCCAGGGGCCACGTCCACAGGGATTTTAGTTCTCTCCAGGAATGGCGACTCCATCGCTGCCCTGGGCAGCTGTGCCAGGGCTGGACTATCCTCTTGATCAAAAAATTCCTGGAAGCATGAAAGGGGAAAGCAGGAATAAGATCAGTGCCTATGGAGAACATGGCAGAGAAGTTCTGCCTGCCAGGACTCCCAAGGCAAAATAAGAAATCCCCTAAAAAATGCCCTATGTCTACGTATGTGTGCAGTGCTGGCCTTGCAGAGGTGGGGGCTGCTCTTCTTTTATTTCTTCCTTCTCTAATATTGAAGATTCAGGGCAACTTTTTGTTTCAGGAGCTGTTTTGGGGCTTCATTTTGTTCTTGCCTGGATATTTTGGTAATACATGCCTTGCTGCCAGCCCGTGGGGTTTTGTGCCGAGGGAAGGAGCACCCACTGAGTGTGGCAGGCTGTTTGTGGCTCCTCAGTTAGGGACAAGGCTGCAGTTTCAGCTTGGATGAGCTGAGAAGGGGGAATTCACGGGCTCAGGAGGTGAAATGGTGCTGGAAATCACCTGCCACTTCATTAGTCACACTTGGATTAATTCCTGCCAGTGCCACCAGAATTTCCCATCCTCTCTCCAGGTGAGATCGTGTTCCTGCCCTTAACGATCCTTGCCTCCAGCAGTGTGGGGGACGCTTGTGGGCTTTCTGCTGTCCTCCAGAATCTCTGTGGAGCTGTCCCAGCCATCTCTTGGTCCCCGGAGGGCAGAGTAGGGGTGGTGCACAGGCTGTGTTTGGCCGTGCCTGTGCTCACCACACACCGGGGCAGATCCAGGTAGGGATCTCTGCACTTCAGGGAAGCTGTCTCTGCAGCAATCCCTTGGCTGTCCTTCTCCAATGAGCCTAGCAGGGCGCTGAGGCTTCCTAAAAAACCTGATGAATGCTCAGCATCACAGAATATTCGTGGCTTATGCAGTTTGTTACAAGCCAGGTTGCTCTCAGTATGGTGTAAAATGATCCTGTGCTCAAGTTCAAGTTTTCTTCCTTAGTTTTCCTTCTTTTCCTAGCGACCAAGTGCATTCCTAAAGGGAAAGGGAAATCAGCCTGCTCCATGCACTGTCAGTTCTAGTACAGCCAATATGTGTAACAGGTTGATTTTTTTTTTTCTGGGGGCAATAAAAACTGTATGAGATTGCAAAAGGTTTATGTATGTTTTATAGCAGGAGCAACCATTAGAGCAAAGCTACATTGTTTTCCTCTTTCATGCTCCCTTTCTGCTTTCAGACCACATCACTGTGAAGTCAGGCCAGGAGGAGGTTCTTCAGCCTCAGAACATGACTCAGGGAAAAAAATTAGCAGTAATGTTATGTATTTATGCAGTGGCATTAAGCAGGTTGTAAATGTTTTAAATCAAACAAATAGGAGGTTAGGAATGTTAATGCAGAAGGTCTCCCATTCAGATCCCCTAATCAAGCAGGAAACTCAAAGTGTAAAATATCTGGTGCAATTCACTGAAGTCAAAGGCTGCTCATTCCCAGGTTTCCCTGGGTGTGTTCCACCACTCACTCACTCCATCTTATTTCCAGGACAGTGGGATTTTCAGCAATCATAGAACAGTTCAGGTTGGAAAAGACCTCTGAGGTCACCAAGTCCAGCTGCTAAGCCAGCACTGCCATGAAATGTAAAATTACACTCTGAAGGTGCTCAGTGACAAGCCCAGAGATGGCACACAGTGATTCAGATGGAGTTCTGCAAGTTGCATGTCACTGCCATTGTGGATGAGTGGTGGAAAAGCAAAAAGCTGAATCCCTCTGAATGTGCTGCTCGTGTTTTTTGTGTTCTGTTTGGCTTCTTGCTGGAAACATTGCTAGGGAGAGCTGACATACATTTTTTAAAGGAATAGTGAAAGGATTTGCAAAATGCTGGAGCTGCCCGTGCTTTGTCCATGTTTTTTTTCTGCAAGAAGATGTTGTGCATCTCTCAGATTAGAAAATTCAAGGTGTTGCTGGTAAGTGTAGACATGTTTTGATAGCATGCAGCTTTCCAGTTCCCAATTCTTCTGGAAGACTGGCAGGCTTTTGGTGCTGAGAAATCTTCTGTCAACTGATCCTTCCCTGTTTCCTGAAGCCTGGATTGACTCCTGTCCTCCCTGAAGGTAGGGTCAATTTTATTGCCTTTGAAAAAAAACCATTTTAAATCAGGGAAGAGCCAGGAGTGGAATGTGTGATCATGCAAAACATAGATAATTTAAGAGCCAATCAACTTCTACCTCCCCCCCAAAAAACAAAATTTAAATAATGGGATTTGTGGCAAAAACAAAACCCCAAAAAGAATTCGCTGCACCATTGGCTCCAAGGATTGATGTCAGGTAAAGAAATCCCCATGGGAAGCTGTAAATATTACTCTGCTCTGCATCAGTTGAGGAGGATGGTGTTCTCTAAATGAGGGGAGGATCACTTTATCCTCAGACAGCCTCTGACTGAAGGAATGTTTTTCCTATCACTGAAGTCACCTCCTATGGAAAATTAAAAGCCAAACTAAACTTGAGGCCTTTCCCTATCCCTGAAACAAACACTGTAATAATCTACCTTGCCTTTAGTATCCTAATACTTGCAGTTCAGTTTAAATGCTAATTAGTATCAAAGTACTAATTAATATTGGCATTTTCCACCAAAGAGGCTAAAAACGTAGCGGGTTCCTGCGAGTCAGTGTTGAATTCTATGAAAAATGGAGACTCTGCAGTGGCTGATCAACTTCTGTGACAAAACTAGGTAAAAAATAAATCCATGAAACACTAGCATGCCCCTTTTTCTTGTACTAATTCCAAGGAGTTCAGTGACACCCAAACCATTCTCTGATTCTGTTCCGGGATACTTTGAATATGTGCAGTATTGAATTGGTGTTCTGATGCTTTGGTAGTTTCAGGTTCATCCTGTGCTGGCTCTGCTCCTATGTGGTTTTTTAAACAGTAGTAAATCACTCTTTAGGACTGTAAAATAAACATTAAGAGGTCATTTACAGTTTGCCCTTTTGGAAAAACTCTTACACAGGTCCATTACTTCCCTGTATTATGGAATAATATCCTTAGCAGTCCCATCATAACCTTGGTTTTAGCATTGTTTGTCCTTCCAGCCTCCTCTGGGACTTTCTTTTCCTGAAAAAAGAGAAATATTCTCTATAAACAACTAAACAAAACCTTTGGGTCCATGGAGGGGTCACTGAACTGGATACAAATCCACTCTACAGCCAGTTGTGGCATCAAACTTTCGCCTGCTATGGCAAATATCTTCAGCTTCTGTTAGATATGGAGAATTGTCCCGTTCCCAGAGTAGGACTGGAGCCTGTGACATCTGGGTTTCTGTTTCATAGCTCTGAAACCCAGCTGACACTACCAGGAGCAGAATGCTGTGTAGGGACCTGAAAACTTCTACTCTGCTTGTTCCAGGGGAAACTCATTTGTAAATAAAATATCTCATTTCATGTCAGTGTTTCTACTGTCGAAACTACAGAAATCACTGACTGAGTTGGCCTTGCCTGTATTTCAGATTTCACAATTTCATCTGTTTAGGATAGTCCCTGGAGCCTGAGTGTCACGGAAAAGGAAGTTTTTAGCAGTTTCTTGTTCTGACTTCTTCAATTCCTAAATATTTTAGTTTCTCACTGCCTACAGTTGGGGTTTTGTTTTGTCACTGCACTGTCTTGGGTGTTTTCCTGGAAATATGAGCCAAGCTGAAATTGTGGAGCTGTTGCTCCTGGAATTTTTCAGTGCAAACCTCTGATTCTTTTTTGACGCCTCCATATTTTCTGCCAGTATAGGACTGTTCATGTCATGTACAAACACTTGGAAATGCATGGAATGCAGAGAAATCACAATCTTTTTTGTTTGCAGTCATTTCACGCCCAGAGATTCATCTTGACACCAAGTGATTTTGCTCTTTCTTTACGTTACCTTGGAAAAATAAGTTACTAAATGATCATTTGGCTAAACCTGCTGCTGGAGCCAGGAGCTGGCAGAGGTTGTCAGGGTGTCTCCAGGAGATGGTTGGTGACATTTTGAAGCTGGCACGTGTGGGAGCTGAGCTTCAGAGGGCACAGAGCCTTGTGAGCAGCTGCAACTTTGCTCCTTTAAGCTGCCTTTTGCTTGCTTGAATAGCTGTGGTTTTGATGAAACCAAGGAAAGCAGTGGTGAAGGGAATTAGATGTAATGACTGTAAAAAGAAGTGAAGGAGAAAGGGGACATCCACGGCCTCAGTGTAACTTATCTTTGACAAGCTGATCTGTTATTTTTCACTGATGCAAAGGTTAAATCCATTAACTGGTGGTCTTCCACTGAGGACAGGGAGCTGACAAGGCATGAAGGACTCGGGCCAGCAAGACCACAAGGTACTTGATCTTTGAATGCATGGCTTTTATTGTCAGCAGCAGACACGACTTGACTTTCATCTGTTCCCCCTACGTGTGAGGAAGTGAACATAAATTAATAGCTACAGTAATTTCCTCTGGGTAAATCTATCTAAATGATCCAAAATACCAGGATGCTGAAAGGCTGATGGCTTCCCTGTCTGACATGATGAACATCTACAGCTGTTTGTGGAGCCAAAGGCAGCTCTGGGTGCTCGCTGTCTTTCAAAATCAGGTCACAGCACCAATCACGTCTTTCTACACAAAATCCCCTAGATTTCAGTAAAATTTGCATGAACTGGATGACAGCCTGATGTACTGATGCTATATCTGAGTTTCTAAAAATGACAAGGAAATGACTGCTCTGTTTGCCTTCTGAGAGATGTGAGACTACAGGTGGAGTGTTTTTATCCCCAGCTGTTGAATGTATCACTGTTTTGCACTTTTATCTATGCAACAGTCTGTAGTCAGATAGTCAAAGTGACAAATCAGCAAATTCGGGGGACTTGCTGCCCAGTTATGGTTACACACATCCAGTCTTGCCCAGCAACGAATGGAACAGACCAGCCATAAAGTTCTAATTATATATTTCATACATGGCTATTTAAATTAATGAGTTTTCCTGCCCCTCATATGAGGTGTGTGAATTCCTCCACCACTGCAACGAGAAGGAAAACAGGTTCCTGTGATCTCCTAACCCTTGTAATCCACAGGCAGAACTCTTGCTCAGTGACTTGCTACCAGCCACTGTGGCCTGTGTTGTCAATTCAAATGAAGGACAAAAGAAAAATCAAGAGAGAAGAAAACTGTCTGTTTCATGTCCTTTCTTTTTGCCCTGAATCCCTGTGACATGGCAGCCATCAGACAGCAGTCACATATATTTCACTTTTCGAAATTGATTTGCAGTTTTCAAGAGGCTGAGAAGCAATAAAGTCTAAGCTTACCTAACACCTGGTAGCATTAACTACAGTTCAGAAACTTCCAACTAATAAGAGGGAACATAATTTGGATTTAGCAAGAAGCAGGATTTATGAATTCTTCATTCACTGTGACTAACTCATGCCCTTGGGAAAGTTTCTCCTTCTCTATTTTACCAGACCTGTGTGGAAAATGAACTTGGCACTGAGGGTATTTATGAACTTTGGAAATTCTAGGTTAATAAACCCAAGTAATCAATGATTGTTAAATACATTTAACCTTAAAGAAAGTAATTTACCTGCTCCTGTTTACCGAAGGTTGCTGAGATGTCCCTGAGGTGCTGGTTGGTGACTGCTGAGTAGAAGAGGGCAGTGCTTTGCTTTGTTTACAAACTGGAGGTGATACTCCTGCATAATAAAAGCTGGTTTTAGCAGCGAGCATCTCTTCCCCTTGTTGAGCAGCCTCCTCTTTTGACAGAGACAAGCTCCATAAAGACCAAGTGCATGTTCAGCTTGACAGCAGAGCCCTCATGGGTTTGATGAACTCCATCTTTTAACAACAAACTTCAATAAACTCTAATTTTTAAAGACGTGGGGTCTATGTAATCCCCGCTTTGTATAACTCAGCTCTGTCAAAATCTCGTTGTGTAACTTTGAAGCAAACATCAGCCTTAGCAAATGGGGATTTATGGCTGTGAGTGGTTAAATGTGGCACATTCCTGATCCTGAGGAGTAAGTTTTGAGACAGAAAACCTTAACACGAAAAAAAAAAGTTAGTAAATATTCCTATTGGCAGGAAAAGGAGAACATCTGCTCAAGTCACGAGTGGTTTGTCGCCTGAGTTAGCAGCAGGGCAGCCTACAGCTAATTAGCTATGGCTTGATAGGAGAACAGGAGTGCAGTGGATAGAAATGTTTGTCTTCTGAAGTTGCTTGAAATCCCTCTAAAAGCATCAAAAACATGACACTTGACTTTCCTTTTTAATTCTTTCCTTGGTATCTTTGGAAATTGCTGCCATGAGACTGCTTAGCTATGAGTACAGACCCCCACTGAAACCTCTGTGCATGAAATGTCCTGCTTTGATCTGGTTTTCATTAAAGCATTTCAGTGAGCACTTGTCCATTCCTACCCAGAAATTTGCACAGAAGCCCATGCAGAGCACTGAGCATATCTCCCAAACTCAAATTTAAACACAGATTTTCCCACATATGCTGAGGCAACGCCGAGATCAGCCAGAATATGGAATTTGCATTCTTTTAAGCTTTTGTTGTAGGTCTGGTCTTGAGAGCTGCAGAGCCAGTCTGAATTTGGGACCATAGCCTCCAAACACCTCTCCTGCTTTTTTTCCTGAACTCACCTTGTGCAGGGATGTCTCAGATTCAAAAGGGATCTGTCCTTTCCAGCACCTTTGAATCTCAGATATCTGCAGTTGGCTTTGGTGTAAGGGTGAGGTAATTGTGGGTGCCAACATAATTAACCTTGCATGTCTGTTATGTTAATTCCTAAGACAGGCCTGCTAATGTGTGGAAACAGGGAGAGCCTCCAGTATGTTTCACTCTTTTCTTCAGCTCCCTGCAGTCCAAGTCTGTAATTTATACTTTGTGTAAGATGCTTCATTTTGGCATAGCTCTTGTGAGAGTTAAATGCTAAATTCTCTTGAGAGGAATGTATTTTTAAAAAATTATACCTATTTTTATAGGGAGGGAAGCTCTACGTGTTTGAACAAGGTGAGCAACACTTGCTTTCCACTGTATTTGTGACTGACACGCACCTCTGATGAATCTTCTTTGGTCACCTGCACTCACTCAGCTTTGTCCTCAGCAAAAAATGTGGTAAATGAGCTGCTTTGATTATTTCTGAGTGCGTGGATGACTGCTGGCTTCCAGTTTTATTAGTACCCAGATACTGTAAAGAACAGAGGTAAGTTGGGGAACATCCAGCAAAAGCCAGAGGTACCATATTTAAATTCCAGTTTTCCGCTGTTGTGTTCTGTTTTATTGTTCTCATTGATTTCAATTAGTTCAGACAGTAAATCCCCTTGATTAGAGGCATTCAGGGAACGTGGGCTCCGAGCGAAGCAGAGGCACAGAAGCACAACATCTGCTGCACACAACAATAAAAGCGAGGAGATTATTTTACAGCTGCATTTATAGCTGGAGGAAGCTGTGCTCATGTGGAGGGATGGTTGGGATGGTTGGGGTGCAGCTGCTCTGGCCCGTGCTCAGGAGGGAGCTGCAAGGAAGAGGAGGAGGAGGAGGAGAAGGAGGGAGACCCAGCTCTGGATTAAACCACACTCCTCCTCCAGGGCTTCAGATTAAGCAAGATGCCTTTGATAGGAATGTGTAAAACCCATTTTTTCCCGGTTTACACACATTGCAAAGCCAATTCAATTCCCGTTGCTTGTTGTCCCTGGAAAAGGAGTGGCAGTGGAGCAATCAAAGCCCTGTGGGCACTGGAGAGGCACCAGTGGTCTGGGGGGTCGTGGTGATGTCCAACACAGCAGGCCAGGTAGAGACAAGCTCTTAAGCCATTGTGTCACTGTGTCATTGTGTTTGTAACCTGAGGAGGAAATGAATTAACCAAGGAAATCAGCAAAGCCAAATCACAAAACCATCAGAAGAAAAAAAGAAAGGCACCCAAACTTTTGGTGCAGGAAATTTAGATGGCTTATTGTTTAATTTTTGCTGCATAATAACAATTTTTGCTTTTATACTAATTTGTAGAAGAATTGTTTTCTTCAACATGAATGAAGTAAGGAGGAGAAGTTAGGGAAGCCTTTTATTCTCTTTTTTAAATAGCAAGAAACTTGCACCAAATGACTCCATGGTATTTTATCTGTAATGGAAGGGGAACAGATTTCTTTCCTTGTCAGTCATTAATTTAAAAAAGCATTTTATCTTGGAGTGCAAGGAACCTAGTAAAAATTGACACAAAGTTTTTTATATTTAAATGCCTTATTATCTTAAAGGGCACAATAATCTTACATCAGCAGACAGTCGTGTATTTTACACCTCTTCCAGCTCTAACTGGTGCTTTTAATGACTCCTATTATTCTTGAAGAACATAAAGAACTGCTGGAGGAATCTATTCACAGACCCAGGGAAAAAAAAATTCTGCATTAATTTAACTTTATATTGGTTTAAGCTTAACAAGCTGGCTTATTAAGGCCAACTGATAAACCATGTCTGAATAGAAGGGGGAAAATAGTTACTGAAGAAGTATGGAAGCAAAGTACAATAACAGGATAAAGATGTCAAAACATCCCACCTAAAAAGAGTTTAGGAGGTCACAGAGTATTGAACAGAGCATAGAAAAGGATTGGGAATTCGGGGGTCAAGGTCATATGGGCCCTACAAGTGAGAGGGTTGAGACCTTGTCTTGTAAGCAAAAGCATTCTTCATAATGATTTGAAAGATTTAATTTGGCCATGAGAGTACTTCTTACGGGGTTTAGAAAAGGTGCAAAAAATGCTAAATAAAATTCCCAGCTAATTTATACAACTAGAGCATTTTGGAAACTTACGAAATGCCAAGGAATATGTAGGGGGTATTTCTTTTTTAACAAAATATTTAACTTTTTACCTCTTGTACAAGAAATCTGGATTTGGAGTCAGGCACATTATTGCTTTAGTCCTACCTCAGCTTCTTGTCATTCAGCTGATGCAGGCTCTGTTTGACAGAGTTTTAAAAATCTTACAATAAGCCAAATGCTGGGCTTGCCTTCAGAATTACCAGAATGCACTGAAACCAGGTCTTTAATCTGAAACAACAAGAGGTTAAAAAGTCCTTGAAACTTCCTTTGCTATGAGTAAGAACCATGGGTTTCATCTCACCTGCCCCTCTCAGCCTACAAAATGTTCATTCTCTGGTATAATTAATAATCAACTGTACCCATGGAAGGAAGTTCCCTGGAGCTGCACAGTTGTGTAATTTCTGTGAAATATGGAGATTTGCTCTTGCTCCACCTCCTATTTTTGAAGGATGAAATGTCACAGACAAAATTTCCTAATACCATGTCCCAACTTTCCAAGTTTTTCAGGCAACTGGTTGTAGTTGGGAGTAGCTGCTTTGCCCTGGTTTTCTTGGCTCAAGAAGCTCCTGAGGGTCACCCTAATGTTTTTTTAAAGGACTAAACCTAAACATCTGGAAACTGAAAATTTATTTAATTATAGATAAAGCTTTGGCAGGACTTAACGAGGAAAAGTTTTAGACATCACAGTCCAAATTTAGGGGATGTAAATTTGTGCTTCCAACAGTATTTAGAACATACTTGAAGGATACCGAGTTTCTCTTCCAATCTCAGGCATGGCCAAAATATGTGCTGTTTAATTTGGTCATACTTTGAGGCTTTTCATGTGGAATTTGATGAATTAGATGTCAATAATAATATATTTTTGTTTCCCCTTTTTGTACACTGGTCATTGACTACAATATTGAGTTTTGAAATAAAGCATAAAAATGAATGCAAAACTCTTGTTTTTTATTTTTTTTCTCTTTTGTTGCTGTTCACTGTTTGCAAGTTTTTAATTGTAAAAGATGCTGTAGATGAAGTTTTTCTCCTTAGCACTGCTGTCCTATTTTCCTGTGATATCCCCAGGGGATCTAACATGAGTTTAAGTAAGTCCATTTTTTCTCGACTGACAGAGCAAATGTTCAGATGCTTTAAAATTTAAAGAGCAAAATGTAGGGATGGGTAAATTAGCTCAGAAGAGGTAAGAAATTCCCATCGAAGCCAAATAGTCTTCTTTTGGTTTGTTTGCTTGCTTAATTCTCCTCGGCTTTGTTTGCTTTTAATTTCCCATCAGGATGTTGCATTTTGAGAGCTTGGCATTCCCAATATCCTTCACTGTACCTAAAACGTCCATGTTTCACCAGGGAGCTGCAACCAGAAGGGAGAATGATGTGTGAACTTTGCCAGTGAACGCACCTATGTGCACAGGTCCTCTTGCATGAAAATTATTTTCATGGCACGCTGTTGAATGTTCATTAATATTCACGAGGCAACAGAGTTGCTCTGTGTATATTAAAGAATACTCTCCTTTTCAAGGACATTTCTTATTTGAAAAGCAGCTACCGTGGTAAAAAGTTTGGTAGCTGTACAAAGCAGTTCAGGAAGTCCAAAAGTGAGTTACTGAAAATATTTATGTGCGTTTTCTGTTCTGTGCAGTTCGAAATGGCTTACATAGAAAAAAATGTCGTGAGGGTCATTGTGCCTACAGGTTGGCACCTTCAAGTAGTCTAAAATCCATATTCTTGTGTGGAGTAACTTGAGATTTGCTCTAAATGGCATTATTGATTCAAAGTTGGTGTCACATGGAGATAAAAAGAGTCCAAGATGTTTTGAGGATGACATTTTACCGTGGTCCCAACTTTGTTGCATCCACCAAGGACTCGGACCGTGGTTCTCACGTCTCCCAGTCCTTCCAGTGCCTGGGCAGAGATCGTAGCTCGGAATGAGTGTGTGAGATCCAGCGTGTGCCGTGACAGTGCGCGGTGCTTTGGGGATGCTTTTGGATTGCCGAGCCGTGGCTGCCCCCGGCAGCAGGTGCGGGATGGCTGGGATGATGTGAGGAGACGGCAGCAGCAGCAGCAGCAGCAGCGGCGGCGCAGTCGGAGCGCGTGGGACCAGGACATCCCTGCCCACATCTCCAGCCGGGATTGCCCCCAGCTCCACACCTGTGCTCCCCGCGCCCGCCACACGCTTGCGTTGAGCCTGGCGCCTTCCACTCCTTAGGAAACCGGCGTGGCGGGAGAAGTTTCTGCCGGAGCCGTTCACCCCCAGCAGCCGCAGCAGCAGCGGCGGAGTGCGGGGCTGTGCGGGGCTGCCAGCGGAGCCTCTGGACAGCCGCCCCGTGCCGGGATGCGCGGGACGCTCCCGCCCAGCTGAGGGTGCTCAGGCCGGTCCCGGGGCAGCAGGATTAGAGAAAAGCCAGAAAATGGAGCACGCGGGGAGCAGCGCTGGCTGAGGGGCCGAGCTGGGGACAGCCCTCGGCGCCCCGCGGACGCGCAGGTACCCCGGGCCCGCGGCGCTGAGGGGGCACAGGCGGGGCGGGGACGCGGCCCTGGGCGGGAGCGGCCGCTGAGGGCGGCGGGCGCAGGGGGCGGCCCGGGCGGCGAGGCGGGCGCTGCCTGGGCGAGCCGGGGGGCGGCTCCCCGGACCGGCCCCCCGGGAAACGCGGCCCCGGCGAGCCCGGGCGAGGAGGCGGCGGTGGCGGCGGCGGCAGCTGGTGCCGGGGGCATCGCGGCGCTGCCCCGTCCGAGGGACCGGCGCTGTGCCCCTCTTGCAGGTGAACCGGGGCGTGAGGGGAGGGGCGGCGGCCGCGGGACCCCCTGAAGGGCTCCCCTGAGCTCGGTGGCGGAGTTTCGGAGGCGCATCCCCAGCCCGCGGCTGAGGCGGGAGGTCCGGCTACTCCTTCCAGGCGAGCGGCACCTCCTGCTCCGGCTGCCGGGTGGGAATGGGGCGGTGAGGAGATGGGGATGGAGCGGTGAGGGGATGGGCAGGTGGCAGTGAGGGGATGAGGATGAGGCAGTGAGGGGATGAGCAGGGGGCGGTGAGGAGATGAGGATGGGGCAGTGAGGGGATTGGGCAGGGGGCGGTGAGGGGATGAGGATGAGGCAGTGAGGGGACGAAGATGGGGCGGTGAGGGGATGGGCAGGGGGCGCTGAGGGAAGGAGGTTGGGGCGGTGAGGGGATGAGGATGGGGCGGTGAGGGGATGAGGATGGGGCGGTGAGGGGATGAGGATGGGGCGGTGAGGGGATGGGCAGGGGGCGCTGAGGGAAGGAGGGCGCGGTGAGGGGATGAGCAGGGGGCGGTGAGGAGATGAGGATGGGGCGGTGAGGGGATGGGCAGGGGGCGCTGAGGGAAGGAGGATGGGGCAATGAGGGGATGGGCAGGGGGCGCTGAGGGAAGGAGGATCGGGCGCTGAGGGGATGGGCAGGGGGCGCTGAGGGGATGAGCAGGGGGCGCTGAGGGAAGGAGGATCGGGCGCTGAGGGGATGAGCAGGGGGCGCTGAGGGAAGGAGGATCGGGCGCTGAGGGGATGGGCAGGGGGCGCTGAGGGAAGGAGGATCGGGCGCTGAGGGGATGGGCAGGGGGCGCTGAGGGAAGGAGGATCGGGCGCTGAGGGGATGGGCAGGGGGCGCTGAGGGAAGGAGGATCGGGCGCTGAGGGGATGGGCAGGGGGCGCTGAGGGGATGGGCAGGGGGCGCTGAGGGAAGGAGGGCGCGGTGAGGGCCGGACGGGCCGGTGCCGGGGGACCCGGTGCTCACGGTGGGGGGGCGGGAAGGCTGAGGGGGGCACAAGGGCATCGTGGCTTCTCAAAAGGAGGGAAGAGGGCAGGAGGTAAGCGAGGATGTGAGGAAGGCTAAATCCTCGCTCAAACGCAGAGCGAGCTGCCCTCATGCTGTTCGTAGGGCCGCGAGCGGCAGGATGATGTAGGAGAGGGAAATATAAAAGTGGATAGCGGCAAAGTGCTTTCTAAGGGCTTCCCGCAGTAGTAAAAGCAGTGGGAAATAGATTCAGGCCTTGCTCTTTAACACAGAAGAAGTCGCACAGCCTCCCTGCACGTGACTGCACCGGTGAATGGATTCTTCTCCTGAAAGTTTTTACATCCTTGCCTTTTTTACATCTTCCCTTCTTCCTGTGGTCTTGGCTCTGTTTAAGTCCTCTCAGAATAACCTGCCTTGTTGAAGGGACTCTCTGTCAGGGGGGAAAAAAAAGAGTCTTCAAAAACAAATGCTACCTTTGTTTAAAGCTATTTGTGGATCAAGGTTGTGACTTAACTGTGAAAGAGAATGGCTCTCCTTTGCTTACATTAAAAGCACAATAACACATTAAAACAATCCGAGTCTGGGGAGGTAACTGGGCTGGAATGCAATTCAGCAGAGTGAGACCTTAATGTAGATTTTACAGTACCTTATCTCTCTGGCGAACAAATAGGGAATTAGTGGTTGGGCTTTTCTTTTTGTGTGTTGTTTGAAGAAATTCTTCAGGGTAGAGGTGGTAACTGATAATGTTTTCAGTCTCTCCCACTTTCTTCCTGAGGTCTGTAGCTATGATCTTTAAGGTCCTTTTCAAGCCAGACCATTCTATAATTCTATGATGCACAGGTTTAGATGACAAGACAGCAAGAAAAGGGTGAAATATGGATCCACCCTTTCTTTCCAAGTTCCTGTGCTGTTTAAAAGTTGCAGCTACACTCAGTGAGCTGGAGTACCTGCTGGTAAAGGTTTTGGATTTGTTGCTGGATGCCACCACTTGTTCCCGAATTTGATGGCCCATATGCTCTTACATCTATAAGGTATAAGCACTTACATATATCAGGTATTTGCAGTAATTTTCTGCAGCCTCTTCGACCTACAGCACAGCTTTGGTGTTTCTTCTCTAGCTGCAGTGGGTTGGCCCTGAAGAAGAATTAAAGCTGCAAAAAGCAGCAGCTGAATTCAGGTGGCCCAATGCAGCGTTACTCCTGCACACCTTTCCTAGGTGTCCTGTGGTAAACTAGATTTAAGAGCCCATGGAAATACATCTGAGGGTCTGCTGCTCACACTGTGCTCCTGGAGGGAGAGGTCCTGCAGCTTTAGGAAGTGTCTGCTGGAGGAAGGCTGGGAACTGTGGTGCTCCTTCCCAGCCCAGCCTGGAGCGCTCCAGAGAAAGTGAATTATGCAAGAGACTCCATTGGCTCGATCAAGTTTCTGACTCCGGTTTCAGTGGCAGACTTGAGTTTCACGGCTCCTGAGGTCAGCCTGTTCTGCTGGGGGCTGGAGGAGTGCTCTCAGTGTAAGAGAACTCTGAGTTTCCAGAGAAGCCCCTCAGAGCCCCAGCGTGACGTAGGTCTTCCCATCAAACTAGTTCTCCATTAATTAAAAAAGTAGGCATCCTAGATAGCCTGAACTCCTTGGTGAGGATAGTGGAGACAAGTTATTTATCTTCAGCCTTTTAATCCTTTTCTTTTTGTGACCTTTGCTTATTTTTTCTGTTAGTTATTCATGTCCCTGGCAGACCTGAAACAGCTTTGCTGAGACCTGCAGGAGGATCACTGCTCTATTTTCTAACTTCTCAATCTTGTCCTAATCAAAAATGTAAATCTATGCATAATGATTTGCATGTCATTAACTTCCAAAAAACACCCTCATGCTAAAATCAATGATTTTTGAAACCCAATTTTCCTGCCTGCCTGAGAAGTTACACCTGGAATTAGCAAAACCACGAATTCTGAGAACATAAACTGCTTTCAGCACTGCTGTTTGCTTTTTGCTTTATTTTTCCCCCCCCAGTTCATCCAGGGAAGAACAATAAATGAAAAATATGATGACAGTGATTTTTCTAACCAGTTTCTCTCTTCAGTCTTCATTCTTCAACAGAAAGTTTCAAAATTAAACATGAACGAAGTTGCCGTGGTGTATTCTCACTACACAGTCGTTTTGCCAGCACTGAACTCATCGTGATCATTTGTGAACAGAGCGTCTAACACATTCCAGAAATTCCAGGGAAATGTGGATGGGAGCCTGCAGATTTCGAGGAATACAGGGAAACCGGGAGAAAATAATGTCCTTTTGAGCTCAGCTGGCAGGGTAGCTGCCCCGGGATTTCGGTTTCCCTGGCACAGAGCTTTGTGTGTTAGCTGAAGGATCCGGCTGGGAGTGTCTGTGTGGAGCAGTCAGCAGCCCGGGATACGGCGCGGGCGCTTTGCCAGCAGTTTACAGGAGTGCTGGGAATGAGGATGCCCGGGTTCTGGCGCGGCTGTGGAGGGGCCGTCACTGCCGTCTCAGAGAGGCTGAGTGTGCGTGTTTGACGGAGGAGCTGCTGCACGTTTAAGGATAAACAGATGAGGCTGAACTCACGTTAAAAACCCAGGGCCTGGAATGTGCCTTTGCTATGCATGGCTTGCCCGGAACTCGGGGCTTGTTTTAATAGGCTGCCTTCAAGTCAGTGAGCCTGGGAGCCAGCACAGGGTTACCCTGGATCAGATGCCAGAGCGTGTAAGAGCTCTCCCTCTCTGGAAAAGCTTTGGAAACAGGATTAGCAGCAGTGCTGCAGAGCCCGTGTGCTGCTGGATGTGCTACACCGTGGTTCCAAACACAGAGTCGGGACCCCTTGGGAGCGAACTGAAAGTGCCGCTGCTACTCAGTGTGGCAGCTTTAACGTGTCCCTTCTTCAGGAAGGAGGGCAAATCAGTGTGCAGCAGTTCTGGTGATACAAATAAAAGATCTACTTCTAAATAGCAAGATGAAACGGAAGACAAACTGTGGATCGGATTGGAGTTCCAGGGATATCTGGAAAAGCATTTTGGTTTCTATGCTAGGACACAAACAGCCGTCTGATGCCTGAGATGAAGCTCACACTCAACACTGCTTCTAATGAGTTTCTGTATTAAAAGTCAAAGGTGTATGTTGAAAACAACCCCAAACAATGCTTTTTTAAGAAACCACTGCGGACACTGTGATGAGAAGAAGCAGGAGAGGGCGGTGTGCCCGTGTTCACTCCGGAGCGTGGATTCTCCTGCTGTAGCGCCTGAGGAATGTGCATTGTGCTCAGGACACTGGGAGCACCGGGGAGGATCTTGGCAGCTGTGCATGGCTGAGCAATGGGATGCCTAATGAGGGGGTGCTGAGCTGTGCAGTCAGCGTTGTGCCAGCACCACCTCACAGGCACCAGAGACTGTGACTGCCTCCTCAATTCAGTAAAATAGGCCACTGGCTCTGCTCCATCCCCAGGGCCAAAAGGCACAGCTCCCTCCCACGTGCTGAGCTCGCTCCTCTCCAAAACAGAGTGGGACTGACCAGGCTGGCTCCAAAAAAAAGGAGTGGGAGTGACCAGACTCGCTGTCAGAAATGGAGCCTTTAAATTCCTATATTTGGATTCTAAATACCTCTGATTTGGGTTTTGGTAGCACCATTGCACTTCACCAGCTCATCACTGCCATTTCAGACTCACAGTGCACGAGTGCTTTTGTTTAATTAAACTTTGCTGACAAAATATCAGCGGTGACAACATGTGAGAATTGTAATGAGGACGCAGTTGGAACTACACTTCTGGGACTAACATCCTTTCAATTACAAACAGGGGATGTTTGCTCTGTCTGAGTAAATTTTGAAAGTGAACCTCAGAAAACCAGTTAGTTAAACTCTGAAGCTGTGAAACCAGCAGCTTCAAATTTAGAGTTCAATCACCAGAGAGTAACAGAGAATATATTCATTAGTCCTTAATCAGATTATCAAGATATTCCTCCTTTAATTTCTATTATTGCTTCAATATAAATATTTCAAATCATCCAACCATTGCACTATAATGAATTTTACCTGGGGATGTGAGAAGAGACTGTGCATCTTGAGTAGTTTGAATTCTGCAGTTGATACTTGCACATTGCTGTGTCTGGTAGAGGGGTCTGTTCCTGGGTCATTTCTCATAGCTGGTGGTCACTGAGGGGCTGTAGCAGCTGGAAAGAAGCCCAGCTGGAGTACTGACAGAAAAATGTAGGGGAGGAAAAGGAAGGAAGAGGGCAGATGTTAAAGAAAAGGAGAAGTAGAGATGGAGAGAAATGACCAAGAGTTAGTAATAACCAGGGAGAGAGTGTTTGCAGTGGGAAAGGCAACAAGTGTTAGAAAAAGTCCTTAGAATGCCACTTATTTAATCCTAGTGAAAACTGATGTCTCAGTTTCCCAACTGTGTAGCAAATATAAAATGCTTTCCCAAATTTAGCTTTACTCCCAATACACCCTTTGGCTTCCTGCATTTCTGATTGGACTGGTGCTCTGTTTCTTCATTAAGCTGTAAAAGTCACAGTTAGTCAATTTTGCCCCTGAAAATCTATGATGTTGACTTAGGTGTAAAGGATTCTCCCCTTCTTGAGGAGCATTTAAATGTCTTGTCTCGGAATTTTTTAGTAAGAAAGCTGGACCTAAGTCTTGGTAGCTTGAGGTGTCACTGATGGTGTGTTTATACACCAGCTCCAACTGAATTTTTTAACCAAAATCTTCAATTAAGCAAGGCATGCAATGAAAGAATTTGAAATAAGACTTTTCTGGGTACATGGAGAAGCTTTAGTAATGAGAAAAGCCTGTGCACAGATCCCACGAAACCAATATTAAATGAGGGCTGGTAGCAGAAACTGTGATGTGCAGTGGCCTGGTAGTGAATTATGTTGATGTTCCTCATATATTTTGAAAGCAGCTTTTCCAGGGAAGGAAAGTGATGTGAATAGAGTGTGTCACTGAGAACCATGCTGAGTTTTGGTTAAGTCACATTTTGATCAAAATTGATGTGTATCAACACTTTCCCATCTCCCTGCTATTTTCAGATGTTTTACTGTCACACAGGGAGATGTTTTTCAGTTGATCAAAACCCAGTGTACTGAGTTCCTCCACCACAGAACATTCCCACCTGAGTCTTTCCCACTGCCACGCTGCAGATGGGGAAGAATGGGACACCTGCTCCTACTGGTCACCTCCTCTCCAGAGAGGGACTTTCAAAAGATCTGATCTGATCAAAAAGGAAGTGTAATAAAACCTGTGCCACTTGCCAGCCTCTGGATTACTCCCAGGGCATGTCCTTACAGCTTAGGTATTTCCAGAGAGAGTAAATTTTAACCAGGCAGGTAAGTGGCCTGGCCTGTGGAAATCTTCCAGTAGGTCCTTCAGAGGAACTGCTTTCCTCTAGGATGCCCCTCAGAGCATGGCATTGCTGGAGCAAGCTCAGCAGTTTGGCCCCTTAATTTAGCCTGGCATGTGTTCGTGTCTGTGGCCATTGCTTCTGACAGCAGATTTGGAAGCCCAATCTGAATGATTCTGGCTGTACAAAAACATCCTGACTTCTGAGATGATCTCCATCCAAGTAGACAACATTCTCCTAGGACCTGACTGGGTGTAGTACATTGCTATTTGTTTTGGTTCTGTGCATTACTGTAATGATGCTGCCATCAGTGTGGTGGAGTGGACAATTTCTGTCTTCTCCAGGAAATACTGGGATATGGTTTTCTGAAGCTTCTTACAGCCTGAAAAACTTAAGCCAGATGATACCCATTCCTACTGCTGCTGCTCACCTACCCTTGTTACCCTCTTCAGGTTAGACCTGGCAGAGATGAAAAGTTTCAAGTGGAATGGCAATGCTTTTTGGTAGACAGGCTTGTCTGCCTCTCTGCTGCAGGTTATAAGGATGTAATTCCTATTGGGACAAGCAGGATGTGCCAGCTGTGGGTTCCTGAGGGAAGAAATGGAACTGTTCCACTTGCCATCATCATATCTCTGAAATGGGCCTGAAAGCTGCTTGGGAAGACACCACTTCACAGAAATGTAATGCTTTTCCTGCCTTTTGCTTCCAGCTCTGTTCCATCTCCTTGGATCCATTCTCTCACTGTTGGAAGGCACCATCCCACCAGGACAGAGGAGCAGGCTCGTGCTCGTGGGTGCCTTTGGAACCGCTCCGCTTGTGGACACAAGGTGAGGTCACAGGGGGGCACAGAGGCTCCTCATGGGGAAGAAGCCATCTCAGGGTCAGCACTGCATATTGCTCCTGGCCTTTCACCCCACAGGAGCTGTCTCACACCTGTGGATGCTGGTTTTTCCCTGTTTTCTGCAAAACTGAGCTGAGCTCACCATTTTTCATGGTGTTAGGGAAGGCAAATATGCACCACTTCGCCATCAGGGTCACGTTTACCTGGTAGTAAGGATCACCCTAAATGAATATTTGAAAATGTTATCATGGAGCAGCTTAACTTTTGGCAAACTTTGCTTTTCTCCTCTGGCCTTTGCACTTGTACAGTCAGGTCTGAAAATTGTGTCACTGTGAATGCTGCTTCCCCTGTCAGTCAAGGAAACTGAATGTTCAGGATAAAGCCAAGTGAAATTCTTACACTTCAAAATCTAGGGAAAACACTTGAGGAATGAAAGTGTTTGTTTTCCCTACTTGGAGGTCCTCAGCTGGTGTCAGCAGCTCTGCTGAAGTTGGTTATTTATGCCAATATTCAGACTTCAAAACTGCAAGTGTTAATGCAGAGAGCAGCCCTTAAATGCCGCATGGAAGAAAATATGTCAAGGTCCCCGAAAGATTCAAACCAAAAAAAAAGTAGTCCAAGGTAGTATTTTGCTTTTTTATTCTCCTTTTTTCTGTTCCCTCCCTATGATATCCCAATTACACTGTATTCCCCGTTTTTCTCCTGAGGAGAGTGATATTTCCCACACAGCTGTGTGATGTCAGTGCAGTGCCTGATACCCCATGGAGCTGGGTCATGGGGCTCTGTTTCTTTGTTTTCCAGGGGATGATGTTTTTAATCCAAAGTGTGTGTATGCCACACTGTTGGTGACTGGTGGCTTTTGCACTTCCCCTTCTATAGAGGACGTGATCTTCATTTTTAATGAGTTCCCGAAATAAACACCTTCTTCTGTCTCAAAGCAGAAAAGAGAAAAAGGAGCCTTTTCAAAGTTCAGCTGAAAACTTGAACATCTCCTTGAAATGTTCTCTCCTGTGGTAACCCACCTGTTTGATATGGCTCTCTCTTTTGTCAACAAAGCTGGGCTAAAACTTTGAGGATTACTCTGTAACTTTCCTCCCATGAGACTTCAGATTGACAAAGAAGGTATAAAACTTCATGAAACTAAACTCATCAAACTATTTATTGCTTCCCTTTTTTTTTTTGCAAAGCTCCCTTACTTGCCAAACCAGATGGGACAAAAATACAGTGCAAATTATGCTGAATGCAGCAGCTTGGCTCTCACTAATACCCTTTTAGGAGAAAATACATACTGAATTTTTTGGTACAGTTTGCTCATGCTTATGTCTTTTATTCAGAGTGGCAGAATATTGTGTAGTACAAAATGACATGTGCAGTAGTATATTCATTTAACTGCTATTTGTTGGTATATTAAAAGTCTATCATTTTTAACCTAAACTGAAAAGAATATCCTGCTGAGATCTTCAGATATCAACATTCCCTTCCTGGTCATCTGGAAGTGTGAAATAGTCCTGTGAAGTGTAATCTAAATAAAAACTTTTCATAATTTATGCTCCATATCAGTGTAATCATTAACCCAAGCCTTGCTCCACAATGTTGTTGCAATTTCTGTTTTCATTTGTTTTCTTCTTAGCCCTCTCAGCATTTGGCTGCAGCTGAATTGTTTATGAAATTGCTGTTTAGTGGTTCAGCTTGTCTCCAGTCTGCCAGCTTCTGCTTTGAAAATTACTTAGTCTCTTTTTAAGATTAAAAACCTGCTTGAACTACATGGTAGTTTTAGCTTTTCAGTTTGAAATTCGGGGGTTTTTTTTATTTTTTTGTAAACAGTTTATTCTATTGTACTCTCTCATTAAGTAACTATAAATGATAAATTTTATTATGGAAAAAAAAATATATATATTTAAGTTAGGCTTTAGTTTGTCTTACCCACAGGACTGACATGCAATTTATCCCAAGTAAAAAAACCCGAACCCACTTTAAGTGGTCTTTATAAAGCAGTTTATAAAGTGCAGTCAATATGAATGAAAATTGGTCTGATTTTATTTTTTAAAGTCTATACTGGATGAGTATCTGATGCTTAAGGAAGGACTTTCCCAACAGGGCAAATATGCTGCAATATCATGGAGGTGGTGGATTAAGTTGGGAACCATTGTTCATTGAGCTCTGCACCATGAGAGCTGAAAGCTGGAATTTGTAGCTGGAATGTGGGTTTAAGGTTTGGTTTAGAATGGATAAAGTACATTTTTGCACAGTGGACGATGTTGTACTGTGTGGGCTTTGCAGAATGTGACTACAAAGACAAAGCTTTGGATAAGGGTAAGAATCTTCTTGGAGCAGATTTCCACTGCTGCTGTCTGAGCAGGACCAGGGTAAGCTCAGACCTCTGCACCTGGGAGCTGCTGAACTGAGGAGTGTGCCCACCTCAGCCTTGCTGTTCTCTGCTCGGTGTGGAAAGGAAACCTCAGCAAAGCTGGCAACAAAGCACTGCCAGCACAAGGGCTGTTGGAAGGCTCTTAGGAATTGTGCTTTATTTGGGAGAAAGAGAAATTGATTTTTATTTTTTGTATTTTCTCTCCATGAAATGATGTCTCGATAGACGCCAGGTTTTCAGAGCTTCTAGGAAGTCCAAAAATAAACCTCAGTGCATTGTGGGGAAACTTGGCAAGCTCTTAATAGAAAATATTACATCTCAGGTGGGACTTCCTCTGATAAGGTTGTGTTCTAATCTGTTCACAACATTGTTTGCAAATTGAACGATGGATAATGAGCATGAATAACCAATTTGCTAATTGTGCTGCTAATAGGTTATTAACAGCTGATCCTGTTTGCACTAAGTGATGATACTTGTTTCAGGTTGCTTCCTATTGTGTTTAGCAGTATCAGTGAGGCACACGAGATGCCCGTGTGATTTGTCCTCTGAAGGATCTCCCAGTTTGTCTGGGGTTGGTAATGCCATCACGTTCATGATGCCAATAGGAAAATTATAAAGATAGGGCTGGTTGGAGCTGAGGTGCTGTGGAGATGCAGCCACTCACACCACGCTGCTGTCCAGGCAGGAAAAGAAAAGGGCCAGGCCTGAGTTTCACATATTTATAGCATGATTTAATATATTTGACTTTGGTTTTTATTTCTTTCCCGACATCCCAGTTATTCTTGTGAATGCAGCATGGAAAACTGACATTTGCACAACACTGTCTTTCTGGATTGGGAATAATTAGCTCCATTTCCAATGCTGTGTGTTTGGAATTGGTTTTGCCCATGTCACTTCATGTTAATCAACCTCCTATTCAAAATGCCTTTTCCTTGCCCAGTCATCTCTTTCCTGCTGCTGCCTGTGACCAGCTTCTCTCCTCCCTTCAGCTTTCTCCCAAACCTTGTCAAAAGTTAAGCTGGAAACACTTGGAGAGTGACCTAAGTTTTGCTATTTGCTGCAGCTCCACAGACAACCCCTGGTTCCTTCCCTGTAGGAAAGGGGACCCAGAGCTGTTCTTTGGAGGAAGAGCACTCGTGGGAATCCCCTGGGATAGCTCAGGATGGTTGGGCTGCTCAGATCTTACTCTGGATTATTGCCAATAGTGGCTTTTGCAACTGTTCTGTGCTCCCTGCTGTTCTTTCTTTCTTTCACATAACCAGGAAAGCATTCTCTGTCACCCAGAGATTAAAGAATTGCTTAATGGAAGCCTTATACATCTTCCAGCAAATGAGTGTCTTTGTATTTCCCACACACAAATGTGCTCTTTGAAGTTCCAGGGACTTTCTCTCTCTTTTATTTTTTTTCTGTGGTGCACCTTAGAATTGTGTCTCAGGTCAGGGTGACATGGTGCACATTAGTTTTGCTTTGTTCCTCACAGTCACACACCTCGTCTTTTCAGGGCGAGGAAAGGAAGGGCTGTTTCTCTCTGAGGTTGCATTTGAATAAAAATACTCTGTTTCTCAAGGTAGTGATCACTCAGAGGCTGCAGCTACCCTTTGTATATTGAATATTTGAGTTCACTTGCCAGGCTGCATGGCCATATACTGCTTAGGGGCATATTAACATACATTTTTGCAGCATGGAAGGTCAGTTCTGCACACAGCAATCTCCATGTTTGTAGAGCTGCTCTAATGATCTTTAATAGTCGAGTGTCTTTTTATAGGTGTGTATGACTTCTTCAATACCTTACTTTTGGGGCATTAATTTTCTTAGTATTATATTATTTCACAGTTTTTATGGGGTTAAGCAAACAACTCTGTGGATAACAAAGCTAAGTCACTAGGGCAAGACTGACTAACCTGTACCAGAGAAGGGAACAAACTGAGTAGAAGAAACACATGACAAAAGACAGAGTGGCCCATATTTGAAAGTGAGAGAAAAATCTATGTGCTTTCTTTAATTGTACTTTGTGTACTCTAGGCAGTGCCAGCTTTGTACAAATGGAAGACCTTAAATTGCATTGATCAAATGAGAAGGGAAGCAGTGCTAAATAAATCCCCTGTGGAAAGAATAGGTGGTGCTCTGTGCAGTAGATACTCATTGGAAAATCCAAACAAATAAATTGATGTCTGGCATAACTCTGCTGCAATATGTTATGTGAGCAAGGAATTTATATCTGTGGCTCAGATGCTCTGCTGATATCAGTAAATGAAATCTCACTCTGTGGTGATTCAGAGAAGGGACAGCGTTTTTCCCTTCTCCCCAGACCTTAAATTCAGCACTTTGGTTCAGCACCCAGAGCCAGTTCAACAAAGAGCCCCAGTGCAGAGCGAAGGCCGGGCAGGGCTGGCACACCAGTGCCAAGCTCATCTCGCAGCACCGGCGGTGTCCCAGCAGCGCAGGTGACACTCCCGGGGGAGGGTGTGCTCAGCCAGGGGCAGCGTGCGGGACACAGCCGTGCCTCACGGCGGCTCCACCGGAGACAGCTGGGCTCAAGTGTCCTTTACGTGAAATGTCAGGAGCTGAGCTGCCTTCTTGGGGGTTTCTTTTCCAGCTGTAATTCTCCTGTAATGAGCATTTCAGCAAAGGTAAATAAGTAGTGCATAGTTTGCTTGATTGGCATGGGTTTTATTGGTCCAGCTTGAGCTCTCCCTTGAGATTTGGGTACATCTGTCAGTTTTATTCTCTTTTCTCCCATCCCTTTACCAGGGATGCATTTGCCTGGGAGCAGTGGCTTCCCTGGGGATGCTGGGTTGTTAAGGAGACTCAAAATTTGTACCTGGTTGTTTTGAACCAAGATTGTTATCTTAATGCATTGCTTGCACGTGGCTGTCCAAAATGCACAAACGCTTATTAATTTCTAAGTTGTGAAAGCTTCTATGTTCTTCCATTTGTTGTGCTTCCAGCTTCCTTGAATCTTGGTTGTTGCTATCTGTGCTCCTGAGGGAAAGAACAGAACCCTATCTCATCTAGGATTGGGTTAGGAGTCCATGTCCCAGGTCCTTTTGATCTGGGAGAAGCTGAACAATCTGTATTTTGACAAGCAACCTACAATTTTTAAGTTGTGTGTGCTTTTCCCTTTGTGTTACTCGTTTTGCTTATCATTTTCTCCATGGAAAGCCTGTGTGCCATCACCTTAATTAGGCCTGATGATTTTCTTGAGATCACACAGCTGCAGCTCCTAACCTTTGTGGCTTGTTATGTGCGTGGTGTTCTCCTTGCTAGACCTTCACCAAATTTTAGATTAGCAGAGATGTTTTCTTTATTATTGAGGTGACTGTCATAGTTTTAGTAAGAATGGTTCAATCTTCCAGGAGAGACTGATACACTTATTTGAAAAATATTTGAAATATTGCACTTTAAAGTGCAATATATTGCACTTTACCTTGCATTTCTCTTTCACTTAAATACTGCTAGTGGTATAAACCCTTTTTTAACCCAATGTCCCCAAATACTAATAATCCTGTCTGCTTTCACCAACCTGAATGGGCTGCCAAGGAACTGAACAGGATGGGGTTGGGTTGACCTGTGTGTTCACTCCAGTGGAGTTGCAGGCAAGACGTGGCAGCTGAATAATTCATTTGTGAGCAGGTCACCAGGGCTGTCCTTGCACAGGTCAGTCACGATGCTGGACTCTCTCCCCCTTTCATTACTTCATCTTTCATCTCTCTCCACTTAGCATAGCTCAGCCAGCAAAGTTAATAGATTCCCATCTCTCACTAAAATTCCTGTCTTGAAGGGGATGATAAAGAAGCAGAGGCTGCAGCTGCCCTCAGTGATTTGTGATTTATAACTGAGGGGAGAGATCTCCCTCCTGTTGTCACAACAATGACAAGTGTTGCCACAACGCAGCAGTGATTGTTTAGATGGGACATGTAAATAAAACAGAGCCATCTGGACTGCTAAAAACACAGCAAACACAGGATTCTGCTACTGGGAGTGGATTCAGGCTGTTTCTCCCTTTTAGGTAATTGGAATCTGTGGATTTCATTCACTTCTTGGAAGTATTTTTTTCTTTTGGTTAACAGCTGGTAACATTTACATCCCTTGGAAAGTGCTGAAGTCTAAAAAACTACCAGCCTGCCTTTTTTGGGTACATACAGTCAACAGGTTTTCCTTTGAGCTAAGGCTCAACATCCCGTTTCAGGATAGGTAGGAAATGGGTACAAGTTTTCCTGTGAATCTGAGTTTCAAAGTTCTCCACCTTCTCATAGAACAAGAGACCAGAAAATGTTCAGTGCAAAAATTAGGATTGAATTCATTGAGTTGGACAGAGCTGAGGAGTTACATGAAAAATTACATCCAAGGCGAGCACCTGCAGGCTCCTTGGAGAGCTTTTATTATTTAGCAGTTATCAGGGATTTTTGCAGTATTTGGGAAATGAAATAATTATGAGCCATGAATTGAGGGCACATTTTTCTTTCATCACTGATTGCTGATAATTTGCAGTAGTCCTTACTACTTTAAATATATTGCCATTTTATGTTTCGATAAGCATAGGAAGGAGGGATTTTTCATTCCATAGCTGAATATTTTTTTAACCTACTATGATCAGGCAGCCAAAATGCAAGATCTGATGTTAGACCTACCTGGAATTATATTATTAGTTATATGTTGTGTCTTTAAGCGCCTTCAAAGAGGCAATGTGGGGGACTGTGGAGATTCTCTGTCTTTAATGTATATAAAATTAGCAGTGCATATTTATATTGTTGGGATTTGGACTGGAATTACATTCTGGGATTTAGTTTTTTGCTGCTAGCGTGAACTTGCTGCCATAAGCAGTGAATAATCTGAAGGCACAAAGCATCTGGCGTTTCTGAAGATCATTCTTTGCTACCACACAATATACAAGCATTTAGGTCATTATGTTTAGGCTGCTGAGGAAAAAAAGATGAGAGTAGTGGAGCATAGCAAAAACACCAAGAGAGACACAAATATGTGAGTTCATTCCAGCAAGTGTTTGAGCAGCTGTAGACTTCATATTTAGTTCTGGAAAGGTCCGTGTGGAATTCTATTCGGAATTTTAAATATGTGGCCAAATATGGTGTCTCCTGATGAATAAAATAACTATTTTTCCACTTCCTTGAACAGTTTTCCTGTTTCTGTTTGCATTTCCACCTTGTGACCAGTCTTTGTTTGCTCTGGCTTTACATAATGGCAGGATTAGCTGATGGTAGCCTCCCAAAATCTCAGGTAGCTCTTCCCTTGCTATGCTAATTTTTCAGCTCATTGCCTTGTTCTTTGCTGAGCTGGAATCAAATCAGGTTTGGTTATTACAGCTCTCCCAGGCAGGATTTGTGCTGGAGACACAAGACTTGGTCTAGTGCTTCCCTCAGTATTTGAGCTCTCAATTTAACTTGGGGGAAAGGGCAGAATTCAGTGTGTGTGTGTGTGTGTGTTTGGGGTCTATTAGTGCTAAAGACATCTGGGAGTCTCTGAGAATTGCTAAGCTAATGGACAGCCTGCAGCCTGACAGTGCAAAGTGCCTTCAGCTCCCTATAAATTACATGAGTTTTCTGTTAGAGCAGCAGTCAGGACTTCCATGCAGCATAACTGGCCTGGCTTTAGCAGGTTTTTAGCTAAAATGGGTCATGTGAAGGGCTCTGTAGTCAAATGAGCTCTGCTGGTATTCATGTTCTGCAGACATCAAGTATAAATTACCTTTGATTTCAGAGGCTGCTAGGAAAAATATGAGCCAATGTGCTACTAAGAGGGTCTTCAAAGTGGATGGCATTTTTGTGTACCTGACAACAGAGAAAACAGGATGCTCTGATAGTGTTTGTGTTCGGAAAGGTTAGGGTTAAATGAATGAAATGTGCCATTTGAAGTTGTGTTAATTTAGGCGTGCTCATCCTGTCGCTGAATGCTCCCAAGAGCTTCATTTTTGAGTGTTTCAGTGCATCCCTTTTCTGTGCCATCGTCATAAATTAGCAGGGATGGATGTTTCTCTGTGGCTGTGCAGGCATCTGTGCTGATAAGCTGGCTGGTCAGCTGGGAGCCAGCTCAGAAACAGAAAGTGGGAATTCTCTGGCATTGGAAGAGAATTAAGAAGTTAGGCAGAAATATCCACTTGAGATTGCTGATAGGTGATTTTTCTTTGATGATGATTTTTCTTGGCTTGTTTGTGTGAGTCAGAATAAATGCATGATGTAGTTGAATTTATTTTTGGTTAGTAACTTTTACTTTCCTAGGTGTGCACCTGGGCCTAGAGAAACACCCCGAAACAGGGCTACCTTCCTGCACGGGAAATTCCTTAAACTGTGAAAAAAGGAATGGGAAAATCTTGGCATTTTCATTCCGCTTGCTAAAATTCATCCAATTCTTGGAACGTTTTGTCATTTTGCCAGATCTGGGGGAAGGTCTGCCCTGTGTCAGATCTTTTGGGAATGTTCCCTCTGCACCACAGTGGTACAGCACGGGCTTTCCTCCAGCAGTGGCAGCGGCTGGGCTTGGGAGGCAGCGTCCCGGCTGATTCGCCAGGGGGAAGAGAGCAGGGACAAGGAGCTGAGGAGGGAGGCGTATAAATACTGCACGGCTGCAGCTCTGCTGCTCCCTGACCCAAGTTACCACTGCTACAGTGCACTCTGCAAAAATGCCACATCCCTTCACTGCTCAGCACTGAACCGCGTGGAAATCACCAACTGCACTTTTTTGGGTTGGCTTGGAGTTACCCTGGCTTTTTATACATTGATTTGATCAGGAAAATGGCTTGTGGGACTGTGCTGTCAGCCTTTCCTCCCTTCCTTATCCATCTCCTTCCACTTTCCAGTGGCTCTGGAATTTACTACTGAACTTCAGCCAAAATTTTTAAAGGATCGGAAATCCCTGAAGGTGTTATGTTCCTACAAACATGTTAGAAATGAGTGGTTAGGTGTAGGAGAGAACCCCACTGGAGCTCCCATGGAGGGAAAAGCACGTTGCCTTTCGTGGTTGGTGTTTTTCCTGAGGGATGAGCCTGTGCACGGGCCCTGCTCTCTTGCCCAGCCACGCATGGAAGCGATGTCTGGAAGGGAAACCTCCTGCAGTAGGAAGTGCTGGGGATGTGCAGTGACTGAGGATTTCACAGCACAGAGATTTATTTAGGGATGCATCGGAGGCTCTGAGACAAAGAGGAGCTTCTGCTCAGCTGATCCTTTGCTTGATGAGAGGGAAATGATGATCTGGGAGGGGACTTGGTTTTTGTCTGCCAGTAGGTGTTAAGAGAATCCTTTTGCAGAAACAGAGAGGGCAGTTGCTCACTCTTCCAGTGGCAGTGTCTTTCTCCACTGTGTAACATACCCAGTCTCATTAAGAAGCCAGGATTGGCATAATTTATTTTTTCCTATGAATTTGCAGTATGTAAATACTCTCATTTAAAGAGCTTTTCCCAGCTCTTGGCAAGACATGGGTTTACAAGTTGATTTGCTTATCCTTAGGGTTAGCTCTGGACAGCACAGTGAAAAACAAGTCAACATCCAAAATGCAAAGTGGAATCATGCAGCTGGGTAATTTTTTGTAAATAGAAGAGTTTGGCCTCCACACAGAATAAACAGCTGGCATTTCCCTCTCTTCCACAATCAAGTGCAAAGATTCCCTGCAAGGAATTTATTTGTGTAGGGTATTTAGTAGCTGAATGCTTAACATTTATGTTCCCTCCATTATTTTTGTTGTTTACCAACAATGTCCAAAATATTTGCCCAAGGTGCAAACTGTTGCTGTGGCCTTACCTTTATTCAGTCTTAGCAATATCTGTCCCAAATTGACCAAGCTGTAAATCTTTCCTAAATGTAGCAAAGCCTGGTCTTGGAATATGTTGAGCTGATGTGTCAGCATTTGAGAGCAAATTTGGAAAGTTTTATCTCTGATATATCCACTCCCAGGTTATTCTTCCTCTCTCTGGAAACTGAAAGCTGGTGTGTGTAAGAGAGTTCAAAAGTAGAAGCAGTTTAACCCATCTCAGAGATTAAGAAACCTGTTAGGTCAGTTTATTTTGCTTTACTTTCAATCTGCTGACTTCTTTTCTTGCACAGATTCTGGTTTTTGCCTTGTGAGAAACAGCTGTTGAATTTTTTACTTACCTTTCCTGCAGTCCCAGTGATCATGGAGATCACATTTTTATCTCCCACCCTAAAAATGCCAAACCTACCAGGTTTAATCTCAAATGCAGCTGGCACTGGTACAAAATACAGTAGTTCAGTGTGGGAAATGTCCTTCAATAGTTCTTTTGTTGCTGCTGAAGGAGCAGAATCACACAGGTGCTGGAGACAAATTTGCAAGTATTTTCTTCCTACTCTGAACATTTTGGATAGGAACGTTTATTTTTAGTGAAGTATGTTGAAGTCTATCTTTAAAATAAAGAATGGGCTTAAATGCACGGAAAGTATAATAATCCAGCAGTATTTTCTGATGGAGAACCATACAGCAGAGTACAACAAGAAGAAGAGTTTGTCAAACTTGCTGTTGCAATGGAAATACCTGGATTTTCCCTTCCATTTATGTCTGCATAAAGAGGAAAATACAGAACAGGAAAGAATTTTGTTCAGCATGAGCTTCTAGCCATCAAAGAAGGCAATGAGTCTCAAATCCAGTCATGCACGCTTGGGAGCACAGCTGGGTATGGATGCCTGGATCCGTGCTATGCCCAGAGATGGACTGTGGTGCTCAGCACGTTTGCTGGTTTGGGGAATCCCTCTGGGGGCCTGCAGACAGCAGACCCTAATTTCAGGCTCAGCTGGACTTGTGGGGAGCAAAACCAAGCATCTTGCTGCTCATACTTGGGCTGTTCAGCAGATGCACATTCCTGGGATGCTCAGAGCTTTGGCAAGACTTAAATCAAGGAGATGTTTGTGGGAAACAGCAGAGCAACACCTTTCACCTTCTGTCAGATCTGGCCTGACATGATGTCTTTCTTGATAACCAGAAGAGCCTATTTTTGTCTCAGTACTGACTTCATGCTGCCAGAAGCACTCTGGAGCGAGGGAGGCCATGGCAGGCTCTGCCCTTGCAAATATGTGCATAATATTTAGGTTACAGTATGAGGAATACTCTGGAATCCAATTTGCAACGTAGTAAACTTCCTCTCTCCTTCTCCTAGCAAAATCTCCTTTGTGGGAAAAAAAAAAATCTTGAGTGTTTCTGCTTTATAGAATTTAAATAGGCTGGGCATTGGGTCACTTAATTTCTTTCTTCCTCTCTAAATCTTCACATCTTTCTGTGTTTCTTTCAGGAATCTGAGATGAAAGAGAACTAGATTCTGATGATCATCTTGACATTGTTACTGTCACCTGTGTTGACAGGTAAGTGTGCCAAGCTGGTTTCAGAGAGAAAATGTTTAAATTATTTGTGTCAGGTGGGCAAACCTACAGTTACAGCCCAGGACCTCAACGCTGGGTCGTGCTGGATTCTGCAAGGTGAGTGTTTCAACAATCAGATGGTCAAAAATGCTTCAAAAATCTGCTTGATCTCCAGCAAGAAAAATGTTCCTCCTTCTGCTTTATGGTGTTGGGTGGGTTACAAAAATGATGTCCGAGCAGAGGAATTTGCAGCTGAACTGCAGCCTGGAGTGAAGGTGGCTGGAAGCTCTTGTTGACTTTTATCATCCTCCTCCTCCTCCCCAAAGTAGCTGAAATATGAACTAGCAGGTAGACTGAAGTTATCATACTTCTTGTGTTAGATGTGACAACCCCCCTGTTTTTATCTAGGAGCAATTTATTAATGAGGTCCCTGCAAATTTGCAGCTGATGTTAGAACTGGATGAAGAATTTCTTGGCTTTTGTACTGTCACACAGTTAGGTGAGAACTGAGTGTCTCGAGCTTCTTGTGATACAGCACAATCATACTTATTTTATCTCTTTTACCTCACCTAAATGCTGCATTTTCAGTGTTTCCTGTTAATAAAGACTTCTAGTCTCTACATTTCTTACAAATGTCTTTATCTTTGCTTTTCTCTGATTGTTTCAAAACACAGTTCAAAAAGTTTTGGCAGCACCCTGGAGATGACTTAGAACTTCTTATGCAAAACGATTTCTTGAAGTAAGGTTTTTTTCTTGGCTTCCAGTTCAATCATTACAAAATAATTAAATTAAATTGAAACATGAAACTCAGAAATCAGAAAACTAGAACAAAAAGGACACTGGTTGAAAATTAGGTTTCCTTTGGTAAAGCCTGATGCTTCTGTATGATCTGAAAACTAAAAACCTCATTTTCTCTGTGATAAGAGGAACTGAAGGTGCCTTTTCTTGCACTGGCTGCTGCAAGTGCCTGTGTGAATGTGCATTTATGAACACAGGCCAAGGATTAGATAGTGAACCCTAGCAGTGCCTCTGGATGAGCACTGGAATGACAGTGAAAATACAAAAATTATGTAAAATGCGTAAGATGGACTGCTGTAAAGTGTGTGGTGACATGAAGCAGTATAATTTGGAGCAGTAGTCTGTAAAAATGGAAAAAGGAGAAAGAGATGTAAAAAATGTGTGTGCCTCAAAGCTCAGTCCAACAAATTTCTATCTTATCAGGGCATTTAATAATTGACTCTTTGCCTCTGTGGTAGGGCCACTATCAAAGATAAACACACCAATCTGAAGAGAGAGGTGCAGAAACAGGTGTGCAAATTCGGGTTTTAAGTGTTGTGTTTGACAATGTGTTGAGTTGATGGGAATAACTTTGTTCTATTGGCTGAAAGGTTTAAGTTTGCAGAGACACCTTCCACTATCCCAGGGTGGTCCGAGCCCTGTCCAACCTGGCCTGGAACACTTCCAGGGATCCAGGGTCAGCCACAGCTTCTCTGGGCACCCTGTGCCAGGGCCTCAGCACCTCCTGAGTAAAGAATTTCTTCTTGATCTAAATCTCTCCTCTTTCAGTTTAAAGCCGTTCCCCCTCGTCCTGTCACTAGCTGCCTGTGGAAAAAGCCACTCTCCTTATATATAAAAATATAAGCCCCCTTTAAGAAGCATGTAAGAAAATTCAGCTGATACGCAGAAATGGTCACTCTCCATGTGTGACTGAAAAACCAAGGGGAGAAGAGAAGTTTGGGTTCATTAAGAACTGCAGAAAACTTTTGAGGTGAGGCAGCTAATGATGGCAAGTGTGAAAAAAACCCCAAAACCAACTGTGAGGGAGACTAAATAAAAGGTGTGGGAGAACATTAAGTAGACATCAAGCCTAACAGCAAATCTCTTTTTAGAAAGTATTTCTAGTTCTATGTTAATGCTGAAAAGGGCTTTTCTCATGCCAGCTCTGCCTCCTTCATTCCTGCAAACACCAAAGCAGAGAGAGGGTTTTGTAAATCTCATTGATGGGTATGTCCTGAATGATTTGGTTCATATGATGGGCTTAATTATTGCCTTTCCTGCTCAGCTGCATTACAGGGAAAGCAGAGCTGCCTGGATGCTGTTCCTCCCCTCTGACGAGGTGCAGGCACAGGTAGCTCTGGCAGCATCAGCAGCAGCGTCGGGAAATGAGCTTTGCATCACAATTGTTCACAGCAGCAATGCACCTGGAGGCACTGGAGCAGCAACAGGAGGGGTGCCTCTTACAGGGTCACCCCAGCCCCCAGTTTTATAGAAACCCAGGAGTCCTTCCAGGCACAGTGTTCCGGGATCACTGCTTGTCATTCCTAGGAAATCACGGTCACACCTGGGTGTCCTTTGCAAAGGTTCTGTCAAATCCTGTACCGGCAGCTGCTCTGTTGGAACATTTAATAAGATCTTTTCCTGAATACTTTCTCTGTGGCACAAACTGATAGTAGTATGCCTGGAGTGCAAGTGATGCTGGTTTTCTTATTAGGATTATTTTCTATCCTGATTCAATCAAGATATATGTATTTTTAAGTGCTTTTATATTCAGTTTGCATATCTTGATTAGACTGTGATAACTTCCATGGCTGGAATCTCCAAAGTGTGCTGTCAAGAAATTATAAATGGTAATGAATTCACTTAATCAGGACTTCCAGGAGTACAATCAACATGAAATCCAGTCAATTAGAAATAAATCTGTTTAAAGTATTTCTGGTTCTCCAACAGCCTCATTTGAGGCCTTATATTACCTGGGACTGAGTTAGAGACCTATGCAGACAGGTAGAAAATACACTTTGTAAGGAAATCACTGTAAGGGGTATAAATGAATCCAGAAATTCTGGTGATGCTGAGGTTTGGCTTAATCTCCCTTATAAAAGTCACCAGATGGAGAAAAGGTATGGTACCAGCTGTAGCTTGGCAGTCTGCAGACCACATCTCACACGTTGTGTCCAGTTTTGGACCTATCACAGTACAGGAAAGATATGGACAAACTGGAGCGGGTTTTGTGGAGGGCCACCAAGAAAAAGGGGACTGGAGTACTTGTGATGCTGCAAGGAGGGGGTGAGGTAAGCCTGGAAAAGAGCTGGCTTCATGGAGATTTTCCAGGCAGGCCTGGATAAAAGCATGGGAAACCCAAGCAGATCTCGTGCAGATTGCTGGACCTGCTCTGAGCGAGAGGTTGAAATAAAGGCTGCTGGAGCCCATTGGTACCCAAATGACTTGGTGATTCTCTAAGGCACAGCAAAGATTCCAGGTCACTGTGTTCAGGGAGGCTGATTTTATCTCAATTCTGCATTGAGAGAGGGATACTTCAGAAAAACAGCCTTGTTGGTATCCTAAACTGTCTCTAAATCAAAAATATGGTGAGCAGATAACCCAGGGTGATTTAGCATGCTATTTATTTTTACTATTAAATTCCAAACTAAACCTGGCATTTAAATAGCAAAAGCTGGAAGAATTTATGAATCTGTATTTTCACACAACAACATTCTTTCTATTTTTTGTTTCCCTTCTTTTTCCTAATGGTCACAAAGATGGATCTCATTCCATTTTCTTCTTGCCTAAGAAGTGAAATTTTATTTCTCGAGCTGTTTACTGAAGGTAATAATTAAACCTTGGTACTCAGTGAGGAAACTGGCTCTTTTAATCAGTTTAATTGGGTTGATTGCCTAATTTTTGGTTGGCTATAATTTGATAAAAATGAGTTTCTTATCTGTGTGATGAATTCAATCAAAGATCTCAGAGGTCAAGAAAATAATGTATTTCTCATTTATTCTGCAGAGTTACTGTGCTGCCTGGGTCAGTTTGGCAGATCACTTAACCTTTTTAAGCCTGCAGGTATTTTATCCAGTCTGCCATCACCATCCTTCACCTAAAAAACCCTAAAGAATGTCCTTGGTTGTGCCATGAGCACAGGTCGGAGTATAAATTAAAGCCCAAGATATGCTTACCTTGGGTTGGAAAATAGCTGGGGAAGATGCAGGTAAGGGAAGTTTTCCTGCAGTTCAGAGAAGCCTGGAGACCATCTGTCTGTGGGAAGCAGGAATATTTGCTGCAGTCAGACCCAGATGGGCAGAGGGATGGTGAGGACAAGGCACGTGGCTGTGCTTGCCCTGGAGTTTGCCTAAACCAAGGGCTGCTCACCTGCCCCGCTTCTCCTCCAGCCTTTCTGGGCCACCGTTTGTTTGTTGCTTCCCCCCGGACTAAGGAAAGAAATGGAGCTGGTGGGAAGGCTAGGGAAGATCTCCCCCTGCGGGGGGACTTTGGCAGGGGACTGGCCCAGAGCTGCAGACCTGGAGAGTCTGAGCTGTGTGCCCACAGATCCCACCTGAAGACACCTGCAGGTGTCCTCTGCAAACCTCAAGGGGTATTTCCTGCTGAGTTGCAATAGAAATGAATTCGTTGAAACTAAACAAGAAAATAAACTCCAGCCTACACAAGGAGAAAGGGTAATTGATTTGATTTGTTCTGCCAGCTCTCAACCAAAGATAACTCATCATTTTATTAGAAACTTTATTAGAGCATCTACTTGAAGCTTTGTTGTTTTTTTTTAACTGGCATGTTATTCCATTGATTAAACTGAAGCAAACAATGAGACTATTTCTGTCAACACAGCAAAGAAAGTGACGTAGTAGCCCCCACCAGGATCACATCTGAGGAAAATTCAGGTTAAACTTCATAGCAAACTCTAAATGCTAACCTGTGTGTAAGGAGGAGAGGGAATCTGCTTTATCTACTCTCAGGGCTTGCTCTAATCTACATAACAAGACACCAGCAGTGCTTCTCTGTTAACATTTAATCTGTTTGTATTTGAATTATCAGAAAAAAATGTTTTATGGGTAAAGAGGATAGAGGTTGATAAGCATCAGATGCAAATTAACAAGCAACAAAGCTGCTTTGTCCATCAGGGACATGAAACTGAGGTAAATATGTTTAACAAGCTTTGATTTTTTTCAGACTCCTGTTGTAAATCTTTTTAAATTCTCTTATGTCCTTCTCCCTCCAACATATCATAATCTTTTTGATATTTACGTAGCTAAGTGCAAGTAGAGGCTGGAAGCAGAAAGGCTGGAAGGTAAAATGGCTTGCCCTACCTGCTTCTGTTTGGTAAGAAAATTTGGTGGCACCCCAAAATGGCAATTTTATCCATCTTTTTAGAAACAGACAGTGGCTATCAAAAATTGAAATGGTGTAACTGCAATATTACTTCAAGAACATGTCATAACTACTCACATTGTAGCATTCTTGGTTTGGATAGCTGAAGGGAAGTTTTTTCTTTCAGTCAGTGCATCTGCAGCATATTTAGTCATAGAAAACTTCCAGGGTGTGGCACCCACAGCTGCTCTGGGCAACCAGTGCCTTACCACCTTCATAGTAAAGAATTTTTTCATAATATTTTGTATAAAAGCTGTCATGTTATGAAGAAATGTCTTTCTGGATCCAGAACTGGATTAAACTGGGTAAACCTGTCAATGTTTCATGTTGGCTTTTCATACCATGGCTGTTGTTTTGCTCATGAATACAATATTGAGTCTGAGAAGACACATCTCAGATTTGGGGTGCGAGTCAACTTGGGTATCTGGGACAATGTGCTTGGTGCATTTCTTAAAAAGTTGTGTTGTTTTCCACCCTATTTGAATTAGTTATTTAGCTGCTGCTTATTTAGCTTTTTGTTTATCATCTGTTTAAAGTGGTTCAGAATTCTGGATCAATACATCCTAAACAGATGGATTTTCAAACTGAATGTTGTTTTTACAACTAAGTGCATGCAGTTCCTGTAAGGATCTTATTTAATACATCAAAGTGCTTATTATTTTACCATGAGTAAGCTATAGTTTCCATTGCAAGGAGTATGTAAAGAATACCTTAGGAGTACTGCTGTCTATCTGTTGGAAAGCAGAAGTTCTAATAAATGTGAAAACTAGAGGCCATGCTAAAAGCAACTGTAGAAATGAACAGAGCCTGGGAGGTACCTCTGTGGGGCTCACAGGGCTGGACGTAATTCCTTGTCTGGAAGAAGGACCTTTAAATAAAGGTCAGCCAGAATTGCACTGGAAACCTTGCAGGGGCTTAAAGGAAGCCACTTAAGAACTTATATTGCCACTGGGAGTTGGCCTTTACTGTAAACTTCCCTGTGCTGGTTAACATTTATAAATACTTGCTATGTTTCCCCTATTAATATGTTTGAATAATTTCTTTTTAAACGTTTTTAACCATTCTAACCAATTTTACTGCTGCACCCTGTGCTGAATCTTTACACCTTGTTTCTTCTTCCTGCCAGCAGGTTCTGTTTTCTCATGTTGAAATCTCACTTCAAATGTTTTTCACATTGAAATTCTACTTCAGACATTCAAAAGCTTTTTCTACATCTGCTTCTCTGCCTGTCTTCCAGCCTTCCTCATTCGGCACAATAAGTTGCTTGTCTCCTGTGTTCTTTGTACCTATCCTTCCCCAAAATGTCTCTTTACATCTGCCTGGCTGAACTTCAGCCTTTCCATGGAGATACCATGACCAGCTGAATAGTTTACAGGGTAAATAAATGCTAAGTAGAAGAGACAGAGAACAAAGGAGAAATTTAGCATCCAAAGCTGCTTGGTAACAAAAGAAACTTAAAAAACTACCCTGTGTTTGCAGAAATTTGCTTGTGTTGATTTTGTGTGTGTGCAGCAGTGATAAGGGTGAAGTACCTATGTTCAAAAATACTAAAATAAAAAAAATTACCTTCCTACAAACCCACTTAAATCATATGATCTTGGCATTTAAGAGTCTAAATACCAAAAGTTAATGGGGTTTAGCCTCTGCTTGGCAAGTCTGTGCAAATATACATGAACAAGAGAACTCAGAAATAAATGGCAGGTTCAACAATTTCTTCACACAATTTTCTTCCTTTTTCCTTATGAAAAAAGGTGGGGTGAAGCCTCCCTCTTGAGCCCTTTTGCAAAACAATTTGACACCTGTGTGATTACCCCACAAAGAAAACAAGGACTGCATAAATCTGCTCTTTAACAGGGCGGTAAAAACAATCTCCTGGTGGTGCTGGTGAGAACAAATGGAAATGATCATTGACTTTGAATATTGATCTCCAATCAATAATTCAGTTTGGAAGCAAGAGGTGCCACACTGAGAAATAAGAGCTTCAGAGAAAAGTACAGGAGGAATTCTTGCTTGTCATTCTCATACTGCAGTACTTGTGTCAGCACTCATCTGCTAAAATATTTATCTGTGTGTTTCAGTTATTTAACAGAAAGATCAAAAATACATCACCAGAAAGTGAATTTAAGTGAGGGGCTGCTGAATGGGGAATAAAGCTGTAATCAGGGGGGTTGTTTTTCCTGTCTGGTGGAGCTGGGAGAACATGGGGAGCTCCAAGTGCCTCGTCTCCCCTGAGGTTTTGCTGTGGATTGTTTAGCACTCCTTGTGCATGTTCTGGCTTTCTTCTTGAAGATATTTTCTTTTAGGTTTTGCATTTGCCCGGCTGAGTTTTGTGTCTGTGGGTTTCATCCCTGCCCTGGCTGGAGTTGTGGAATTTGGGTGCCGATAACATTTCCATGGGGGTCAATCAGATGGCCCTGTTTATGGAGATTTCTTTCCTGTCACTCAGGCAGTGGTGTCTCAGATCCACTTTGTGCTGGCAAACAGTAATGCTGCCTTTGGATGAAGTGGTTCTGCCCTTTTCAAGCCCTGGCAGTTCACTTCTGGCCTTCTGCCATCTTTCTCCTGCTGCTTCTGCAAACATTTGCATAGTGATCCAGTTCAGAGACATGATGGATGTTGAAACTAACCTCCCAAACAAAAAAAAGCTGGAGTTTGACCTGGATCAGTGCTTTGTTCTGCTTCACTGTTCGTGTTAAAGCAGTCTGGGGGCAAGAGTGGAGTGCTCCGGGGGAGAGGGAGGGTGGGCTTGCTTTCTGAGAGGCAATGCTGGTTATTCGCAGCTTTAAAGTTGGAGTGCAGAGGGAGCTTGAACCCATCAAATTGTAAATTGCCCTCTGGAGTTAGTCTTCAATTCAAATTTTCCTCTGCACGACCTTTTCTTCCCAACTGTGGGGAGGTGTGAAATGCATGGCATGCTGGGACTGAACCCCCCACCTTCAGCTCTGTCTGAAGAGCACTTTTGTTTTAATAGTAGTATAATTAGAAAAGAAAATGCTTGATCTTCTCCAGCATTTTAACTCAGTAACTCGTCAAGCTGGTTCTTGAGCTGATATGTATAATCCCGAATAAAGCCACGGAATCCACGTGTTGGGAGCTCTGGCAGGTTTTACACAGAAATCCCTTTCCTGAATAGTTTTCCTTCAGAGTTAATTACTAAATACCTCTTTCTAGCAGTGACTGTTCCTCTCCCAGCAAACTTTTCTCACAGTCTGGTTCATGGCATTACTCAGCCCGTGACAATGCCCACTCTGTATCCCAGATATTCCCACAGGTAGATTTTTAACTGGCCTGGCAACAGCAGTCTGGAGGGCTTCTCCCTGCAGGCAACAGGGCTGCTATTGTGCAAATGAGTGTTTATATAAAAACAGATTGTTCTTATCTTGACTAGGAGCCAGTGACCCCCCAAATTCGAAACCTTGCTCTGAGACCTGGCCTTGGTGGCCTCGGACAAGGCATTTGGTGCTTGTGCCTCAGCTGTGTTTTAGGGACAAACAAGACCAGAAGGGTTTGGTACTTTGCAGGGTCAACAAAAATCACGCAGAGCCATAATTAAGCTGAAGATTTTTAAAACATGATTTTTATAGTGGGTTTATCTGATAACACATGTATGTTCAATGAAGATCCCCTGTCCAGTGTGTGTCCCTATTGGTGATATTTTAAACCCTTTCACATCAAGTTTATAATATCTAAGATACAAATACATGTAAACATATGTATTTAATAAATTCATTTTGTATAATGTTTAACAGCCTTAAAGCTCAAAAAAAAATGGATTAATCTGTTTCTGCTCTTGTTTTTTTCCCCTGCTGTGTCTGTTTGCACTCACTGGAGCACCCCTTTCACTCTGAGAGTGAGCTCTGGGAGTTGAATTTTCTCCCTTTTGATAATCTGTGTATTGTTTAATTCCAGCCTTTTCCAATGTTCTTCTAGTATTTTTTTTATTATTTTTTAGAGAAAAAGGCTGTTTGATGGTCATGGTTTGGACTGTTTCGCTCTCCTTAATGGTGCGGTGGCAGCAAATGGCAGAATGAGAAATTCCAGCAGATTTTGTGAAAGCTGCAGGCTGGACAGAGAGAAAACAAATCTAAAAATAGCATCTGTAAAGGCAAGGCAGCAGCCTGAGCTCAGCTTCTTTCATGTGGCCTGTTGGTCTGAGAAACATCACCTGGCAATAGCCCCAGAGGCTGGGCACACATCCCGCTGCTCCCGCCGAGATAAAGGGCAAGGTGCTGGGGGAGAAGTCTTATAATAAGGGGAGCATGCAGCCATCCTTCCACTCTCTCATCTTCCTCTCATCAAGGCTTTTTTGTGGCCTTCCTGTGTCAAAAGGAGCGTTTAACCAGCTGCAGCTCACTCTTGCTTTGCTTAGGGGATGTGCTTGGGCCAGGGCAGGGCAGTGCCTGGAGCTGGGACACACTCAGTGTCCAGCAGTTGAGAAATGTGGACAGAGGACACGAGGTGGAGCAAACCCTGTTGGGGTGACACTTTTCATTGTGTGTTTATTGCTAAGATGATTTGACATCTGTTTTTATTCATTTACAGAGAATCTTGTCAGCACCCAGCACTTCTCTACACCAAAAGCAGCCACAAACAAGACACAATCAATTTAACTGTAGGAATCCTATGGTCTGTTGTTTTTTTTTGTTTGTTTTTGTTTTTTTTTTTTAAGAAAAGGAAAAAAGGCATCCCAGACAACCATGTCAGATAAACCTACTCTATATTTCAGCTGTATTGAACCAAAGAATTTCCAGCTAGGAATTAGGAACCTGGTGTGCAATATCTTCATGGGTTATACAAGTATTAATTAGTAAGCCAGGCAACCTGCCTTATGTTCTTGAAGTAATAGGTTTGGTTGTGGAAAAATCTTTGAAATATCCCTGGGACAAAAGTGAAACAGTTCCTAAAAGATAACACCTTCCCTGTGAGAGTGGTGATAGCCAGTGTCTCTGGTTAACAGATGGAGGGATGTTCCATCTCCACACAACTTGAGCCAAACAAATTGCCCGTTTCTCCAGTATTAGCATAGTCCTGTTTAAAAAATGGTGTTTAAATGATCTGCTTCTCCCCTGTGCTGCTGGGGCCCATATCCTGTTCTTCTTGCCACCGTGGATACAGACTTTCATTATCCTTTCCATGCTTACTTGTGCATTATTTTATTTTAATATGTATTGCAGAAGATTAGCTGCCTTGTGCTTTGTTGATGAGTCTCCAAGGAGTTCTTTGTCCCACTATTTATTAAACTTAAAGGCTTGATTCCTGGGAGCTGGTTCTTCAGCTAGAGATTTCCGTTTCTTATTCTAGAATGAAATATTCCTGGGTAGTTTTAGCATGAAAATCTGCTTGCCAAAACCTGGTGAAATTTCTTCCTCCTAACTCAACTCTTGATTTGGCTGCTGTAGAACTGCAGTTTACTGCTCTCTGTTGAATCCACTGCCCTGGAATGTGTTGCACTCTCAGATGGCTTTAGGGTCAGACAAACCATGTGATGGTGTTTATGTCTTTCTGCTCACTCTCACTGGCCTGTACCTCTTATGCCCTTAAATTCTGTGTGTTGCCCTGCTGTATTTTGAGTTCCCGTGTTTTAGCAGTGGCACATAAATAGAGAAGCCATAGAAATGTTTATGCTTTTTATTGACGTAAGGTGCTTTGGAGAGCAGCATTAATCTACAGTTCAGTGAAGCAGCAAAAAAATGAAATACTCCCTGCAGAGTTTTCCTTTGTAAATACAGCCTTGCATCAAGCTGCTGTGAACTGGCTTGCTTTCAGATTTCTGAATGCACTGGTTTTGTCTTCATTAGTGATTTTAGCTGAGAGTAATAACGCTGGAATTATCCTTCATCAGAAGCAACAATAAGGCTTGATGATGTGGGGATGGGATTCGCTGTGGGAGTGCTTGTCCTTGACCTCCAGCCTCAGGCCTGACTCACCCCTGCCTGGCCAACTTATGGGCACCTTAAAATGGGAAATGACAGTGGCAGCCTTTGGGCCCTGCTCTGGAGTCACTGCTGGGACTTCACAGGCAGTGAAGAGGGAAAGACTTCAACTAAATTGGCTTAAACTAAAGTGTTAGACACAGTGGTAAAAAATGTTCTCTTACTCCTTGCTGTTGTTTGACTTTATTTACTTGGGCTGATCTGGCTGAGAGACCAGTATAGAAAACGTGTATTTGGATTTATGAGTGACCTTGGTCAAGTCACTTCACCCTTCCGTGCTTCACTTTTGCTGTAATGTCTCTTTTTAAATGTGAGCTACCAGTGGAATTGCTTGGTTTTTTGTTATTTTATTTTATTTATTTAATTTTATTTTTCTTTTAACTGATTGTTTTTCATTAAAAAGCAGAGAAGTTGTCTTGGAAGATTATTCACAAAAAAAAAAAAAAAAAAAAAGAAAAATAATAATACATTTTTCTGGCCTCCTAAATCTGAAAAATTGTAGGATGTCCAAGCACTGCAGAGTTTATTGTTGGTCTTTTCAGTTTTTTCCACTATAAATTTTTTTCTCAGTTTTCCCACAGAATAATAATTTTCATATCCTGGAGCAGTTTTGAGCTGGTGGGACAAAAAAAAAACCTCTTTTACTCTTGTAGGTGGAAAAGCCCAGAAAGAAAAGATTCTGTTGTTTTTCATGTGAGACCCCTGATTACAAATGTCTTTAGTTTGCAATAAACATGACTTTCATTTTAGCCCAGTCTATATCACAGATGAAAACTGCTCCTAAACTCTGAGTATGTGTAATGGACAGATTTGGGTGGTGTTGGTTTAGAAGGATGTTGTGGGAGCCACAAACCACAGAGCAGCATCTGTGTCTGTCTGGCTCCCTGTAGGATTTCATTTTCTGGTTGGTTCCACTATTTGGGAATACTGACTTTTATGAAAGACTCACCTGTGCAGATTCTTGATGTACAGGATGATGTTATTTTAGTACTCCTATTAATTCCCTGAAATGTCTTTTCACTGGGAGGAGGAGGCTTCAAAGCCAGACCTAGCTCTAGGTACAGTTTACAGCAGTGCTGATTAGCACAGGACTGGGTGATTATGCTGTTTTTTCTGGATCCTTTGGGAGGTTGGGTGTGCCTGGGAAGGAAGGTTCATCTTCTTTTTTATTACACTTTTTTCCTTGTCCTGCCCTTCCTCTTCTGTAGTAAATTGGAAGCCAGAGTTATTTCCTTTACACTCTGCCCATCCACACTGTTGACAGAAAGAAATAAAAGGAGGATAAACCATAAAACTTCCTTGTTAAATGCACGTTATTTCCAAGAGGAAAAAAAATTGTAGCTGATTCATTTTGAAGACTTGAACTCTAACTTATTTTCTTCTTTTTCTCCTTTGTATTGGCAGGATAAAAAACTTGAACATGCCTCGTAGCCCTACATCAAGCGAAGATGAAATGGCACAAAGCTTCTCTGACTATTCTGTTGAGTCTGAATCAGACAGCTCCAAAGAAGAAACTATTTATGACACAATTAGAGCAACTGCAGAAAAGCCAAGCAGCAGAATGGAAGACAGTCAGAGCAACACTTTAGTGATTCGAATTATCATACCTGACCTGCAGCAAACGGTAAGGCAGGGTGCACTGCAATTAAAAAAAGTGAAAGTAATGATTCGCTTTGCTGGCTTCAATCTGCAGTAGATCTGTTCCTTTTTCTTACTTTCTTTTTTGACATATTACAGACAACATGCATGTTTTCTTTTAATGTCTGTGCTATGTACCCCAGTAGTTTATCTGACTGGTTGCCTGAACTGAAGGCATCATCCCTTCCAAGAGAGTGGATTTAGTGTGTTAACTTGATAAAAGCCATGATCATAAAGCAAAATATCTGTCTGATCTGCATTCAGAGATTTTGGGTAGAAGAGAGAGAATTAGGAACCTATAACCTCATCAGAAGATGCAGATTGAATTAAAGAATCACATGTTAACTCTATGAAAGCCTCATATCTCATATATATATATATGGATTCTCTAGTTCCTCTTCTCATGAGATAGTTTGCGATTGACACTAGATGGGTGTCCTGCAAGAGGTCACCAAATTCTCTCTCTTTACCATCTTCGTTGTCACCCTGCCACACAAAAAACACCCCTTTTAGAGACCCTGTGGCTTTTAGAGTGTAAAGATGAGGACAGAGAAGCACAAATAAACCTTTCCTTCCTCCTTTGCTGCCTTGCCTTTACTACAGGGTGTTATTTCTCAAACTTCCAGCGAGGGAAACCAACACAACTGCTGTGATAGGAATAACAGTGTCATCCTGGAAAAGGTCTTGGGAGATACTGATTCTATCTAGAACCACAACTCGTCCGAGTTTGTTATTAATTATCTAAATTACCCTGGGTTTCCTTGAATGCTGCTGTTGGGATTTTTAGTAGTGGCACCAGTCTTTTTAGATTTCCAGGATGATTATAAAAACACATCCATTTTATGGATGTGTGCAGCATACATCACTCTGTGCTGACATGTAAGATCTATATCATCCCCTGCTGCCATCAAAGATCTATCTCAGATGAAACTCTTCCTTTCTTCTTAATTAAGTTCATTTTTAGAATGATAGAGATGGGCTGGCTGCAGCCTGACAGGGAGGAGCTGTTTTGACAGTGTGCCCTCAGGTGTGGTTCTGGAGCTCTTTTTGATGGTCTTACCAGCTTGCTCTATCTGTGACCCTGTCAATGAACAGATCCATGGAAATGGAATGGAAATACCAGCTTTTCTTGCTATGTTTACTCTGCTGTTAAAACCACAGCTTCCTGAAGCCCTCTTATTTCATTACTCTGTTTTTTTAGACCAATAATAAGTTATTTATTGACTATCAAGACAATTTTTAAAATTAATTTTATAATTTGTTCATTTTTATTGCTTTACTCTTTGTATTTCTTTCCCTTTTTCAATCCACTCTTCATGAGAAGTAACTGAATTGTTTTAAGCAGTTCTATAGCAGCTGATGTACTTCTTATTTAATTTATCAGCCCCTGAGCTCTTTGTGTGGGAAAGTGAGACCTGGATTCAGGTTAGCAAACAGGAATATTGGTGATTAAATGGAGTGGAGAAAACTGTGGAGAAGACCAGACTTTGAGCTGTTGTACAGCTACAAGCCAGAGCAAACATAGGCCCCATTTCCTGAATAATTATAATTAATTTAACATACGAGGTGTTTAAAATTAGTCTGTTTAATCAAAGAAGGGTGAAATAACATAGTTTAGTTTTCTGCTTTTTTTGGTTTTTAGGAAGTATGATCGACACTATATTTGTTCTAAGGAAGACAAGTTGAGGGTTTTAGACGAAATTCTAAAACCCTAGACCTGGGAAGCTTTAAAGGCTTAACCAAACTCCTGAAGAATAAAGTTTGCTCATGTGCAGTGGCTGTGGTACAAATTGCCTTTGTTTCACTGCAGGTATGAGATAAGCACCCAGTACCACGAGTAGGATGTGCTGCCATGGACAACTTTATAAATTACCACCCATTGCAGGATGTCTGTCTTGTTGTCCTTTTATTCTCATTTCAAACTTAGAAGACAATGTGAACCTTGACAAGTTCATACAGAGCCCTTAAGAACTACTGCTCTTCAATTCTTCTATCAATTCTTTTTTTGTCTCCTTCTCAGTTCAGGTGATAACCCAATTTATTGAAACACTGCTTGGTAGAAATGGTAATTTCTTATTGCCTCTGTGCATGACCTGTGTCATCCTTCTCACAGGAGGGTGGGGAATATTTAAATGAGCGACTGAAAGGTTTCCTGAGCTCAGTAAAATTCCTGAGGGAATGGAGAGTGTAGAAAGCCCTCTGCAGTCACAAGGAGAGTGGGTAAAAAAGCTGCATTATCTGGCATATATTATTTGGTCTGAATCCAGGCCATCTTGTATATGTTTCCTTTTCCAGCCCATGTAGGAACAAATCCCAAGTGATGCTGCCTCTAAGTGAAATTAGTCTGGTTCTTCAGGAGCTATTGTCAAGAAAATCTCTTTTTGCTTAATATTCTGACAGTGATGGTGTTTTGTGCTTAAAATTGCTCTTTTCCACAGACACTGAGAACAGTTCTGTCAGCCAGTTGTTTTAAGGAATGTTTTCAGCATTTTGTTATCAACACATGGTGGTTGTTCCACTCTTTTGTTTTACCCTGTACTTATGTGCTCCCTCTGGGTTATGTTTAAAGTCAAAATGCTCAGATTTATACATTTTATTAAATTCTGAGGCTGAGATAGGTTTGGGTCTGCTAAAGACTTCTCTGAGATGCTTTCTGCCCAACTATTTTGCTTCTCCACTGCAATAAATAGCATTTACTGATTTGTCCCTCCCCTGTTTTTTGGGGTTTTAAAAATTATATTGGACTTTTCCATGCAAAATGTTTTTTGGTAAGTGGCAGTTTGGTATAGCAACAGCTGAAGCTGTAGCTACTTTTTGGTGTTCTTTTCCGCATTGCTTTTTGTACTTTTGTATGCTTTCTTTACTTTTTAAATTATTTGTTGCTTTTCAGGATAAAGAATCTTTTCCTTTAGTGCTTTTCCTTCTCAGATAAAACACTTTGTTTACTTTGTGCAGTTTTTCCCTTTTGGAAGTAGGAACCCAGTTGTCACAACTGCAGCTTCAGTCCCATTTTTGTTTGGGATGCCTCCATTCTCACTTGTTTCCAGTCTGTGCTGCCTCATAGATACTCCAGGTTTTCTTTTGCAACTTTTCCCAAATATTCCTCTGTATCCCACTTTGTGCCTGATTGTTCCTTGCTGCTTTCTGTTTATAGTTTCTCTTCCTTGTTTTATGTTCAGTTTGATAAGAGAAGCATTGTGCTGCTGGTATCTGTTCACATGCCCTTGATCTGGACAGGTGATCTGATGACAGCCTGGCCAGACTGGTTTTTCTGACCTGTCCCCTCATGAATTCTGTGTTTCCTGAGTGCATTCTGATGAAGGAGAGCAGTGTTTCAGCAGAGAATCAAGCTGAACACTGAGCACAAACCAAAATGAGTGACTTGCTCCCTTTTCTTTCCTTATGCCGAACTCTCATTTGTGTTTCCCTCTTTTTGGCTGCCACATCTTTAATATCAACACCTCCTATTGAAAGGAGTAACTAATATTTTGATATCCTGGCAATCACATTTTGGAGGCAGCTGTACAAACAATGTTTTGTTGTGTCCTTCAGTCACAGCACATTTCTGTGTGATTGACAGCTGAGCAGAAAGATATGTTGGCTGATAGATTTTAAGCAGATAAATGTTATCCCTCAGAAATTCTGTATCATGAGCATTATTCCCACTGAATATCTTCCCTTCAGCTGGGGAAGTTGTATTTTTCCCTGGCTTCCCATCCTTCCCTTCACTCAGTGACTTGCTCTCACCAGCATGCAGGAATGCAAGATAATAATTGACCATGTCTCCTGTGATCCGAGGAGCTTTCACATCCCAAACACAGGCCTTGCATCTCAGCAGCCAGTGCTGACGTGCTGTCTTGCTGCTACACTTGCATTTTGAGGGGCCTGGTGTGGTTTTGACAGTGACTTTGAGCCACTCAGGGCTGGTTTTTTGGCTGTTCTTTGAAAGAACTGTTGTGGTTTTTTACAGTGAATGTATCTGTCCGTGCAAAACATCTTTGTTTCATGTGTTTCTGTAGTTCTTTGTCACTAAACTATCCCTGTTTTTTAAATTTTTTTTCTTGTCGTTGAAGATTAAAAAAAGTTGTCCATTTTTTTTGACTCTGCTGCTGCCTCCTTTCCTTGTGGTCACCACGCCATGTGTGCCTAATGAATTGTTCCTTATTTCATAACTGGAGCAAGTTGTGTGTAGGTCCTGCTGTGATTCAGCTGATGTTTCCTCAGGGTATGGAGTGTGGCAGTAAGTAATGACTTGTCTGCAGGATAGAGGGGGTGGCTGTGGTGCTCCCTGCCTGGAGGGCTGCCAGGAGGACACAGAAGCAGCACAGTGGAGTTCTTCCAGGGACAGGCTGATGGAAAATGCACCTTATGCAGCATCTGAGTGCTCCTTTTTATCCTCTTGGTCAGCACCTGCCTCTGAGAGAGTGGTAACAGCTCCACTTCTATCCTGCCTGGCTTCATGGAAAGCATAAATAATCACTTTTCTCACTAGTTTCACTTTGCTCAGTCTGAAACATTTTGGTAGCAAAAAGTTATCCCGTTATCGATTTACTTTTTATGTGACTGATCATTCTAAATTGCTAATGGGATCAGCATTTTTTACAGTAAGGCCATTTTTGTGTCTTAGGAATCGGTAGAAGAGCTGGAGCTCTCACTAAATTAGTTTGTGAAATATTTACATGCCATCAAGAACAGAGAGAACACAGGAACAGACTGAAAAAAATTGAACATGTTGGATTCTCCAGGTGCATTAAAAGCCAGCAGACTTAATTAAACTGGGATCAGAAGTAACTGCTTTGTATTTTTAAAATCAAAACAGTGTCATACAAGTCCAAAATTAGTTTGTTTCAGGTAAGAAAGACTTGCCTTGGAGATAAAAAATACATGTAATTTCAAAATTATCTTCCCATTTGAATAACACTTCTTGTAATCTTTCAGGATGTGTGGATAATGTGTGGAAAATGTTAGAAGTTAAGCTCATTACACACCTCGTAGCTGACAGTTTTGCTGAAAAGTGCTGATGTTTGAGTCTGAATCTTGTATTGAAGTTGGAATCCATGTAGGAGTCACGGGGCAAGTGAGGTTTGGAAGGAACACAGGGATTTGAAGCAGGTTGCCCTTGCTGCTAATACTGTAGCTACTGGGATGTCTGGGGAGGAAAACACTCGTTATAATCTACTTTGTGTCCCTTCAACATATAAACCCCCCCAAAACTTTTCACAAAACATCTTGAAATATAAAATAAGTAAGGGAAATGAAAGCTGCTTCCTAGCCAGCCTTTCTTGTGACAAAGTCTGACATCTCATTTTATACTGAAGACTCTAAAGGATTAAAGCAGCAGCAGCAACAGCAGCAGCAGCGTGGTGTGTTCAGGATGCACATCAGAGCCACCAAATTGCTTTCTAGGTATTGCCATCTGCTGGTGCCTTGCAACCAGTGACTGCAGTGTAGGCAAAATCCCTAAATTCCTCAAATCCCTGAATTCCAGCTTGGTAAGAAGCGGAGCATTGGAAAGGTTTGTCAAAGTTTTCCGGTCATTTGCTTCCCGTTGTATCGTTCCTCCCATAAACTTACTCTGAGATAAATGTGGCTAAAAGGGAAGTAGAATTCTTGCCTGAATACCATTTTTTGGGTGAAATTCTTGTGGATCTAACAAGTATTAGAACAGCCAAGAATCAAGTGGATAGTTAAACGTCTTGTAACATCCCTTTTACCTGCCTTTTGGAACAGGTTTTCCATGAAGGTGCTCTCTCTCTGAAGAAGGATGTGTGTGTTCCCTGATGTTTGTGGAAGGAGTTGAAATGTCCTGTGTTTCCACAGTGCTTGTGCATTAGATATTATCACTACACATCTGAAATAGAATTCTTGTTGAGCGATGTTTTGTCATGGAATTTGTAGATTTGCTGTGTATATTCCTAATTATTAGTGACATTTGTAAATTTTAGAAGGTAAGATGCTCTTTAAATGTTTTGTTTGCTAATCGGGTTTCTTAAAATAATTTCTCTTGGCAGAAATGCATTAGATTTAACCCAGAAGCTTCAGTGTGGGTTGCAAAACAGCGGATTTTGTGCACTTTGAACCAGAGTTTGAAAGATGTGCTGAATTATGGACTGTTCCAGCCTGCAAGCAATGGGAGAGATGGGAAGTTTTTGGATGAGGAGCGACTTCTGAGGGAATACCCACAGCCAGTGAATAAAGGAGTTCCTTCACTCGAGGTATTTTTAGATCTAACATCTGAAGCATTTCTGTTCTGATACAAACTGTACAGAAAGCTGTATTTGAGGTGTCTGCATGCACCTGAATTGCATTTGGGATATGGTTATCAGCAAGCCTGAGCTTGAACCCTTGCTCACAGAAGTGCTGTCATTCCCTGCTTGTGGAGCTGGTCCATCCCCAAAAGGTTGCAAAGAGTCAGCCCTTCAGAGACAGTGGATTTTGGAGTTTTCCTCTGCTGAGGACACAGGACATGTATCTAATTCTGTGATTTAATAAAGAAATGTGAGGTTCTAGGTGAAGCTGTTGGACCCATGATTAGGTTTGCAACAGTGGTGTAGCAGTTGCTGGATAACCAGCCTGTGCTTTCTCCCAAAGAGATGTTTCTGTGTCAGTGAAGCCTTTTTTAACCCCCATCTAGTTCCCTCTGTGCCATCCTTCAGAGTGCACAGATTGCCTCTGTCTGTCTCCTGGGAAAGCAGTAAGGGAGGAGAGGTTGTGTACTGGGATTTCCTCCCTCTCTGTTGCTCCTGCAGAGGCTCCACAGCTGGGGATAAGCTGGGCAGGACTTTTATGGCGCTGGACAAACTTGGAGCAGAGCCAGATCACACACTATAGCAGCAAACTGGGGCATGAAACTGGCATTTAATTAATTTTGGTATTGCCTGTATGGTGGCACATCAACCATTAATAATGTGCACTTGGTAGACTTCACTGTAACACAAATCCAAGAGAAAAGAACCAGGGTACTGACAAAGCTTCAGGTTTTCCCTTTTTTAGGAGGTTATTTCAGAGTTTCAGTCACTGATGTCCATATTACAGCTGTAAGCAAATTAAACAGCCACTGTATTTTGTTTCTGTCATTTTTCGTGAGTGTTGACTGCAGCAATTGAGGTGTTAAAAGTGATCTTGTGAAAAGCTGGTGTTAAAGCCTCATTCAGCACAGTCCCTCATCCAACAGACAGGCTGCATTCCTGGAATTCTGCATGGCACTGTGAGATAATGGTAAATTATAGCTGTGGAAACCCCCATGATTTTTGCTACAGGTCTTCCTACTGCACCCAAGCTGCTCAGGATAAAATGTGAGTGAGTTTCGGCCAAAAAAAGAGGCAGTCCTCAGAACCTCATTCACAAAACCAGTATCAGGAGAACTTTCCCATGTGGAAGTTCCTCCTACTTTGACTAAGGAATTTTCAGGTATCCTTTTTTTTTGTTTTCATGTTTCAGAAATGCTAAGCTGCAATTTTGAAATATATATTCTTTTATTTAACGTGCCTTCCCAGCTCTTTCTGCCTGAGACTATAAATGAAAGTGCACAGAAATCCTTGGGGAAAAGCTCTTTTCAGTGTAATTCTTGCTTATTTCTCCAGATTCTAGAGGCTGATCTCATTTCCCACACACCTCCACTGATCTCAGTGTATTCGCACAAGATAAGAATTTTGCTTAAATGATGTAAAAGTATATGAAATACTGAGCCTATTTCTAAAATTTTAAAAAATTTTGCCTAAATCCACATCACCATGGAGGATACTTCCTGGTAAGGTCAGAAAACTGTAGTATGAGTTTTAAGTTGTCAAGTTTTAAAATTTCTTCTTCTTTTCCTCCCTCAGTTTCGCTACAAGAAAAGAGTGTACAAACAGTTCAACCTCGATGAAAAGCAGCTGGCCAAGCTTCACACCAAGGTATCGAGTTAGCAATTACCTCCAGTGGGTGTTGACATCAGTTGACAGAATGCTTCATTTTTAGTCAAAATGTTATTTTGGAAATCAGAGGATGATTCATTTGTCGCTCTTTGTTTCAGGCCAATTTGAGAAAATTTATGGATCATGTCCACCATCTCTCTGTGGAAAAAATGACCAAGATGTTGGACCGAGGACTGGACCCAAACTATCATGACTTGGAAAGCGGAGGTCAGAACAATAAAACTAAGCAGCATAAAGGTGTACCTTGAGTTAGTTAAACTTAAATTGAATCTCACACATTCCTTCATAACCCTGGGCTAATGGAATCTGTAGGGTTTTGCTGTCCAAAGGAGATAATTGATCATTTACGATTTTCGCTGAACAGTATTTTTAATATTATTTTCTAAATTAACTTTATTTTATAATTTTTCTCACCTTTTTCAAGTACATCCTATTCTCTTCCTTAGAAACACCCCTAACTTTGGCAGCTCAGCTTGACAATACAGTAGAAGTGATAAAAGCTCTGAAAAATGGAGGAGCACATTTAGATTTCAGAGCCAAAGATGGAATGACAGCTCTGCACAAAGCAGCCAGAGCCAAGAACCAAGTAGCCCTCAAGGTAAGTGCTTTCAGGAGAAAATTATATATTATGTCATTAAAAAAATGCAGAAAGGACACTGTTTCCAGTTAATTAATGTATTGTTCTCCATGGATCCTTTAAGATGTTCTAGTACTTTCTTGTGGCTTTCGAATCTTAGCATTTGCTTTCAATAAAGGGCCTTTTAATTTCCAATTTATCTTTTTCTGCTAGGAAGAAAAGTGGTGAAATTTAAGCTTATTCAGTGATACACTGAGATCTGTCCGAGGAAATAGGAATAGCATTATTGTCACTTACCTCTTTGAAAGCAGCTTCCAGTGGCATGGATTGCACATTTCACCTTAACACAGTCTCTTCTGTTTTCTTTTGTATTTTAACAGCTGTTCTTAAATCACACTGATGGTCTAGATGAAGTCTTAGGTTTATGGCTTTGCTTATTCCCTTTTGACAGATACTCAAATTGCATGACATTTTTGACAAAGCACCTTGGAACTGAAGAGGTGAATGCGTTGCAAAGGTGATGCAGCATTTTCAGAGCTGACATTTCTGAACCTAGTGAGAGGATGGAAACTGGACATTGCCACTGCTTCTTTCTGTGCCATCCCCATAGATCCCTTTAGATCCCAGCTCTTCCAAGGTTATTTCTTTCTTAACTTAGTCTGTGCCGTGGCCCACTCTTATCACCTGATAAATAGGTGAGCAAAAAATGTTATGTCAAGTATCAACCTTGCAAATACTTTTCAGGTATTTTTTCAGGTAAAGACCCTTTCTAGGTGGAGGTCCCCCCCAAATCTATTTTTCACGGTCTGTGATTGCTTTCAGACCCTTTTAGAGCTGGGAGCATCTCCCAACTACAAGGACAGCTGTGGCCTGACCCCGCTGTACCACACGGCCGTGGTGGGAGGGGACCCTTTCTGCTGTGAGCTCTTACTCCATGAACATGCTACAGTCAGCTGCAAGGATGAAAATGGATGGCAAGAAATCCACCAGGTAGGAAAGATTTGCTTTTATGAGGAAATGTGCCATGGTTGTTCTAGGCTTAAATGCTGTTTTGAAGCCCCTGCACAGTCAAGTATGAAATTTCTTCCTTTTTCTATTTGCTTTTCCTACTTCCTTTTATTTATTCACTTTGTTTCCATCTGTGGTGACTTAGAAGTAGAAAACTGCTCCAGTGGTGTTCTGTAACTTTGAAATCCTCTGGTTACTGTGGATTTTGCTGGAGAAATTGCACTGCTCGTATTTATGTTGTGGACTGTTGGAAGTTTAGCATCCTGTTTGGGGCACTTCAGTAGGAAAATGTTGCTCATTCTTTTTGTTAGATGCCAGTGTCAGTGTCCTTGGTAATGCTTCTTGTGTGTTTGTCAGGGTGCTTTCCCCTTTGTCTCTGCTGAACTTTACAGGAAGATTTGGGCTCAGGATCCTGCTGCTGGGATCCATCAGCCTCTCATTGTCCTCTCCAGAAACGCCTGAATATTATCCAGCAGTTGTGTAAAAATGTTTTATTAATTTCCCTTTGCACAGTTATAAACTCAGTAATACACAAAGTTAACAATTCTGACAGTCCCAATGTCATGGCAGCTACTTTGTCATTTCTCTGGACGGATGAGTTTGGATAGTTATAAAAATTGGAACTGCTCAGTTCATTTATGAGATAAAGATACAAGTAATCAACCTTACAGGCCTGCCTAGGTCATCTTGGCTCACTTTATTTTCTGTGCACTAAATTCTTTAGTACACAGATTTTTTTTCTTCTTTTCTTCGAAAGAAATGGGAGGTAGCTTTGGCACCCAGGTTTGGGCAGGAATCTGAGCTTTTTCCCTAAGTGTGGCCAGGTAGAGGTTGTTTGGATCCATCTCTAGAGTAGGGTAAAAGAAAGGAATTATTTGTTACCACATTTTCTGAAGATGTGGAGGAAATGGATTGTCTAGATCAAAGTGTTACCCCATCTGGACTCCCTGAAAATAGAGAGAAAATATCCCTCTTTTTAAACCCCAGCCTCATACACATAAGGTTATTATTTCTCATAATGAAATAGAACTTTCCAACCCCCCTGTGTTGGTTGTAATCCTAAATAAATCAATGTTTACATCGGGATCAGGAGCAATCTGTTTTGACTAATCAATAATTCAAGCATTCCTCAATGAATTAAGAAGGATGGGGATTTAATTTGGGCACTGAGCATCCACTTCATTTTTCTCTTTCGAATTGTAGATCCAAGCCAGGTGTGTCAGTCTGTACCTCCCACTGAATTCAGGAGTTATGAGGTACCTCAGACAGACTGAATGGATTTTTATACCTGTATCTCTTACCTTAAATTCTGATTGTTATAGGAATGATGCTGATAACACAAATTTAAAAACATTAGAAATTGGGAGATGCTTGGTCAGTGAGCCATAGAGAAAAAGGAAGTTAAGTAAAAGAGGCTGAGGACTAGAATTGCTGTGCTTTTTCTCAAGCTTATTTGCTACTCAGGAAAGTCTCTAATTTCTATGAATCTTATTCATAGAGGCTTATTTCCAAAAATCCAGGGTCTAACCTTTTATTTGTGTGACAGATAAAGTAACTCTTGAAGATTTCCCCCTCTTTTGGAGCAGTGCCCTGTGTATGCTGTGTGTCTGCTTGACATCACAGAACCAAGAAGATTTACTTGGATTGTGGCCAGATTTTCCTTCTAAGACATGTAACCAGTTTGGGAAAAAGCTCTGGCAATCTGATCATCTTCAGTGCCATCTGGTGGGCAGTGCTCCGGAGAGTAGCAGGACAAAAAACTTGTCCCATTTGAGACATGAACATCAGTGGATAAAAAGCTCCAAAGGCAGTATTTTCTTGATCCCTTAAGCTGCCATTCCCAAAACAAGCAGATAGTTAAACTCAAGCACAGGATTGCTGTACCTGCAGTGCCCACACGGGAGCTGGTGAAGGAATGCACATCTGGGTGTTTGTGCTCCTATAGAAGAACCAGGCGTGGTTCTAAAAATTAGACCCTCGGTAGAAACAGCACCTCCTCTGCTAAAAATCTTTCCCTGGAGCTCTTGCCTAGGTTGTGGAATAACCAAAATATCCATGCATCCCTGCCCAGGCTTGCAGGTACGGACATGTCCAACACCTGGAGCACCTCCTGTTCTACGGCGCCGACATGTGTGCGCAGAACGCCTCGGGGAACACGGCCCTGCACATCTGTGCCCTCTACAACCAGGTGAGAGCCCCTGCCAGCGAGCCCTGCTGGCCCCCTGCAGGGACAGGAATGTCCCCAGCAGGAGCTGAGAGCTCACAGAACCACGGGATGCCTTGGCTTGCAAGGGAACTCGAAGATCTTCCAGTTCCAATCCCCTTCCACTACACCCCACTGCTCCAATCCCTGTCCAGCCTAGCCTTGAACATTCCAGGGATGGGCCATCCACAACTTCCACAGGGCCTCACCACCCTCTCAGGGAGGAATTTTTTCCCAGTATCTGCTCTAAATCTGCTCTCTTTCAATTTGAAGCCTTTCCCCTTCATCCTATCCCTACATCATTTTATATGCAATGAAGTGCTTCAGGTTTTAAAAAGTGGTCTTATAACTGGACAGAAGATAATAAAAACTATTTTACTGGTGGTTCATTCACTGATTACAAATAAGGCTGCTCATTGTAGGTAGCAAGGGTATGGGTATTAATTAGAAAATAAAACATTATGCTCTACCAGCTTTTTTTGGGTTTGATTCATATCTAAATATTTGTTTCCTGTACAGCATTTATTGCTGTTATTCTAAAATTTAATTTAGAATTAAGAAAGAGTTGTAAAATACTGTGGAAATGTCTCTATACAGAAGATACTGGATTCTTTGCTGTTTACAACTTGTGTAGTCGTTTACAAGTAATAGAACCTTTTGATTTGATAGCATTTTATACTCTCTTTGCAGGGATGGGATGGGGAGGGAATGAGTTTTACAACTATATTAAAATTCAGTACATAAAATATTACAGTGAATTTGGAAAGCATGAGATGTGACTGTAAACAGTGAAACATCTGTTAAAGCATCTGCTTCTTAATTAACTACCGTTTTAATTTTTTTCTAAAGTCTCGTCATGATTCCTCAATTAAGTCTAAAATACCCTCAGCTTTTTAAAAAAAACAAAAAAAATTTGGGGATAATCTGGCATTTTTCAAGACCATACACTTTTAGCAAAGGTTATGCAGAATGAGGTGGGAATTGGACTAATCCCGTAGAATGACAGTGTTTTTCATGTAAAGATGTGTTTTCCTGACTTCAGTGGACGAAGTTATTCTGTACTCTGAGACTTAGAGACTCTAACTGAAACTGCAGCTACAAATTTGCAAATATTTACACAGCCTCTAAGCTTGGCTTTGTGAATGGAACTTTACCATCCTCTGCCTGCACTGTCGTCCTTCCGTTTTCCTTCATCCTTCATCCTTCATCATGTGGAAATACAAGGTTTTCCTCGGAGTGCTGTGAACTTTAACCTGTGCTGATTTTTGCCAGTGGTTTTTTAATGGGAAGTTGTGCTTGGTTCCTGTGGGAGGAACGGTGCTGCCTTTTCCAGCTGGAGAGGATGGGAAGGACGGCAGCCTCCCTGTTACCTCCAGGTTCCTGTAGATGGAGTCGTTACCCATTTGATCTTCCCTTCCAGTCTTCCCTGGGGAATTTTCTTGGGTTACTTTCTGAAGTTGGCAAGTTTGCTCTCCTGGCTGTCAGCGAAGTCCTGATCTGAACAAGCTCTTGGTTTTGAAAGTTATTCCATGACCATGCAGTAACTCTGCTTTTTGCTGGGATGAAATGTGCCGTCTTTCACTGGCAGGATTGGATCTGAGATGAAAGCTGTTGTAGTATTAAAATTGAATATAATCTGACAGATGGGGAGGAAACAAAAAGGAGTGAGGGTGAAGTTAAGAGTGCTTCTGTTTGTTTTGAAAAAAGAAAATCAATAAACAAACAAATGCAGTACTTAATCCAAATAAATTCCCTTGGATTTTTTTTTAATGTTGAACAACACTTTGACAGCTTTTGGCAAAACTTTTCTAATCCAAACCATTTAGTTAATAAATCCCTTTGTTACACTGCAGACAGCTCAGTTAAATTTGTAGAGAGTTTTTAAATGTATAGTTTTTTTGGTGTTGTAATGTTGGATGATTTATTCTGATAACCCAATGAATGATCACCCAATAAATACAGCATATTTTTCAATATAATTGTTTATGTCCTCAAGTTCTTGATTAAAATTGGACACTGATCAATTGTTTAGAGATAGAGAGAACACACCTAAGGTGCAGATTGCAGTGCAAGCAAATGAGACTATTTCAGTTAACTCTAGATCATTAAAAATTATAATCTAAGACATAATTGTCTTGATCCATTCTGTTGTTTTTCAGTTGAGGAAAAGGTAGGATAACCTCCTTTCCAGATACACTTAGGGCGACCCTGTGATGGGGAGACTTCACAGGACCAAGAATCCACTGTGGTAAATTAGAAAACACAATGATAGAAATGATTTTCAATCATAATTTCTGCAAATTAACCTGTGACTCAGAGTCTAGTAAATAAGCTTCTTTTCTGGCACTGAAATACCTAAATTATGCAATTTGTCTTCTCTGACTGTAAATTTACTGTTCAAAGTGAAAGGTAGCACATCCAAATACCTCATTAGGTACAACTCCATAGCACAACATGTCAAGACAACCCAGAAAGCACAACAAAATTAATATTTCTGTTGAGGAAATATAAAACCCTTTTAAAATGTGAATTGGTTTGCACGAGACCCTAAGATGAATATTAAAAGATGGCAGGTAGGAAACAGAGCCCATACAGAAATCATCAAAAATCCTGGGAATCCACTCAGAACCTCTGAGAATTTGTACCAGACTGTGGTCAGTCGTATTTAACAACCATGGAGAGCAGTGATTCAAGCAATGCACTGTATTGGCCAAAGTAAATTGTTTTTAAGGGATTTCCTTTGCAGATTTTCTCACTTTGGAGGGTCTGAAGCCCAATTTTCCTCCTTGTGCTGTAACCATTAGCATTTTCTAGGGGAAAAGAGAGACAATAAGTCTGGTCAGTGCAATGTGTACAGACAGATCAAAAATTTTGTGTGTATTAAAACAAAAACCGAACATTTAATATTGAGGATAGGCTGGAAAAAAACCAACCCAACAAAGTAAGTGGTAAAACTGCCTTGTTTCATTTTTAGCAGGAGGAAAGGATGTAACTCATCCCAGTACTATGAACAGTACTGCTTTTCCTGCAAAATAGGCAAAACTCCTAAAAGGGAGTTAAATTTTTGCAAAATCTGATTTGTCAAGTATGGAACTTTGTCAGTTTAAAAATTTAATAAGGTATTTACTTCTTGCATTCCTGCATGGTTTTTCTTATACTTGCCTATAGTTTCTCATACACTGCAAAGCACCTGAAGCCCTGTCATTTTTAAAATGCTACTTTAACAATTTAAATTCTCAGATCATTTATTTTGTTTATTTTTTAATAGTGAAAATATAGACCAAACACCTCATAACTCTTGGCAGTCACGGTCTCTTTAGTGCCTGAGGGTCCTTATGAACAAGTTTCCTTTTCTATCATTTTCAGGAGAGCTGTGCAAGGGTGCTGCTGTTCCGGGGAGCCAACAAGGAGATAAAGAATTACAACAGCCAGTCTCCATTTCAGGTAAAAAGGAAATACCTCTTCCCCCTGAAATATCAGGAAGAAAATCTCACATGAACTTGGTTTTGGGAAGAAGTCACACTGTACATGGCTGAGCACTGGTGTGGAGTGAGTGAAAACTTTGGCTTTTAGCTAATTCATTAAGTGAGGACATCCTGGAATAATTAGGAATGAGAGGAAAACACCCTCTTAGCTGGCCTAGTGACACTGTTAATGAGTTTGAGAATTCTGTGAGCTGTTGGTGGCAAAAGATGAAATCCTTGGTGATCTGCAGTCAGCTGTACCTTGCTCTGTGCTGATCTCCAGTCCCATGTAAAACAGATCCAAGATCCATGTAAGAGTGATCCGAGGATTGTCTGGGCACTTTGGTTTGCTTGGCCTCTCTTGATTGAGCCAAAAAGAAGCTCTTCCTTCCTTGGATGTGAGGCCAAAGAGCTGGGCTAAGTTTTAGGGATGACTTAATGCACTGCCAAACTTTGAGGTTGACAGAGGTCATCTGTTATCTCCAAAAGAAAATGGCAATCTTTCTTTGGATTAGTCAAAGGTTTGTCCCCATTTTCTGATATGGAAGCACTTTCAGTAAGCTTAATTAAAAATCCAAATGGAAGGGAATTGTTTGTCCGAAGGGTTGTCGGGTATGGCTGACAACCTCAAGCCCTTATTTCTGAAGCAGGCTTAATTAGCCTGGATGTCAGAGAAACATTCCTGATGCAAAGTGACATGTGAGAAATAGGGATGGAAACTGTAATATTTAAAAAACAAACCAAACCAAACCAGAAGAATTTTTTCAAGTTACAAAAATCAGTGCTTTTGGAAGGATGATGGCACAGTGCCATTAAAAGGACCTGCCCTGTGGTGAAACAGAAGGGGGCTGTTCTCCCAAACCAAGGAGTTTTTCAACTGAAAGAAATCCTGATTTATCTTTCCTTGGTGTGTCTTCCCCATTACCGCCTTGACCCACTTTGGATAATGCTGGCAGAGGATTCAAGGAAGAATGCTTTGACAAGTGAAACAGTTGGAACTTTAGCTGTATCCATGTGGGTCTCTGAGTTAATTCCTCCAAGTTTACGTGTAGTTACAGGGCTTTCAAAAAAACCTCAGCCGAATATTTCTGTTATCAGTCTAATTCCCTCCATATTTTGAAGGTTTTCTGGGCCTGAGGTTGTGCATCTGAAGAGCTTAAGAGTTCTGCTTGCAAATCCCAGCCAGATCATTGTTTACTTTTGGGACCATTTTCCCCAAACTGGGGAAACGGTGCATTAATAATTTAATTTTAGGCACCATTTTCAGACTGCTAATAATTTGCCATCTAAATACATGCTAAGCACCAGTTCACTAAGTTCTGGCTAATACTTATCTCTGCACCTCAGAATTATGAATGATCAAAAAATGGAGCTAGAGAAAACTCTAATTATGAGAGGGATGTGTTCCAGGGTAATCTCTTGGATTAGATTATTTTGTTACTTGATGTCTTTGAGGTTAACTTTCCTTTTTGGTTTAGGATTTTTGGGAGAGAGGGTAAATGTCCCACAGAAGAGTTTTGCATTTGTCTTCTTCTTCGTGCTGACTGCTCCAACATTCTTGTTCTTGCTCTTAGAACACAAAAGGTGTAGGGAATGTCAAAAAAGTTCCATTTTATACGAGTGGAGTGAGTAGAGGAAGCCCCGGCGCCAGCACTGCAATAAAGCAGCCTTAGAATTAGTTCTTTGCCATCTGTCTGTTGCTGACCCAGTCGCTCCAACACCACAAGTGGAGCTGTTATAAAATTATGCAGAATCCCCTTGAGTTAATAGGATTTTGCATACTAAAAATGTTTGCTCATGTAATCAGCAGGCAGGAACACCGAGGCATCTCATATGTACATAAGGAGAGTGGTTGTAGCTGCAGCATCTATTCCTTTGAGTTGCCTCCATTACGTCCCTTTCTCAGCACCTAAAAGGACGATTCTTTGGAGTTGCTGCTCGGGAAATTGATGATATGAAAGCTGTGCTATTCTGTAAAAACAACAGGATCCAGACGTGGAGAAATTTGTGTGCTGCTTTCAAGGCCTGCCAAGGCTTTGTTTCCTTCGATGAAAGCGAGCGGCAGAGTTTGTATCAGGCGTCGGTGTCCGATGAATGTGGTGCAGTTTTGCCATCAGAAGAATAAATGTGCACTGGCTCACTCCTTACCAAATCACAGTGCTTCTTAAAGCAAGCATGGATATACCAGATTCCAGGAAGGAAAACTAATCTGGGCTGAGTTCTGTGCCACTTAATTCAGGGATCCCACATCATGGACACCTGGGGTCAGGGTGTTCTTTTTGCCTTTTCAGTGTCCAGCAGGGGTAGTGTTGGAATGGCATTGCCAGGTGTTGAGGAGGTTGAGGACATAAAAAAGCTTGGCTGTATTTCCCAGTGAAGCACCTAACCCTGTATTAGCTGCCTTTGCAGGGAGATGTGTTTCATCCTGACCCATTCCTGGGGTGCATCGAGTCAGCAATCAGTGTTGGGTACAGCTGATGTCACCCACTGCTCAAAGTCGGCAGAATGTGGGGTCAGCAGAAATTTTTCTGTATTTTATTTTTAGCAATTTGATGTGAGATGAAACCTGTGCCACATCATTATATTATATTGCCAGTTCTGCTTATTGATCTCTTACCCAGCCCCTCTTGGCTGGGCCATCTAAGTACCTTATGTGCTATTTTATTAGTTTTTATTTCAGAAGTAAAACCTCCAGAAATATCCTTTCAGAAGTGCCATGGTATCCCATCACCATCCACAGCTACTTGGTTTTCCACACATTTCTTCTGCTTCTAGGTTAACATAAAATAATTAATTGCCTATCTAGCAAATATTAATCCAATAGCTCAGAAATCTGAGTTTTGCAGTGTTTACAAGCTGTTGAAATGAAGTGTAAGTTAAAATGAACATACACCTTGTTGATCTTGTCTCTCCTTTCTCTTTTAATGATCAGCAGGTCCATATGAATAATTCAAATCAGCAATAAAGCACTATAGTGCTAATAATTAGTCAGTGTTTTTAGAACAAATATGTTTGAATGCACAGAACAACTGTTCTGAGGTGCACTTAGTGCCACCTTTTAACAGCAGAGTTGTACCTGAGAGTGGTTTGTGTCTCAGGTGCCCCTTATGATTGGCCTTTGCTGTCCCAAAGCAGCCTGGATAATCAACATGCCTGCATCCTATGGATTGCAGGAGGAGCAGCAATCTTCCAGGTCCACTGCAGGTGGAATTGCTCCTTTCAGTGTGTTGGCCCTGCCTCTATTTCCAATTGCTCACATTCCCTTTTGCCAGATTTGAATCATTTGAACTGAAATTTTCCATGCCCGGCGTCCCTGTTGTTCAGAAAAACAAAATGATTCAGCTCTTTTGGAGTCTGGCTGAGGGAAAACATGTGTTGTTTTGCTCACACTGAAAAACTCTGCTGACCCACCCCTCCTTGTCCCCTCTCTCCCGTTGTGTTATGTTGTGGTGTTTAGTTTTATTTCCTTTTATTGCCCTGTGTGCTGATCTCCACGTTAATAATCTGGCAGTGGGAACTGGTTTCCAGACTGACTCAAATACAGGGGCTCCAAAACCAGGAGTAGGAACTAAACCCATGGATTTGGAAGCTGAGCTGACTGGGGGGAACACAGACAGACACAACTGGGCATATCCAGCACCTCACTAGAAAGGCTTCCCAAAGCCCCAGTTTAGATTTAGATTATTGAAATTTTTAATTTCCTTCTTTTGGATGAAATTTACAGGCAAAGGACAAGAAGTTCTTCTCAGGTATTTTTTTTTTGTCTCTGACTTTTTTTTTTGTTTGAAAAGATGTGAAAGCTAATTTTAAACCCAAAATCTCTATCGGGTGCCTCAAAAAGGCATCTTCACAAATATAAAATAATGCCTTCTGTCATGATGTTAAAATATGGAACCATTGTGTTAATGGAGCATATGAATTACAGAAAGACTTTGCTTTATCCATGTATTTATTTCCATCCTAATTCCTTTCCTGTAGCACCTGTGTGAAGAATGAATCACTGAATATTGGGTATTGTTGGCAAAAAATACAGCTATGAGCTCATGATGCATTCTGCCTTTAGTCAGACTTTAAGCTTTTTCCAGCTTTTCTCCTGATTTCAGTCAAATAATGGAACTTACTCATACTTTTTAAAAGAAAAAATCTCTACAAGTGACCATTCCAGAACAAACTATGGATTTTTCCTTTAAAAATCAAAAATGTACATGGGTCTGTATATATGTAGGCACACTCAACACAATTTCTTAAAAAGACATGATTAAAATAATAATTAAAAGGAAGGGGAATAACTAAAAGAGGGGAAATTGATATTGGGGCAAGTGGTGGCAAATGAAATATTCCTGAGAATATTAAGAGATACAGGAGCAAAAAAATACATATGGATACAGAATGGAGTCAAATCAATTCCTCCTGACTCAGGGATGGTTTTCTTAGAGCTGGCTGGTCCATCCTGACCTTCATTTTAACCCTGTCATTTTTCAGAAAAGCAGCCAAATGGAGGTAATGCAGTAAAGCATAAAAGAATTAAATGATATGATTACCTTTTATTGAGAAAGGCAAAATATTGCCACGCTTGGAGAGGCTAAAAATACTTAACTGCAGGATGTGTCTTCTTTTTTCTTTTTTTCCAAAAGCAAACTTATGGAGGAGTCTCCATGTGACCATCTGTTGTGTTGTGTTCCATGCAAATGATCCAAGACCCCTTTTTTCCCCCATTCCCCATTCTCTCCCTGCTCAGACAGGGGTGTCCAGCTGACATGCCTCAGGTATTCCCACAGGCAGTCCAATTTCTCTGGGAAAAGTGGACTCTCTGAGGTAGTCAGGAGCTAACCTGTTTCTTTTTCCACCAGAAAAAAAGCTCAGAAGTTATAAAAGGGAACAAATTAAGTAAAATTGTAAGGGTCACCAACAGTTCTTGCCTCAAAGTAAGAAAGGCTCTTGTGTGATTCAGACACAATCAGTTTTATGGGTGAAGTTACAAGAGGCAGCGGGGATCTGTGTAATCCTAATTTAAGCCATGTTGTTTTGAGATGTTAACAGCATTCAGTTTGTCTGTGAGATAAAATAACCTGTGAGTGGGACTGGCGGGCACTTCAGGCCTGCAGGAACGGATTAATGATTGGAGTTACGATGGTTGGCTGCTGTGGTGGCAGCATCTCTTGCTTTTGCATTTCTAAACAGGCTACTCAGCATTATCTTCTGTCAATATCCAAGTTCTTGCTCCTTATAAAAATGTAGGATCTGTGCCTGTAGGACAGACTTAGCATCATCTTCCACTGCCATTTGGAGGGAGCATTCCTGGCATGCAGTTGGCAATCCCATCTCCATCAGAGTATGTTATTGGCATTGACTATTGCTAGACTGCTGTTTCCAAAGGTTTTATTGTAGTTAACCCACAGAGTTTGGAATGGAGCCACCAAATGTATTAGGTAAAATAATCACAGTGTCTTATTCACCCGATGCATTTTATCCTAAGGGCTTTCCAAAAGATTTCCAGCCATTTGGTTTAGCAGTTGAAGCAACACTATATTATTAAGTGTTCGCAAAATTGAATCCCCGAAAGTTTCTGCTGTGAAATAGTGGGAAGTGTCTGTCTGCTGTGAGTAGGAAGACACTTTTTCTCAAAGTGTTTTGGGAAGAAGCTGCTAATGTGGTGGGTTTTGGCTTTTCCATGAGGTAAGGCTGCCTGGAGAGGTGGAAGCTTTCACCCTACGGCAGCACAGACCCCTAAACCCTTGAGCTGAATTCTCTGCACAGCCCAGCATTTCCTGTGGTGCCAAGGAAAACAGAACCTAGCAAATAGCACACGTTCTCAGCCTTTCCCTAGGAGAGTTCAGCTGGAGGAGATTGCATTTCATGGCTTTTTGATTTAGCATCTTATTGGAGGGGACGAAGAAAATTAAGTCAACTTTGTTGCTGGCTGTGTCTTATCTGATTCATCTGATGCTGCAACCTGGCTTTATCTGCTTTTAGTAAATACTCCTTTGGAACCGCTGCTCGCCCATGTAGCAGTAATAAGGATTATGTAATAACTGGCTTTTGATGGCTCTTTCCAGCTTGAGCTAGATTTTCCTGAGGAATGAGTCTGTAATTGTAACTCTGTGTGTGTATCACACTTGGCTTTTTCTGCTTCGTTTTAATTATTAAAACACGAGTGTGTAGAAAAAGGCATCTTGCTTGAGCATAACTCGCTGGGTGGCATTTCAGCAGGGAAGCAAGAAGAAGATGCAAGGTTTTTTCCTCTACTTTTAAAATAGATAGAGACATAAAATTTCCCAATAGATGCAGTGACCATGGAGGAGGCTCAATACAGGCTGTACACAGTAGGATAACTTCAAATCTGAGTTACGTCTCCTCGCAAGAAACAGGAGGAAATAAAAGAACGTCGTGAAGCAGCGAAGTTGTGCCTGGGATGGATTTGTCTGCATGTTCCTTTTTAGGCTTCCTGACATGTTTCCTTGTAACTCTGCTCCACTTGCTGGTGTATTCAGTTCAACACTTCCTGTCAAGCTGGTTCTTGCATAACAACGACTCCTTTTGTCCTAGGAGTTAAGTTTGCATTTCAAAGCCGAGGGATTGAGATGATTTAGAAGTGATTTGCTCCCATGTTGAGAGGAAAGGACTTACATTTTTTATCTTGGTGTCCACGCAGGCTTAGGTTAATCTGGAGGTATTCAGTCATGGCTAATTCATGAATAGGAGTGGTTAAATTTTAAGAACGCAGTTGTGTGTGTTCGTGAAAGGACAGTGGAGAATAAAACACAGGTTCTGCCTTTTAAATCTTAGTAAGGAAGACTGGAAAATGAACAGAGGTGTCTGCAGGCATTTTAGGTTTTGTCCAGTCCTGCTAAGACAGCGCTGCAGGACCTAAAAGAGATGGAAAAGAGGTTATTCAGAATGATTGCCTTCCCCTAATTCTGACTGGAATTCGCGCAGCCCTGGCACAGCTTCACGGCTACTGAGTGTATTCCAGAAGACCCATGGGGGCTGTAAAATCTCTTGCAAGCAAACCCAGCATTTTAGCAAGGAAAATGTGCCAGCACTGTTATGCTTGCTGTGTACTTTTTTTGATAAAGTCCAGCTGTATTTGGCTGCACGTTGTTGTGTGTTTGCTTGTTTTTAAAATATTAATTGCTGAAAAGTATTTAGGGTAAAATCCCAGTTCCTTTGAAGTGGATGAAATCCTGTTGATTTCACTGGGGTGGAAGTGTGTTCCTCACACTTGAGACAGTTCCAAAGCCATACTATCAGCTCTTCCTATATAATGTCTTCTGCTGAATATGATTATTTTAAATTAACATTTCCTGTTCCTGTTTAATTAATATTTTTAGTACAGCACTATTCTTTCAAGCTGTACAGAATTGCACACTGCATTGCCACGAACAACCCGGGTTATGCAGAGTCTTTGCTGCTAAGCGTTAATTTGCTGCAGCTGAAAAGAAGATGCTGTATTTTCTGAGGGCAACTTGGTAAGAGTTTTGGAAGGCAACAGCAGTGCTTGGGAGGTTGTGGTTGTAAATTCTCTTCCAGAGTGTGGGATATTGTTGAATTTCCTACAGCAGAAATCCCTTTGTCTTCGTCCAGCTGGCACATCGACCTTGTCCCACCTGTCTGTGGGATGCTTCCCATGAGCCTGAGGCTTCCAAGGGTGTGAAAAACCCTTGGAGCTTGAAAACGTAGTCTTTGATTACTATTAAAAATAGCCTGAGTAGCAGTGTGAGGTGGTCCTCACCAGGGAAGCCTGGGATTGCTCGGAGGGTTACGTAAGCGGAGCTGCCGATTGGAAAAGTGGGAATACTTTGCCCTCAATACTGAGGCGAAGCGCTCGTGGCGAGCCTTTGTTTAAACAGTGCTGAAACGATCCAGGGAATGCTGAGGAGCCTCAAAGAAATATTGGCCCTCTCCCCATAATTTATATTTTCAGATGCTAAAACTAGTTGTTGAGCAAATGTAAGGTGCCTATTTTAGGATGCTGCATGTCAATATCTGACTACAGATGGCTCCGTGAATCATAGTTGGAAGAAGGGAAATGTTAGACACTAAGATATTGTTGCTAAGAGATTTTAGTACACAGTATGCTAACATGTGCTGGCAAATTTGGGAACAGTAGCAGCAGCATGCTCTTGGAAAAAAAAAATCAGTGGTGAAGAAACTGTCTTCAAAGGACTATTTAAAGGATAGTAGCATTATTGTGCTTTGTTGTATCGAGACCTGACGAAGATGAAATTGGCTTTCAAGCAGATAATAGACAGAAAACATCCAAAAGGTAAAGCTAATCCTGCTCTCCAATGAAATAGAAAGTGGATATTGGAAACAAAAAGAAAAAAAATTACTCTGGGGTTTAAATGAATCAAGTGCCAAGATAAAAGGTGCTGGTTGCTGATATTTTGCCATCTACTGGACATCAGATATATTAATATACACAGTTAGTTCCTTTCAAAATGCATAATATTGAGTTTGTATTACATTATATAATTAAAAATGTTAAGAGTTCTCTTCTGTCTGGGAAAGAAGCACGCAGGAAAATGCTGAGTATGGTTTTTTTACTTGTATTTCTTCATAACATTCCTATAAAGTAATTTAGGGAAATTGTCAGCATTTTATTGTCCTGGTAGAGAACGTGGGTTATTTCTGCAATTAATATAAACCTTTGCTGGCTATTATTTAAAGACAATAAATTCAATTTTACTGCTTTTCTTTATTCTATCTTACCTTATTTCAGTGAGTTTTGCCAAAACTTGAAAATGTTATACCTAAAAGAAAACTCAAAATGGATAAAATTAATTTTATTTTATAAAATAAAACCTGTCAGTTCTGATATATTTTCAACAAAAACATGATTGCTTTTTAAAATGTACAAAATATTGCACAACTATAAACTTCTTAAAGTAGTGATTTGCTTCTGACATATTTCTAATTAGATGCATTACGTCGCAACTTCAGCACTGATTATTTTTTAACGAACTTTTGGAGTGTAAATGTGTGTCTCCACAATGCCAGCATATGTATCTCCTTGAGGTCATGTTTTATGTCATCCATATTCTATGTATTCAGCAGCGCTGGTAGATAAAGACAGGGAATTAGTGATATTAATAGAATATTAATCAAGCATTTGGTTTTATTTTCTAATGAGGTGAACCAAGAAGCTTCCGCTACATTTATTTTGCAGTGTCGTAGCCTCAAAGTCAAAAATCAACTGCAATCCGTGCAACTACAAAACCTGGGGTGAAACTTTGCCCTTTGATTTTTGCAAAGTGAAACAGGGAATTCATGATTGTCCAGCAGTTCTGTGCTAGATTATATGGCTGTGGTAATTGTGCAGGATTTTCCAGCTGGTTCAGAGAAAGACCCATTTGGAATTCTGTTGGAAAACACCTGAGGTCTGTGTTGTGCTTTGAGCTCAGAGCAATGTTTGCCACCTCATCTCGTTTTGCTCAGGCATTACAAGAGAATGCATTTCCTAAGGAAGCCAAGTTCCAGGTATGTTCTGGTGCTCTTTGCATCAACAAAAGTCCCTGCAAGTGTGAGCTCACTGGAATTGCATAAGGAGCCAACAGCGGGTGATCGATACATTTCCATCCCACACCTATGGAAAAGAAATTCGGAACACAGACTGCTTCCTGCTTTTCCAAACTGAACTCCATCTGTCCCACTGAGGAGAGTTATAAAATCCACACGCTACATGAGAGCAGCTAATGCAGATCCATTTAGGATGGGATTTGTTTGAGTCTGCTGAGCGTGCTGGGTGATTTTGTGTCACCATTTATCAGGGATGGAGCCTCCTGCTGCTGTGTCCTACACGGGCACACATGGGAACAGGGTCTTGGCACTTAACAACCTAAATTTAACTTCCTGATGTCCTTGTGGATGACTGCTGTGGGCTTGATGGTGTGCTGGGACTAAATCTGAAGTGGCTTTAGATGCCAAGTACCTCTTTGTTTTGTAGGGAGAGCCTTTCTTTCCAGAGGACACAGTAGAAAATAAATACGTCGAAGTTTAGCTGTGTTACATTTTCATTGCCCCACAGTAAACACCATTAGATTTTTGTATCAAATTAAAGAGGTGTCAATCTCCAAAAACTGTGGTTATTGGAATGTGGTTGCATATTTTTAATACTAAACAAACACATCCTAATTATGATACATGGAAGAGCGTTTCTGGAAATCTTTTAATTAAGGAAGTGATCCCAACCCTTCCTTCTAAATTCCCTTGTGTTAATTTCTCATGTGCCTCAGCTGATAGTGAATCCTGTTGTGTGATGGCTGTGACTGCTTGAGTGAGTTTTTTTCATTGTTAAAATAATATAGTCCTCGGTGGAATGAGAAATAATTAATGATTTTGTGAGTCATTGGTTTAAGTGGAAGGCAGTTTCTGGAGTCCGATGGTTACAGTCTCATTCACAGGGTTGTGTGACCTCTTTCTTGTAGTTCCCACTGAAGATGGGAACCTCTAGGGAAGATTTACCTCGGAGTGTCCTGTCTGTCCACCTGCATTTGCACTGACGTAATTCACACTTTGTGCTGGGCTGGCGTTACCTCCTTTAACGTAGAGCACCACACCTGAATTTACTGCCAGTCCAAGCTTTCTGGAAAAGCCATCGTTCAGTGAGCACTGCTGGCTGGCAGAGACAAGGGGAAGGTGAAACGTCAGCCTGAAAGGAAAGAATAATGAAATGCACTTTCCTCAGGAAAGGGAAATTGTCTGGAAGAGAAGAGCAGGGGGAGAAAAAGCGGGTGGGGAGTGGTGATGTTTTATGTGCTCACTATGAATGGCAGCTACAGCCCTGCAGCTCCTCTGCTCCCTCCAAAGGCTCTGCACCTCAAAGCTTTGGGTCTCTCAAATGTAAGCATGTGCAGCAGAAATGCAGAAGCCTGGACTGAGTGGAACATAAATGGACTGATGGGCTCTCTTTAGTCCCTCACAGAAAGTTTGTCAAAGTGTTCATTGCCTTGATTTAAGAGGAAACAGCTTCAGTTTCTGTCTTTTTTCTGTTTTTTCTCCTTGGGTGAAGCACTTTGTTTCCAAGAGTAGTCATGTAATTTAGTCTGGGTGTTTGCCTTTCAGGGACTAGCCCATAAAGCTCTAAAACTGTATTTGTTAACAGGCGACAAAATCCTTCTCTAATTTAATAGAATCTCTACCTGTGATACATTTCAAAAGCAGAGAAAAATCAATTGTGAAAGGTTAGTGCCAGGTAAAGTGTATATACAAATTCCAGTTTCCTGAAAGGAAAAAAACACTGCATTAATCTCCATCAAAAAAAATGTAAATACTTGAAGGTAAGTAAATTGATACCTTTAGAACTGCATTTATGGGGCTAAACAGAGAGGTAGTGGTGAGTCAGTGCTACTTCTGTCCGATGCAGAGTCTGAAAACATTGTGAAAGTCTGTCACACCAAAACCTGTAACAGGACATCTGGCCAGTTTCACTGTTTACACAAAGTACTTTTATTTGCCATTATTTAAACTAAGTATCTTAGGGGAACAAGATTCAGGAAAAGCAGAACTAACCTGATGCCTCAAATATTTAATTTCTGAATTGACTCCTGAAAGACAACTTAACCAGTGCCTTTATCCAGAGGGAGCGTTTCTGACTGCGAATATCAGAAAGCCAGGGGTGAGAATGATCTGTCAGGAGAAAGAGACCCACTTGTGAAGGTGCCAGTGTTGAGTAGGAGTGCTGGGATGCTCTCACCTCCTGCCTGCTCCCTCCCAGTCCCTGCCTGCAGCTGCTTCATTCATTCAGGTTTCCACTCGGCTGAGCTGTCCCTTGGTTACCACCCGTAGCAACTCACCAAGTGTCGACTAAACTCCTTCCCTTCTTCCCTTGGCTTGGCAGCAGAGCATCTGGCATTGCCTGCCATGGCAAACAGAGAGGCCCTGGAACCAGTGGCATCGTTTGAAAGAAACATCTGCCTGTGAGACAGCGAGTGAGACACTGGGGTGACTGTGACAGCTCTGCTTCTCCCGAGGCAGAGGAAATATCTGTGTAAACACAGACTTGCTGGTCACGCTCCCTGTTGCACACCCTGAGTGACAGCCAGCTTCTGGCTCTGCTCCAGTGAGTTGTTCACCCCGTGGCTTTGTGCTTCAGGGTGTCCTGGCTGTGACCTGTTTCGGGCACTCTATTAAGTTTTGTCACGCTGGAGACAGCTCGTTGTGGGAATAGGAGGTGGTACCGCTGTCCAGCTGCATGGTGTTATCCTCTCTTTTTATTTTATATCAGTTGCCTCCTACCAAGATCCATCTTCCTGCTTAGCTTTACTCTCTGCTCACTTCTCTGTGGCAGACTTACCCAGGCCAGACATGTGTGTTGTCAAAGGTAATTTGGTAATAATTAGGTGCCCACGTTAACAGCCTTTGTGGGGTCAATTAAGCTTGGGAGGGAGCTGATAAGTGATTCACTTTGGTTACTGTCATTCATATAAAATTGCCTCTAGTGCTGATTAAAAAAACCCCAACAAGATAATTTCTACTCTCAGTGCAGTAGAATGTGGCAGGGCTCCCAACCAAATGTCTGCAGCAGACAAAGATCCTGGTTTGGGTTTAAAAGCACTGAATTACTGAGTCAGGCTTTTCTGCTGGGCTTTGATTGACACTGTGCTGGGACCCTGCAGGTGAACCCTTTCTGATTCAAAGCAAAGACACCCTGTAAAAACAGGGCAAAACACAAAGCAGGTTTCAGTGGAAATTGTGTGTGAGCGATGTTTTTATTTCGTACAAGATGCAGAACCAGGTTTTATCAGGTTTGCACAATAATGTGGCTGAGGACACGCAGACTTTTGATGTAAGATAAATGTCAAAAGGACGACATGAAAGGACGTTTGCTGCAGGAATGAAAGAACTTGAATTATGGCAAGACTGCTGCATATGCAGCTTTAGAAAAGCTGCAATTTTTGAAGCTTCAGCATAACAGAGGCAGTAGATAGCCTCTAGTTGTAAAGTGCTACCTCCAGCCTTTCATGGCGATATTTCATGTCTGTAAACACGCACGTGATGCGGATTGATGACTGGAATCCAGTTCCTACTGGAATTGGAAGCAAACTTTCACTGTAGTTTTGCTGGCTGTGCTACTTTTGCACTGCCAAGAGGAGATGTCTTGTGATCAAAAGAAACCTCAAACAAAGCCTTCTTTCCTGCCATAACCTCTTAATTTTAAATCTAGCACTTGTCTATGGAACATCCTGAAAAGCAAACTATGGCTATTTAAAACCATGTAAATGATGAAGCATTGAGAGAATCAAACTCTAGTTTTCTGCCAAGGCACTACATTACTATTTTTTCTAAAGTACAAAGAAATTTAGTATAAATATAGAATTTCAGTTAGTCTCTGATTTAGGTACTTGATCAAGGAGAGACTTTACATCACCTCCATTTGGTTCAAGCTCTGGATCTCGTGAAGACCATTCACTTGTCCTAATGCATTCACATTTATATTTTCATGTGAACTTGCTATAACTTTTGTTTAAGATACATTTGGATGGAAAAGGGGCTGAGGTTGCCGTGCTTTGTGGTTTGCAACTGTACAAATTGAATGAGTATAATTTTGTGTCTTTCCCATTTTGCTCTGACTTCACTTTCTCCCACACATTTTACCCATCAAATTCAAGTGAAGTGCATTGATGTTATGCCAAGAAATATTTGTACTTTTTAACTTTTCCTTGCTTTCTTTAGATCTTAGCATATACTTCCTTCATTTTGCTGTAAGGATTTTACATGCTGTTTTTAGCGCATTGAAGTGAATTAAATGGAGAAAAATGGTTCCTTGAGCTTGCTGAATCTACTGCTTGCTTCAGAAGCAAATACAGGAACAATTCCCTGTCAAGCTGCCTCTTAGTTATCTGGAAATATCTTTTTTTTTTTTTTCCCAAGTAATAAAGTGTGTTTATCACTCAAAGAGCATGTCTATAGTTGAGGTTTAAAATCTGCTCGGTATCAAAAATTCTTTCATTTGAGCACCATGGCTGCTGTCTAGCAAGCTGCCTGTCACTGCTGAATCCCCCCCCCCCGCTGGAATTTTACTGCTGATTAGGGGTAATATCAGAGAGAAGTATTATCACTTGCTTACAAAGTAGAGAAAACCTCAGAGCTGCACACAAATGTTGCTGTTATGAACCTGGAGCCAGCCAGGCTGCAGAATTGGAAGTTAAGGAGAGAGGATTTGTGCAGCTCTGCTGTTACTTCCCTAGTGCTGTTTGCCAGGGAGAGCCATAAGTTGTGCTTCAGGGCTGCACAGAGGAGGCTGGGGGCCAGGCTCTAGGTGTTATCCATGCCGAGAAGCTGTTTCTCTCTGGAGGGCTTCCTGGAATAAATGTTGGCTTACTAGTGGTTAAAAGAGTAATTTTCTGGTGGGTGGTCCCAGATGGTGATGAGGTGTCAGTGCCCCACCCTGCCTGTGTCCAGCCTCCCCGATCACAGAATCCCAGAATGGTGTGGGTTGGGAGGGACCTTCAAATCACCCAGTGCCACCCCCTGCCACGGGCAGGGACACCTTCCCCTATCCCAGGTACTCTAAGCCCTGTCCAACCTGGCCTTGGACACTGCTGGGAGGGCAGCCACAAGCTTGTGTGTAAAGTCTTCAGTGTCAGGGATTTCTGTATTAGTTTGATTTGGTCATTGATAAATGAAATTGTCCATTCAATTTCTTGTGCTGAGTGCAGAAGTAACCTCTTATGCTTGTTACATTCAAAGATATTACTGACATTAACTGTACTTTATACACTCCCCAAGACCATTTCAGCATTTAAGTCTTCCTTTACATCATTCTTCATATGTGGAGAGGCACAAACCAGCAAATAATTTTTCTTGGTCATCAGCTCAGAAACTTCCTTGAGTTTTCAATTATTTCTCATGTCTGGCAGTAGTCCCATATCCAAGAGAGTCCTAAAGGAAGATTTTAAAATTTTGGTTTTTTTGTAACCTGCACCCTGTAGATGCAGAAGTTTCTATGAGAAAAGTGAGCCCAGCTTATGCCTCGTATGTACATCAGGAAAACCACAGTGCTGTTAGAGAACAGGATCTGTCAGAGGTGCAAAATGGGGCCAGAAAGGACAATTCCTTTATATTCAGGGCAAAAAGAGAAGAAGAAAAAGGGAGGCATCAGAAATATTATCATAACTGAATTGCTTCCCTCACAGCCGGAGGCGATGTTTTTCTTTTTAAGTCCATTTAGGTGAGAATGCAGATGTGTTGAACACACTGGTGTTCAACAACCAAGAAATACATGAAAACCAACATTTTTATTTTAGAACTCAATTTATCTAGACATTTTAAACTCTCTATATGTGCATAATCTTTACCAGTCTCTCTCTTTCCATCTGTTTTTTGGTGCCTTAGTGGTACCTGAATGCTGGTAGTTCTTGGTCCTGGTTCTCTCCTGTACTTTGCATTTCAGCTCCTGTTTTTATTGCTCAGGTAAGCAGTGAGGCAGGAGCAATTAAAGGGAGATAATATCTTCAGTGTGTCTCTCCTGCAGCTTTCCCCACGCACCCATAGAGCTCCCAGAGCTTTGGGGATGCTGTGCTTAATGTTCACTGCTGCCTTGGACTGCCACCACATGAAAAGCTGCAGCTCTTCCAGCAGCCTCCTGAGATTCCCACCATCACAGCATTCCTGGGAAATGGGCAGCTGGGGGACTGGCAGAGCTCTTACAAACAGATTGAGAGATCATTTCGCGCTGGTGTTTCAGATATGTACTGCAGAATGAAAGGAACAGAGTTACTCCACTTTGTGAAATGAAAATATGTTGGCCTGGTGTTTGTCAGTAATGTAACATATCTTCCTCCTTGGCAAGTGATGACAATATATTAATTGTACCTATTTTACAATCCTTTAGGTGGCTATAATAGCGGGAAACTTTGAGCTTGCTGAATATATCAAGAATCACAGGGACGCTGATATTGGTAAGCAAAATATTTACAGACTCTGAAAATAAGTTTTGCTTGTTTGTGCCAAGATTTTGCAAAGATGTTAAAACTGATTCTGTGTGAGATACAGCTACAGGGCTGGTGACATTTCAGGGAGGTTTGAAAAGTAACTCCTCTAAAAAAATGAAGATGGGGAAAAAGCTGAACTGTTTTCAAAAATACACTCTGAAAAGGAAAGTGTGATAAGTGGTAGGTGCTTTCTAAGTATAAATCAGTCAGTTTGTAATAGACTAAATACACATCCACTGACCTGGAATAGCCACATTGGCTCTTGCAGGTTGTTTTGGCCTCGCCTAAAGCATCTCTCAAAGAATTGATCAGAAGATGAAAATGGAGAAAGATGGTTCTCTATAATTCAGTGAATATATGGCAGAAGCCAACTCCCCATACTCATGAAAGCATTCCCTCTCACTGAGTTTGGTGGGATTAAGGGTAGTGACAGGCCTTAAGGACCCCTGAAAAAAAAACCAACAACCTGAAGGCATTTTCAAGATCTTTTTATGTAGAGAGATTTGCTATTAAAATAAAAGCCCGTTTGATACAAGTGATGCCTAATACAGTTTAACAAAAATGAATTAAAATGCTTTAATTCAGGTTAATTAAAGTCCTGCTGAAACATCCTGAAGCTGAACAGAAAGAGGCATTCCTTTTGCAGCAGGAGGCTCTGTGTAGTCGATTTAACTCAGTGAGGCAACTCTCTGACTTGATAGCATTTCATTTCTATGGGAAATTAGGCCAGCTCACATGAAATATAAAACTAAGGATGTGCATTAAGGACTGCTTTCCCTTTCCCTTCCTGGTTGCATATGATCTGCAGGGATATAGTTGAAAGCTCTGTGGTAATGTGAGTTCTTGTAGCACTTTCAGCTCTTGAAGTGTGCACTGAGAAAACTGAGGACAAAATGCACCAAAGTCATAACTTCTGCATAAAAGTTCAGAGGGAGTTTGGAAGGGTTTTTTCCTGGGATAATGGGGTAGTTCCTTTCCATGTAAGAATTCTTCACCCTTCTCTATTTATTAATAATCTGTAAAACATGAACTAAAAATGAACCCATTATTCTTATTAGGTCGGGCATCTTATTGTTGTTGATATTTATTTATAGGTAATGCTTTTTTTTTGCTGCTTGTAGGATTTGGTGATTTCTAGAAAAATGCTTAGAAAATACTTTCTATGGGAAGATTCTCCAAATTTTTCTGACGCCTTCACTTTTGCCACTGAAAAATAGAAATATTGGTACTCCCATGATTCACTTGCAATTTTTGCAAGATGGTGGTGGATTGAGCATGACTGTTTAAATTAGTAGATTTGTCTTAAAGAGTAAACATTACATTATGTTACTTCCTCCCACCTAATTTAATTTAGCTGGACATTTGTCCTTTAAGTTTTATTACTTATGAAAAATGAAGTTGTTGAAATGTCCATTTTTGGAGCATCTCCCCGTGGGGGGGAAAAAAAAAAAAAGTAAATCAAAGAACCAAATCCTGAGCAGAAAACCTGAGAGCTGCTGTGATGATGAACGTGCAGAGTGATGTCAGCATTTCAGCTTCAGCAAGCTGGCTTTTGCTTATCGTGCTTGTCTGGTTATCCACTGTGTTCCTGTAGTTTTGGATGTATTCCAACATCTATCATTTGAGTAATGTACCTCCTTAGAGGCAGCAGAGGGGGAAGGAATAGTGAAGAGTTTGGGAAGCATCCTCAGGAAGATGAGGACAAATCATACTATCAAGTCTCTTGAGAAACACTTCATCACTCATTTCTCAGTGTATTTTTGGGTAGATTCTGAATTTTGGTACCGAACGAGTTCATTAAACCTTGGTATTATTTTAAGTTCAGTGGATAATCCCAATCTCTTTGCACTTTGTAATTATTTTAGACTCTCCTTTAGCAGTAGAAAATTCTGATTTATAGCAGAGCCACTAAATCTTTGTCCTACAGACCAAGTCCCACCGAGACTTTTCTTCCTTCTTGTTTTAATTTAATTGTAAAGCGCTCACATCAGACAGATGTGAAAATTAGGCATATATAAAATAAGCTTCTTTGCAATAATCATAAGACTTCCAGCTGTTCTGGAAAAAGAAGAAAATATATAACAATATTTATTTTAGAGCCAAAAAAGGTGAGAAAAATGGCCCATGGAGTAGTGTGATCAAACCTATAAAGAAAAAGCCTTGCAAGGGATTCCTGTGGTTTTAGTCCAGTAAAACCCACCTGGCTGTTACTAGCAGGAAAGTTCTTACTCCAGACTGGGATGATGCAGTTCTGTAAGACTGAATCAAACAGAAAAGATAAAGGATTCCAAGCACAGGAAAAAAGGATACCCATAAAGGATTAAAAGCAAAATCCAGATTTCATTGTATTTATGTCTTTTATGAGGGAATCCCTTTTGTCTTCTTGGCAGATGGTTGAAAGGTGAATGAAAATTGCCATATCATTTAAAAAGTAATCCTATTTGAAACAAATTGCAGGAGTATTTTTCATAAAGCAATAAACCCTATTACCATAAGGTACTTAGAAACTTGTTTTACAAGCAGTATGAAATGCTTAGTGTGGTTCCCAGATTATTTCAGTTCATCATGCCCCCAAATTAGGTTTTTTGAGGAATAATAGCAGCACCAAAGTAGCTTATTTTAATTATTGCTTATTTTGGAACTCTTTGGGACCCAGAGGTGTATCCCAGCTCAGTGACTATTATTGCATCTTCTTTTCTGCTTTGAGGAAGACCTTGCAGATACCCCTGATGTACAGCAGTCGCACACCATTAAAAATAATTAATAATCAATAATAATGATCTCCCTTGAAAACTTTTTTTAACTAGCCATAGCACATTTATAATTTGTTTAACTTTATGTGTTTATTTATTGCAAACTAAGAGAAAGTAATGGATTAAAAGATGTGATGAATAGAAAAGTTAATCCCTGATTGTTTTCATCCAGCCTGCAGCTGTCTGTGAGTAAATGAGCACAGCAGATTTAGGAAGCATTTGCTGTACAGAATTTACTATGGCTCCTATAGGATGGAGGTACAAAACCCAATCATATATGTAAGAATTTTGAAGCTTTCATTAGATACAGATATGCAGATATTAAGTATGTTGCAAGCTGATAATCCTTTGGCTTGGATAACCTATTTTTAAATCTCTCTTTTGCCTTGGTTCTTTGTGATGGGATGAATTTTCAGATGGACTAAATGACATGGGTTGTTCCTCTTCAAGTGAACAAGGTTTGTTTTCTATCGTGCATCTTGTCCTTCAGCAGCTCTGGAGCTGGGAGGGATAGGATTCCTTTGTCTGGTTTTTCGTTTGCTTTAGGAAAATGAAGCACATTGAGCTGGTGTGCGAGTTTTTGGTAGTTGATTAGCAGCCTAACTAATACTTGGATACTGTTGCTAGGCTTCAAGTCAGAGTTCCTGTATTCCTCTATAATTATGCAGAGAGATGTGTGTGTGTGTGTGATGGTTTGTGTGTGCTTTCACATGGGTGTTTTTATTTTGATAGTTTTGAAAATCTGCTAATACAGTCTGTAGACGTATTCCACATAGAGAAATTGCTTTGAAATTAAACATTTTTTCAGGTATGAGTAAAAATGTGGGGTTTTCGAACTGGCATTGTGACTGTAAACATAAGGAACGTGTATTTTATTGTAGAATGAGCAGAACAGGTATTTCAGAACACGAGGATATTAGCTGGTTTGTGGTAGAATTGCTTTTCTAACTCATTTTCTGTAATTAGATAAGAGTGATTGAGGTCAGCAATCTTGGTTTTTCAGCTGCAAGTGTTGCTATGAAATGCTGGCCAGCCCAAGGAATATTCTGTTTGTTTACTTATTTATTTGGGTTTGGGGAACGGTTCAGTAATTTTGATTTTCATCAATCAAATGCCTGCAGAATACTCCTCAAGCTGGGGAGATCAGATTGAGACAGATAACAGCAGAAAGAGGAAAAGGCAGCAAAGCAAAAGGAAAATCTACAAAACTGTCAGTGGCGTGCAGTGACTTGTTCTATTTTTATCACTTGTTATTTAATAGAAGTAAAAGGGACAGAAACATCTATTGTAGCCCTGTGGAGTTGTCATTTTGGAGAAACATTAACCTGTTTCAAATGTGAGTGAGCATTTAATGTGGGAAAAGGATGATATCAGTGTAATCCGGATGGCAAAACCACCAAGATCCGAATTTCCCACGTTTTAAATGCATATTGTGTGGTAGGATATCATAATCCTGTGCTCCTTCTGCAGTTTCTTTCAAATATCTCTGCTAAATTAAAAATTGTTTCCCGTGTCCATAGTAAAAGACCCCTTTGTATAAATGATGTTTAGACTGGGTTACAAGCAAACAAATACTGGTTGGTATGAAATAAATCTGTTGCTCTTATTTCTCTGTTTTCCTCTGAAGGGTTGCAAGAAATAGAATTTCCTGTGCTCAGTCTTGCTACGTGGCAGCAAACAAATTGGAAAACTGGGAATTGTGTGTTAATGTAATTACATATTGAAATGTAGGGCAGAGCTTGAAAAACTTGCAGTGGTTTTCCTTCTCCCTTTGATCACAAGTTAGTTATTTCTGTGTGTGCATTGGTACAAAATCGTGCAGTAACTCGCTTTATTTCAAAGTTTAAACTTTATTTCCAACATCTGGTTGCTCTTGGCCTTTGAACTTGGGTGTATTCTCTGCACATAACAGGGACTGCAGGCTAAGGCATGCAAATTCTGTGGAGTGTGGCCATTACTGGGGCTCACTTGAAATTCTGAGCAGGAAGACGAGGAGGGAGCTGGTGCCATGTGTAACTGCTGATTTAAGTACAGCTGATTGCAGAATGCTCTGGCCTGGTTTTGTAAACCAGCCTGCAGCGTGTCCTTGCCACCTGCCAGGTAGGCAACAACTGCCACAGCTACTCCTCCTAGAGTTTATTTTACAGACTGAACCAGAAGAGCCTGGCACTTGAGCCAAAAATAACCCACTGGAGGGATCCCAGGCTGCTTCCAGTGCCCTTGAGCTAGTTTTGGTCTCAGGCAGAACTCTGGGCTGAGCAGTGGCTGCAGGTCACGCTGGCACATCCCCTGGAGATGCCTGGGAGGGTGGCAGAGGAAAGGAAGGGGAACTTGCTCTGTGTTTGAGCCTTGCTCCAGTCTTTACTCCCAGATCCAAATGGCTGGAAGCGTTTGCAGGGCCTGCAGCTCCCACCTCCCCCAGATCTGCCTTCCAGCCAGCTGCCAGTCCACTGGCTCCTCATCAGCAGAAATGGCTCTCACCTTCTCTGCACCTTCAGGGAAGGTACCATTGTATCCAGCAGCTGGAACTGTGCTGTTTTTGGCAACATTCCTGTCATCAGAGCTGTTTCATCAGAGTCGGGTCAGAAACCTTTCCCAAGCCTTTCAAGGGTTTGGCTGCTCTAAGACATGCTTCTTTCAGCAGTAGTAGTTTTTTTGCCTTTGGTGGTGTTTTTTAATAGCTTTCGCTGTCTTAACCCCACTGAGGGACTGTAGTGGGGAGTAAAATCAGAGGCCATGTACAGAACTAAGTGCAAGTCATGGAATTTAAAAGAGAAATAAAGCCATAAAACACAAGTAGAAAAAGTGATTCAAGGATGCCAAGGACAGTGGCTCTGACAGGGACAAAAATGGAATGTACTTTTGTATATCAAACAGGTTATCAAATGAATAAGGTTCATTTCTTGCTTTACAAAAAATAATTTAGTGGGTTGCAGTGTCCTCAGAATTCTGGTGGAATCCATAAAAGGGTAATGCCATTGAGCTCAGTATGCAGACCAAGGGTCAAGTGGGGAGCAGACGGCAGTGCAAGTACCCCAAACACCTCAAATGCTGCAATTCTGTACCAATATGTCATCCTGGAACTTCCAGTCATGATTTTCAGTTACTCCCTGTGTGTGAAAGTGCCAGTGTTGTTCAGCCTGGTAGCTGGATCCACAGAGCCCCTGTGGCTCCCCTTGGAAATGGTCAGCACATGACCCATCCCTCAGGAGTCTGCTTTCAGCTTCAGCGTGGTGCCTGGTCCTACACCAGGACGTCTTTGGGAGACAAGGGCAGTTACTAGAATTAGTTAAAGAGTTGAATTAGGCTGAGGGGATGTAAAAAGAAAATAGTACTTTTGAGTCTATCCGTGACCTGAAATTTGTTCAGTCACCTCTGATTTGGTTTTATAGGTCATAGATCACAAAACTGGAAGGGCTTTATGTGATCATGCTGTCTGACCTTCTCATGGTGCAGATTATGGCTTTTATATTAACTCACTCCTGTTTGAACTGGGTTATAACCAGGAAAAACATTTTGTCTTGTTAAAGACCTGCAAACTGTAAATGGAATTTGGAAAGCTGTGTCCTGGTCCTGTGATCTGATGGGGCTCGATCCTTTTGTTTTAGTTGTTTTGGTGTTGATCACCCCTTCTTTAAACAGACATATTTTGTTTCTAAAATCACTTTGGCATCTGCAAGTGGACCCTGAGTGTGGCTGAGGCTCCTCAGCTGTGCTGTGTCTGTGTCCCGTTTTCCTTCCTGAGCGACTCAGAGCTGAAATATCAGAAAGGAAAACCTCTGAGGTTTAAATCAAATACAAGAAACCACCACATTTATGGTGAGGTTTGTTTCTACTGCAGTTTGATCAGCATTATCTGAGGCTAACTTTTCTCAGGCTCCACTAAAATCTGTATCCCTAAACTTGCTGTAATTGTGCCTTTTTTGAGAGGCTGTGCCCATTGGAAGTATGTGATCTGTGCATTTCAATCATGATTATATCTTTATCTACATCTAGGTCTCAGTGTAACAAAACAGGAGGGTTTCGATGGCCACATCAATATTAGGATATTAGAAGACCAATGGTTGCTGGGATAAGGGATGTGTCAATGCAGCCCTGAGATATCAGGCTGCCCACTAAAGGATGCTACAGAAAGAAAACTGTTTGAAGAGTCTCCCAGAGAGCTCTGGTATTCCTCAAAAGTTAATGTGTTTTCTTTAAATCATTTTTCCACACGAGCCTCAAGAGCTCTCTAAGATTGTGTCAAATGCCACGCGGGATTTCAAACGGCAGAACAGCGGAGCCAGGGCAAAAATAGAGGTAGGACAAGTGGGGAAAGAGATGTGTGCAGGCTCCCAGGGCTCTATTCCTTCCATTTACAATGGTGAGAACACAGGAGAAAGAGATGAAAGCACATGAAATAAATGCTAGATTAAAAAGAAAAAACAGAATAGGAAGGTAAAATAGAGATTGTTAAGAGTAGTCATGAATTATTCCTGAAGAAAATTCCTGTATTTCCCAAAGTAAATGAAGAAATGAATTTAAAAACCTAGCAGAGAAACCCCTCACCAAAAACCCCCCAAAATCCCTCCCCAAAACTCCCTCCAAGAAACCCAACCTCCACCCCCTCAAAAAAAAAAAAAAAAAGGAAGAGAAGGAAAAATAAAACCCCCATGAAACTCTGAGTGTAATGTAGGTCCTTACGCTGGTCACTTCATCACAAACCTCTTTATGCACCCAATAATTTCCTTTCTGTGATTAGGCTAAAAGCAGACCCCAAAGTTAAGACTGATGGCACAAGATTGGGTTTGTAACTTGTGAGTATGTGGATTTTTATGTGCCAGTGTGTATCTTCATCATTGCTTTATGGAAAAGAATTAGGTTCAATATAACTCCCATCTGGGGAAGGGAAAAACATCCATGGAACAATTGGATCTGGATGAGGAAAGCCTTCCAAATACAGCTGTAATTTTGTTAGTTTTCCAATCATATGAAACAAATATTTGTATTTAGAAAAAAATCTTCCTATGAATATAAAACTCAGTGTTTGCCTGAGGTTACTGATTCCAAATCTAATATCTCACTTTTAGATTGGCTCAAATAAATGTGAAAAGGGTTAAGTAGGACTATTCAGTAACTGCTGATACTCTCTGTTTTGAACAGATTTATTACACTGCATTGACTCCCTTCCTTGCAACTCCTCTTTCTACTGTGCTGAATTTGTATTGACATAATTTTTAACAGCTCAACATACCAGTTTTCAGTCAAACTTCATTATTTATAGAAATGAAGTTGATGTTATGTTTTCCCTTCAGTATACAATGGTTTGACAATTTAAGAACTGAAGCTTCACTGAAGAAATTTGTTTTAGTGCCTTATGAATACTCTGATTTTAATAACAAGGTACTACTGTCAGAACTTTGTGAAAATTGATCTGGTAATATTCAGCCTCTTTAAAAGGAAATAGTATCATCCCAGAGGCCTGTTTGTTGTCAAATTACAGATGAGGCTTGATAAAGGGACAGGCTCTGAAGCGCAGAGCTTTGTAATGAGTGTAATATTTCACACTGTATTTCACACTGCTCACAATGTTTCACACTGGTGCTGTCACTCCATTTATAGCTCAATCTCCTGGGCTGGCTCTGAGTCTTTCCTGTGGAGTTCAGGGTAAGATGCAGCTTTTGCAGTCAAGGTCTTGTCACACCGTGGAAGACATTTTCAGAGTAAACACTTTGAGTATTTAAATCAGGTCTCCTTGGGCTCTTGGACAGAGATTCCAGGGAATCCAAAGCTAATGATACTACTTGAACCTTCTCTGTCACTCCCTCTCTAGTTAAACAAGCTGGAGATTTTTATTTCTGCAGTTTTATTTCATTGCTGGATGTCCTGCATGGCCTGGACGCCTTGTGGTGTCCAACAAGGTTGTTTCCTTAGTAAATCTCCATTCTGCTTTGATTTTTTTTTCACTTATCCATTCTATGCATCTTGATAATTTCATCTGTGGCTTTTGAAGCCAAAAGCCTGTTTTCTCTTCCATTTATTAGGCAGTGTTGCTGAAGTAGTTGTTCAGAATCGTTTGTAAAAGGCAGAGTTATGATACCACCTTGATTCAGAAAAAGTTGCAGGGTAAATGTTATCCAGCCAAGTGGCTCTAATTGGGTGAAATCCATGCTGAATGAAAACAACGAAAGATTTATTGAATTGAAGATTTACAGCATTAAGATTGTTTTATCTGTGTATGTGTAGAGGTAATGCTGGTTTCTCTTAATTATATATTTCTGCTGACTCCAGAAGTTCAGATTCTGTCCCTCCTCCCATATTATTCTCTTACCAAAAACCCCATTACTTGATAAACGTCCATTTTCTCTGCATAATCTTTTGCATTATAGCATTTTCAGCTTGGGAAACAGCCTCTTACATCTCTTTGGAACATCCAAGGTAGAAAAATTTAACATAAATTCTGCGATGCATTTTCAGTTTTAAATGTGCCTTATCAAATCTGTAATTCAACACAAATCAGTTACTTATCCTGAAGAATTTATTTGTTGCTCCTGAAAAAAGCCTCCCAAATGCAGGCTTGGTCGTTTGTCCTTTGAGTCCCTTTCTTTTGGCTTCCCCCTCAGCCACGAGCACTCCTGGGATTGCAGGCAGCAGGGTGTATTTGTAATTTGCCCTCAGGGATTATAACAGGCTAAAATTAATGTTTTCATGTGCATTGCTTGTCCTCTTCCTGCATTTCCCACCTATGGGAAGCCCAATCCCTCTGCTTGTCCATGTAGCACTTGTCCGGATGTCTGGGGTCACACCTTGCAAGAAACCAAAAGACAGAATTTTTATGTTAGTTGAGATTTATCCTTCTTTTGAGGGCTAAGCTTTTTATTTTGGGTCAAAGCCTGGCTTATCTTGCCAGCTTCATTAACACTCTTGAGAATGCCAGGTGCTAAAGAGCTCTATTTTTGCTGTGCAGATCAAGTGTGTCTGGTTTCTTGTGGCCTATTTTTACATAATTCTTCATTCCATGGCTTGGAAAAGCTGTGAAGGGAATGAAGAGATTGCAAATAGCTAGAGAAAACTGCTATGTTATTATTACAGGAAAATAAAGGGGAGGATCTGTCTGTGAGATTGCATTTCTTAGAGGGCATGGAGTTAAAATTAAAGGCAGGAAATGATGCATATAAAAACAAATAAAATAACAAGTGGAATGGTACATTTTGTTAGCTATATTTCAGCAGTCAATTTACTATTTCCAGATAATTCCATAAAAAATGCCTTTGAATAAAGGATTCTCAAGTACTGGTGGCTCAGAAATTTCCCCCCTTATCCACAGGTATTCCAGGGCAATTTTATTTAGCACTCAGTATTAAGTTACTTGAAGAATGTGAGATGCTGAGAAGCCTGGTGCCTCTTTCTCCCTGATCTGCTCTGGGGGGTTGTGCTTAAACCCTGTGGTCCCCTTGTCTGAAAAATGAGTAGGAGTTAGGGATCTTGGAGGGAGGAAAGGAGATGCTCTGGTCCTTTGTGAGCAGCCCCCAGCCCACACAGGGACTCTGGCACTGACCTGGCTGTGGGGGCAAGCGCCGGGGTCCTGCTCTGTGGCAGTTGATATTCCTGGGCTGGAAACCCAAAAAACCAGCACAGAACCACTTGCAATGACCTGCAGTGTGGCAGAAAGGCAAGAAAAAGTTCCTTGAACTGGAACCAAGACAAAATTTGAAGGCAATCCCAGAAGTTTTTGACATGTGCTCAGAGGCAGCCCCTGGGAGGCCACAGACTGGAAACCATAGCCCCAAGCTTAGTTTTGGACTGTGTGGAACTCCAAAAGCCTCCAAGCAGGGAGGTTGTTGGTGTAGCCTGACAGCATCGGTGTGGCTTGAGGAATTCTTGGAATGAGGTCATTTGTCTGCCCCAGCCATGCACCATCAGTGCAGTGTTAGTACATCTGTGATCAGCTGTAGCACCCAGAGCCTGCTATTCAGCCCCTTGCCCTCAAATCCTGGATTGGATTTAACTTCTAATAACTTCTAATTTCACCCCAAATAAAGATATTATCATTTTTTCAGCTGATTGCATCTTGCCTGTTCTGGATCACTTTCCCATTTAGTTGTGTTTTCTTTCCTGTTTCTTCTGTTGTCACCTTTCCTCATTTTCCTTTCACTTCTGTCAGTGCCAGCTCTCTGTGGTGTTGCACCTCTGGGCTCTCCCAGTTTTTTGCCTGGGTTATTCAGCTTCTGTTCCCCTGTAAGATACAACAATTTCTTGTGTCTGAAGAAGTTGCAATGATTTCTGCATATGTTGGTTTTTGTTTCCCTCAAGCAATTCTGTACAAAAAGGGTAAGATTATTCGGATAAGGACAATTATTCCCTCATCCTAAAAGAGAGCAAGGCTGAATTCCAGCCCTGTGCAGGGTAATCTTTGCCACCTCTTCAGAGCTTGACTGATCCAAAGCTAAAACTCTTTTTCTTTTGCAAACACTTCTTTGACTGGATCCAGGAACTTCCACATTTTTTAAGTTCTGTGACGTTTAGATTGGAGTTTAGGAATTAAAAGTAGCTAAAAGTGATCCCAAGAGTCTGGTGACTTTATTCCTTTCCACTCTGTACTTAGGACAGAACATATTTGATCTTTTGATCCATTAGCATAACAGTGTTTCTTCAGACATCTTCATAAGCAATAGAGGAACATTCTTACGTGTGAAGTTAGCCAAGAGAGACAAAATAATATAGGAACTAATCTGATACTGTTTATTTCAACTAAATGAAAGCAAATTTCATTGGCTAGATTGCTACTATGGGACATGCTTTAGGTTTTTAACGCAGGACTGTGTTTTCCTTTTTGTCACCTTTTTGTGTGGGGGTTTTTTCATTGCTGCTTTGGCTGTGCATGGTGGGAGGACATACATTTTCTCATGATGGTGGGATGGAGAAGGTTTTCCCTTTCATCGTCTTTCCTGACGAAAACTGAAGCTTGAAGCCACTCTACCTCCAAAGCTGGTGGAGCTTTCTCTCCTTCCTTTAAAGTGAGGGAGATCTAGATGAGTCAAAATCCCTGTGGGCTAACACTGCATCTCATCCTTCTGTGGAGTCCAGGCTCTTATCTTACAAAGTACATTTCAAAGTTACGTACTGGCAGAAATTCTATGCAGTTAAACATAGTTTTTGGTGTGTCCAGAGATTTGGAGGGAACAGTGCTTGGGAAGAACTTTTTGATCAGATGATAGACTTAACAGAACCTGGGATTTGTTTGTTGTTTTACTTTTATTTTCTTGTTTCTGAACCCCCCCCCACTGTGGAATTATCCAAATGCAGTTTGTGGTTTTGTCCACCCATGGCTGTGTCCGAATCACCAGCTGCAGTTCGTACTGTGCCAGCTGAGGAGGGAGAAAGTTCAAATGACAGGGGGAGTTTTTCTGGTGTCTAAACTCTGTTATGCAAGTGACAAATCGTGTTCTGCATTAAAGAAGTGTAAATCTGGATAAAAGCTACTGAAATTATTGCGGATTTAGGCTAGGGCCTTATCTTAGGGTGTGTTTGGGTTTCCTGTTGGAGGAGAAAAAAGACAAAGTCTTTTTTTTTTTTCCTTGCAGCTGCTGGGCTGTGTCCTATGTCATCTGAAAGACAACTGTGCAGATTTTAAAAATCTGCTTCTCTTCTGCTTTGTGAAAAAAAAGTGAAAAAAAAATGGAGTAAGCTGGGAGTAAGGAGTTGCTTAAAAGCCATTTATTTATATTTATTATTTGGAAACAGCATGTTCTTGACACAGGAAGATGAACTCTAATGGACTTCTGATATCCAAATGTTGGTACTGACCTGGAGCTGCATGCAAATCGAAATGTAAAATTTGGGGAATCTTTCTGCCATAGCTCTTTCTGAAGGAGCAAGCTGCAATGACATAAGCTTTGTATCCAGTTTGCCTGTGTTACACCAGCATATGGCTCCGACACTTTGCTCCCATCCCTAACAAAACGGGCTCCAATTTTAGAACGTCCTTTACTGCATCTCCACTTTTTGTTTTTGCTAGATACTTTTTAAAATTTTTTTTCTCATTTGCAGCATTTTAATAATCATGCTCAAGTCCATTAAGCTTTGCAGGAACTAGAAAGAAATAGGAAAACAATGAGTCATTAAAATACACATTATGGAGGATTAAATTCCCCATTCTGGTTGAATTGCTCCCAGGCAATAAGGGAAGGTCAGGCAAGTATCATACCATGGTAAAGAAGTCTCAGAATTCTAGCAAGTTTTTTCTATGGTTTTTTTCTTTCTTTTTTTTTTTTTATCACTCCTAACATTTGGCTTTGAGAATACCAAACCACCTCTGCTGGATGTCCTTTTCCAATGGCTTTGGTTTGGTGTTAAATAACATTTTAGAGTTGCCTACTCCTGATGTGGCAAGGTGGGAATGGGTGGCTTAAACAGATCAAATCCAGATCAGTCTTTTCTCATTAGATAAAGAATATTTTCTGCAGAGCTGGATATCTTTCAGTTACATCAAACTGAACATGCAGAGTCAAGATTTACATGTGTGTAAAATAAAGCCATTAGGGCTACCTTTTTGTGTCCTTTTGTTTTCCCTGCAGCCATGTAAAAATATCAGTGGAATTAGCCCCGACCCAAATGAAGGTTGAAATCAAAGTCAGATCTCTGTCTACTGATAGTCAAGACTTTCTCTTTTACTGCAGAAAATTTAGAATAAGGTCATTTTAGTTTAAATGTGAAGAGAGTTCTGAAGTATTTGCAAAATACTTGGGTACACGTTTCAACTCCTTTATTTCTAGGATGCCACTGCTTTGTATCCTGGGTCAGCAGTTGAAACAGCAGATTTTTAATTATTCAACCTAAATGAACAATCAGTTTAATTTTAAGGATGTGTTTACAATGTGCCAGTGACATAAATAGCTTATTGCAAAGGATTTTTTAAGCTTTCAGTTGATCTGAAATTTAGGGGTAATTTTTGGCAAGGAAATACCTCCAGTCTGTGGAATATTTATTATAACTCTGTAGTGAAAGCATCACCACTGAAGGACCAAATTAGAGATAGCATTCTTTGGGGGTGTGCTTGGGCTTGGGCTTCCTGGGGAGGAGTAGAGATCTCTGTGGAAATCTTCCAGAAGGCCCCATGGCAGTAGAGTTTTGGTCTGGATTAGATGGACATTAAAAATGTCTTGGTTACTTTCCATAAAGGAAGGGCCCAACCCTGTTCTCTCTGTCCTGGGCTCCTGTTTCCCTTGGCTGAGTGGTATCTGTTGCTACAAAGTCACTACAACACAGGGAATTTCACCCCAAATCCATGAAGGGAAATACAATTAAGTTGCCAAATTCTCACTGGAGCAATTTTTCGTCACGAATTCTGCGTGTAGGAACATTTTTTTCTCTCATTTTACCTGGAATATCTGACACTTAGAATTTTTGTTCCTTAGGCTTTCTGATAGTCAAATATGTTTCTGAAAGGACTGCAAAAATATACGACCATAATGGATTTCTTTGCTACCTAGAGTGAGGCCTATCTGATTTTTTATTCATTACTTTACACTTTATAGTTTTATGGTTATGACAGGAATGTTTTCTGCTTCTGTCATTTTGTAATTTCCTGAAATCAGGTCTAGAGTAGCCAATTCCAACCAATTCCACTGAATTGAAAGTTATTTTGCTGTGGAAAATCTGTGGGGAAAAACTAAACACGAACAAAACTGTAATGGTTTTCCTTAAAACCAGAGGGGTTAAAGCTATTAAATTCTGATAAAGAACATTAATGCATGGAGCTTACAACCACCTGAGTGTTTACAACCACCGTGATGATAAATTCAGGCACACAGAAACTCTTCATAACATAAGATTGATGTAGATTTCATGGAGAATTTATCCAGGGTAATTTGTATAAACTTGCAAGAATTATGCATCCCTCTCCTGTTCACATTAGCCTGGAAGTAATGGTGGATAACTTCAAAACAACTGACTGGGATGGAGGCAAAAAATGAATTTAGTCTTTCTGAACTTAATGTATATTCCTAAAGATAAAAAAAAAAATGCTGTAAATAATGGCCTGAGATATTTCCCATGAAATCTCAATATTGAAAATGAAGGTGGTGACAGCAATAACTTCTTTCCTCTTAAAAAACTGGAGACTTTGTTCTGTATAACTTTATTTTGCCTGCCCAAAGTTTCACAAGTCAGATAAAGAAAGAAGATGATTGTAGCCAGTGCTAGAATGATCACAGTCTAATAACAACAACAACAACAACAACAATAATAATAATAATAATAGTAATAAAGAACCAGACTTTCTCAGGTGTGTGCCCAAGGACCCACCTTCATTGACAAGGAGTGAGAATCTACTTGAATAAAAACTGAGCGAGTTCCTTCTCCAAGCATGGCCACAGGTCAGTGCTTGTGCCACCAGGACAGAAAGAGGTCAATTCCCAGGGCCAGCCGCCGGGATTGGGGCTGTAATGATTTGGCTGCTCCCACGGGAGGCTCCAGTCGTGTGGAGGAGTGTCAGGAGTTGTGAATGATCCTCGTTCTCAGCTGCTTTCCCTTGATTTGCATTTGCTTCCGAGCTGCTTAACCACGGGCAGATTATTTCAATTTTCCTGGTGAATAATGCATGAGGGTGTATAAGTGGATGTTCCTTGGCTGAGTGGGCTGCAGATTAAAAGTGTCAGCTCCTTTGCAGCATTAATGTGCATTTCTTTCTCAGGTTAAAGCTGGAGAGAACCTAGAGATGCTTTTTTTGGAGAACTCCTACAAATGCCAAAATATTGGCAACATTTGCTTTTTCTCTTCTTTTCCCCTTGACTACCTGTTATTTGAATGAAAAAGCCAGTTGCCAATTTTCCAGCACAAGCTTACTTTCCTTGGGACTCCCCCTCAGGATTTCAATGCCATGTTGTTGTACCTGCTGCTTGAGCTTCCTGGAAACGATCAGGAGCAGGGTTTTTTAAATTTATTTCTCTGTCGCTCCTGTCAGCTCAGAACACTGATTCCTTCTTACTCCTCCTTCTTGCTCTTTAGTATGTCCCAGAGGGGTAATCTGGAGTATCCTATCCTGCTCTAGCAGCCTTGGGGCACAGAGAGAGGCAATTCTTGTGTGCAACATGTGGAATGTTTCATGGAGGTAGAGCCAAACACATTAAATGCTGTAATAATTGAAATAACACTTCAACCCACCATGATCCACTTATTAGAAAAACCTCTTCAATTTTTTCCTTTATTAATTTATTAAGGGGCATTTAAGTATCTTATTGTACACTTGTTTCAGTCCCTGGATTATGCAGATATTTCCTTCTTTTTCAGCTTATTGGAGAAATACCCTTTGATGCACCAGATTTCTAGAAAATTAAAGCACAACTGTTGCCCTTGTTTGCTTGTGGTTAGGCTCGTATTTATAGCGCATTTGTTCAAGATCGTAACTGGATCCCTAAAACATCAAAACCCTGAAACTCATGGGCCATTCTAAACAAAATATTTAAGGGCTGTTTTAAGCATAATAAATACTTTAGATAATGGTGTTCGATATGAGAGTCCTGTGGGAGCGTGGTTAAAAAGAGCTTCCTGAAATACGGAATCACGCCTCTGAACAAAGCCGTCTTCTAAAGCAGAACTCTTCCAACCTCCCCAGCTGTAACAAGATTCCTTGGAGTTACAGATGTCCAGACATGGACTGCAGCAGAGTATATTGTAAAAGAATGCTTTCAAACTCAGCTTAGCCTGACGTTTTAGGAGATAGAAGATTGAAAGCGTGTGAAATTGTAAGGGCTGCGTAGTAAACAAGGCACTGATTTGTGCAGCTGCTTAAAAAGCAGAGAGAGATTAATAGCTACAATAACAGAATGCCCTAAATATTTAAAACCAGTCCAATGAGTATTTTGTGAACTTCTTGCAGTATTTGGTGCTGAAAATTGCAGAGAAAATACTCGGGCTGGTTTCGGGTTGTAAAATACGAATTCTCAAAACCCAGCCAAGGAATAACAGAGAGGAAACAGGGGGAAATAATTTTGAGGTTGTGATTTCAGTTTGAAATAATTCCAGCACGTGCTTTGTGAGCTGTTTTTGTGCTGGTGCTGCTGCGCTTCCAGGGAAGGGGGTGGTGCTGGTGTCTTGTCCCCCACTGTGGATGTTGGTCCCCGACTTGCACATTTGTCACTCAAAGCAGCCTTTCTTTGTTCCAGGTATATCACTAAGATATTCCAGGCTTCCAAGTCCTGTGCCAGCCTTAATCCCATTTAATGCTTTTCCCAGCCTTCCAGTTCCTCACTCTCATTTCCTCATTTCATGCTCAGACAGGGACAGCAAAGCAGGAGGAAGTAAGAGGAAGTGGAGTTTGCTTCCTCATCTCCTCCAAATGCTTGTTCTGTCCACTTTTCCATCTTCAAACCATGCCATCAGAAGAGCTTTGCTTTCATGGGTTTCTGCTTTCAAATTCTCCCCTTAAAATGGCATTCTGACACCTAACTTCTTTTTGATGTTGCCTTCGTTCCTTTGCCCTTCTTGAAGGATCCAGCTTTCCATATCCAAGTAGAAGTCCCTGGAATCCGTTGCTGTCAGGTAAGGGTTAAGCCACAGTAATTTCTCTGTTTGGGGGCAGTAGAATGGTCTGATTTTGGTGCTCTTCTTCCTGGTAAAGGAAAATCAGTGAAACGTGGAACATTTCAGGAGCACAGCTTTCCCACAAGGAAAGGTTTCACAGACCCATAATCAGTTGACTTGAGCTAAACTTGGTGGTAAATAAAGAGGATTTCTGGGGAGAAATTCTTCCCTGTGAGGTAGTGAGGCCCTGGCACAGGTTGCCCAGAGAAGCTGTGGCTGCCCCATCCCTGGAAGTGTCCAAGGCCAGGTTGGAGCAAATTGGGATAGTGGAAGGTGTCCCTGCCCATGGCAGGAGGAGGGAACAAGATGATCTTTAAGATTCCTTCCAACCCAAGACATTCTATGACGCTATTAAAAATTTTGGGCTCAGAATGACTCCAAACTCCCACATTTGGCCTTCAGAATGTTGACACAATGGATGGAATAAAGTGTGTTTATTGTATTCATCGTGACTAATAGAATAATCTTTGTTTATTTTATATTGCACCAGTACATATGAAATCATTTATCTAAAGCAGTGATTAAATCCTGCATGACCCCAGTCCCTGTGCCAAAGGGGCCGTGACTTGAGATGTTTGAGAGTAAACCCTCACTTACTTTAAAAGTGGTGTTCTGCAAGGAGTGCTGAATATTTAGATTGTCAGGGAACAATAATGCAGTTCAGCACCTCATCTCCCAGTTTTCTTGCAGATGACACTTCAGCAAGGATTCTGTGTGCAGGTAGGCTGCTCCATGTGGGCCTACCTTCCTTTTTACCTGGGAAAATGGGCAGCAGAAAAAGGACAGGCCTGGTTAGAAAACTTCTGCATAAAAAAGAGGAATGTCTTATTTCCATGAATACAGATAGGATTCTTTTTTCCAGGCTCTTTTAATGGAAATGGTTATTGCTTAATATACAGATTTATTTTACTTTGTTTTAATGTATTGATGCTTTAATGTGATTTGCAACAACTTAAAATTTCACTGAACACTGTAAGCTGGAATTTTTCTAATTATCAAAAAAAAGAACTCTTGTTTTTTCCTCAAAGTCAACAGAATTTTGGCATTGTAATTCTTTAGATCATCCCAGCTTTGGAATTTAATTGATCAATGGTCTTGATGCTGCCCTGGCTTTTGCAAGGTGTCTGCACAAGCCATGCAGAATTCCAGGGAGGATGGCTGTAGAATATACGGGCTCAAATTTATTCCTGTGAAATGTTTATCATGAACAGTTTAGATGAGGAAAGCTTACATAAAGAGTTCCTGTGGTGTGCCTACAGCAAGCCCACTTTTCCATGGACATGTGTCCAGACATCTGGGAATGTGCATATCCATTTTTCATGGTGCAGTGAGTGACAGAAGCCATTTTAGAGTAATTAAGTTCTCAAAACTTGAAAGAAAATCCTTCCAATTCTTTAGAAAAGAACAGGAAATCTGAGATTTTTCAGGGTGCTGAGTATTATCAGGAGGATAAAGGGAATGTTAAACATACTTTGTGTCATTTTAGAGGTTATTTACTCTTCTGACACTTTAAATCTACTTTATCACCTTGTGGATCTGAGTTCCAGAAGTGAGTGGGACTAAGTGTTTGATTCTGGATCAGAGGAATTATTTCCAGAACTTAAATGCATGTTGGAGCATCAAAAGCCCCACTCAGAGTTCTCTTAAAACCAAAAGAAACTTTTAAAATCAGCAGGGATGGATTAGCCAGGACGTTTTCCATGATGAGTGTAAGACATGATTGAGATTCCTTGCTTTCCTTGATGCTCGTGCAGTACATTTTGGAGGAATAAATCATATGGAATAAGTGTTGTGTATTATGGTTTAATTTCCTTCTCTATTATCTGGAGATAAGTTGCTTAAACAGGGGAGAGACATTCAGTTAGAAAAAATGAGTTATTATCACGTGTGTCTGAAAGAAAGAAATAATTTCTCCGTGTGTAGTTGCACGTTGCTGCAGGAAATTGTCAGGATGAAGATTCCCTTGGACTGGTGTTCATGAAGACTGACAGTGCCTGGAAACTCCACTACTTTAAGGGCTGGCAGCTTTTAATTTGCCTCTGCAGCCTTGACCCACTCAGGGCTGTTCAGATATTTCAAATAGCACCTTTCTTGATTTTGGAGAAGACGAGGAGAGTCTGGAGAAGAGTTCGGTGAAGTCAGCCCAACATTTAATGAAAATGTTTCAGTTTGTCCACCCTCTCAATCCTCTGCAGTGTCCTCTGCTCTTTGCCCAAGGTGGGAAGCTGTTCTCCATCCTGGAGACCTGGCAGTCAATCCCCAACCTCCTGGCATTGTTTGCTCACAGCTCCCCTTAGAACTTCCTTCTCTGGTCTTCCCCAACGTGTTTTCAATGCATTTTATGTTACTTCAGCCAAAGTGGTGCTGTGCTGTAACACAAATGTTTGAAGCTTTGCCTCCGAGCCCCAGTGAAGATGAAGGAAGTTTTCAATGCTGTTTGATTAGGTTTTGTGTTTCTTGGTTTAGAGTTACCATGCAGTGACCTTGGAGATTTTAAAACCTTATTTTTCAGACTGTGGCATAACGAGGATTACAGGCTGTCAGAATCAAATTGTGCTGTGTTTCCTACCATGGTTACAGGCTTTGTAAAGGAATGTATAGATGTACCCGCTCTGGTTTTATTAGGAACTGGAAATTATCTTGAGGACTGCTTAGCTCTGCTTAGTTTTATGACATTTTTCTGTTCTTGTCAGAAGCCACTGTGACAATTACTTAACAAGGAATTAAAATCTCAGGGGTTCCTAATTCCACTCCATCTTTAACTGATAAATTGTTCATAAACACACAGTATGTGGCATCACCTTTCATCTATAAGAAAGGCATTGAGAGCTGATCTACTTCTTAAAGGGATGAGTGTGCAGAGGAATTTATACAAAATATTGAAAATGAAAAACGCAAACCAGGTACCAATCTTCAAAACTGCTAGTCCTGTTTCCACTAATTCATATCTCTTTAGCAGCTTTCAGCTGATCTAGGCTTGACTTAACTGGTGGTTTAGTAGTTCCCTGAGCCCAGCAAGCTCTTAGATCAGCCCTCCCTGTCTCGGGGCACACAGTGACTGAACTGTCCCCATCTCCCAGGCATCCCTGACTGATGGAATGTGAGACCCTCCTGGGGGGCTCTGGTTTAATTAGCGCAGCTTTGAGTCAGCCCCCAAAGGAAGGAGCACAGCACTTGCCCAAAGTGGATTCTGTCTCCTTCTTTTCCGTGCCCATGTGCCAGGAATCGTGACAAATGGGAGGAGAAGGATGAGCCTTGCAGAAGCTAATGAAGGCACAGTTTGGACCACTGAGGCTGGGTAGTCACAAATCCTGCTCAGTTATTGAAAACAAGTGACAACTTTGCAGTAACGGCTTCCAAGCTGTGAAGAGCCTCCTGCATTTTCAGGAGCTTCTCGCTGGGAGTGAGGGAGGTTACACCAGGACACATCTTTTGATATCCTATGACATTATGCAATGCACCCATCAGGTTGCATCATCATTGAAACACTGTTCAGTTCATGTCTTTGCCTTGCATTAAAGCTTAATCACAAAAAAAAATTGTACCGTGAGAACAAACCGATTCCTACCGCTCTTCCTTCTGTACTGGTTTGAAAAGCTTGGCTAAACAGAGATGGAAAGCTTTCAGCTTGGCTTTTACCTTTTTAACCTTCTCAGTGTTTTGTTTTTCAGAATTTAGGTGGAGAAATTAGATTTCCTAAAGAGCTGGAGTAGTACAGCAGCCAGTTGAATCTTATTTTTCTTTCTTACTCTCTTCTGACAGAGTTTTGAGTGGGTGTTTGCATCCTGTTTAGCCTTCCATCTCCCAAGCATTTCAGTTTTCCCCTGGGAGACTTTTTGCACGTTCCAGTGCCCCTCATTTTTCAAACTTTAAATCAGTAACATTTGGATGCCACGTAAAGACATAATAGGATTACCAAATTTAAAAAAGAGTAAAAATTTGAAGTCTTTTTTCATGGTAGTCCTTTTATGTTTGAATGGAGACAACGTTCGGGAGAGCACCCAAGCTCCCAGGTGATCTCAGCAAATCACAGGGTAGTACCAATTCTGCTTCTGTGGGGCTTTTTGCCACTGCTTTGGTGGCTTTTTACTCCACTCTGTGATTCTCTCTCTCTCCACGTTTGCTTCTGTGTAATGCCTGTGGGGAATTTCAGCAGTGACTTGCACAGTGAAACAGCATCAGTGAATTATTTAAGATAAGTATAGTCGCTTTAGTGTGATTTAATAATTAAAAAACCCTTTTAAAGACAAAGTCAGCTCCACAGAGAGCTGGGGTAAAGAACTGAGAACCTTTGTTGGAGAACTGGTGGCTGTGGCCAGGAGCCCTGAAGTTTATGGATTACTGAGAAATTGTCACCTCTGACAGCTACAGGGAGTGGCTCTCAAGTGGCTTGGAAGTCTCTGGTGTCTTATTTATTTTCATATCCCTCAGTAAATTCAGACATAAATTATCATTTCACCTTCAGACTGTTAAAACAATACCTCTTTCTTCTTTCCATTGCTGTCTTCCAAATAATTGTTTAATGATGTAAATTAATAGCTTCAATCTGCAATTTTAAATTAGGAAATGTTATTAAAAACCCAGGCTTTTTATATAAAATGTGGAATTTTCACTCTCGCTGTGTACATGCACACATATATTGAGTTAGAAAAGCCTCTGGCTAGCATTTTATTTTCCACATCCATGGGTATAAATCCCTGAGAAGCCCAGTGTAAATTGGGATGTTGGCTTTGGATTACAAACAGCTTCATTTATGGAACCATGCAGAGAAAGGTATTGCCTGAGGAGGTGAAAATATTTTATTTCCCTGAGAAAACAAAGTGGTTGCTATGGGACAGAAAATGATCTAATGATGGCTTTCACAGAGACATGCAACCGGACAGAATTAGAATATTCAAATCACAGTGGGCAAAAATGTTGGTTTTTCCAGGATGTATTTGTGGAAGATTTTTCTTAGTGTAGGTCTGGATACTTTCAAGAAAAATGAAGAAGTAGGTATTTTTCCATAGGGTACAATTTAATTGTTGTTTTTTTTGTTTTTTTTTTCTTTCCAGTCCTCCTAGAATACTCTGCAAATGAAACATATTTGTTCAGTCAAACTGCTTTTAAATACCTGTGGAGAAAATGCCAGTCCTTTTGAGTGCTGAATGATGATGTTTCGAGGGGTCACCAAGTACAAATAATGTGGGAGGTTTTGTGTGTGTAGCAATATAATGAAAAATCTAAGCAACGAGTAAAACTAATGAATTTAACTACAATTAGGTACCACGTGGTAAGGGGCATAGAAACCCCAGATCTCTACAGGTGGTTGGTGCCTAATGGTGTAAAAAGGTGTATTTTGGAATATTTGGGGGTTTTTTAACTGGTTGTAGGCCTGTGCCCCAGTGAAGTTTATCTTTCAGAATTCAATTAAATGGACTTAGAAAACTCCTTCAGTGGTGAATCCAGAAATCACACATGAACCATGTTCCCTTTTGCTCCTTGGTCTGGGAATACACACAACAGCGCTTGCTGGATTTTGCTCTAGCACTGGAGTGCTTTTGTTACTTACATGAATTACTTAGCACTTGTACTCTTCTAAAAAATGAATTTAGTGTCCTTCCCAGCTTATTAAGGACACTAATTTTTAATGCCTGTAGATTAGTAAGGAGTAAGTGCCTTCCTAAAAAAAAAATTACTTTGTTCTTGAAGGAAACAAAACCTAAAGTTGTTTTATAATACTTGTCCTCATCACATTTTTCCCCATACTAGCTTGAGGACCTTAGAGGTCTTTATTATCCAAAGAAATTTCTGCTGTGGTCATGCTTGAAAGTCCCCCTGGCTGTATGTGCCTGGCATGACTGCGTGCAAAAATTGCTGCTTTGGATCATCCTGCTTTTGGCATGAACAGCTGAGGATGTGATCTTGCAGTGTGACCAGCTTTCTGGGATCCTCCCAAATTCCCTGAGAGTTCCTAGTGTGTAGTGTCAAGCTAGGTAAGTCTTCCTAGTGCTAGTTAAGAGCTTTTTCTCAATGTGCTGTGTTTTCAAAAGTTCCTGAAGCCCACAGGCCTGGGGGAGGGACCATTTGCTGTTGGGCACGAGGGTGCCTGGTGTGTGCATGTGCCTGGTGTGTGCATGTGCCTGTCTGCTCGGAGCTATCCATCTGTGATTATCACCATCAGGATTAAAGTGCTGCCTTGTTTTGATTTCCTATCTCCTTTTCCATTATTTTCATGTTGTTTAAAACTGTCCCCTAAATTTTGTCTCATGGTAAGCCTTCGATTCCTGTTTAACTACTTCAGCCCTCCTTCTCAATCTCCTTCCTCAGTTCCTTCATTTCTGGAGCCATGGTGTTGTTTTGTACCAGCAAGTTTCCTGAACTTTCTGCCTTTTGTGTGCAGTTAAATGCTTACGGGGTCTATTCATCACTGCTAACACAGTCCCTAGGTCTTGGGGTTTCTTTTCTCCTCTCCTTTCTCCTGTCTGTGTTTGCAGGTCTTTTCTTTGCAGTGCTCCCTGTTAGAGAAGACGTGTTTCTCACCTGGCATTAACAGTGCTGTGTTGGGAGGTTTGTTCTGTCCCTGACTTTAGGCATCACCTGCACCGGGTAGGTCCTGAAAATGCAGAATACTGAGAGATGTCAAGGTGCAAAAACCAAGAAAATGATTGTAGTTAGGAGACAGCTGCTTCCCCCTCTCCTTTTTGCTGTCATAGAGAGTGGCAGAAGAGATAAGAAAGATCAGTTGGAATTACAAAGGTTTTCCCAACTGTAATAGTGCATAGCAACAGAATCCCTGACAGTTCACCCTTTGAGGAACACACATGAAGGTTAAAATTGGTCAGTGAGGCTCAGGTAGTGAGATTCGAAACCAAAATCCACACTGAGGCCGAGTAAGGTGTTGGTTAAGGGATAGAATCTGTGTTTTGTTTCTGATGTTATTTAGCACCTAGCAGTACCTGTTTTCAGATAAGGCAGTCCACTCCTGTCTGTTAAGGACAAGAAAATCTCCTGCAGTCTCTTCTAATTATCCTACAAAGGTCCATTTCTCTGGTTCTGGAGCAGTCCTGGCTTGCATCATTCATATGGTTCTTTATTTCCTGACTGAAATCCTGGTCCCTTTAGAGTCCAGAGCAAAACAATAAATCAGCTGTACTGGAGCTGGGATGTAAACAGCTGTGTCTTTCCCTTCATTCATTACTTAACAACCTACAGAATAAGAGGTGCCTCTGTCCCAGTGTCAGAACTCTGTGACTCTCTCACTGGATTCACAGAGCCTTTACTTTTCACAGTCTTTCCTACATAAATGCAAATCACTGCTTACTCCTGGATCTTCACTATTTCCTGTATTGCTTTTGGCTGCTGAATGATTTGATTAATCCTGAAACTGGTGCCTGGTGTTCAGACCCTGAGTCAGATTTCAGGGAATGCGCTTCCCTCCCTCGTTCAGCACCGCGGCGTACGCTGCCTCCTGCTCTGTGTACTACATGCCATGCACTTCCCTGAGTCGTGGAGCCCTGGCACTCCTGAGCAGCTGGCAGCAGTAATGCCTCTTCATTTGCTCCATTGGAAACTCCTCCAGATTATATCTCCCAGATTCACTGGGAGCCACTGGAGTTTCGCTTGTATTTTCTTCCTGTCTTCCAGTCCTTCCACCTCCACTTGTACTTTATTTCTCAGATGTGTCTGAGTCCTGTGAGCCCCATTTATTTCATCTCCTTGTCTACATATAATTCCTTTGATGTTCCTTCTCAACATAAAGTGAAGCATGGTCCTAGCCAGGGGGACTTAGGGTGAGTCATCTCTAAATTTCTTGCCAAATTCTTGACCAGGAAAGATAAGTTAAAACTCCATGGAAAATTTACTTGAGGGGATTCTATAGAAGTTTTCCTCAGCTTTTAAACCAGCCATCACCCAGCCAAGGGAATGATTTTAGGCTTTTCCTGACCCCCAGTGGGAACTTGACACAGGGAATGAGAATAGTCTTGGCTGTGTTTCTGTCCCCTGTTGTAACAGAGGTGTCCTGGGGACTGTGGTCGCCTCTCTTTTGTTTAAATCAGTGGCTCCTCAGAAGCCAGAGCTGCTGGGCATGCTTGTAGGATTGTTCCCAGTGAAACCCTCTGGTGTCCACTGCTGGAGCTGAAGGCTGGATATTCCCTTTGGAATAGGTCTCTAGCAAACAAAATATATTGCAAGTTATTTGAAATCACTTCTCAGCTGAAGTTTCCTAATGTAATACCTGAAATGCGTATCTGATGTCACCCTGTTTTATGTTTTCTGTCTTACCTGGTTTTTTCTCTGGATACACAGTGTATTCTTCAGGCACTTCTTTTTGTTTATAAAGATGTGCCACTTATTCCTGAAATGTCTCATGCCTGAATTGTGCCCTTGAATTTGTGAGTGCAGTCGTCATCTTAATTTAGATGTGCTTCTGTAGATGGCCACAGACTGGATCCCAGGTGGCTGATGCCAAATGATCCTTCCTCCAGTGAAAGGGCTGCTGGACACATGGAATAGTCACACACACACACGTGTCACCGGTGTACAGGTGACACCAAAGTGAGAATGACTCCTCTCCTAAACACACATTGTGCAGTTACTCAGAGACATCAAGAATCTGCAGCGGAGATGCCATGACCTAACACAGCAACACGATGCAGTTCCCATATCCATACAGTTCCTCTCCTTTCTCTGATCCCATTCTTTTTTAGGGATGTGCATTAGCACTATTTGCATCACTTCTTGTCCGGAAGAAAACAGAGTTATTTTGAAACTTGAACACGGAAGTCAAATTTCATTGTAGTAGTCATGATGTCCGGGGGTGTGACTGCCAAATAATATCCAGAACCCTCTCTTTTCATAGTAATGTCTTGGATGTCAGCCATGCATTTTCCACTGAATTAATGAACATCAGATCTATGCCAGGAACGTAAGAATAGATGGCACTGCTTCTGAAATAGTTGGTACATAAAATTACTTCTCCATGATGGGTTTAAAGCCTGCACCTTCTTTATTCTTTCAATTGATCTTATTTACCTGCTCTGACTTACTAACCTATTTAACAACAGTCCCTTCTTTTGTATTCTTGTTATGTAAAATCTAAAGCCGGCTGTCAGCACAAAACTTAATCTGCTGGAAGCATCAAGAGGCAGGTTGGGAGAAAAAGCCTTTCCTCGACATTTTCAAACGCCATAACAAGCACGTGATGATGTCTTGAAGCAGAAGTAGGGATAGTATTGTGCCATCACTTTAATCATGAATCCACCTCAAAGCCTGTTCAGTGAACAAGCCTGCCTTTCTCAATGGGATTCAGCACCAAGAACATTAGAAATGCTGCAAACACCTACATATTTGTACAGAGATAACCCCCTGTTTCAGCGGATACAGGCTTTTTTTATCCTTTCTTAGTTGTACCAGCATGATTCATTAGCAGTTATTTTTGAGATGAAGAAATGTAGGCTACTAACATTATTTAAAATGCTGTTATTTTAATGAATAAGTCAGCAATGTTTTAGTTTCTATTTAACACCAAATGTCTAAATGGAGCTAAGGATAGCGAGACAATTATCAGCTTAAATTATTGGGTTTTATCTTCTAAAGATCCTGCTTAATAACATGACTTTGGATAGAGCTTGCAATCCTCTATTTAGGAGAGAAGATATTTTGGGGGGTGAATGGTTGTGTATCTCCCATCTTTAGCAGAGAAGACAACTGGAAGTGGGAGACTCTCTGCTCAGGTAACCCAAATGTGTCTTTTCTCAAAAGTGTCAGTGTGAATTATTTGGTTCTTAGGTCCATTTTGGAATTGAGATGATGAGAATAAGAGCAGAGGAGGAATTCTTGAAAGTCACTTAGGTAAGAGGGGAATAACTGTGCTGAGGGTAACGTGGGGTCCCATAACTATGGGTCTCACTAACTCCACGTTTGAGAAGCAAAATCTACAATCACAGAATTGCTTTCTGCTTTCTACACTCACAACCCCCACCAGGATTCTCTCCTCAAATTCTCTTCTCACTCCGTGCAGATTTCTGGGCTTCAGGAAGGCTGCAGAGTCAACAATTCCGTTCTCTTGGTGCTTAGTTTCTGGCTTACCAATGTTTCTGCCCGGATAAAAATGGGCTCTGCTGTAAAATAAGAATGAAAGTGGCAATGCAGGTTTTTGTCATTAACTACATCATAAAGTGGCAGTACCTGTGGGAAGCCAGCCAGCAGAGGGAAAAGCTCCCAGAGTTCCAGTTCCTTTGCTGACAGCTCAAGCCCAGCTCTGTCTCCTCAGTAAATTGCCAGATTCTTCACTCCATAGAAGGATTCCCCTCAAAGTGCAATAAGGTGGCAAAAATTTACAGTAATGTTGTACTAACTCCTTGATTGCTCCCCCTTCTCCTCACAATTAATTTGGGTGATTTCCACTATTGTTATGCATTCAAATATTGCAACCTCCCATTAATCTTCCACTTCTAGATGCTGTTTTCTTGTGTCCAGCTCCTCTTCTATCCCCATCCATTTGTCTTGGTTGCTAATTTTATGTAACTTTGCCATGACGTGGTAACTTCTGGAAATTCTCTCTCCAGGCATTCTCTTATGTGTCATTTATTTCCTCTTGGGTCTGGGTGGCAGGAAGATTATCCTTAGGGAATTGGTGAGGGAAGCAGTGAAAGGCAACTGTAGCAATGAGAAGAAGGGAAAATGAGATTGAAAAATGGCAGTGAAGGATGCCAAGATTTAAGAGTTGGAGAAGAGGGAGGAGCTGGAGCTCAAAAAAAATACTATGAATTTTTTTCTCTGCTGTTTTCTTACCATTCCTGCCTTGGCTACCTCACACTCATGCATGAACTTTAACATCAGACCAGTTATATATTTTGAAACTTCTACAAGAGTCCAATCTTTTTTTTTTTTTTCCCCCATTGAGAGCAATATACACTTTCCAGTTATGAAAATGGTGTTATTCTAAATAAAACTGACATGATCCACCAACACTTTCGGAAGCACAGATGCTTTGTCCCACTATTTACTAAAGAGGTTCACACTTAGATTAAAGCAGTGAAATCAAATCACTGAATAAAGCCTGGAACAACATAATGATTTAAGGAATTCATGGAGAGTTTCTGGTAGGAAGAAAGTTACACCAAGGCAAAATTAGATTGTTTTCTGTACAACACCAGGGCATGGAAGCACCGTGCAATCCAATATTGGTGCAGTTGTTTTGCTGAGCATCTTGTGTGGTTTCATTTGTCCTTGTTCTCCTCTGCAACATCAGGCTGCAACCACAAATTCAAGTGCTGCATCCGAGACCTGTCAGTGTCAGACTTAGCAGAAGAGTCTCTGTTACAGGAGCCACCAGCCATGAAATTCTCTCTCTGAGTGACACTACTTTGTTATTATTTTTTGTCCAGCATAAACGACGTGGGTTGGGATATGCAGAGCCCCCTGAGATTAAGAGATATTTTTTCCCAACTCAGTGTATACATAATGCCAGGAATGAAATTAATTTGTTGTGTACTTCAGTCCTCCTGAGCGGTCCTGCATCAGGACAAGATTTCCCAGTGTGTTATTAGTGGGGAAAATTGTGCTTTCCTTTCACCAGCTTGTTTAAAGAGCAGAAGAATTTGTAGTGGGATATAATTATATTTGATTCCTATTTTCTCTCTTGTTGTTGGAAGTAAAAGAATGCAGCTTCAGGGGTTCACACTTGACTGCTTTCAGTTCAAGTTGATAGTCTGAGCTAAATGGATGGAGCTTTCTGTCCAGATACTGTACAAGTTGTTAATCTCTTGCTTCAATGACACTTGTAAGGAGCTGGTTACTCAGAGTTTGCTGCTGTGTAAAGATGAACCACTCTGGAGGAGTTCTGCTTGCTGATGAAAACACACTTTGAAATAAGCCCAGTTCGTATTTAAAGAAACCAATTACAACAAGTGGTTTTGTGTTTTATTGACTGCAAATCACCCATTGCCTTTTTTTGAAAGAGTTCACAGGGACTATTTACTTTTTAAAAGATTCTATTTTCCTGTGTCTTCACGGCCAGCAGAGAAAGCTCTTTGTTATTTGGGTGCACAAATGCCTGGAGGATAGGCACAAATATTTTTTGTAGTTAATTGTATCATTCAGAGTAAGAGTGGATGTTACTTTCAACCCAAACATGAGTAATAGAAATGAGGGGCTGTGAGTGTTCTGGGAGTATAAAACCTTGAGAAAGACTTGTCAGAGCTGGCCTTGCCATTCCAGGGAGAATGTTCTCCAGAACCAGAACTACAGAAAATACATGGCTTTATTTGGATAAGTTGCTTCTTTCATAGCAATATACCTGTTAGAACAGAAGCCAGCCAGCTGTATTTTATTCAGATTGGCTGCTTGCTTCCATCTTGCTGATAGATTTCAATCATGTTCTTAAATTCCCCGTCAGCTATTGTAGCTTTCTCTCGTTGCTTTTGCTTCTCTCTCTCTCTTCAAGCTGCTACTTGCAAGATCTCCCTCATTACCAGCCATTGTTTCCTCCCGATTCCAGCCTTTCACAGAGAATTGGAGGGTTTCATTTCCCCACCTTTTAACCTTCTATTGTTCACTTCTCTCTCCACCCCTGACCCAGATTCCTCATACAAAACCACCTCTCATCCTTGGGGACAGAGGTTTTATTCTGTTCTCAGGTGAATCTGTATTGCTGCAGGCAGAGCTTCAGATATTTGCCACATTGAGCCTGGTAATTTTTCTTTTAAGATATTATTCAAGCTCTTCTGGATCATAATTTCTCTACTTATTACCTTCCAACCTCTCAGAGAGATGGCAGACATTTGCTCTGACATGTAGCAAATTTTGAAGCAATACTTAGCAATTTTTTAATGCAATCTAAACAGAAGATTCTCTGTCTCTCCCTGATGTGTGAGCATCTGAAAGTAAAGCCCTAAGGTGAGCTTGTCTCCCTTCTCAAGCACATGCAGCTCTTCCAATGCTTTCCTTGCACTGCTGCTGTAATCTTAGTGAGGGCTAATTTATAATCAGGTGAATATGGCAAAAAAAAAAAAAAAAAAAGAGAGAGGTTGATTTTCACTTCCCGTGATTTTAATTTAATGAGTGGCAACTGGGTATTCATCAGCTTTTAAATTCCTTTGGGATATGCCATCAAACACATACACTTCCTATGCTTTGTTATTAAAATGAGTGAAGTGTTTCCTGCAGAACTCTGTGGCCAGATCCAATGAGAAATTGCCTCTGATTGAGCCATCCCCACAGCTGTGCCTGAGCCCAGAGCCTTTCCAAGTCCTTGTCGTCGGTTTTCCAGGAAGTTCTGGGAAGGTTCTGGGTTCCTCGGGCCTTGTCACAGTGAGCACAGCCTGGGAGCGGCGGTGCCGGGTGACGGAAGGGGTGTCTGGCGCATGGCTGCGCAACTCCCACTGCTATTTCTTGCCTTCCTTTCTAATTGATGACTCCTGCCATCTGTTCCCGAGCCATCCCTCTGCTGTCCTTTCCCACACACAGTCTCCTGCCCCTGTTCCACCCTTGAGCTCAGGCTGAGTGCCCCAAGGCTCCTGCCAGGAGCTGGTTGATACCAGGAGTAGCTGGGTGCTAAGATGCTGCTGGCAGAGATGTAACGTCAGGTCAGCCCAGGCTGGGCTCCCCCGGCAGCATTTCAGTGGGCTCAGATGCTTCTCTCTCCGTGCTGCTTTAACTGCAATTCCCTGAGCAAGCTCCACGGATTCTTTAATTCAGAAAAAGAATAAAAAAAACCAAACCCAAACTCTCCACTTTATAAAATCGGTTTAATTGTTGCTCTGAGGTGGATTCCTTCTGAATCTGTCACCACCTCCTGGGTTCATGACCACCTTCTGGCTTTCTGGAATAAGTCAGTAATGTAGAAGCACTGTAGCAGCCTAGGTTGCTTTTTTTTTTTTCCCCCAAGAGCCTTTATGTTCTTTCCAGTCTATATTTGAATCTCTCTTTTCTTGTCTAACTCTCCATTTGGTGGCTTAGCATACGGGAAGCCTGTTTTATAGTGCAGAGAAATGCATTTCTACGTGCTAAGGACTGAATTTTTAACAAGAACCTAGATGTATGTACCAGCCAGAGGGATTTTTCTGGCAGAAGCTCCAAAATGGACAAAATCAAGAAAGAAGAAATCATGGCAATCATAGCTGTGGTTAACCATTATCTAAGAAGCCTTGGACCTTCAAGGTGTGTTGGAGGGACGATTAAATAAGAGCATTGGGCATCTCAGTGCCTAAAAATAGATCCTCAAGAGCATGTAAGTCACTGATTTTCCACAGATTCCTCATGGGGGTTATGGACTCAAACACCCACAAAAATTGGTGTTAAAAATGCATGAGAAGTGCTCATCAAAATTAACCCGAGAGCCCATGTTTTGGTGTTTGTTTAGGGTGGCCTTTTCCTCTCAGAGACATCCCCATGCAGAGCTCCCACACGTTTTTCTGAGCACCTACCAAAGAAGCAGGGAAATGAGGGTTTACCTCACCTCTATTTGGAGGGTTTCTCATGATTTTTAGATTAAGGATGTTAATGGCTTATGGGTTATATTATGCTTGGGTATAGGCACAGTCAAATTATTAAGTTTTTGTCCTGAGGTGATAACACCGAGTTGTGAGGCAGAAAATCTTCCAGGAGGGAGTGGAAGCTGCTGGAATATTTCCTTTTTTAATTTCCCAGCACCGCAGAATTTGGGACTTCTGTTAAAATAAACAAATTCTAATAAGCTATTAGTGAAAATGAGAGAAGCTCAAAAACTGCAGCTGCGAGTATTCGCTGACTTCCTTGATTGTCACATTTTCCCATTGTACAACAGTGGTTATTGCAGTGGGCTCTGCCATGTAGGAAGGAATGATATTTCCTGCTTTGGGGGAAAGACAGGCAGTTAAATGGAATAAAATAGTCACTCGTCAGGTGATCTCTCTCATGGTGTAGGTCGGAAAGAGTTCCCACCATTTTCCACGAAACTTAATAATTTCAAGTGACTTTCATATTTTGGATGTTTTTATAACACTGATTAGAAACCTCCAGATGATGAAATGTTACAGCTCTGGCAAGAATCTAATAAAAATCCCCCCTGGGATTGATTTTGATTGACTACAGTTGCCTGTCTGCTTTTATTTTACTGTATATGAACAGACAGGAATGAGCAGGATTGTGTTAACCCTTGCCTGGCCTAATTCCTGTCCTTGGGGGCCTGGGCCATCACTGCTTTCCAGCACTGACACCCAGAGAAAGGAAAAAGCAGTTTAAGGGTTCCATTAACACTCATAGTTCCTTTGTGCTTTGTAGCTCCAAATATAATCAGGGGCATTGGAGGAAGATATTGGAAAATGGAACCCGCACAGGGTTATAATTCAAATTAGTGGCACAGCCCTGGTGGAGCAGCTTGTGTTCTGGAAATTATATTGATACTTCTGTGGAGCTAACTAATGCACACATTTAAAAGTTAATGAATAAAGTTCAAAGTTGTTCTTTAGGAAGCCTTTCTGTTAGAAGTCAGGAAGAAGGTTTTTTCCTGTCAAATAAAGGTGTTCAATGATGCACATGTGCTGTGTCCATTTCCACTGGTAAGAGTTCCACCTGCTAAGGGTAGTTGCTTTCCAAAAGAAATGGAACCAAAATGTAAAATTATGTTGGAGAAATATTCTTTTCTTTATAAATTAAGCCCTGGGATGTTAAATTAAATTTAAACTGTTCAATTTATTTATGCTTACTGATTCTTTTCAGTGCTATGTAACTGTGAGATCACTATGCACACAGACATTAAATCCATTTAAGTAATTTATTTTCTGTCTTTCTTGAAGCAGTTTCCTCAGTAAGAAACCCCTTGATTTTCCAAATAGATGCATTAGCGATCAGTGGAGAAGCCTGAAATAGAATAAATATTTATTACCTGTTGTATAGTTTATGTTATTAGAAGTCAATTTTTTAATGTAGGTTACTCTTTTTTTAAAAAAAGTGAATTTCCTATCCTTTGGAATCTTTGTATCTTAGATTTAAGTAGATATGCTTAAAATTTTTGTGGTTTTTAGCACTTCCCCCTCCTTCCTATGTGCCTGTTTCAGTTATTTGCTCTTCCTCTGGAAGCATGTTTGCACTGCCAGCCATAGCTATCCCTGGGTTTATATTTTTTCAGAATTAGGACTTTCCAAACTTCTCTGGTTACATCTTGTATTTCCTGGCATCTGCATAAAATTTAGCAAACCAGCTTGGTCAATTATTTTTGGTAATTTTTACTCTGTCCAAAAAGAAATTCTCTTTTATTCCAGCGCGATGGAAGGGGAGGGGAGAAGAATCGTGCTTGTATCCCTTCTTTTTCCAGCTGGAATATGGGAATGTAGGGAAGAGGTTCTGTGTAGGGGCAGGCTTGGCTCTACCCTTAACGTGGTCATTGTGTGAAGCTTGGGGTGATTTGCACTTCTCCTCAGGTCCTTTGGAAGAAATCAATAAATAAATAGGGAAAGGGGAATAAATAGCAAAAAATGAAGAGAAGAAAGAGAAATCAATGGGGAAAAAAGAAACAGACAGCAAAAAGGAAATAGGGGAAAGGAAATAGATAGGGGGAAAGGAAATAAATAGCAAAAAGTGAGTAAACAGCAACAAGCAAATGAATAGCAACAAGCGAATAAGCAGCGGGATGCTCTGTGCACCGAGAGGCAGCTGTGCAAGTTGAAAGCCAAAGGCAGGTCCCCGGCAGCTCCCAGCCCTGGCTGGGCTTTCCCGTGCCCCTTGCCGCCTGGCAGATGGGAATTTTTGGCCCCCGGGCCCCCGCAGCTCGCTGGTCCCGCGGCGCTCCCGCACCGCCGGGCTGGGAGCGGCAGCAGCGTGTGCTCTGCGGGGCTGTGGCGGCGGCAGGTTCACATGACTAATGCTGGGAGAGATAGCAGGAGCGCTTTTCTTTTTTTTTTTTTCTTCTTCTACTTCTTCCCCTTTTTTTTTTTTTTTTTTTTTGAGCAGCTCCAGTCTGTGCACAGTTGGCTCCCAGCTGACAGACAGAATGTGGGGTGGGCTTTGTCACCAGAACGCTGGGTACTGCATGCCCAGCTATGCTCGCAATTCCACAGTGCCCAGAAACCTGCTGCTTATGTCAGGGTGCAGCCAGCCTGAACACATAGAAATTGGGTAGCTTGATTGGTTTTTGGTTTTTTATTTTTAAAATATATTATTATTATTTTTTATATTTTTTTTTTTTGCCTCTTTCTTCCCTGCAAAGGTTATATAATGAGGGGATTGCTGCTAAAGTAAAAAGGGAAAATGAAGTCTTTGTTAAATGCCTTCACAAAGAAAGAAGGTAAGCGATGAAAGCAGAACACTTTGATGTTTCAGACTGGTGTTGTCTTGTGTACATTTAATATGATGGGCTTAGTGACTATAATTAATCAATTCCTGCGATTTCTTTTTCAAAATTATTTGATGTTAGACAGTCCATTTAGGCAAGTGGTTATTAAAGCTGGATGTGACTTTATTCCTTTCAGGATTTTCTCTGAAGAATCAAGTAGTTATAAAAATGTTTTTGTTCCCTAAGAAATGCATTTGGAATTTCCTACAGAAGGATTTTCCTAGGTGAATTTTGTCAGTGAATGGTGCTGAATTGCCCCTTCAGATGTATGAATTGCCAGGAATAGAATTCAGAGAGCTGGAGGAAGGATTATGTGGTACTTTCAAGTATGCTTTTAGGGATGATAAATTTAAACTTTTGGGGCATGGAATTAGTTCAGGCATTTTCATGTCATTTTATATCGAGTGGTTTTTTTCCCAAACAAGTTTTGCCACAGTTATTCTTGCAGTTCTGAAACGTGGTGAAATATTAGGGAAAAGCAGAGTCCAACAGGGACTAAAGCATGGACATTTGCATTTCATTATTTTGTGTTGTAGTTCTGGTTTTTAATTGTGAAAATAATATAAATAATGCTGATAAGAAGCAGCTAAAAAAATATCCACCCACTTACAGTTTGCAGATTTCTGGGGAAAAGAAACAGTTGGGTAGAATATTAATCACTTCAGGCAAAGAAATGCTTATTTTTAACTCTTTCTATAAAAGATTTGTGTTAGACACACATCAATTGGTGTCATTAGTTGTCCCCTTCCTTGTTTATTTCCTGTAGTAAAGACTAATTTTGCTCATAGTTTTCTCCTCAAGAATAGAACATTAACAGCAAAGCAAAAGCTAAACTCTTAAATGGGCTTGTGAAATGCTCCTGAGGTGTGTAAGGGAAAAAGAATTCCTTTCCTCTGGTGCCTGGTTGCTCCAATCTGTCAGTACAGATGTGCTCTGCGGCTCGCTGTCCGCGCTGTCACCGTGCCCCAGCACCCTGTCCTTGTCCTCCCTCCCCCTCCCACCTGCAGAGATCCCACCAGCCCCTCCAGAGTCCCAGAAAACACCCCCAAAACGTCGGCAATATTTCGTTTTCTCAGCCTGTGGCTGGAAGGGCTGGGCAGGCTGCTTTCAGCTTCATGAGAAATCAAGATCTGAGGGTCAGATCCGAGTTTTACTGAATCCAAGGCAAACTTTGGTGACCTGGGGGGACAGCATTAGACCTTCAAGTAGCACACCTGAGTGTGCCAAACATCCCCTGAATTCAGTTTGTGGGTTTTCTCCTTGACTGAATTCTCCCTTGTTGTACCTGGGAAAGATCCCCATCTTCGATGAAGTAATTTCTGGAGCCGTGTTCCAAATGCCAAAAATAAAGGAATGCAGAAATGTCTCATCTCTGCCCCACACACCAGCCTAAGGGGCTGTAGGTGCCAGTTTTGGACATAAATGCTGTGAGTTTGCTGTAAGTTAGCACTAACTGGGGCTTCCACTGTGACATCTGAAGCGCCAAGGTGCTCTCATGACACCCTCGGCTGCTTTGAAACCTTAAAGAAATATGGAATGGGGAAAAACTTGAAATGTCAGGAGAATTATACAGAGTTTCTGCCAGTTTCTAGCATAAGCATTGGACTTCTGTGCTTTGTCCCCTTTAACAGCTTTTAAAGGCTTCTTCCCTTATTTCAAAGGAAACATGGAAATGGACTGAAGCCCTTCCTGTGCACGCTGCTCCCATGCTTGGTTGTTCTGATGTTCTCGAGTTGTTTACTAGAGAAAGTTTCAGCTCACTGGAAATCCAGTGGATGTTATTGTAAAATATTCAGAATTGTAGTTAATCATAAACTGATTCTGGTGAAAATGATACAAACCATTCCTTTACTTGCAGTTTCATCTCTGTTTTATGCTATAAATATGCTCTCAGTTTTGCTCTGAAACCTTAAATTTTGCTTTGTTCTCTCAATTAAAGGCTCTATTTCAAGGCAGGACAGATTGATTCCTATGTATATTCATATTTATGTGAATTTATTTACTTGCACAGTATGACAGACATTCTTACTCTGTTTTTTGTGTGGTTTTGAAGGGTATTGAATGAGTAAACATTTCTGGCTCTTTATAAATGGCACTTACTGTCACTTTAGACATGAGGGATGATACTTTGTGGGGCTTCTTTCCTAATTTAAATATGATTTTTTTCTTTGGGAGTTACAAGAGCTCAGTGTAGCCCTCAGGATATTGCCTGGCTGCCTTTTGTTAGTTATGCCACTGTGACTTTTAGATGTAAATCTCTGCACTTTGGCTCAGGTCCTGTGACCCCGTGAGCTCCACCAAGAGAAATTAATGAGGGCAGGTGCAATAATGGGGATCAAGGCCAGCATGAAGTTTTGGGGTCGAATCCTTTATGATAGGGCAGGAAATTCCATCCCATCTGGTGATAACTGGGTGCATTTTTATTAGGGACTTTGCCTTCTAAGTCACACTTGGAACAAACTGACCCGCTGGAGTGGGGAAAGGAGATGTGGAAAATTGTGTGAGTGCTCGTGTGTAGCAGGAACACGCAGGGAGGGCTGGACCCTCTGCTCTGAGTCAGATTTGTACTGCCCTTGCTTGGTTTGGTGCTGTGGCTCTTTCATTAAGGAGTTCATTGGGGCCTTTGGATCCAGTGGTGTTCCCTCTGGGATGTGGCACGTGACAGAGCCGGGGTATTACCCTGGGGTAATATGCTCTATATACAATAGTAATGGATGTGGTAGGAATGCCAGGATTAGAAAGAGGGGAATGCCTAGGGATTGCAGCAGTGTAATAGAGTTCTGCCAGGAGAGGAAGCCGTGTCCTCGATTCTTAACCTGGAAGATGGGGATAAGGTGACTGTTCACAGATTTCAGGTTAGGCCTGAACTTGAGATGGACCAGTTTGGGTGCCAGCTGGGGGATGGAAGCTGCAAGTCCATGCCTCAGGAATTCTGCTGAGCAGCCCTATTCTATGCCTTTCTGTCTCAATGTGACAACACAGCAGGAAAATGAACTTTTTGAGCCTCAAACTTGGCAATAATGAGGTGTTTCCCATTTCCTAGAGCACAGTTCAGACTCTTCAGCAGGCTCATGGCACTGGTGTTGCCTCACCGTGTATTCAAGCCAGCAAACAGGTTAACGTTGCCCGTTGTTTTTGATTTAATGATGTTCTCAAGATAATTTGATCAGCTCTGCTGGCAAGGTGGAGTTTCTGTCTCTACAGAAGAAACAATGCCATATGTTGCATGTGGTGGTAAACAAACATGAATGTGAAATCATCTGAGCTCACCCTCCATGTCTCTCTTTGCACAGTGCCCTTTAGGGAGGCTCCCACCTACTCCAACAGGAGGAGGAGGCCTCCCAGCACCTTGGCAGCCCCCCGGATCCTGCTCCGCTCCAACAGCGACAACAACCTGAACATCAACAACCTCCCCGAGTGGTCAGCCTCCTCCTCTGCCTCTTCACACCGCAGCCTTTCCCCTCATCTGCTCCAACAGATGCAGAGTAATCCCAATGGAACTGTAAAAACCGTGGCGAGTTACACTCCGTCCTCCCGGAGCCGCTCGCCGTCCCTCAACAGGCTGGGAGAGGATGCCAAGAGGCAGCAGCACAGGCACATCAGGTGAGTTGCCACCATGCTGGCCTGCCACGTTCCTTTATGTTGTTTGCACTCTCTGGAACGTATAGTTATTCATTCTCAGCACGGTGGGCCATGCCCAAGTGGGAATATTTTAACTGGAAGCACCAAAGCCAGCTGTTTCCTCACAGAGCTCCAGCAGCCAGGCAGACTTGCAAGTTCAGCAGTGACTTAACACAGAGTTGCACCTCCAGATCAAGGTGCTGGCTCTGCACATCTTCCCATAGTTGAAATAAGGATTGCATTTAACAGCAAAGCAGACTGTTTCTGGGATATCTGGTCCCTTCATGGAACTATTGGTCATGCCTGGAAGCTGTGTTGGAGCCGCTCATGAGTGATGGAGCAGAGGCTCTTTAAGTTCTCTCTTCTGTACGTGTGTGCTGAACCAAAGAGTGAATAGAGGGAGTAATGCGATCTAGCAGGCATTCTGGGCAAATATCCTGCAGCTCTGTCCCACTGGAGAGCAAATCCTGACTAATTAGAGTCATGTAGGTATTGTAAGCCATGGAATAAAGCAGAGGGCTGGGGCTAAGGTTTGATGGCAGCTGCGGGCTGCAGCTTGGGGAAGCCACTGCCCTGGACTCAGAGCTCCTGTCAAATGTGGAAGAGATGGAGCTGCACCAGGACAAGTGGTTGAAGTGCTCCAAAAAATCAGGGAGACATCAGAGCTGAGCACTGCTGGAGAGAACCAGAGCTCACATGTTCTGGCCAAACACTTTTAACTCACTACTCATCTAAAAATCAGGCTTTGTCTCTCCTGTTTCCTAATATATATATATATATACATATATAAATCTGCTGTTCAGAGTAGAAAAGGACTTGGACATTGTCAAGAGATGCAGTTGTTGGTTTCTCTTTGCTGTTTGTAGGTGTAAATGGATCTTCAGTGGAGTTTTCAAATCAGTGAAACAAAATGTCATGTAGCTGACACTGCCTCTTACCTTGCCTGTTCCTCTGCTCTCCCTGGCCCTAGGCACCCAAGCTGACAGGCACTGTGTGGGGTGGAAACAATGCTGCTGGACAGGGGAAATCTGCTGTGTTGTGCAACAAAGCTGTCTGGAATGTGAGAAGGAGGGAAATCAAAGGGAAGGAAGGGGATACGGATTTCTTATGCCAGTGGTTTCATGCTCATCTTGCTTTGTTTTATGTTACAATAATGGCAAAAGTTCATTTAGGTATAATTTGGGTGGCATTTCCTCACAGAGCCCAGTATCAGCTTAAAAACAGTCTTCAACGAGGCTTCAGCTGAGTGAGGAGTGGCTGTGAGGTGCCTTTCAGAGAATGAGGGTTCTTGTGTTCCACTGGATCCTTCTGATGCTACCAGAGAGGGAGGTTCTACCTTAGAGTCAGTGATTATTTTAGCTGAAAGGGATTAAAAGTGCCTTTTCATCAATACTTCTGGGATAACACATTTCAAATTCCAGAAATATAAACAATCCTTTGAGCTTGGGGTAACAATTAGATTTTTTTTTTTTTGACTAAGCAAACATTTACTTGCTTTGACTTTATTCAGTCTCTTTTCCTCTTCCCTTTCTGAAAAGTAACTCAAGTGGTAGTGGAAACCAATTTAATGCCTGAGAGTTTATGGATATGAAATTTTGGTCTTTCTCTTAGTGCATCAGCATCACAGCTACTGCAAGTGCTACCCAGCTGCAGACTTCCCTCTGTGCCACCAAGACTGGTTACAGAGAAGTCCAGAGTACGTGCAAGTACTGAGAACAGAGCTGGAGGCTCTCTCGATTCAAATACAACTAAAAGGATTTTATATATAATTTTTCCTGCAAATAATGCCTTTTCTTGCCACAGGCCCATTTTGCAGTCAGGCATGGCACCTTATATGAGACTTTCCTCACAGATTTTATTTAACTGTGTGACCATCTACTTACTGTCAGCTAAATGTGGGAATTGTTGCTGTCTCTGCTTATTATTTGCAAATAATAACAAATAATAACAGTCACCACGAAGCTGTTGCTCGCCTGAGATGGAAAAGCCCTTTTTGACAGAGCAGGAGGATGGGTTGTGCAGCAGAAGCAGCCAGAAGGGGCAGGGTGATGGAGGAGGTCAGACTGTGACAAAGGATTAATGAGGTTTGTGGGATTTGTGCTGTGGAGAGGTGCTGGAAAGCGATGCTGCAAGGGGTTCGTGTGACCTTTGCAGCCCGTGTGGCTCAGGTGTTTTATCTCCTCAGGCTGAAAGAGGAGAGATTTAGATTGGATATTAGGAAGAAATTCTTTCCTGAGAGAGTGGCAAAGCACTAGAACAGATTTCCCAGAGAAGCTGTGGCTGCCCCATCCCTGGAAGTGTCCAAGGCCAGGCTGGAACAACCTGGTCCAGAGGAAGGTGTCCCTGCCCACGGCAGGGGGTGGCACTGGGTGGTCTTAAAGGTCCCTTCCAAGTCCAACTGTTCTGTGATTCTCATGAGGCTGTTGCTTTCCACAGCGAAGTGCTCAGGGGGGGAAGCTGGGAATGCAAGGGAAGGGACAGCCTTCCTGTGGAACTTACCCCACAGAAATCAGTGAATGAGGTGCCAACACAGCCTCAGTCAGGGCTGAGCTGCCAAGGATGGCCACCTTCTTCTGGCTGAGAGGGAAACACGTCCACACATCTCCTGAAATCTCTGCATCCTCCTCCTGCTCCTTCCTGGCATGGCACTTGCTGGGCTGGGAGCCCACGCTGGGGACAAGCAAGGGAGAGGAAAGATCTCTTTTTAAAAAGTCCTGCACCCCACGTTGCAGCCCTGATTTCCATTAGTGAGCCTGTTGCCTGAGAAGTTCTGCATTCCTTGTGTGGGTTTAATGTGCCATTTCCCTTTTCTCTTTCTGCAAGAGAGAAAATGAATGTATCTTCTGTGCTCACAGTTAAAGTGGATGCTGGGAGATAACACTGGGAATAGCTGCCACCAGACTAGGCAGAAACACAGCTTGATACAAGTGGAAATCAGATGTGTAGCTATAGTTTATAGATCTGGGGGTTTTTTTATGGTGATGACTGTTCCTTCACTTACAAGGAAAAAGGAATGGAGCAAAAGAACTGAAATCTGAGCGTCATCTTTTCCAGGCTTTCTTTATACAACTGTGAGAGTTGGCTGAGGTTTCTGGTGCAAACTCCATCACAGACATGCAACCAGAGCTCACTTTTAAACTGCTGAGTGTGGCTTACCATGATCAGCACCTCCTCACAGTAACAGAACAGAGCAAGGTGAAAGGGGGATGCAATTCCAAATGGTGAAGAAGTTACTGCAGGAAAATGGGAGTGTTCCTGATAGGAAGGATCCACTAGGTTTGGGTTTTTACCAGAATTCTTCTGTACCTGCTGACTTACTGGCTCCCGTTTTGGTAGGAGACTGGTTAAAAATAATAAAAAAAAGGAGGTTAAAACCCAGCAGATCCCAGCCCTTGTATTTCATTTTGCTTAAAGCACTTTCAGATACTTTCTCACAAGAAGGCAAGCAGAGTGTTATGGTGCTCAACCACCACTAAACCACCCTTCTTCCTTTGGTAGCCTAACTTTTCCCTAGCAACCTCTATTAATATTATTCCTTCTCACGAATATTTTCCTTTTCTAGACTTTGTTTAAGACTGCAAGTTTTTATGCTTTGGGGTTTAAGTTAACTGCTAGTGTCCTGCAAGTTTATGATGATATATCCTATAGGTTTCCCACCCTCTTAAATATTTGCCTCTTTGTCTTTTCATATATCTTTGACAGTTCACTCATTTCCCCACAGGTTTAATACTGATCTTATTCATGTTCACCACCTTTCAACAATTCCTTTTTTGTACACCAGGAGTAGACTGTGAGTTGGTGGTGACCTGTGGCTTTCCTGGGCACATGCTGAAGTCACTGAGTGAGCTGGCAATTGCCATCCAGAAGAAACGATCATTTGGAAAATGTTAACCACAAGCACTGGGCTTTGTGCAGATCTAAATTTAGCCCCGGGCCTGGGAGTGATGAAGTAACTTGATTATTCAGTCCATTTAGTTAATAATTCAGTGGTCTCACTTGTTCACTCTGTGCTACAAAGATACCCATTCCCAAGAATTGTAAATACAGACGTTTTCAAGTCCCTCTGACAAATTGGCATGCTGGGATTGTATGATGGGCATATAAATTTTGAATTTAATTAGGGCCTGGGAACGTGCAAGTTTAATTTGTGGAAAAACTAAAAGCTTTAATGTTGTGTATTTTCTGTTCTAGGCCATTATGGTCAGGTGAATATTGATCATGTTTCACACTGAAAGATTTCAACCCTTAAAAGCTCCTGTTTGGTATTTTTTCTGCAGGGTTAGATGTCTTGCTGGAAGACAGTTTTGTTATTCACTGCTTAGCTTAATCCTGCTAGTGTGATGGTAAATGATTAACTTTCCCCTTTTGAATAAGCTGTTAATGATTTTTAATTTCAATTTCCAGTGCCATTTACAGTCCCAGTGCCAACAAGGATACTCTGTCTGCCTTGGATTATCAGGGTCCCAAAAGGAAGCTCTACAGTGCTGTCCCTGGGAGACTTTTTATCGTAGTAAAGCCATATCAACCTCAAGGGGAAGGGGAAATTCACCTGCACAAAGGAGACAGAGTCAAAGGTGAGCACCTGATTCATTTGGAACAAACCTTTTCTCCTGCTAGGTGGGAATTTTATGTTAAAATTCTCTTTTGCAGGGGTGGAAATAATCTGTATGGTGAAAGTGCTTTTATGCATTTGTTTCTTTGTAGGGCATTTTGCTCCCAGCTTTGTTTTGTAACCAATGCATATTTAGCTGCCACTTCAACTGACTTCAAAATGCTGCTACAACTCACAGCTATGTGCAGTAATAGCACCATTGTCTCTTACCCAGAGCACAGAATTTGCTTCTGGAGCCATTCCAGAGGTATCACTCCAGGGCTTTAAAGGGTTGTAAACATGTCAGCTATCTAAAGAGCTCAGGAAGGGAACGGGGGTAAGGTCAGCTCTGCTTCAGGCCCTTTCCTCAAGGAACATTTAATTGGTTAAGTAGAAAATGTCCCCTCATGGGTCTTTGGATAAGTGGGCAGGGAGAACTTCCAGCAAATGTAATTGTGGAGGAATCGTGGTGGTGCATGTGAAATTTCTGGTCACTGCTGCACTTGTCTGCTAAGGCCAGGTTTAAATCAAGGCCGAGCTTTGTTATTGTTTTGAAGGCAATAAATCCATCCAGAAAAAATGGGAAATGGGGTTTACAGGACTCACCTTCCCAAGAGTGAGGTGTGACACTGTGGCTTTGCACATCCAGGTAAAACAGAATAAAAGAGACTTTGTGTGGGATCCATACAAATCAAACAACAGTTAGGGAAATCAAACAAAAGGGAATAAATTCAGTGTCCTAAATAAAAGTGTTAAGCAGCTGCAAATTTTCTTGCAAAAGGAACTATGTATCTCACAAAGGAAAACTTCAAATACCTCCTCCCTTGAGCCTGCAAGCAGTAGTTGGAAAAAAAAAATAGGGAGCCATTAGAAGGTATTTTTGCATTTTTATTTTTGGATGTACTGATTCTGAAGCATTTGTGGGTTTAATAATTTTTGTTAACTCCAGCCCTCAGGACAGAAATCTGAAGGATGCTGCACTTAAAGGTAAAATGTGCAAGGTTAATTTTAAATGCAGGACGAAGGAAGAAGGTTAAACTTAGAGTCTGTAGGGCTGAAAAGATAATTTTGCAGTTCCCTGATCAGGCAGGAAGCAGTGATTATGATCTCATGGTGCACAAGGACCAGGATGAAATTTTGGTGGTACTAAATAACTTTCTCCACTCAGAGTGTTCAGAGATCTGGGAGGTGTCAATGGATGAGGAATGAGGTGTTGGACACACACACATTCCATTGTCCTGTTGGATTGAAGGATGCAGGAATATTCTCTTTATGTAGAGGACGCAAGATCAACAACACAGGTTCTTCTCACCAGAGTAAGACAACTCAGGGCAGTTCTGGGAAAAGGCAAGACAGAAACTGTGTTTCCTGGCAAAAGAGGAAGCACTGCAACAGGTTGCCTGGAATGCTGAATATTTTAGAGGCATTCACTATCTGGCAGCTGGTTTACATTAGGTTTTGAGACTATTATATGCAAAAAATAAGCCCAGAATAAAGGATTTAAATTTCGATGAAGTGTTTAATGTTTTTGAAAAATTAATTCAGGAGCCCTTGGTTCTAAGTTATTATGACAGTCACTGGAAAACATTGCAGGAAGGAATTAGTCCACTTTTCATATTTTCTTATAATGGTGTAGTCTAAATGTGAGGCCAATGATTTTTGGGAAGGGCCCTCAAAATGCTGAAATAAAAAATGGAATTATGGCTGGATTTTTTTCTGGGGAAAATGTAAGTTTATTGGAAATAACACATTAATTATTGCTGTCAGCAAAAGGGGGATGTGCCCATCCCACATCAAATAATTCCTGCAGGGATTATTTTTTCCAGTTTCAAGAATCTGATTTACACGTTGAATTGAAATCTGGCAGAGTTTTTCCAGGTCCATTTGTTTTAAAGCATTTTAGAGAAGTTTGCTGCAGCAAAGTCTGGCGAGGTTTCTATATGTGTCAGCCTGCTTTTGGAGAGGGTTTGGGAAAAGAACAAGAGTACATAGGGATTGTCAGTGTTACTCCTTAGGATGAAACCTTGTGAAATGTAATTTAAGGCTGTTTGCATGGCAGGGCTGGAACAGTGTGTGACAGGCTCCCAGAGCTAATCAAAGGGAAAACTTCCAGAACAAGATCAAATCCTATTTCGTGTTACCATGTCAGTGGTTCCTCAGCTGCAGCAAAAAATATGTCAGAATGAACACGGCAAGGTCATGGAGAGAACAAAGAGTGCAGGGGAAAAGACACTGGTGCTTTAAAGAGGTCTCTGTTGTGTAACAGTATTGAAGGAGCTGCTCAAACTTTTTGTGCCAAAAATCCAGGTCCAATTAAATCTGGATTCCCGTCCCTGTTTCAGTCAAAATGTAATTACTGCTAGAGAATCAGTGTAGTGATAGGACAAGGAGCAATGGCTTTGAACTGAAGATGGTAGATTTGGACTAGATCTGAGGAAGGGTGCCCAGAGAAGCTATGGCTGCCCCATCCCTGGAAGTGTTCCAGGCCAGGCTGGAGGGGACTTGGAACAACCTGGGCCAGTGGAAGGTGTCCCTTCCACTAGGAGAAGGTTGGAACAGGATGATCTTGAAGGCCCCTTCCAACCTAAACGATTCCAGGATTCTGTGATGTTTAAAAAAAATTACTCCATGTGAGCAGGATGGGCTCCCTCTCTGCCCTTCAAAAGCACAGGCAGTAGAACTCAGAGTCCTTAGTGCTGTGGGAGTGCCAGAACTGCTGACTATAAGGAGATCCTGCCTGCTTTCTTCTTTCTGAGCAGGAATTCTTGGTACTGGATGTATTTTCAGTCTTTTAAAGACTTACTTAACAAGACCATGGCTCAGTGAGCACATGCCTGTTTGGGGTTTAGCACCTTGCTCTGTGCAGTGCTTGGAGGAAATGGGAGAATATTAAATCCCATGGAATTCAGTTTTTCCTTCACTCTGGAAATACCATAGCCTCACTGAGAAATGGAAAAGCTTTGTCTTGGCCCCTCTCCTCTGGCAGCTTGGTGACTGCACTGTTCTATGTAAGACACTGATGCCCAAGTCCTGGCTCTTGGATTGCTTCGGGGAATCCAAACGTGGCTTGGCACCGGCTGTGGGATTGTGCCCTGTGTTCAGCCTGACCCCGGGGACATGTCATCACGAGTACATCCCATGAGACTAATCACAGCAAAGATGTAGCAAGGCATTTATTGCAGGGATAAAAACCCAGAACAACATATTAGAGAAAGGGATTACTTGGGAAATGTTTTTATGGATTTTCCTTTTTAACTTGGCAGAATTAGAAGGGTCACGGAGAGGGATGAATTCCTAAACTCTTGATGAAGTGTTTTCATCAGATGGAGATGAAGGAGGGTTTTTTATTCTTTCTAAAACTGGTAGAAGTGCATGAGTGACAATAGTTCACAGTGTGTGATACAAGGAAACTGCTCAGAGAAATCTGTGAATGGGCAAGGTTCAAAGAAAATGTAAACTAAACAAAATGGTCTTGTATTAATAGGATATTATGTAGCCTGTACAGAAATACCTGCTGTATTTTTAGTTGTTAGTCATGCACACTGACATCATTTGTGTGTCTGCCACTCATGAGAGAAGAGCCATGGCTGCTGTAAAAATAAATCTGATATCTTTATTTATACCATAACTGCCCTAATCTTCTGTTTTCACATAGATGAAGGAGAGCTAGTTTGATCCCTCACTGAAACACTTCTAATATATTTTGTTTCTTTCTTCCTTCTGTATCTAAAAGTTCATAGCAATAAATCTGCCACAATCCAAATGCACACAAACATGTATAAAATATCTGTAAAATGAATTTCAATCTGTTTTTGTGTTCCTAAATGGAATTCTAGTGCTGGAAATTAAGCGGTCTCTTTGACAGCAAAACTCGGCGAATGCAATGCTCCAAAGTTCTTTGTGGGCAAAGAATCAACAGTTTTCCTGGCCATGAAAATAAAGACATAGGTGAGGTTTTTGGGAAGGTAACAGGTCTGAATTCCAGGCGCAGACAGGCTCTGGTCACTTGGAAACTAAACAATCAGAATTGTTTTCAGAATCTGGGTTATATTAAAACATCCCTAAAATGCACATGAGCTATCCTTCACTGACCTAGAAAGAAAAAAAAAACCTGATTCAAACGCTTTGAGAGCTTTTGAAGTCTCACCCTGCTCACTGCTTTGTTTTTCATGGTCTCCTCAGATCCTTTTTTATACCAGGCTGGCCCCGCCATCTCTCTCAGCCTTTTCTAGTGCCCAGTGTCTGGAAAAACGGGGAGTTATTTCAGGATCTCAAATATGCTCCAACAGACTTTTCCATGAGCCTTCCGAGATGCCTCCGGTGCAGGCACAGTGTGCACATCAGAGAAAGGTTGTGGTAAACCCAAATGTAGCTCTCAGCTCCATTCCTCAGGGTCAGAGGAACAGGAGTAACTCAGTTGCAGCAACTCAAGCATCTGTTCTGGGCAGGAAGTCAGTAGTTCTGTGCATCAGAAATACTGACCCTTGTGACTCTGCTCTTATTTCAGTGTGGTCTCAGCCAGCAGGGCAATCCAAATATATCACTAACATTTTCATTTCTTGTGAAATCCACTTGTAAGTCACTTCGAAAAAGAAAGATTATTAAACCCCTGCTGTGCTCGAAGATATTGCCAACAGACAGTGCTTGTGGGCAGGAGGAAAGTTGGTCTCCTGGGCTTTTGCCCTTGTTAGATTAGTAAACAAAATACTGGGAAGGGAAGAGCCTCAGGAAGGCTGTTTTGTTTCTTCAAGAGCATTTTGTACCTTGTGTGGGTAAGTGGGGCAGCAGGATTTAACCTAAGAGGTTTGCAAGGCACTGTTCAGCTGCTCTCTCACATGAAGGATGAAATGAATGCGAAATGGAGTATTAATCTTACCCAGGTTCACTGGTCTGTTTTCCTCCTTTCTGTCTCCTGACTTGATGGGTTTGATTTCAATTCTTAACATGATAAATTATGGCTCAGCAGAGGTCCTGTCCCAATTCATTCCTTCAAGTTCCTTGTGCCTGAAGAGCAGGCCAGAGTGGTGCTATCAAAATGTCCTAACAAAGACCCAGCCTTGCACCCGCTCCAGCAGGAGAGTTCCCTTTGCTGTCAGAGGCTGTGGGAAGGGATCAGGATGTAAAAGCATCCACAAATCCCCACTGCCATCGTGCTTGGCTACTTTAACACAGCCTATCTTGAGTAGTCAGCAACTGGCCTGGAATATTCAGGGCACAGGGAGCACCAGGAGTTGGAGAGGAGCTGTGAGTGCACCAGCGTGGTGCAACACAGTGCTACAGGCTCTGCATCTAGGTTGGCTTGGGGCCTCTTCTCCATTAATTCTCCCTGAATTCCCCCAGTTTCAAATTTGGGCATCACTGTGGAGAAGAGCAAACTTGACTCTGTCTGCACCTTCCTCAACTGAGCGGGGGATCAGCGGGTGGATTTTTACAACATTTCGTTTCTGATGAAAACTCAAATCAGTGCAAGATTTATTTCTCACGCTGTTTGCCTGTCTCCCTCACTTTCTCAAAACTATTTCATAGATACCTAAACAACAGGGAAAAGGTGATCTTCATAGAAACTTTATGGCAAAGATGAAAAAGGGGAAAAAGCTCCCACAGAGGGCCAAATGTTGAACAGCACAGCTCACTCAGTTCTATTTCAACAGAGCCGTATTTCCTCAGATTTAGAGGATTACGTGCAGCTTATTGTATTTGTAGGTTTGACGTAGAGAGTGGTTGCTCTGTTAGTAGCCCCAGTCATGTTCTCACCCCAAGGTTCTTTTCCTGAAGTGCTTGTTTGCACTGTCTCCTTCCTGAGAAAGCAGAGGTGAGGAAAGGTGAGGAGGTGTTTTAAGTCAGGATCTCTGCATTATCTCCCTAATTTGGTGAGCTCCCACAGCCCAAGCTGGGAAAGAACTGCTGGATTTCCTTCTCCACCACAAGAAACGTCTGCAGGGCCCCAGTGCAGCGTGACTGCTCGGGTCAATCAGGCAGAGCCATCAACTGTGGATCCACGAGGTTTCCCTTCCAGGCTGTTGGTGGAGTGCACAGGAGCAGTTCCTGGGGGGCAGCTGGGGCGCGCTCACTGGGGTGCGTGCTGGAATCCTCCCTGCGCCTGGCAGCTGGGTGAGGGGCACGGATTTCCTCCCCACTCCTGCTGCAGTGACCTCAGCTTCTGTCAGGCTCTCTCGATGACGTCTTTGGGAGCCAGAAGCAGCCTGCCCATAAGGCAGAACAGCCAGATCCTGCTCAGCATTCCTCACAGGGAGGGAGGGATTGCTGTCAGGAGCCAGGAGGGGCAGAGAAAGAAGCAGTCAGAAAAATCTCTCTCTCCAGCAGAGAGCAAGATTAAGTTGTAACTCACGCTGACCTTCATTTATGTTGTGTGTAAAGTTTGTTTTCATCAAAGAATCATGGAATCATAGGATGTTTTTAGGGTTGGGATGGACCTTAAGGATCAGCCAGTCCCAGTCCCTGGCTTTGAACACATCCAGGGATGAGACACCACAGCCCCCAATAAGTGTTCCTGCATAGATTGTCTGTCATTTAGAAGCTCTCCTGCCAAAGACCAATAATTCTGAAAATTTCCATCAGACAACAAACATTTCAGCAATGGAAAAGCCTTAATTATAATGTTAATTATTTCTGAGAGAAAGAAGTTGTTTCTACCAATTAGACATTAAAAACTACTGTATTTCAAAGAAGAAAATCTAGAAGATTTTTACCTTGGGACACAAACCCAGAGGTCTTCCATCAGCACAGGGTGGTTCAGCTGTTAGATTGTTTTTTTCAATGGATTTCCAACTTTATACTTTACTGTGATTCTGTTGATTTTTCTTCTTTTCTGCTGGTTGCAGAAATGTTCTTTTTTTCCCCAGAACATGGTCTCTTGTTCCCAAGCCATATGATTATTTATTTTCCCAATAAAGAAGAATGCAGTTTATCCAAGCACTAAGAATTGATTTAGATATTACAAGGGCATTTTAGGTACATCCTGTAACAGATGTAAAGACACTGGCCTGAATTTGGCTTTAAATTTCCTTGACTTTTTTGCAAATATGGCTGCCTGGAATAATTCACTCCTGGGCATTTCAATTTCACAAGGAATTTAGAAATAGCAGTCACCACAATTTGTTGGGAAAAAATACTTTCATTTCTTTTTGGGGCATGGAGGGAGCTGTAACGTGGAAGGATGCAAATTCTATGTTCTTTTGATTTAAATGATTTTCGTGGTATATTGAGTAATTAATCTGTTTGAGATTACTATGCTATATTTCTATCAGTGACAATATACACATTGCCAATAGACCTACATTTGCAGGAGACAAAGCATTCTATGCTCTATTTTAAAATTTTAGGTAGAATACTTTAAAGGCATTAAAATGCGAGCTCCTGCTTGGCACCAGCCTGTCCATGTTTTCCTGTTATCCTGTTGCTTGGTGCTCGTCCAATTTTGCTTTGCAGTTTTGTTCATATAATTGGACACAACTCTTCTTTCAAACCACGCTTCTGTTGTGAAAAGATGTCCCACGATTCCTGATGTTGCAAGAACCTTTATTTCACTCTCACATCAGCTTCTTTTTTGTAATTCAGGCTGTGTGTGAAGAGCCTCTGACCTGCTCTTGCCATAGCAACCACACCTTTTGTTTCTACCAAAAGGAAAGGGAAAACCACTGGAAATTAGAAAGCCTTATTATTAACTTGGGGAAAGTTATCCTTTGATTTCCCATTGTTTTATCCTCCAGCAAGGAAAAGGTTGATTAGAAAATCTCTTGCTGGTAACAAATTACCTGTTACAATGAGTCTCTTAAACACTTTTGGGAGAGGAGAGATAGAAATTAAGGCCTCATTCTAAAAAAAAGCATAGTGGGTACAATAGATAAATGACATTTTTCTATTTATCCTTTAAGTTCCCCACATTGGGGTGAGTGAAGTGTTGCCAGTTTTTGTGGATCTGTGGATTATTATGGCCTTGGCTCTTGCTGCAGGATTTCCTATTAATGGCACCATTAATGGAGGTGGATGGCGATCATGTCAAGGCTTTAGGGGATGCAGAACCATCTGGATCTCAACTTCTACGTTGGAGTAGGAGCTTGTCCCCCATCTCCCCAACAATTTGTCTGTCTCTGCATGTCAGCTGAACCCAGGGCTGTCCCTCCCTTGCCTCTTGTGCCACCTTTGTGCCTCTTGCAGCTCCAGCAGGCTTTTCCTTCTTTTCCTGGCCCCCAGCATGGTGCTTTTCCGGGAATGCTGAAGCCTGCCTGCATTCCAGCAGACTCATTTCACCCTTCCACCTCTTTTCCATGGATGTTATGTCTTCAGGCAGGACTACATGTGTTTTTTCTTTGCTCTGGCTATTAGAGATGGCTGATACTCAATAATTCATGTAATAATGGGCTACAGTGGGTCTGGTTCTGCTCTGCAGGACTCCCTTTTCGCCCTGCGCTCACAGACAGACTTCCAAGGCAAATTTCTTTTCCCAAAAGTGTTGATTCACATCAGCTGTGACTGCCACAAACACAAGAAATCACTCCATGGGTTTGAAATACCCAACTTCCTCCTTGCAGTGCCTCTCTCCTCCTAGAGCTGGAAATATCTGTGCAATTTGGAGCGTCAAAACAGCGGATCTGACAGATTAATAAAACACCAAATTAGGGGAGTCTGTCTCAATCTCTAAGTTTGTTCTGAGCATCTTGCCAGTTTGTGGAGTGAATCAGGACTGACATTCAGTGCTGAAAACTCCCCTCAAATATAAAAAAAAAAGCAGCTAATTACTGGCAATGGGAATCTTTCACTGTCTCACATTGGGAAATTTGGCTGGAGTCCTACACTCTCTTTTATGACTGGAGTTAAACCAGTGTACAGCAGGATTCTACAATAACCCTAATATATATATAGGTTATTAAGTTTTCCCAGTTCCTTATCTCATATCTAAGAAATACATTCTTGTGTGAGCAGAGGTGACATTGTTAAAAATGTGTTGGAAGCTGCTGAATTCCCTGTTTATATTGGATGGATGATCAGGGAATGTTTTATGTAACACTGAATTATCCGATGGACAGTGTATGTTAGTTAATGTACACAGGCTTTAAACATTTTCAACAACACCTGGAATATAGCAACACATTTTTCCATTAATTATGCCTCATGTTTATATTTTTTAAAAAAGACATGCTAACATTATTTTATTCAGCTCAATTTTCACTGTAGAGCTGCTGGTGTCATCCAAGGTCAGTGTCCTCCCCCAGTCTCCCATAACTCCCTGAGTTTATAGGAGTTACAGGTTATAGGTTTCCTCATACCTGTCAGAAAGGTGCTTGATAAATTGTGCATTTGGGGCCCATCCAGGTGTAGGATTTTTCCTTAATGGATGTTTCCTGGGACTTAATATGTGCTTCTTACTGGCAGGGGTGTGTAAATGTGCAGTTCATGGAATCTGTCTCTTGGAATATACTACATTAAAAGGCTTAAAACTGACATATTTATAAACACTTGGCTGTCAAATGTCTCTGTTAATAGATGGCCACGCTCTGTAAGTGATACCACAAGTAGCTTAGGGTTGCATTAATTAAAAACCTGGTAAACATTTACTTTCAGATGCAGTTTTGCAGATCCTGGTGTCTCAAACCAGACTTTTTTTCATATTACCAAGATTTTAATTTTTTTTTACTTTTTTTTGGGCTGCGATCGATTTGATTTTCATCCTGCTCTGTGATAGTGCAAATCAAGTTCAGCTTCAGTGCCCCTGAGTCACAGCAGCTCCACTGATCCCGAGTTCAATTGCAGCCAGGCAGGGACCAGGGTTTTAAAGCCTGGCAAGGTTTTAACAGCGCCAAAATTGCTGGTGTTGGAGACCCTCAAAGCAGCTCTGAGCAGCTCTGAGCATGTTAATGTCCCTCCTGCACTGAAATACCCTGCAGAGACAGTACCCCGGGCCTTGGAATCCCTCAGCAGAGAGACGGATTTGGACTAATCAGCCTCGATTTTCAGCAGGGGCAGATGGGGCTGAGCTGGCTCTCAGTGGATGGAGCTGGGCTGATTTGGGAAGCTCAGGCCCCCCCACCCAGCAGTGTGTTTGGTACAGGTGTGCTCTGAGCACCTGTGCTGTGTGTCTGAGCCACATTCCCATCAGCCTGGTTTTGTTGGTAATACCACCTTTGTATCATTATTAATGCACAGTATCTTTTGTAGTCTTCTAATATACAGTAAACATACAGTGCTTTGTAGGGACTTCTATAATACTAATTTAAACACCAGAGCAAGTGTTTAGGATCCTTCCATCACCATAATTCACCTCCAGTTGCTTACTAATAAAGTTGTTGCTCTGCCGGCTTTTGTCACAATCCTTGCTGAGTCCTAGAATTAATATCAAGATAATTAGAACTGCCAGATAAAAGCCTTTTCTCTTATTGGCAAATCACTCTCCTCCATATTGTCATTTTCTTCTATTGAGAAAAAAAATCATTGAAATGTTTCAAAAGGCATCTCCATTGTGTATCTCACCTATGGGAGGTTCAAGTGTTTGCTGTGTATTCAAACCCTTAAATCATATTACTCAACCTGCATTGCAAATCCCTGGAGCTACCCACTAAGTCAAATAACATGTTTCCCTAGGAGGCAGGAAAAGCAGGAGATATCAAAATATGTGTTATTAAAATCCATTTCAGTGTGGGTGCAGTTTTACAATGGGTTCAGCACTTCGTTTGAGCAGACAAGACAGTGGGTTTTGGGTTGTGGTATTACCATGTATTTATCCTTGATTAAACCAGCGGTGAAACACTAAAAATGGAAACAAGTGTGTGAGAGCCGAGGAAACTTGTGGTAAAAAAATCTGGGGAGAGGTTACAAAGACTGAGCAGGGAGGGTCTTGTTTAAAGCTTACTCTGTGCCCATTTTGGGGGTAGCAGCATTCGAGTTACTGCACAGTGTTTGCTTTTTTTCAGTTATTACTGAATGTGTAATGCAATAGTTTTGTATTTCTGTGAGAAGGCAAAGGGTAACGCTGCCTGTGTCTCCCCTGTTTAGTTCTGAGCATCGGAGAAGGCGGATTCTGGGAAGGCAGCACCCGGGGACACATTGGCTGGTTTCCTGCAGAGTGCGTGGAAGAAGTTCAGTGCAAACCAAATGAAAGCAAACCAGGTAATCACATCGAGCTCCTGTTGAACCCTAACGTGACAAAGGCCACGTGTCTGTCCCAACAGAGACATCAGGGCCTTTGTGCACTGCTAGAAATGGCAGAATTGGATAAAGCTGAGCTGCTGAATTAAAAAATACAGGTGGGTTTATTGGTTGGATTTTACTGTCCAAGCAAACAGACTTTCTCATGAGGAACTATGCTGGGAGGTACCAAAGCTTTTACACAGAGCTGCATGCAGACATTTTGTATAGGGTTATGTTGTGATTTATTTTCTTAAAGTGTGGGAGAATGTCTAATGAGACAATTAAATAAGGGAAGAAAAACTAGCCAGTCACGTCCCAAAGTGAGGGAGTCATACAGTGCATTTAGGTCTTGTTCACAGCCCTGTTGACCTTTTCCTGAGTGTTAGAGGAGGCATCCTTTAGTGGGATGTCCCATATCCACCCTTACTGATGACAAAAGAAGTGGAATCCTCCTTTATCAGACACGTGTATTGCCACAAGTGACTTTAGGCAAGGAGCCTTTACAGTCCTGATATAACAAAAGAAACAGAAATCTACATTAAAGCAGGCTATTTTAAGAATTACCTACCTTCTCATCATTTCTCTGCTTTTAAGAATTAAGATGTGAGGACATCCTCTCTAATTAAAAGCTCATTATAAATGAACTCTGAGAATATAATTAATGTTCTCCAGGAGTGTATCCAGTTTTAAATCAGCTATTGATGTGTTTTTAGATCTCTGTTGTATTGATTAAGAACTTCTGGCATTGCACAGATGATACACTAAAATTTATGCATTGTATCATTCATTTACAGACGTTTTTCTTTTATGCATGTCATTATAAAGTGCAAGGTGTACTTTTCTTTTTTTTCCTGTGTGGAGAGGTTGTGCTTCCTTTTCTATTTCCCTTTTGAGAGGGGCAAAGAGGAGGAGGCAAAACCAGATCTAATGTTTGGAGAGAATGGATCCAGGCTCTGAGAATAGAGGAAGAAGTTATGTAGCTCTTCAAAGGGCTCGAGAACAAGTCAGAATTTAGAGATGGAGGTGTGTTAACCAAGAGGAAGATTGAGGCTGGAATTGCCCAGTGTGGGAACAGCAGCTCTGCATTAAATCTGAGCTGCCTCCAAATCTGAAGAAAATTCTGAGGAGGGCATTACATGAAGTTCTAAGATAAGAAAGAAGTTTTGCACCTTTGCAGTGATTTTGAAGAGAAAGTAACCAAACCTGTTTGTCACAAATCCTTGAAGACTTCCTTGAGAATTACTTCAGGAGGTAAATTCAGTATGTGACAGGACTGCCTTAATAGATGATGATTGTTTTTTGAGCAAGGATTTCTTTGATCATTCAAAGGAACACAAAAATTCCAAAAAGAATTGTCACAAGAGTAACAAAAGGATTACCAAAGCTGGAAGCAATAAAAGAATATAAACAGAAGCATGTTACAAATTTGCTGACATGAAATTATGAAAACTTCTGCCATGTGTCTGGCAAAGCACCAGACCATTTACTGTAATTTATAGCTATTGCTGCTTTCCCATTGTTTTCCTGTTTGCTTATGGTACAGTGGGAAAAATAATGTTAACATAGCTTAAGGCTTTAAATATGCCATTCTTCTACTCTAAAAAGGATGAAAATGTAATTAAATAGGAACAAAAGGGACACATTTTCTCTGGCAGTGAACTTGTGCACTCCCATATTTTGCTGGGCTGTCTCAAAAAATGTCCCGCGCCCAGAATGCGGTTCAGTGCTTCTGTGTGTAAGGTGATAGAGGTTGGAGCTGGGAGGGAAATGAAATATGTGGAATGCACAGTATGTGCCATATTATTATTGAAATATGGCATGGAGTGAAAGCAGCTGATCACGGAATTGCTCTGTGCATTCCCTCTGCATAGGAAACAATGGGAATGAAAGGGGAAAGCTTTATAAGCAAAAATCAGCCAGTATTCCCTCTGAGTACAAATGCAGAAGTAATTTAGAAAAATGTGTTAGGCATGGTGAAATGATTAGAAATTAAATTAGGTCTGCTGGGATTGCTGAAAGAACATCAGCTGAGAAACATCACAAACTTGTGCCACTTGCAAGAATTTGCATCATGGTCTTTGCAAAGCAGCAGAACTTCTTATGATAATGATTTAGAAAGTAGATCATTTCAATGTGGAGGAAATGAAGCTCAGACTCAGCCTTTTCCACACCAGCACCACAGCAACAGTTCTTTCCCCTCAATGAGATTTAGGAACATTTCTTCCAGCAGCTTCCCTTTGCTATTAAGTTTGAACAATTGTGTTTAATAGAGGCTTGTCATTTGCACGCCGTGAGTGAAGGATAGAGGAATAGTTCTTGGAAAAAACAAACCCCAATTAAACACTCCAGGCCCAGTAAAACTGCTGGGCAGGTGTTTCATGGCATGCTGATGTATAATCTCCCTTCTAAGGAAAGTTCAATTTTTAGGGAACTTTATTGCCATCCCAGCTGTTCTCTGGAAGGGGGCAGGACGGAACAGCACCTGGTTCCTGTGCTCTCTTCAAAGATGCCATGCCAGCTTGGCAGGTTCTGTTTTCCAAAAAAAAATCATATTGACTGGCATTAATTCTACATCCCTTCTTCAATCCTTCATTAATTGAGACTTGTAGGAATTGCTCCATTATTTTGCTAGGGTTGATGCCAGGCCTATGGGCTCTTAATTATCCAGGTTGTCTCATTTGTCCTTTAATAGCACTGGCACAGGACCTGCTGCTCTCCAGTCTAAAGAAGTTCCCTTGACATTTTGAGATCCAATGGAAAAAGAACAACAACAAAGAAAATCATTATTGTGGCTTGCTAAAGCCTTTTGCTTGCTTCTAAAAAAACATTCTTGCAAACAAAACCTTTGTGCTACCTCATTTTAAAAAGTGTAGCCTTTGTAGCCAGTTTTTAACATTCTCCAGAATTACTCTGAGAGTGGAAGTATTCCCTCAGATGAGGCTGGCACATCATCTTGCCTTTCCCCTGCTCAAACACAGAATACAAATGTCACATATTTACTCTTTCCACACTGACAGTTTTCTTGTGTCATTCAGTAATTCCATTCTGAAATGTCTTTGTATTCCAAATTATGTTAAAATAGAATTTTTTTTTTTTTGGCTAAAATATTCTGGATAAGTTGAAAAAAAACGTTTCTCCTCTTTAAATTGAGATGTTTCTGTTTGCTTTTCTTCCATCATAAGGTATTACTTGAACTTGAGGGACTTAGAACAAAAATGCTTTCTATTACACTTGTGATTTTATGCTCCACATCCTTCCAAATTCAGAGCTATCTGATTGCCCAAAACTGAGGTGAAGTGTTCATTTTCAGGCTGGAAGTTATCTTTAACTACACTCCAACTTTATCATTTATTATTCCTCCCTCCCTAACATGCCTGGAGAGCTCCTAGATTTTACAAATGATACTGAAATGAAGGCAGACTCAGCGTGTCTGAGAGATTCTTGCTGTCTTTCAACTCTTGGCTTCCTCAGTGCACCTCTCCTTGAGTTCCAGCCTCATTTTTAATATTGTCATGGGATGAGTTTTCATTCCATCGCCTCCTTCGTGCCTTTTTCTATCCTGGGGCCTTGGGATCTACCTTATTAGTAGCTGTGGGAGTGCTGGGAGTTTTTTCAGACCAGATCTGGGGCTGCCTTGTGGCTGCAGTGACCATTAGCAGTGGTCGAGAGCTCGCTTTTCCCGGACGGAATGCGGTTTGTGCCGCCCGGGCTGTGGCGGTCCCGGGGCTGTGGCACGCCCGGGAGGCAGCGCTCGCCGGGCACATTCCTGGCCCCACGCTGCCCATGGAGCTGTGCCCGTGCTGACCTCTAGTGTCACTGGTGCTGCCAGCAGCCTCTGCCAGGCCTCCGAACTGCCATTTCCCGTCCCAAATGTCACACAGGCACGGAATATTTGGGTCGGGAAAGACCTCAGGTACCACCGAGTCCAGCCTTTGATTGATCACCTCCCTGTCAGCCAGACCGAGTGCCATGGCCGGTCCTTTCCTGAGCACAGTGGCTGTGCTTGTGTTTGCTATCCCTTATTCCTGACTTTCCAGCAGCTTGAAAATGTAGTGACAGATTATCCAGGAGTAGCAGAGTTCCCTTGCGATTTCTTTTCTACCTTTGTAGGCATACACAGGTGTTACGAGCAGAAACTGCAGCAATCCTTATCCGACGTTCCCTCTCGATCCCAGAAGTTACCAAACAAGTCCAAGCTGTGTTAATAAAACACATCCTTTTGCTGTTTCTGAAGCGCAGAATTCTCTGTTTTCCACACTCCTAGTTTTCACCGCCCTGTGCATTCAGTAAAACCAGATTTGTTCCTCATTTCCACCACCCCTTTTTATAATCAGCACAACACCTTCCCAGGCAATCGAGCCAGCCAGGCTGCTAGAAAATGGATTTGCCTTCCTGCAAGAAGGAAAGGTGCTTTACTGTGGATTGAGGAGCTGATATCTGTACTGGCCTTCCAGAAGGACAGGAGTCTTGGTTTCCCGGATTTTCTGGCTGGACATAATAGATATGCATATGTAAAACCAGTGCCTAATCCCATGTAAGTGATTCTGTGATTCTGTGTTAAACACAGCAGTGGAGGGGGAAACAACCGGAAGACAAAAAACCTTTTCATCCGGCCTTAATGACCCACCTTTTGTAAATGATTACCCAGATTAGCAAAATCCTTTTTAACACGTTATTACTGATCTTTTACGAGCAGTTCTGGCTGACTTTTAACTAGAAAGGCAACTGAAGAATAGGTAGAAATATCGTGGTGATTATTAGAACTCTGAAAAATTCTATGCACAAATAACTTTGGAAGCCACTAGAAGGAGGAGGGTTTCAGTGAGAGAGAAGAGATTCTGTCTCACCAAATGAGCACCTCAAGGGTTTTGATAATAAATTTTGATAAGTTCTCCTTCCACACGATTTCACCTTGAGTAGAAGGTACCTGTGTATCTGGGACAGAATTATTGTGCAACTTAAACTGTTTGGCGTGAGCAGCAGCAGTTAAGGACAAAACATTCCTGCAGCTGGAAGGACTAAATGGAGATAGTATAAAAGAAATTTATGTATGTGAGGGAAAGATATTTTTGTAGGGAAAGTTAATCACAAACATTGTCATGGCAGTAGTGTAAGGAGCTAAGAAGTTCCTTACTTGGAAACTTTTCTGACCCAACAGTGCAGGCTGGACTCAATATGGCCAAGAGAATATAAACCCAAATTAAAATCAAGTTAAAAGGGGCAAGGTTGCCTCACACGTAGCTGAAAAAGTGTGCCATGATGCAGATACAAAGTCAGCCTTTTCAAATGGGTTGAAAACTCGAGAGATGACTATTATACCTTCATAATTATTACATCTTTGTAAGCCCAGTCAGGGTCCTGAAGGTGGGATCCCATCAAAACCCTGGTACCCAGAGCCCACACTGACAGGTTGGACACTGTTCAGTCAGTCCCCCTCCCTTGGAGGATGTTGTCCAAAGCTCTGACCTCTGAAATACTCTTTCCTGCCTTGCTTCTGTGTTTTGCACAACCTGGCTCATGGGATTCTGAACAGTTTCTTCTTCTGAGGAGTGATTTTCTGCCACATAATGCTTCCCATGGACAAGACTGTCATTAAAAAAAATGGGAATGGATGACAAAACTCAACACAGTGATCATCCACAAAGATATTCTGTGTTGGATTTATGCTTTAGAAAGATCAGGAATATGCCATATTTGCTTAAACTGCATTCTCTTCCATCAGCAGTGGGAAAACTCTACTGGAACAACAACAAAAAAAATCAATGCAAAGAACTAGATGTGAGGTGCTCTCAAGCCAGCCCACAAAGCCCAGCTGACACAGGAGCTCAGTGCAGTAATAATCAACCAATTCTGACAACTCTCTGTAGCTGAGGATGTAAATCAACCCCACTTTTTTGTCTCAAGTGATGGAAATTCAAAGAACGAACCTCAGCAAGTTTCTGCACTTTAGCTTTGCTGAGTGAGGCGTTTGTGTTCCCAGTAATGATAAACAGCAGTTTGGGAAAAGGCTCTGAAATGAATCATCACTCAATAATAATGGGAATTGGGAGGCAGAGGTAACTGGAGAGCTGTTCTTATCTGCAGGCTGGCTGTGGGAGGGAGTCATCTGCTTCCCACACAACCTGCAGTGTCCTCTCTGGCCAAAGGTGCCTTGAAAAGCCTTTCCTTCTTTCAGTCTTGATCTTCTGAGCAAGATACAGTAGAGATTTCTTGCTCTAGCAGGAGTATTTGTTAGGAATCCTTGGGAAGACTGAGTCTACCAACCCCTTTCTCAAATAATGGTACGGGTCTGGTTTGAAGGAAGAGTAAAATGAAGGACTCCATGGGAATAATTTCATAATTTGTCCAGGTTCTGAGGACAGCATAAAGCCAAAACATCAAAAAATTATTCAAATTAATGACAAAAAAAAGGCAAGCCTGTGTCTAGAGCTTGTAGGGAACGTAAGCCTGTCTGCATGCTTATCTCTGAATAAGTAATTTTTAATTCATAATATTTTACTGTCTGGGCTGCTCAGCTGACATGTTCTTCATCCCTCTCACTCCCATTTCCATGCTTGCTAAGAGCCACTTAGGAATAACTCTAATCAGCTGGAAAGGAGCAGCACAACTCTCCAAAGCATTGAAACGGGCTAAAAATAAATGGCACAGCAATATAAAATGAGAGTTACGTGGTAGGAAACTCAACGTTTCCAGTGCATCTGGGATTGCTGCTGTGTGAAATCGGACATGCAGGTGTGGAGTTTTTCCTCTTCTGATTCTTTCTGCATATTTTTTTCCCCTCAAAAAATCATCTGTCACACCACAGAGGATCAAAGAAGTGCAAGCTCTGAGGGGTGTCTCAAGAAAGGAGCTACCATGATGGTTTATTCCTTTTACTTCCAGTGATGCGTTCCCATTTTCTGTTCCAAATCACAGCCCATGGAATATTTTCAAGTCTGAGAGCAGATAGAGACATCAGAGATGTCTAATGTTACAAATTACTGCAGAAGCACTGAAAAGTTAAAGTTATGAAGTGAATGATTTATGAAGTGACAGAACCTCCTGAGGAATTTAAGCCCAATTATTGGTTTAGGAGAGAATGCTTCAGCTTGTGGCAGAATTTGAGCAGCCCTGTTCTGCAACGTGCTAAAAACCTAGGAGTAATACCTAATTTTTTGATTCCCAGTTGTCCTTGTGTAAACTACACACAGAACATGGTTTTTTCAACCCATAAAAATCTGTCTCAAGCTACACGAATTTTAACAAATCTGGCAGATCTTAACAACTGTTAGTAGACAAAAATCTGTAGCTTTCACCTCCTGGAACTCTGGAGCATTTCAAATTTCATAAAGAATATATCTTTTAATGCTAACATCTCTATGCTAATCATTCTGGTTTGGTTTCTTTTAATTAGAGATACTTCTTAATACCTTATGAACCTATGATCAGCTATAGTTGACTTTTTGCTTTCTCTACATATCTTAAATGACAGTAGCAATAGATTTACTTTGATTTAACATCCATTTTTTTCCCTGAAATTCTGTTTGGCCAGGATTCTCTGATGCACCTGTGTAAATATTACTTATGTCAGAACATGACTTCTGTTGAAATCATTCTGGGTATCTAGCAGGATTGAATAAAATGCCATAATTCATCTAACCCATTTCATTTAGCATGACCTAATGCTTTGAAAAGCAACTTTGGAGAAAAAAAAAAAAAAAAAGCAAGGCAAGCCTTAGCATAGATCTGTGCATATTCCAAAAGTATTGATAAGTCATCTTTTCCTTCTGTACTATGTGACACATTGGGGCTTTTTTTTCCCCTTCTGATTTTTAATGGCTCAGATAAAAGGCTTGACAACAGAGGCTGAAAACTCTTTGAAACACTCCCCAGTTAGCTGAGATCAAATTCTTCTTAATTTAAGGAAGATGATGGAGCAGCTGCTTAAAGTAATGGCAGTGCTGGAGGTGAGCAGGAAAATGGTGCCTGAATAGAGCAGCTGTCAGATAATCCATATTCTGTTCTGAAATCATGGCACTGCTTTTTGCTTCCCTCCCTGGCTGGAGAGCTCAGCTCATTTTGTTACTGATCGGTACTAAAGGGACCCTCTGGGGTCAGAAATAGATTTTTGGTATTCAGGTAAAACAGACAGACCTGAGTGAATGTTCCCACTAGTGAACTCACAAAAAGGATTGAATTTTAGATGGTAATGGAGCTTGGCTGAGTTGTTTGCACACAGAAGTGTGTTTGTGTTTGTTGCTGATTGAAACTTTACCTTTGTTTCCTGAGCTGACATGGAAGATGTCCATCGACTTCTTCAACCCTCCAATCAGTCCACAGTTCACAAACAGACACATGGCTGTGAAGGCCAAGCTGATTTTGAGGATGATTTACAAGTAAAAAGCACTCCAATGTATTGTTTTGGGTCCTTTTTCTGTAGCCAAGGGTTCAACTCTAATTATACAACGATCACCAAGTCTTTATTTCGTGCTTGCAGTTATGTTTTGCACACATCAAGAATTAGTTTAGTGCTGTCTAGAGAGACATGGAAAACACTTCTCTATTTTGGATGCCCTCCTGGAAATAATAAAAGCACTTATGTTGGATACCTTGTACAACATATTAGTGATTTAAAGAAATGAAATATAAAATATCTTTATCTCATAATTTGTCTGTCAGGTAAGTTATAAAGCTATTTTTTTAATGTTCTATTAACATTTATTAGTCAAGACTTTAAAAAGAAGAAAAATAGTTACATTTCTGACTGTAAATCCCTGTAGGTTATACCTTTTCTTTCATTTTTCCAGGATCAAACCTATCCTTTGGGTTGATCTCATAGAACACTTTGAAGCCCTAGGCCACTGTTTGAGAGAAAATGCAAATACAGATAGGAAAATCCAAGGCACCTCCCCAAAATCCCCCAGTGTTCACACTAAGATTTCATCATCCAAAGACAAGACACAGTTACACTCAGCAAACAAAAGATTGTCAGAAGAAATTATGCCAGAATTGGTTTATTTTAAGACCCACAGGATGTTTCTAATGTTATAGATTTTTGCTAAGTGCTTGCCCCAGAGAAAGGCAAATTAAAGGTTCTTGTTCCATTTTTAGAAAACAAGTCTTAAGGGTGTAGTTTGTTTTCAGATGGACACTTGAAATCCTTCTATTACTCTTCCTCATTTGTCTTAATGCTTTGATTATAAATGAATTACCATTTTCAGGGTGACCTGGTGAGGTACTACCTGTGTTCTGGGTAGCAGGTGGACAGATGAAAATGGAAAATTATTATTTTCCTCTAAAATGTCTTGTTCACTGGGGGCAAGGGCAGAGTCTGGAGGAAAACAGGGAGGTGGAAATGATTGTCAGAGGGGCGATGCATCAGTGCCCCGCTGGGTAACCCCCACTTTCTGTGTTTCCTGGGCAGCCCAGCAGTGGGATGATGCCATTCCTGCCGAGCAGCCTGCTGCCTGTTTCCTCCCTGCTGCAGCAGGGGGATGCTGTTGTTAGGACTGGGTGTCCTCAGGTCCCCACTCCCCCAAAACAGATTGCAGGAGTGCTGAGAGGGACAGACACTTCTCGGCACACACAGACACAGGCCCAGACCTTGCCACGAGGGCTCGGTGCTCCTGAGTGGCTCAGGGGGGAAGTGTTTGTGAGGGTGATAGGCAGGGAAGAACACACACTTGGGCAGCAGAATGGCTGCAAGTGCTGGTAGAGCCATGGGTTCTGGTGTGCCACTGCCTCCAGCTTCTCTTTGTGTGTGTTTTTAACTGCGCTTTCAATGCTGCCACTAGCCTGGGAAAGACACATATCTGGTTTTTAGGGTAGTTTGTGTGTAAAACTCTCTGTAAATTGTTCCTAAAATAGTGGCTGCTGTGCCTAAAGTCTAAGTAACCTTGACCCCAAACTTCTGTTTCATCATGCTGTGTCTGGGAAGAGAACTGCTAAGTATTACTGAACTTTTCCTCATTAAACAGGTGCTGAGTTTATTAGCATATGTCTTATTAGCTATCTAATAAATGCAGGTGAGACTGATTATTTAATTAGAAGCTTCACCTCTACCAAGATGTTTTTAAGTATTCATTTTGATAGATGTTTTAGCATTCAGTTCTGAAAATATGAAATACTAAAGTTGAACTCTAATGAGCTACACCATAGTTCCTGGATTTGAAGATTCAGTGAGGTTTCACCCTGTCGATAGAGCTGGAAGACTGAAATTGATTATAAATATTCTCCTCCAAAAGTAAATCTTTAGAATTTCTTGAAGTCCTGACCTTACTTTGGAGGATGCTGCTACTCATCTCATTTAAAAGTTAAGTGGAAGTACTTAAGTTAATCAGCCAAACACTTCAGGAAGTTCTTGCAAGGCTGCTCTGATCCAATTTAAGATGTATTACTGCACCTTTTAAAAGTAAAGGATCAGTAAATAGTTGATGATCATGAGTAACAAATAAGGCAGCATGTAAAATCTACCATCAGATCTGCTCAGAATCAAAGGATATTAAGAATTTTCCTTTAAAAACACTATCTGCTTTCTTAGGGTGTGCTATATGGAAACAATACTGATGAAGTGTTCCATGTGTCATTGAACACATATAATTTTGGGATTCTGCCCATGTTTTCCAGTACAGCCATAAACAGGAATAAATTTCACGTTGTTGTGTTATTTATGAGGGACAAGCTTGAAAAAACATCCAATATTCCAAGACGTTGGTAGAACAGAAGGGAAATGGGATCACAGGTACTGTCACGCACACAGGGAACGGGATCTGGGCTTTCTAACAAGATTCACCCCGACAAGGATTTTCCCTTAATAATCCTCCTGTTTCAGATAGCTCAGACTGATTACTCAGACACTGAAATGGGAAGCTTAAAACACCACTTATCCCTGATTGCTGGAATCTTGTTCTGGGAAGCTTTTGGGAGAACAGTGGTTGTTTTGGGTTTTAAACCAGAACTCGCAGCTTAACTCTGAAAAAATCTTTTGTGGTGCAGGCTCTGGAGGATGCAGCCTGTCACTAAGTGGCAGATTTATGGTTTGACTTTCAGCTCCCATGGCAAAGCCCAGAGAAACCACACTGACCACCACAACAGAGAGTTTTGAATGGAAATCAATGAGCTTGAAGTGATTATTGCCTGAATATTACTTAATTCCCAGTCTGGCATGGCCACACCCAGCCCTATCATCAGCTCAGATTTGGGAGACACAGACTGGGATAACCAAGAGTATTGGGTCACTAAAAGGTTGTGAGTGGCTTTGAACTGCAGGTGTGGATTTAAATTGCCACAATCCCTGTCATTCTGACTGAATTTTTTTTTAATCCATTCTAACTTCATACCTTTAAGATTAAATTAAATTTGCCCAAGTTGTCTCTTATAGTCAAGCTTTAAGGTGAAGGTTGCAAATATGTCACTTGAAGGAGCATGAAAATAAGAAACCCATTTCACCCACCCCCTAAAACATGTTCAGAGTGTCTTTAATGCTTTCCCAAACACATATGAAGAGTTTGATTTAACATTATTGCTGTTCATAAACGTAAGAGACCAATGATTTCCTGGAAACTGATTGTTTTTCTGGAGCTAAACTGCCTTTTTCTTGAGATGTGGCTGATACAAAGCATCAAGACACTTAAAAATTGCACCACTGCTGATAAAAGATACCTTTAAAGCTTTAATTTTAAGTGTATACTGTTTTTAAAGCAGTTTGGGTTTGGGTTGGTTTTTTTTGAGGAAATTCCTTACCTTGCCAAGATACATTTTAAAGGTTTTTTACTGAAACCTGCACTATATAACATTGTGCTTTTCCCTCCTGTGAAATGTGTACATGCCATATATATTTCAAGCATTCATTTTTGATGCCCTAAATCAGGTTTTACCTGATTTTGCAACACTCATTTTGCTTCTATGATCAGACTTTCCTGTGAATATGAAGACACTGAGGATTTGTATTGGTTTTTCTCTTCCTTGTTGGTTTTCCCCCTGATTTTCTTGCTGAGCTATTCCAAAGTGGAAAAAGTAAGAGATACCCTATAGACCATCTTCCACATGTACATGATACATGACCTCAATGTTTTTCAACATCTCAGAAGAAAGAACATGTTCTGAATTGTTATTACATGCATTTGATGAGCTCTTTAATGGTTTAATGATAATATTTAAGTCAGGGCTTCTTGATGTTAATATATTGTATTACACAAATCAATTCATTCCATTAGTATCCTAAAATCTGAAGCATCTGTTTAGGAGCTCAATAAATCTGACTGTTCTGGTGTCTTTATCTGGGATATCAATATTCAGAAGCCTTTCTACATTCTGAACGTGCTGATTGCACCTTTTTCCTTACAGAAAATCAATTACCCTGCCTTGCAGTAGGCAGAATTTTAAACAGATACAATCCAAACTTGAATTTCACTCCCTGATTTGATTTCTGGATGCTCTGTGTGTGTGTCTAGCTCTTCTGTGGCCCTTGTTTAAATTCAGGATAAGGTCACCAGTGTGCACCTGATACTGTGCAAAAGGTTTTCCTTGCATTTCCTGACAGACAATATCACCAAGGGTGGGAGGGCTTTGGAGGAGTTTCTCTTGGCTTTCAGACTGGCCTCAAGTTTTCCAAAGAGCCATCCCTAGTGAGGTTTTGTCTTTGACTTGGTTCCACATTCCTAGCTCACCAAAGTTTGGGATTAGCTCCCTTCTCTCCCAGCCCTTGTTCTGAGCCCTGCCAGAGCCAGTGCTCATCTCTTCTGTTGGCTGCCATCCCAAAATCACTTTTTTCCAAGTTAAGTCAAAATTAAAACGTGTGGCTAGCAAGCGCAGACAGGACCTTTCGTGGCTAGGAAGTGGTGAGGAGCAGCCTCAGAGTTCTGCTGTTTGTGGATGCCCCTGGACACGAGTCTGCCAGAAATGTTCCCTCAGACAGAAGCCCCGTTCCGGATGGAGCGGCTGGAGCACGGAAGGAGTGACGGATGTGCCAAGGGATGTCCTCGAATAAAAACACTCTGGCCAAGGATTAACCCTTGTGCTTCTCACACACAGAGTGATGAAGTGGAGATGCCCCTCACAGTGGATGCGTGACGTGTGCTCTGAGCTGCATCTTCGGGAGCAGTCCCTGCTTTCAGTAGGTGGTCACTAGATGGCATCTTTGGGTTCCGAATTTAGGGGAAAATCACTCTAGCGGTTCATTTGCACTCAGCCTCGTTTCACTTCACTCGTAATTCTGCCCGGATATAAAAACTTGAGAAAAGGCATGCCAAGACAGAAGGAGACAGGGGGGAAGGAAGCATTCTTCTGTATTTTTTGGTGCTTTTTGAGCAGTCGGGTTTATCTTGAATTCTAATAATTATGTCTAAACATTTTGGAATACTTCTCCAGGTAATATCTGTGGAAATTTTTAGATGATATATTAATGCAGATCTAGGAATCTGTCATTTATTGTTTGGTTTTTTTCCCCCCCACTCCTTAGAGATGATAGTCAATCACTAGGAAATGTTCCAGGTAAAATCACATCTTCAAAGCACTTGAAACTGAAAGCAACCAAACAGCAGTTACCAGCAAGGATTTCCAGGTTCAATACCAAAACAACTTCTGCAGCAAAAAAGAATATGTCCAGCACTGTAATCCTTACAAACTGAGACATCTTTAATGTTTTTATCTAGAAATAAGTAAAAACTTCTGTCCAGATTCTCTTGATTTGAAGGTAATGTAAATCTTTCTTAACACCAGATGAAGGTGAGAATAACTCAGTAGGTGGCAGTCCACTTAAGCCAAAGAAACAGTGGGAGTATCAGGGAGTGGGATTTGAATGCAATAAGGTGTTTATTAAATATTTCCATGTCATCCAAAGTCGGCATGGCTTGCATCTTTTATGTAGAATCCTCCAGGCTATTGACACTTTCTTTTTCCTATCTGGAGCTGCTCTGTAAAATCATGATAATAACCCTCTAAATGTATTTGGGAAAAGTTCTTCTTGCAGGCTTCTTCTCCCAAATGCTTGTCTGTGTGTCTAGAGCTTGTTTTGGGTTTGTGTTTTTTTTTCTTTTTTTTCCCTTGCTTCTCACACAACAAGAAGGATCTGTCACTCACACATTACCCAGTGTTTTCATTTGAATTTCTTATAGGCTGATTCTCAGAAGAGGAATCAGTGTTCTCACTCAATAGATGGCCTGGATGTTAAAAATCTCTCACACTCTTCCCAGAGAAGTTGAGCCCTTTGGGAATGGTGTCAGCTGCCTGTTTCCCTTTCACCCCGTGGCAAAGGTGGTCTGCCATGGATTTGTATCCGTGTTGCTGTAGGATCCATCACACAAATGGTTTCCTCGTCATCAGCAGCATGAGGGACCTCTCTTTGATTCAGTCCTCTTGGTTGCCATGGCAGGGAACAGATGCTGGTTTTTTATCTTACCTACACGATGGATTTGTTACCCCAGCAGTATGCAAACTGCTCGAAAAGTAATAGCACAAAAATACATTCATTTAAAATAAAAGAAGCCAGAGCTTTACTGGTGTAACAGTGTGAGTTCTAAACCTGTTAAATATAACTCAACTCCTATTGCCTTCATCCCCCTGTGTGTTTGCTTCACTCCCAGCCCCTTTCAAGGAGCCTACAATCACTCCCCCTCTGTGTGAAAGGAGTGCACTCAGAGATACTTTAAAATACAGCCAAGGGAGTTGCTTATTTTCCTGGAACACAGAAGGTGTGGGTGTCAGAGGCAAAAAGCTCTGATAACCTGCTTAAGCTGCTCTGACAGTGTTGGTGGACACGTGGGGCTCAGGTATGACAAAGGCTGAAGGGAGATTTTGGTAACATTCAGGAATTTTTGACAGTGGCTGCTGCTTGTCCTTCTGTGCTTTCCCCTGTGCTCAGCACTGGTGAGGCCACACCTCGAGTGCTGTGTCCAGTTCTGGGCCCCTCAGTTCAGGAAGGACTTTGAGGGGCTTGAATTCCTCCAAAGCAGGGCGGCAGGGCTGGTGAAGGGCCTGGAACACAACCCTGTGAGGAACAACTGAGGGAGCTGGGGTTGTTTAGCCTGGAGAAAAGGAGACTCAGAGGTGACCTTATCATTCTCTACACCTCCCTGAAAGGTGGCTGTAGCCAGGTGGGGCTTGGGCTCTTTTTCCAGGCAACAGCTGATAGAACAAGAGGACACAGTCTCAAGCTGCACCAGGGGAAATTTAGGTTGGATGTCAGGAAAAAGTTTTTTACTGAAAGAGTGATAAAGTTCTGGAATAATCTGCCTGGGGAGGTGGTGGAGTCACCATCCCTGGATGTGTCTAAAAAAAGATTGGATGTGGCACTCAGTGCCATGGTTTAGTTGAGGTGGTGTTAGGGCATGGGTTGGACTCGGTGATCCTGAAGGTCTCTTCCAGCCTGGTGATTCTGTGATTCTGCCACGTGTTTGGCCACATGTAGACTGTGGAGAGAGAATGTGGCAAAAATACAAACATTGCCGAGGAGGTCACTGAAGATGAGGCCAAAGGATGTCTGAGAATAAATGTGGAATCAATGTCTTATAGCATGGGGATGGTATAAAAGTGAAAATTCACATGAACTTCGCTGCTGCAGTTGTTCCCAACAGCTTCTGGTGGGAAGGTGCCAGTGGATTACTTCTGTGGGTTTTACCCCAGGTACAGATTGTGCACGTGTGATAAATCATGGCAGAGATAATCAGAGAAAACTCTTGTATCCTGGGAAGCACTCGGAGCAAATCTGTGTTGTAGTGGTCTAAAATAAACAGTTGTGTGTTATTTTTCATAGCCTTGTCCACTAGGAATAAAGATGTTTTTAAATGTAGTAGGATTCCATCACTTTGCATAAGTACTGGAAGTAGAGTCAGTGGAGTAGAAATAATTAAATGAAAAGAGAGTGCTTGATGGACCTTTAATCTTTTTATGTGCAGCATAAATGCCAAAGTAAAGTACACAACCCTAATAGCTACTTAATGGCCATGCAGGATGTTGTGCAGTGAGCAGATAACTCTGCAAATGAAGAACTGCTGCAGAAATCCTAAAAAAAAAGCATGGAAAAAAGCGACACAAGCTTCTACTGGGTGAAGCTTTGAAACGGATTGGAATGGGATATCACCTTGTCATGGCTGTGCTTGACTGGGCAGAAATAACACCAAATTAATAACCTTCTATTTTCTTGGGAATTTCTGAAATCTTTTGTGATCAAAGGCATCGTTTGGGGCTTCCCAGTGTCTGGAACCTTGCTTGTGGTAAGGGGAGCAATCACACTCTGAGGTTGTGTCCACGGCTGCAGCTACAAACTGCAGAGCTGAATAAATCTTGAGCTAAATTCTCTTTCCAGACTGATGTGTGGATATGACAGGAGATCTCATCTTCTGTAATTGCTGTTGCTTATTCCAAGTGGTTCTTGCTGCTTCTGGATGTTGAAAATGCCAAAAGTTAGGTCTGCTTGGTAGTTTTCTAAAATGTCTTTAGTAAGTGCCTCTTAGAGAGGAGGGCAGCTTGAAATGTTGATTTGTGCAGTGGAGAAAAATTCCAGCGAGCAAAATCTCAATCAAAGTTTAGTTTGGAAATGTATTTATTAGCTCTGATAACAGAGGGAAAGAAAATAGATCCATAAGTACAGATTTTAAGATGGAACCAAAGTAAAACAGGTGATACTTTGGCCTGGGAAGTGCCCTCTGGGATTTTTCATCAATCATAAATAGACATTTAAATTACACTCAGTTTATAACATTTAGAGGATGATTTTCTCCTCTCTATATTTTGTACTTTCCCCAAAGCTGATGAGGCCTTTTCTTTTCTTCCTCTAACTTCTAATCTCCTGACTTTTTGGGTAAAGAAGTCCATTTTGTTAGATCTCTGATTATGTATTCAGGAGACTTTACACTTCTCCAGGTTTTTTTTGGCTAATGACCACTCTGCTTCACTTTATCTCAAAGCAAAATGCATGATGGCTTTTATTCCTTCAGGAATAAAGCAGATGGCATTCAGCACAACATCTGGGGGGGAAAAAAACCCTCAGATCTTTGAAGTGTTTTTAGTAAAGTAAACACTGCTAAAATGAAATGATGGATTGCTGGCTTTACCTAGAATATCCCTGGATGGAAGGAAGGTTGTTTTAGTTCCTACCTATTTTGAGTGGTTTGTATCTGGAGACAGGATTTAGAAATTGATATGTGCCAGCAGCATTTCAGTTTATGACATTTTGTGGAGAAAAAGCTTCCAAAAAATCAGCGTTATTCCTGCTTTGGTTCTGGGAGGAGCACCCTGATTCCCAGTCCTGAAAACACCTCAGTGGATCTGGGCTGCTGCTGTCAACACACAACACTGCAATTGATTTTTGTGATTACAGGCCAACAAAACAAATCAAAATGCATCTAAAGCTGGCAGAACTGCAGTTAACTCTAAATCCTGCACTGTGAATAGCAAACCTACCTTTATCTGCCTTATTCCTGTTACCCCTTTCTCTAGATGGGGCTTCCTCTTTTAAACAGTATTACCTTAAAATTTTAACATCATGATGTTCTCCAGGTGACCAATTGTCAGCTTCAGGTTATGTGATGGGGAAGGAGATTATCTAAAAGCAGTTATTTGTCCATTTTCTCCTGAAATGCTGGTGATGTATGGCAGTAAGTTGAGGTTCCATAGCAGTCCTCTGAAGAGTAATTAGACAGTGATGCATGAAGAGTGATTGTTAAACCAGTTGGATCTTTCTGAGGGTCAAAAGAACTCTTCAAGCTGTGCAACTTGTTATCCCTGTGAGGTGATTCTGTCTTGTACTGTCTGTGGGCTGGATTAGGGTAAATAATGAAATGGGATTTTAAAATTATATATTTGGAGGATTAGATTTGCATGGCCTCTTTGTGGATTAAGTTTGGATATGCTGAGATGTAATTTATGTGTGAGAAGGAGATAAAGGACAGGGAGCAGGGGGAGAAGGTGGGAGTGGGATTATCAAGCACAGAGAGATGGCTAATCCAGGTGGGTTTAATACACTCAGTTACATTTTTAGAAAAGAATAAACCAACTAAGTAGAGATCTCAATTAAGTGCATCCCATGTTTGAGACACCACTGCAAAACAAAAATTCACAAATTCAAAATCTCTCCCACTGCTCTTTATTTGCCTTTTTCCACTCAAATTTGAGAGGTCCCAAAGTCCACCCTATAAAAGCTTCTAACAGGCTGTATCTTCACATTTTCACGTTGCAGGTTTGGGAGTGGTTTTGGGAGGTTTTGTACATCAGTTGGGAGGTTCGAGCTTTTTACATCATTGGACTATTTGATTTCTTCAATTATAACACTTCACAAATCTCATAACTAAAAATCTCGTAGGTACCAAGATGCAGCATAATTCCTTTTTACTTATTAGTTTATAGGCATTAAGCAGGGCACATAATGGAGTTTCAGGAATAATCAGTCTTAGGAGAATTCATTTCCATATCACGGCTTGCTTCCAAGAATTAGTAATTTAGGCTTGCAGAAAACATCTGGAAATTATGGCAAGTTTATTTTGCCATTCCTGCTATTGTAACCTTTGGGCACCTTGGAAATAGGTTTTGCCATTTCTGTAACAATCAGCAAACATACATTTTTATCATTAAATTTACAAGCTTAAAGCTCAGGTCCTTTTTCAGCTGCACAACTTTAAAGCAGGTGTATTGCCTTCCTTTGGTGCTTGCTGTCTTCTCTGGGATGCTGTTTGCACTCCCTGTGCCTCAGGTACCTCATTCTCTAAATTGCAAAGCTTTTCTGAGGAGAAACTTCATGAATGTTGATCCACAGCAGTAAGATGGTCTTTTACTGTGATCACTTCAGGGATGGTTTTCACTTCTGTTTAGGCAATTTCCTCCTAATTGCATTATTTGAATGATGATATGTTTAATTTTTGTAATACTTGTATATTCCTACAATTGCATGGTCAGATATTATTCCAAATTTGGGTAAAATCATACACTTTCCTTTCACCTTCACTGGATTTTGGGGAAAACTGGACAAGCCACTCTTCAATTTAACCAGTGCACAATTAAAAGCCATCTAATTTTCTAGTGGTCCATTCATGAGGGTTTCAAAGTGTGTTATAAATGAAACTTCTTCAGTCTCTGTCACAGGAGAAGTCAAAAATCTTAACTTTGGAAACAATTTTACTGTCACGCTTAAAATAAATTCTTAATCTAGATTCGACTAAGTGGTGGAAAATGAAACTTGAAAGGGTCTGGCTTCAGGTGTAGATAAAAGATTGTCAGATTTCAGAAGGAAGACCTACTTTCTGCTCCTTTTTTTGAAGACTTCAGCAGATGAAGAAAAGGCATTAAGTGAAATTGTCAGAACTAACAAACCAAAAGCTAACAGAAAGGATAAGATATATATTTCAACCTGATTTTTAGTGTGATCTTTTGTTGTTCTTCATGCATACTTATGGCCCTCCCCCTTTTCTCCCCCTCTTTCTGGTTTTTACATCCTATGATTTTGAATCTAATTAATTAGACTTCATTCCCAATGGTGGCTTGGTGTCAACAAGGAGAACCCCGAGCAGGTAAAAACCCCAGTTCTTTGTCTCCTGAGTGCTTCCTTCAGTAGGTATTCCCAGTATAGATGGAGAGTGCTCAGCTGTGGTCTGGAAATACCACATTAATCACTTGAGAGGCCTTTTCCTGCACAAGTGTGTTTCCTCCTCCTCAGTTCCTCCTGGTTGGGGTCTAATTGTGATGTTTATTGGCAGAAATTGCATTCATTTCGAGTAGGTTTGGCACGGGGACCGCACATTCCTGGTGCACACACAGGTAGCACAGAGAGCCCATCTCCACTGTGGGCTCCAGACTTTGGAGCAGCACTGTTTAGTCAGTCACCTCACTTCTGATATACAGTGACAACCACTTGGGAGACCTTTTCTGCAAAACGTGACACAGACAAGCAGAACTTGACAAAATTGTCGTTAGGATTTGAAAGCTGCGCTTTTGTCAGTGTTTTATCAGCTCATTCTCCAAGAGTGAGGGGAAGGGGAAAAATAACGGGGTAGTAACACTAAGTTCAGATAGTCTGAGACAACTCCCAAAACACTTGTTCAGAATCACCAGCACAGTCCCTGTTCCACAGCATTTGACATTTTCCTGTGTGACACGAGGTAGGAACAGGTTGGGTCCAAAGCAGTGGGAATGGGGCTTGCGAAGGGTCTGGAGCACCAGGAGCAGCTGAGAGAATAGGGGGGTTCAAGCTGGGGAAAAGGAGGCCCAGGGGGGACCTTGTGGCTCTGCACAACTCCCTGACAGGAGGGGTAGCCAGGTGGGATCAGGCTCTGCTCCCAGGGAACAGGGACTGGAGGAGAAGGAACAGCCTCAAGTTGTGCCAGGGGAGGTTCAGATTGGTTATTAGGGAGACATTCTTCATGGAAAGGGTTCCAGGCATTGAAACATTGGTATCAGAACCCAGGATATTTAAAAGCCACTTGGATGTGGCACCTGGGGACATGGGGTGGTGGTGGCCTTGTCAGTGCTGGGAGAACATTTGGACTCAATGATCTCAGAGGGCTTTTCCAACCTTAATGATTCCGTGATCCTGTAGCTCTGTGATCAGTAGACACCCAGCTATGCCTGAGCTGCGCGCTGTGGTTGCACATGGATGTTTAGTACTGTATTGATCAGAAATTATATTTACATCAATTTTTTTAAGGCTCATTAGCCCTTTCATGCAGATCAAAGCATTCACTCTCTTATTACTCATCAAAATGACTCAAGTGAAGTCTCTGACCAGCAATGAAGAGAGATGTTTTCAGGTCCCATGGATTTCCGTGGCCAAACATTAACTCCATTAGTGTTTTGCAACAGATACAGTCTGACTTCATTGTGTGCTTGTTACGTGAGAAGTATCTTTATTGCATTTTCTTTTTTTTTTTTCTCCCTCTCATAAGCAGCAAAAGAGTGGGTTTACAAAAAAAAAAATAAAGCAATATTGTTTTTAGAACACTGCAACAAAATATAGAAGTGATAGCTGTGGCACATTTCTAATAGCTGGGCTGAATCATATTCTGTTCCTCTAATGGCATGCGTAATTGCTCCAGGTTTTCAGGCGTCCTTCAGCCGCACTTATTTAGATTAGTGACTGATGCATTTCCATGGAAACGTGCAGCAGGGAAAAAAAAAACCCTCTTGGTACAGCGTGGAACTGAAGGGACGTGGGCTTTGAGCCTCATGTAAAGTAAGGCTGCTCGGTTGTGGTCAGCTTGGTTTGGGGTTTCTGTTGTAGCTGCTCTCTTCAAAGGAAGAGGAGCTGCCAGCAGCATTTTGTGTAACAATTTAGAACGCTTGTCAAATCCTACAAATCCTTGAAAAGCTTCAACTTTTTGAGTGTAGTCGAAGGAGTACATTTTGAAATGAAATGTCTGGGGTGTTTTTCTCAGTGAGGAAGCAGAAGCACCCAAACCCCAGGTGAGCTGGTGAGAAACTGGCTAGAAAGTCAAGGTCCAAGGAGGGACTTCATTTTGGGGGTGTTGTGTAGAGCTTTAATGAAGCTCTGCACTGAGTTTTGAAGTGCTAGTGGCAGGAATGGAAAGGTTTTATACAACCTCCATCACTAAAATGCCTGGAAAATATAACTACTTTAAAAAACTTTGCACAGTACTGTTGCCTTTCTCAATATCTGGTACAATGTTAATATGCATTGCCTAACATATAATAAATAGCTGATTTTTAGTGCTTTCTTAGAAAACTTGATTCTCATCATTCTCAGCAATTTGTTCTAATTTCCAGGAGTGTTTAAGGTTGCAACACGGATTTTCAAATGTGTTTTTTAACGTAATTGCCCTTATGTGTCTACACAGTGCTGTAAGGGCAAGTACCTTCCATACTTTTTTAAAAGTCGAAATATTTTTGGATTTGGCTTCTTTCCTGCTGCAATCATCCTGATTATTTGGAATACCAGTGTAGGTTCTCTAGGAGTAAGCTCTCAAACCAATGGTGATAGTTACTCCTATTTGAGAACTAGTTATCCTGTGGCCTGGCTCTGAACCCTCTGTTATTTAGCAGTCATCAATGCAAAGTATCTCCAGCCATATCTAGAAATGATTTTGGTATTTTATACAAGTTATTTTTTTATTGTGATATCTACACATAGCCATTTCCATATATTCTGATACAGCACCACGAGTTCAGTTGATAAAGTCTGGTACTCCTGTTAAAAGTGATGGGGTGTTTCTAAGTAACTTTCCTTTTGTATTTTGGAATTTGTAGTTGAACATTTTATTTTAGACACGTGCAACAGCGTGGGCAGGCAGGAGTTCTTCCTGGTGAGCAGGGAACTGTCCACATCCACATCCCACATCCACAGATCCTTGTTCCACTTTCATCTTCCCCTCTCTGGTCCTGTGTAAACCTGGGTACCACATTGCTTAGCAACATCCTGCTCTGAGCTGTTTGTTCCCTCTGACTGGAGGTGTAACATTAAATTAGAAGTTATTCTGAGGCCCTTGCAGTGGAAGTTGCAAAGTATTCCTCTGTACGTTGGGTTTTGGTCGTGTTTTATCCACGGTGAAAATCAGACTGGGAAGTCCACGTGCACAATGAAGGCAGAGGAAAAGAAAAGAGGGAGTGCTGTGGTGAAAAAGATCGTGAGGTTCTAGGAACTTCCCACGTTATCTCCATGCTCAGCAGCTCCTTATATATTCAAAATTTTATCTATTATTGAAGGCAGAGAATTTGACAGATCATTGATCCTGAGTACAGCTGGTGAAGATTTAGACTTGAATGGAGCTTCTTGTAAGGGAGGAAATTGAGGGGAAACATTCATATCACCATTGATGATAAAAGTCCATAATAACTCTTGTTGAAACTTGCTGTACATGAAAATTAATGATTTTTGAAATTGAACAGAAGAATGGCTTTCCAGGGCCTGTTTTTACTTACTCAGCCCAAAATAATTCCCCATCTGTTCTTTCCAACTCAGAGTGCACAATGACCTTCTCCAAAGCAGTTGGCTGTCTTTGTGGGGCTGTAAACATGTCTCAGGTGGGAATAATCCCTGTCGTGCTGAGCACACCACAGCTCCTGCCACACAAGCAAACGCAGAGTTCCTTCACAAACCTCTGATGGGATTTCCCTAGATTTAAGGCAAAGCCACTGAGTCAAGGCAAAGTCATTAAGCCAGGTTTCACCTGGCACCTGCCCTTTTATTTGGGTTATCCGTGAGAACGCAGATATTTGCAGGACATATTTGAAATATTTGCTGGGAGGATGAAAACTGTGAAATAAGGTGTTATGATTAAAAACACTCGTACCCTGAGTCACTTCCAAAGACCTGGAACATGACAGCACCTGAGCTCTGTAAGTGAACAAACCATCCTGACCTTCAGGATAAATGACATTTGCAACAGATGATAGCGCCAGCAGGCAGCTCATCAAGACTTCTTTGTTCTCCCTGAATTTAAAAAACAAGACGCCTTTATTTATGTGTGCAGGAACACTTTGGGATCGACAGGGAGAGCTGGTTTTTATGAGGCAGATGTACATATTGGCAGGCCACAATTAAAGGTTAAGCAAAGTGCACTGAAGTTGCTTCGTTTTGGCCTGACTTTGGTAAAAACTGGGTATTTCAGCAAGGATCAAACTAGGTGCAAATGGACCAAAACCGTGTGCAGTTGCTGGAAACTCTGAGGTCAACATCCAGCTTTTTACAAGCTCTTCACTCTTTTGCTTTAAGATGCATTTTACTCTGTAAAGCAAAGAGGGAAAAAAAATCTTTCCTCTCCCACTTAATTTCCTTTGATGACATCGCCCAGAGCTGTGTCTGTGCCTGTCCCAGACCCTGAGTGGTTTAATCCTCTGCATCCTCTGCAGCTGAGACCATGGACACAAAGCTGCCACAGATGGGTTGGAAATGAAGGGCAGAGGGAATGGAGACCCTCAGAAACCCAACAGGAGAACTTAGGGAAAGATCAAGCGACCATTACCATGTTTTGAAAATATGAGGGAAGAGCTGCAGAGCTCCCGAATTGTACAAAGGGCTGGTAAAGTTGTTAGGACACAAAGAAGCAAGTATTTCCACAACTACTTGCAGGTTTGGGGTTTTTTTTCAGGTGTAAGTGAGCTTTTTGTTAAATTAAAGAGGAAACTGATGACATGGGAAACGCTGTTCTTCCATAACTGCCTCTCCAGCAGGTCCAGGTTGCATATTTCAATTGTTAAGGTTTCTCTTGCAAACAAACTTGCTGATTCACTCCATTGATCAGCCATTTCAGCATCCTTTGTGGGTAAACTAATTCACTGTATTCCAGCTAATCTTCCTCTAAGGATGCAGGAGGGAATCAACACTCAGTCTTCCTTTCTTTTTTTGAAAACAAGATTTAGTAGGGGGGGGAAAAAAGAAAGGAAAAGCAGGACGACATCCAAGGCTTTGCAATTCCAGTCAAGCTGTCCTTGAGACATTTTTATGCTTATTCTCAAATCTGAAAAACTTCAAAAACCACATAAGATTTGCTGTTTCTCAGCTTTAACGGAAAGAAAAATTGGTTGAGAGCATCACATCAACTGAACACTGGGACTTAAAGAAACCCCAAAACTTCCACAAACTGAAACAGAAGAAAGTGAACCATGAATTAAAGGTTTTCGTTAATTTCTCATTTATAATGCCTTCATCATATGTTTCTTTTCTCTTGATCCTCACAGTTTATCCCTTCAAATGAAGCATCGATATTTTCACCTCAGATTTGCAAAGATATGAAAAAGATAATTGTAGTTTCTTCTGAATTCTTGTGTGGTACATACTTGCAGATTTCACTCTCATGAGTTTTAAGAACCCTTTATCAGAATCAACGATCAAACAGTTAATAGGGAAAAATTCCATTTCTATTTCTTCGTCCCATTTTTTGTCCATTTTTTAGAATCCATAATCTTACTCTGTGTGATTTGGAGGAGGATCCCTGACCTTCATCTTTCCTGTGGCTCAAATGAAATGCTCAAAGAAAGCAATAAGAAATATAATGATAAGCAATTGTATAATAGGCTGGAAAAAAACTTACTTATCACCATTTCAATGTACCATATTTAATAGAAACTCCAGTTTTGATGAGTCCCCATTTTCTAAGGGGGAAAGGGAATAAGTAGAATAACTTACTGAGACTTCACAGTTTGTGGTATGAAGAATATTTTTATCTCTTAATGTGATTATTTTCTGGAGCAGCATTTGGTATGGCAAATATTTTGGATATACTTGGGATAGAAAAATGCACGCTCTTCTTAGTGATGTTTTCACTCCCATGAACTTTTTCTCCACTTCTTCTTATGGCCAAATTTGGATCAATTTAAGGAAAAACTCCCAGGATAACAACTCCCTGTCTTGTTGCAAACCAGCACAAATGTCCTTGAATTGTGAACTGCTGATTTTATTATTAGTCTGCTTTCCTCAGCTTTGAATAACTTCTGGTCTAACCCTCAGCATAAATAGTTGGGAAAGGGTTTTTCTCTCAGGAAGGGCAAGGTGCAGAGGGAAGGCCTTAACCTCAGCCACTCTTTTGGGTGCTGCACCTGAGCTGCTCTGGCGAAGAACACCTATAAATGTCTGTTGCATGAGTGAAACATCTCCCAGGGCTGCCACTGGGGAAGAGGGAAGGAAGAAGGAAAAGCTGCATGTTTTGGTGTGGGGATGAAACCCACCTCTACCCACCAGTGGTACCTGGAGCGAGCCTGCTGCTCTCTGTTGCCTTCCCAGTGTCACACCACAAATTCTGCTGTTCCACTCCTATTTCCTTTGTTTCCATCCTGTGGACAGGTTGGTGACTCTGAACCTTTCCTAGAGTGCTGGCAGGCCTCTGACAACATCCCCGCTGGCGGAGCGTTCCCGCGCGGTTTCCTTGGAAACACGGCGCCGAAATGCCCTGCGAGGAGCAGCAGGGAGGAGAGAAGGAATGGAGACAGTTGCTTTGGGATTTTTTTCCCCCCTTAATTGTTTACTCTTCCAAAGGAGTATCGAATATGCAAGCAGCCTAATCCAAGCAGGAGTGTCAGGCTGGGAACTGGGCTGGCTGCTGGAACAGGCCCACAATTGTTATGTGGGCTGAAACAGGGCAAGAGTGGCCTCATCTATGTGGATTAGAGTCCAAAATTTATTTCCTGCTTTTCATGGCAGTGATTTTTCAGCTTTTGATGGTGTCTGCAAGCTCTGTTGGAGTCCTGTGGTCACTTACAAGACTGAGACAGAGAAGCTACAGGAAGTCCTACATTTATTTGGAGGAAAGCCCTTACTACTCCTGAGGTAGAGAAAGGAGGAGATGTTTTCGACCTACATTTTCTCACCCTCTTTGAACCCTATAAATTAGATTCTGGAAGGGCAGGGTTTGAGCCTGTTGCTCACTGAGATGTCTGCAACAATAAATGATTCTAATAAAGAAACAGCTGGGGCTTTATTATTTGGATTGCCACTATTGCCCAGGGCACACAGCTTATTTTTGCTGCAGCTCCACTGGCTTCAGTGGAAAATGGATCAGGAAAAAAACAGTTGTGTTCTTATGGTATTTACTCTGGTAAAATATGGGCTTCTCAAGAGATCTAGAAATTTCAAGTGATATCTCAATGTTCCTCTCTTCTGTCAATGTAGAGGAAACAGGACCATTTTTGCAAACCCTGGTGCTTTGTACTGCCTCTTAGAAAAACTGATCCAACTTAATGCAATGACTTTTCATCTGTGGTGACATGTTCCTCTCAGTAAGAATGCAGTATTATTGAAATAATTCTCTTTATTAAAATATAGAAATTGCTAAATAATGTTTTTCTAGACCTTCTTGTCCATATCTTCTTTCTGGTCTTTCTAATCTGTCTGCAACAAGGTTTAAGAAGAAATCCTGAAAAGACTCCGTGGGTAAAAGCTTCTTAGATGATGATAGGGTTGTTAGTCTTAGCTGGCCCTAGCTTGCTGCAAAGCATTTTGATAAAGTGCTGCTCTTAAGAAAACCTGGGACATGAGAATGGGTACAAATGCAGGGAAACCTGGAGCTAACCCCTTGGTGCTAATATACCTATAATATTGTTACTGTGCTATATTTGGCTTGAATTCAGAGCAGCATTTTCCTATGGGTTCTTTGTGTTCTTTTGTCAAATCAGAGAATGGAATCCTGCTCTTTTTTCAGTCCCCAGTCCATTCTGATGGCAGATTCCTGGTCCTCCCCCCCTGCTCTTGAGTGTGTGTACTTATGCTGTGTAATAGTGCAGCCTGGAATCTGAGTCAGAGGTGAGGGAGAGAAGGTAATTAGAGAACTTAACACAGCAGCCTGGGAAAGTGCCACTGAGCCTCGAGTTCAGCATCTTGCAAAGCTCTTGTTTTCCCAAATAATCCCTGACTGCACACAGAGGAGTGGGGGGAGGCAGAGGGGTGGCAGAGCCGGGGAGCAGATCCAAGCTGCACCTGAGGAGTGCTGGCTCTGCAGTCCTGAGGAGCTGAACAAAGCTCTCTGTCTTGCTGTGCCTTCGTGTCCCTCCTACCCACTTTGTATTCCTTATAGCACTGAAATATCATGCTATAGAAAACAGATTCTGCAGGGGAAACATCTGGCTCCTGATGGCTCAAGCAGTTGTTCTAAGATTTAAAAATATTCTTCATCATAATTTATTTCTTTTAATCATTTCTGAGGGACTTCTGAAAACAGGCCAGGGGGAAGCTCTAAGTAGACTCCAGGTTTATGATTTTCTGTGTTTTTTCTGTTTATGTCTCTTGGTATTAACCTGATTTTTAGAATGGCATGAAAGAATAATGTTGCTTGTTGGGGAACAGACTGCAATTTGTGTAGCAGGAGCAGGAATTTTGGATATATTTGTATTTATGTCTCCAGCTGGGGGCATGATCCAGTTATGTGTTGGGTACACTGGTTAAAGCAAGGAAAGATACATCTTGCCCACCCTTCCTCCCAAAGTCTGCCTCCCAGGACTTTCTCCTGTTCCTTGGCCCTGTTCAAAGCCCTTCCATCCTGCTCTGATGTTCTTTTTCTCTCTGCAGGCTTGCCCTTGGTCATTTGACAACACCAATCTCTCAGCCATTTGTACCATCCTTAAAAGCTGTGCCACAGAGGTGCTGTGCCTTCAGGGCTGTGTCTGGCTTGGAGAATTAATAAAATCTGTTGGGATGGTGTCAGGCTGCCCCTCAATGGAGAGTCCCTCAGCTATGCAGATGAGACTTCTGCGGTCGTAATCTAAACCAGAAACTTTTCCATCTGATTTTTGATGCCTTTTAGCCAAACTTCAGGAGGTTGCATTGGAGGACCAACCTGTAGCTAGGCAAAAAAAAAATTGATTTGCATATTCCAGCTATTTTCCCAACCTTTATGAAACGTGTTGCAGGTTTTTCTTCTTTTTTTCTTCTTATATTTTGCCTCTCAGCTCTAAAAGAACCAAATATTGGACGCAAAAGTTTTTGCCACTGAGAATGTGAGTGCAGCTTTAAAACTGTAAATGATGTGATTCATGATCTCTGAGAAGTTCCTCTTATTCACTTGATGTGTCTGATGTGATAAAAGAATATCTCCAAAGCCAATGTTATTTTTCCAAAATGCCTCGAAACAACGTTAATTCACTGTGAGGGAATATAAACAAATACTTCAGCACTCGATTAAGAAATACAGGAGTATTGAAAGTTCTCTTTTCTCTGTGCAGAAACACGAACAGATAGAACAAAGAAGCTGTTTAGACACTACACAGTTGGATCCTATGACAGCTTTGATGCTTCAAGGTAAGAATTTTTCCTTTTGATTGCAATCTCTTTACAAAACCTTCCCAGGTTTTATTTAATTGTTACTTTTGGTTTAGGCTTTGGAGGGGAAGAGGGAAGCAGATCACTAAACAGAGCTTCTCAGGGCACCATTTAACTTCTGAATTGGTTTTTATTGCCGTTTACTTTGTTCAGATGGGATGGGTCTAGAAAATTCGGGAGCGGTGAAGTCATGAGTATCACTGGTTTTTTTGTGAGTGGGGAAAGAGATTTGTTGTTCTGAACAGTAACTTTGGAACCTGAGTAGAACTGAAGCTGCTGGAAACGAGAAATTAGATTATTTATTTGGGGAGAATTCACGATTTTTAAGCAGGTTCTTCTCCTGCTTAAAGAAGAATATACCTTGAACATAGAGCTGACTGCTGGTAGAAAAGATGACCTTTAAAACACAGAGCCACAGTTGGCTTTTGGTGTCTTCTTGAGGAAATTTTGGTGGCATACTAGAGTTATTTTGCTTTTCTCCTGACTGTCTGGTTACAGCTTGGGTTTGGGTTTTTTTGTTTTCAAGGAAACCACATTTATTGCAGGAGAAAAATTCTGAAATGTGTAAAGCAGTGGCAGAGTTTCACGTAGCACAATATTAAAACAAAGTAAAAAAGGAAGAGAAATGTGGTAACTGTTTGTTTTATTCTGTGGTCTTAGACTTTGTTCTGAGGTTCAGGCAAAGTTTCTGTGTCAGTTGAACAATTTGGGGAGGGAGTTCACAGTTGGGCAGGATGTGATTGGGGCAGTCTGATGATGGTAAAGTTGTCAAGAGAAGCTGTGAGCCCATACTCTGAGACAAGGAGCAGCTCTGCAGAGCAGACTCACTGGTTACTGGGGCCATTTGCACTGAGAAGAGTTGGCTTTTTGCAAGGTTCTTTGAGTGACCATTAGCCTACAAATCCATAGCCTTGTCTCTGTATTTCGGTGTGAATGGAGAGGGCTGCTCCTGCAGAAGAGAGAAGCTGCAGCTGCTGTGTGTTGCCTCAGAGATACCAAATCATTCCACTTGGAACCCCCCTGCTACTTTCTAACAACAGATTTCTCATTAGAAAATGTCAGTTCCATCAAAACCTTCCTTTATTTCTCTTCCCCCTCCCCACCCCCCTTTGGTTTTTTAGGTTGTTGATTCATTTATGTATTGTTTTGAGTTTTTTTCCTAAAGGTATTGGGTTTATGCAGTGCAACAGTAAAGCTCTCAAAAAATGTACCTTACCTGATTCAGGACTGAGCAGGAGAAATAGTCAGGAAAAAATGATCTTGTACAGCCTCATATAAAGTAGTTATGGAGTGTGTCTGCACTTGGTATCTATTAATTGTCTGAGCAGAGAGAGGGAAAGCAGCAGAGGCAAGGATTGGAAGAAAACTCTCCTTGAGTTTCCACAGAGAATTCAAGGCCCAGTGGATCCATTTTGAAGGGTAATAGTGGAAAGTGAGAGAGAAAGGTAGGAGAAGGCAGAATTAATGGGAAATTCCAAGAACTACAGTGGAAAGGTAGACTTGCTTAACACATTTTTTTCAGCAAAGTCTGGTAAAATTTGGAATTTTTATAAGGTAACAGCAGGAAAACTAAAAACTAATAACACACCAAGTTGTGTTTCAGGTACCTGACTGAGGCTGCAAATCAGCTTTTTGTACCTCTGAATGATGATTTCACTGGTGCTTACGTATTGCTGCTAAGCAAAAAGAATTTGCATTTCAGAACCTGTCTGGAGATTAATGTCTCCTGGTGGTACATCCAGATTTAATTCCTCACAAGGGCTTCTTCAGGGTGGGGAATTATTCAAAGAGGCAAATAAGGTGTGAAAGTGAGAGCAATTTTTGATATTGCCAGATTTGTATTGCTTTGATTACTTTCTGTGTTATCATTTCCTATCAAAGTCGGGGAAGAATGCATTACAACAGATTTAAGGCTGGCAGCAAAGGCTTCATAAACATTTGTCATAAGGCAATTGTGCCTCTGTGCTAAGAACAGCTCTGAATCCAAAGCATTAACAAAGCTGATCCAGTTCCTTTCTGGAGATGATGTGGGGGAGTGAGGGGAAGTGTCTGCTCCCTTCTCTCTTCCCTTCTCCCTCCCAAAGGGCAAAAATTGCTGAGTAGAAACACTCTGTTCAAAAATCTATATTAATGGGCTTATTCACATGCAGGAAAATGCATTGTACATGGCATTTTTCATCTTGAGGAAAATGTGCAGCTTGAGTAATGGAGCTTCATTAAATCCTATTTCAGCTTTGCATAAGAGATCAGTTATCCATACATTGACTTTGGGAAAATGGAGAGGATGCTTACTAATGTGGAGAAAGACACTGAGACTTGCAAGCAGTCACTAAATATCATACTAATATAATATAATATAATATAATATAATATAATATAATATAATACAATACAATATTTGAAACTACCAGGTCTGATGTATTATCTGCTTTAAATGTTCATGACATGCCCTCACAGGGAAGACTCTCTTCTTCATGTCTATCCTCTTTCAGTTTAAATCCTCACTCCTTGGCCTAAAGGGAAGATACACCACTAAAACTGCAAGGACATAATGCAAGACTGCCACATCTCTGGAGTTTTCTGTCTTCCCTGGATTTGTGGTCAGCAGTTAATTCAAATGAAATTATTTGTAGGGTGTGAATGAGTTATTTCATCAAGGTTGAATTCCAGTTTAAGAACAGAAAGCATTGCTAAGGCATAGAATGGATGTTCAAATTTAAAAAAATTCTTTATTTTTAAAAACTTAAAGCTAAGGTAAACCTTTAGAAACGATCATTTTTTATCTGCTTTTTAACTGAAGTGAGGGAATTGATTAATTCTCTCAAGATGGGACAGTGGATTGTTCAGCCAGGAAAATATGTGGAATTAATTAGTTGCTTAATTTCAAATGTAAAATGTTATCACCCTTTTAAATGTAATGTGGCTGATAATGCAGTGAGAATTTAGTTTCATACTCTGGAGACATAAATCATGTGAGACAGTTTGGTGCTATGTAAAAATGATAAGCTTGGTGTGGTGGAAAACACCATCCATTGCCTCCGTGAATTTGGGAACTTCAGGACACGACGGTGGCAACTTTTCCTACTGCATTCATTGCATCATCTCCCACCCCCAGCAGAACAGGGCAACAGCAAAAGTCAATAGCACAATGGAATGCCAACCTCAGTGCAATCAAATATGCAGATAAATGTGAGGTTTCCTGCCTATTGTGTGTCTTTCTTCACAGAATTATCGACTTCCACACGGGGGTTTTCCTCCAGCCACTTTAACTGGTTCCAATCCCTGCATGGGAGAAGTTTTCTGGTGCCTTTCCTTGACATCCCATGGCTCCAGCAGCATTGAGGAGCTCACAGGAGAGGATGTGATGGCAAATAACCTTTTTCAAAGGCTTTTTGCCACCAAGTTAATGACAGGATCAAATTGATTTGCCTTACGGTTTTTGTTCTGTTTTTCTGGAGGAAGAAAAAGAGGAAAATTGGATGGTGTAGTCTGTAAGAAAACTTAATTAAAAGCTTAATTCATTAACCCTACTGTCCCTACTTGGAGTCAGGTGGCAGCATCCGTGTCCCACGAGTGTAGAAGCTGACAGGAGCAACTCTTCAAGAGCCAATTTACACACAAGCACCTCATAAAAACCTGAGAGATTCTTCTCAGATGTTCCTTCCCGGCCATTCCCCGTTGCTGTTGTCATCGGCGCTGTCGGATGGAGCAGCCGAAGCTTTAATCCTGAGCAGCTCAGAGAGACTCCTTGGCACAGCTGAAGCTGTCTAACCCCCTGGAACTCAGCATGCTGTGCAGAGCTTTGTTATTTTTAAAAATATTTTTAGCCCACAGGATATGCCTGTTGGATACCTTTGTTCCGAAATTGTGATGTAAGTGGTGCTGTCTTGGTAGTTTAAGCATTGGGTGTGCTACACACCATTTTTTGGTGGAAGTTCCCAGTCTGATGCAGAAATACTTCCCTCTGGTTCGAGATCTGGTTTCATGTGGATATTTTGCATAAATAATCCTCCCTCTGGAGAAATGCAGTCGCTCATCTCCTTCAATAGAGATTTGAAAATAATAAAATATAGATTTAAAACAGATGGAAATTTTTGGGTGGCGTTCTGGCCATTGCAAGTGGTGAGGAATGTCAAACTGACAGGGAACAAAGGGATTTTCTCCTGGTTATGGTGGCCCCGTGTCCCTGGGGTGGGGAATTTGGCATATGTGCTTGCTGAGTGCTGCTTGCCTGGCAGCAATCCACTAAATCCTGGCAAATGGATCCTTGCAAAAATTGAGGGAAGGTATAAGAACTGCTGTTATATTTTGTATCCTGCTTCCCACATTTTCACGTTGGTTCTCCCCAGGCAGAACAGTGAGAGAAGTGTTGTTACACGGAGAATAAATTGGATTTTCTGAATTGGGGTTAGAACTAGATGATGTGGGATGGGAACTGGATGATCTTGAAGGTCCCTTTCAACCCAAACCATTCAAGGATTCTGTGAACTGCTCTTTTGTTTGTTTTCTGCTGGATGGCACCAGTTCCACTGTATTAATGTTTCCTGGGAAGCCTGAACTGTTCAGGTGATCTCTCGAAGGAAATGGGAGTAAGGAGATTAAAATGGTGCTGTTCACTCTTAGCAATAAATCCACAATTTCTCTTGTTTATTCTGGGATTGACACATGGATAATAAGTGGAAAGTGATTTTACAGCTGTTCTTACCTGCAGGCATATATTTTAAACATAATCCTTGGTTTCCTCTGGTGGAAACAAGTAAAACCAGCAGCATTTTGCCTTTTTTACCTGTACACATAGCTCAGGTTTGCCTAGAAGATGGTAGCAAAAATATCTGAGTATGCTCATCATTTTAATTAAATATAACTGTGTGAGGCAGTGATGTGGTTACATCTAAAAGCTCTCTGAGATTGTAATGATTTAAGATCTCTGCAGATGTGATATCATGGTTCTTTTGGGCACAGAGAACCGTCAGCACCAGCCAAACTAGAAAAAAACAAAGCATGTAAAGTGTTTTGTGTGCATGTAACCTCACCTGATGTCTAAAGTCATTTTGTTGGACTTACCTGTTGTCTGTTCTGAATTAATTAATTAACAGTGATTGTAACAGTGGACTGCTCTTAATGTGAGGCAGAAAGGCAAGGGTAGCTCAATTTTAATACCTTGTGCCTCATTAACTTGAAGAGCGTGATTTGATGCAATTGCATATGTATTTAGGCAATAATTAAGGAAATAATTGTAGCCTCCGTGGAGCAGGTGGAGATGTAAAATGTGAAGTTTTTAATTTCCAGTTATTCAGTTTCTAATGGAAATTCCTTTGGTTGCTGACAAACAGCTTTGCACTTTGCCTCCCCTGCTGTTGTGTGATGCCACGATGGAGCTTTTTGTGCTGGTGACTACAGCAAATATTGAAAGGAATTGCTGAGATAGGAGGTAAAAAGGGCATGTGTATGTGTGTGTGTGCATCTGAATTGTGGTTCCTCTCCATCTAAACCTCTACTAGAATTGCACTGTTAAGGTCTAATACAATTACAGTAAGATGCAAAACTCTACAGTGAGTGATAAAAGTTTCCATTAGCTTGTAGGTGCGTTTGTAAGTGGTGTGCTGTCTTGACAGTGAAGTTTGCTTCACCTACTTCAGTGAGATTTCATCTTTTAGCAGCTAATGGTTTGGTAACTAATGATTCAAATGTGTCAGGCATTTTCTGGGCTAAATGTTTGCCTAAATTTTTAGTGGCAAGTGTTAGCAAAGAGAGATCAGCAGCTGACAAAAAATACACAGCCTTTCCCAAATTCAAAATCACAATGCTCCTTCTGAAAAACTTTTAGGCTCTACCTCTAGTGCTGGTCCAGACTTAACTTTGTGACTGTGGTAGAGAAGCTGCTGCCTGCAAGGGCTGGGATCTGGGGACTGTGCCATTTCCTGCACAGCAATTGGTACTCCCAGGCTCAGCAGGATTTCCTCTGCAACTCCTCTGGCCGGATGCTGGAATACAGTGTGGATTTAAATGTCACCACTGAAAGCAGCAGCCTGTGTCCTGTGCACAGGAGGAATAAAGTGTTTTTTTTTCTTTAAATTAGACTAGAGGAAATCAAAAAAGAAAAGGAAAGAAAAAGGAGTGGAGATGCAGAAATACAAGTTTGTGAGGGTGTGACACCAGGTTGGTTACAAACAAGAGCCACATAATTAGAGCAGAGGAGAACAGGAGATTCAAATGAGACTTTTTTTGGTGGGGGGGGAAAGGAGAATGATTAGGTTTCTAACAATTAGTGTTTTCCATTCCTGTGTCCCAGCCTGTACCATGATATAATTCCCTGCCCCAGGGCACCTTTGGCTGCCGAGCTCTCACCTCATCACCAGCTGAGCAAAGCCTCCGTGTGGTGCCTCTGCTTGGGAGTGATGCCATTGGAAGTTTTGGCAGCCCCAAATGGAACAGATAACTGGTGAGCTCGCACTGTGGGCTTGCCTCCAGTGGGAGCAATGATTTAAACCACTCTTTTTTTCCCCACCCGCCTCTTTCCAGCCAGATTTTCACAAGTATTTGCTGCATTTGGTGAATTTGATCTATGAGGCAAAATTCTCAGTGTGGCTGGCAGGCAACGTATGTGTTTTGTTCCTCTTAGAAGCTGAAATGATCCAAAATCAGAAAGGGGTGGATTTTCATGCTCGGTCTCTTCCGTGGTGCAAAAGGCAGAGGGTGGGAGGAGGCTGCCTTGTTTGTCCTGGGACAAACCAGATGTGCTGGAGTTGTGTTTCTTTAGAAGCCAACAAAGAGGGAGCAGCTAAAGAGCAAACAATAGCTGGTGTTGGAGCTTTCACCTGGGCTAAAGAAGGTCTGGGCTTCAGTCCCATGCGTGCCAGACTTAAATTCACAGCCTGAGCTGCTGCTGAATGCCAGGAACCTGCTGGACAGAGCAGTGCTTTATCCAAGTCCTTTGAAAGTGTTATTCCTTCCCGAGCCAAGGGGCAGATGCTCTCTCCATCCTCGTGGATGTGTGTGGAGCTCCATGGCAGTGATTGGCAGATGCACCGACTGAGTAGCTGGTGATGCTGCTGGGGCTCCCTGCTCTCTGACACAAAATGTCAGCCTGTCGTGGGAGAAACGATGTCTGACAAGGACTAAAATGTATCAACAAAAGATTTGCTTTAAGGGATAAGTGTTACACTAGAACTGAGTTCACAGCAAGGTTCTGAGCAGAGGAATAGCGAGTGTTAAATGCGTGCACTAAGAAAAAGTGGCACCTGCAATTTTAGGGGGAAAAAAAGACTGTTACCCATGTGTCTTCTAATTTCTCTAATTTTTTATTTGGCCCAGATAACAGAATTAAGAGTTTGGTGAAAACCAGGGCTGATACTGAGTAGGTTGTGGGATCCTTTAGACCGGCGTGTCTGAACCTGGAGCGGCTGCACCTGTGGCAGAGGTGGTTTCTACCTCTCCTGCAAACACTTCCAACACCATAAATTCTGAAATACATTAAACTCAATGCATCTGAACTGACTTGAAATGATAAGCCAACATTTTTGCCCTGTCCCCAGTACACAGAAAATGAAAGCTTCATATTCCCAGAAATTCCACACCAGTGCAACCAACGAGCTGAATGTGAAAGGCAAGGGGGCACCAGGGAGAGGTTCCAGTTCAACATTCACATAATTAAGAGAAGTCATGGCCAATTTAAATAAATTGCAAAGTCAGTGATTTTTTCCCTGCTACCAACATTTTGGGCTAAACTGGCCATGCTTTGACAAAATTGCTGGAACTGATGATGCTGGAAGGCAGGAGAGCTGTTAAGGTGGACATTCCTCAAGCTGTCCTGCAGGAAAGCAAAATTTGGAGAGACACTTAAAATAACCCAAGGGCTTAGTGCAATTAGAGAAATGCAGAGGGAGAATATATTTCAGAAAAAAAGGTAGACTTGCCACCTCCTTTCTGCTGTTAATGAGACTGTGAAATAATGTGGTGATTAGTCAGGATTTTTAAAGGGATATGTGAAAATTAAACCATAATTCACATCACCTTTACCGGCCTTTTGTGTAAAATCCTAGAAAATCAAAGTTTCTCACTGTCCACTGTATTTTTAAAGCTCTTGGAGAAGATTAAAGATGTTTTCAGAAAAACTTTATGCCTTTGGTGAGGCCTCATTTGTTTTGAGACAGAACTTCAAACTTGTAAGCTATGTACTAAAGGCATAACATTTTTTGTCATAAAATTTTGCAGTGTGTTTAACAGTGATTTAAGCACTGTACTCTTCTGTACAATGCAGACTTGTAAGTGAAATACTTACATCTGTAAAGCTGAAATGAACAGTCAGGGCTACTCAGACTCCTTGTGGGTAGGGCTGTATTTATTTTCCGAGGAATGCAGGACAGGAGGGTGCTAATTCCTCCTGCTCATCACAGCAAACAGGGTGTGATGGAAAACATGAGGGATCTCTTAAAACTAATTTGAAACTAATGTTTCTCAGCAGTCCTGAAATGACCTGTTTCTTTCCCCTATTTCATAGTTTATTGTTGTTGAGACTCTCTTGGAGCAAGTGGAGTTATGATACCAAAACATACAGTGAGTTTAATCATTGTGGTAAAGACTTGCAAGGTCAAACTGCTGCCTTCAAGGGCTTGTAACACATTTTAAAAGTGTTAATAAAACACTTTCTGTTTGTTTTCTTTTAAACTCAAGGTGTGACTGAAGTTACTTCCCTTGTTCTACCTTTGTTACTTGTCCTGTTTGATAACCCTGAACATGTTCTTCTTGGTACTGAGGTTGTCTATGATAGTAATGACCAATTTTTAGCAAAAACAGCTGGAAAACGATTAATCAAAAAAAAAAAACCCTCTATAAAAAAGCAGTGGTTTTAATATCTATAATTGCTATTCCTTTTATCTAAACACTTTGTATGTTGAGATGATTAGGAAGAAAATTCCTATTTCTCTGTGGTTTAGTGGCAATATCAGGGGCTGGAACTGCAGCTGGTTTGGGGTAGGAAAATACAAACCTAACCAGTAAAGGGTTTATTAGATAAATATTCTGGTTACCTAAACATATGTGAGTGTTTGGACAGCCTGTGTGCTCAAGGCTCATCGTATCAGCAATGAATATTAATATTTTCACAGTCCAGGCTCACACTGCTCAAACGCTTGATATTTAAAACTGAAAATTGCTGGTAAGTGTCAGCTGCAAGTGGAGCGTGCTGGAGCCCCAAATATTCCTGTGCTAGGTGGAACAATATGTGTGAAGGGGTTTGAAGGACTCTGGGCTATAAAACTCTGCTGTTCCATACCACAAGGACTCCTGCCTGCATGCTCCATGTCTGGTTTTTACTTTGTCATGTGTGGTGTTTGAAGTGACTGTTCATTTTTAAAATAGGGATGAAATTCATTAATACAGGGAAATGAAGCTTTTATTTTTTAAGCTCATTTTGCCACTCTCCTCACCCCCAATGATTTTTTTGTTTTCTCCCTACCAACGCAGATGTGAAAGAATAATAACATTTCTCTTTAAAAAGGCTAAAATACTTGTTTTGTTATGTGTGTGTGTATAAATATACCCATATATGGATTTCAATATATCCATACATATGGTGCACATATACCCTCTACATATATTTGCTTAAGATTATGAACTTAATACCAACTTTTTTATTCCCTTCATATCCTATCCTGAGGTTCCTCCATAATATAGAATCAGAGTTTACTGGATGATTTCCATTTCCAGAAAATTGTTTGACTTCCTGCTTTGCTGTATCAATATTTTGCTTGAGTTGAAGTTTCAGCAACATAAGGTGGAAACAGAGAAAAAACCCACAAGTACCATTAGCCAGATCAATAGATTTGAAATGTATTACTTTAGATTGGCTACTCCCTTCTCCTACACACCCCAAAATATAACATTAAATGTAATTAAAAGCTGAATAAAAGAATGTGGACTGAGGGGGAGAGAGAGAGGAAGTTTCTCCTCGGTTCTACATAAAGAAATTGTGCAACTACTTTGTACTTCTGTTGTGAAATTTAATATTTCTCTTTTAAAACCTGTATTTTTTGGTAAAGGTTTATAGCATAAACCCATCAAAGTGTACAACATTGTTACTCTCTTTAAGATAGGTTGCTTCTTTGTAATGATGGTTAATTTTTTGGGTACCTCTGCTGATCACAGGCTGGAAGAAGCAGCACCATCTTTCTGCCTTCCTGATTCTTCCAGGATCACTTCATAGCTGGTATTAGTGTGGGTTTGGGGACTTAGTGAAGAACTGTTCTTTTTTCTCCCAGGGTATCAAGTATTCAAAACCCAATACAGATGGCTTGATTCCTTGTTTAGAAGTGTGAATGAAACACCTTTTTTAGGTGGAAGATGTGATGTGCCCTGTCAGGTTTTACTGGAGTCTGTGATTCCCTCACTGTGGAGTACAGGTCCGGAACTGGAGAATATCTGAATGTCTTTTAAAACAGCCATGGTTTGACATATCCCTCTTTCATCAGCAGATTTCAAAGCAAAATCTGCAGCCTTGCTGTTGCCATGATCAAAGAGCTCCACGAGATGTTTACTAACTCTGGAGAAACAGCAGTGGTACAGGAGATTGGAAAGACAAATATATGAATATGGGGAGCTTAGAGGAGGATTGCTGGAGCATCCTTTCTTGTTTTCCTATTCCTTTACCTGGCCTGAACGTAGCCAGCTGAGGAAGACACAGCTATGCCAAGTTTACCAAGGAGAAATGAGACCTTTCTGTTGCAATTTGAAACTGTTTGCCACAATTTATAAAGCCAGAGAGGAAAACAGTGCAAGCAGGGGTAATGGTGATCTTGTCTGTCTTCTCTGGGTTGTTTTGTTTGAGTGCCAGCTGTGCCAGTCAGGCACTGGCACACAACCAGCAACTGTCTGTGCCAGTAAAGATTCTCTTCTTGGATTCCTGTGAGAGTACCCGTGAGGCTGAGATCCATGGGTAGTACGAAGCATTTGATTCCATGCTGCACTCCCATATGCAGCCCTGATTCTCCAATTTATTTTTTTATAATGGGATAGCAGAGTGACTTGGAGAAGTTTTAGTTCAGTGTGGTTCTGTTCATCCCTTCTCTGTCATATTTTAATTGGACTTGTATCTTCAGCTGCCTAGTAAGGAATTTATCAATTTAAAATTTACTGTTCTCCAGTATTCCTATTCCCATGATGGGTTCTGTCTGCCCTGAGTAGAGTGCTGAGGTACTTACCCATCTATTTGGGAATATTTTCTTCCTCCCAAACACATCTTGCTATAAACTTCCAGATAAACACATGTTCTAAAGGAAAACCATTTAGACTTGCCATATATGACATTAGGATTGCTCAGCTGTACAGAGTAAGCCAACCTCAACCACTGTGGGATTCCAGGATTCCATGAAGGGAGAGGTCACTGTGGGCTTGAATTTATGGCTGGCTACATGCCACTGTTTCTGTTTGGGTTGCCAGTGGGTTTTTTAGGGGCAATCTGTGTATTTTCCTCTCTGCTGTGCACAGAACCCACTCGCTGCTGAAGCTGCTGCCTCTGGAGCAAGTGACTGCTGCTGTGCCTGATACAGGAGAGCTGTGAGAGCTCTTCTGTGAGACCTAAAAGTGGATGATCGATGCCTGGGAAACTTGAGCAATCACAGACAGAGTCTTCATTAATCTTGAAGGCCTTAATTACTAGGATTAGCCAATTTTCCTGAAGTCATTAGAGTAGTTGACTATAAATTGTAAGGTTGACCCCTTCCAGCAGTAACAGGAAATGTTTTCCCACTGAAAGTTTGCTACATCCTACAATAAGGCTTGCTGTAGACATAATTTCCATTTTTTGTGGTATCAGGACACGTTACCTCCCGAAAAGAGGGAGAGAATATTTTTGATATGTCTTTAACAGGGACTGACTGTTGGATAATGCACAAGGGGCTCCTCCTCTTGAACAGATTTCCCAAATGCCCTTCTCTGGCTTGAGCATAACCACTATAAATTGGCCATCTTCTCCTGAAAGGAATTAGTGTGACTGCTTCCAGACGTTGGATATAAATTTATGGAATGATTTAGATATCGTTTTATTGCACCTGGCAGAGCACTTGATTCTTCTAGGATGCATCTAGCTGTGAACTCAGTAGATCTTTCCAAAAGATTGCCATTGCAAGAGTGCTGAGGAGAGGAAAAAGGGCTAATGAAGAGATGGAGATTTACTTGGCCAACTGAAAGGAGTGAACCCGGAGAGAGCCACTTCTCACTTGAGGGGAGAGCAAGTCCTGACTGGAGGGCTCGTGGGCTCAGGGGCTACTGGAGCTGAGAAGGTTGGGTTACGTTTCTAGGGGATGCATGACTGCAGAGAATCAGGAAAATAATTCCTTTTAAATTCATTTTTTTCCTCTGCCTTGGGGAGACACTGACAATATACCAAACAGCCACTTTTCTTTCCAGATAATGGTGATAATTTTCAGTGGAGTGTCCTCTAAGTGCTGGTTTTCAGATCGAAATCAGCAATGAAACACTTGAAACAAACTTGCCCAAACACATCCTGTAGTCCTGATAGTCTCCACCTCTGTAATTTAGTATTTTAACTTGTGGGATAAGTCCTGCCTTAAGATAGGGTGTAATTATCCCCAATGAGAACAGGAAGCCAGGTTTCATGGACCTGCCTCCAGCAGGAACCCGCACTCCAACCTTTATTTTCTTCATACAAGTCTTTATGACAGACTTGATGTTTCTCCTTCCTTCCTCAAATGTTATCCTAATGGGCTGGTAGCAAAGCAGAAATTCCTGCTGTTTTGAAAAGCCCACACAAATGATGGTTGTTATGTGGAATGGTGCTGAGTTCAAAACTCACGTCTGTCTGACCATGGGCAAACCCTTGCATTTCCCTTTCTCCATTGGTAAGTGTAAAATTATGGAAGTTGTAACAGCTCTGCACAATTCCTGAGCCTTAAGTTGTTAAGGAAGCTACATGAGCTGATGAACAAGTATGTTTGCTAATATTTACTGCTTGAGTAAAGCAGAGCTTTAGACTGACTGTTATTTTGGCCTGAAGTTTTTATGATTGTGCTCCACACAGATCTATCCTGCACTTGATAGGATGCCTTTTGCATTTCACTTTGCCTGCAATGAATCTTGGCCTTCCACAGCCCAAAGTCAAAGCAGTGTGTGCCCTATTTAAGTAATGAGCTATTGATTTTAGAATTATTCCTTTTATTACCATCATATGGAACTGGTCATATTCTGAGGACTCCTCTCTGAACTGGAAGCTGTTTAATTTTGGTTTGGGATGGGAGATGGACAGAAATGGACTTCAGGGATTTTACCTATTGAAATTTAGCATATCACAGATAACAGAGACTGTCTGGCCTCACACAAAGCTCTGCATTGTGCTGAAAGAGCTTGGAAAGAAATTCCTCTTCTTGCTTGAGCTCAGGCCTCTGAGCAGGCTCCTCACGTAATGTCACCTTCATTTGTCACTGGTTGCTGCACCCTGTGTTCTGCTGCTGAATATTTACAACACCTCCAGGATCAAAGAGACGCTGCCAAGAAAGCTCATGGGGAGAAATTTTGACCTACTTTTACATTTGGCACCACTTTGCCTGCTAGGAACAGGTGGACTGGGAACAGACCTTTGGTGGAGGGTCCACCCTGACTGGCACAGAGAACCCTGGCGTGGCAAAGCAAGCAAAAAGCGGCATTGCAAACAGTCAGAGGTTAAACTCTCCCCCTCTTCTGCCCCCTTGTCTTGGGAATGCAAACTCTCCTGGGAGAAAGGCTGTGGAGGTTGCAAGTTCAGTTCATTTTTGTGTGTGCCTGTTGGTCTTCCACCTTTTCCTGCTGCTGGTTCTTTGCTCTGCAGCACTGGGGGGTGCGTGGAGAATCAATTTGCTTTCTGTGGTCGCTTGAACAAGTTTAAGCTACTCAAGCCATAGGATTATTGCAGGTTCCCTACTCCTAGGGAACATAAATGAGAAGAAATGCTACACATCTGATTTTTTCAAGCCTACGTTTTTACTTTCCAGGCTGTGATGCTGTTTTCTTTATGGCTGCAACTGTGTATTAGAAAGCTGTATTGTCAAAGAGTAGAGATCAGTTTGTGTGTTTTCTCACCAAAAATCATGCTGTGCTTCCCCTTGCCTTCCCTCTCACCTCTCCCCTGCATGTAAAACTCAAAACTTTGTAAAATGTTGTAAAATGTGAAATTGTAAAATGTTGGCAACTTGGTATCCCCACTTTCAGTACATGAACTGAAGTATAAACCTGGGTAGTTTATGGAATAGGTGTGCTGGACACGAGAAGAAAATCACAGGTGGCTTTTAGACCTTTAATCTGTACATTAGGATGAAGTGAGCATGACTTGACAATGCCCACCCATTTCATTAGCTGGCTCTGGAAGGACCCTGGATGCCTGTTTTTTTTGGGGAGTGTAGACCAGGTGAATTGATCCTGAGTTTGCTGAGCTGATAAACTTCTGAATTCTGTATGGAAATGAACTGACACTGGAGTGGGATTTGGGGAGGGGACATGAGGGGGTTCTTTGAAGCAAACTCTTGCTGTGATTAGGATCTCAGGAGCTGCCTTCTAACCTCTCAGAAGTTGCCTTCTAACCTCTATTAAGCTATTGAGTGCTTACAAGGAAACTTGACAGGAATGGGTTTTGTTAATTTGACCAAGTATTAAGAAAAAAACCCCACTATTGGTTCTTCAGTGGGTAAGTACAGGGACCCACCTTGAGAACGTGGTGGTGAAATGAGGGAAATCAGCCAAGGCACTGGCAGCTTCTAGAACATCAGGATGTTGATGGAGAGCTTCAGTGGGCTCTGAGAGTTGCATATTCCATCCCACCCCGATATCCCTGAGCAGGAAGGTGTTGGGCTTTCTCAAGCAGCAGAAGTTTTTCAATTGTAAGAACAGGAAATGTCTGAATGACGCAGTGAATAACCATAAATTGAGAGATACCAAAGCTGTTGGTGCTGATGGAGACCATCTCTGGCCCACAGAGTCACCTCTGTGGCAGTTTGAGTTCATGTGTGGTGTTAAACACTCTGCAGTTTGGAAGACAACCTTACCTCATCGCTTCAGCAGCCATGGGAAGTTTCATCCCGCAGAGTTGGAAAGGCGCCAAAAGGATGGTCTGTGATGCACGAGAAATCTGGAGTTTGGAGGCTGTCCATTGGTGTCCCGAGATCATCATCCCTCGCTTTGTTCAGGGCTTTAAATAAAAAGGTCACAGCAGTGTCCCTTTCTTTAGTTTCCTCCTCCCCCTGGGGGTTATTAACAGCCCTGAGGCAGATCCAGTCTCTCCTTGCACTCACTGCTTTGGGGACTGGATTCTGCACGAGACCAGTGGGAACCGAAGCTGGCTAGTAAAAAATTAAGGAAAGCAAACTTGCCCACACTCCTTTCTATCTGAACTAGTTCTGTAGGTATTTTAGAGCAGCTTAGTTTGCAGTGCTGACAATTCATGAACTTAACCCCTGCAACTCGTGCTGTGCAATGCTTTGGTACCTAAAGGAGCATCCCAATTTTTTTTTTTCTTTTTCTTTTCTTTTTTTTTTTTTTCTGAGCTTATTTTTAGTAACTTCATGTTTAATGAAAGGTATTAAACAACTTAAGGCTTTTACAGATCGTTCCCTGTGTCTGAAAGGTCCCATTTTAATGTGCATTTTGTGCGTTTTCTTCATCTACCTTCTACTTTTATCTCAGCCAATGACAGTGAGATTCCTAAGGCTACTTTCTCTTTAAGGGAATACTGCTTACATAAATAGTCCTTTACACCATCTCCTTGTTTTATAATATTAATTGTTTATCAGGAGACAGGAAATATTCCTTAGAAAATGTGTTTTCCTGCTTGTGCATGCCTTGTTACTATTTCAATTATGCAGATTCTTGATGCTGTGGAAATTTGTGCTTGATGACGCCAAGGCAGCTGCACGTTGTTAGCATTGTAGGCTGTCAGATGATCATGTGGGATTCTTGCAGCATGCAACATTCAATAGGATTGAAAAAGGGCTTTTGATGCAAGGCATAGCTTTCAGAATATATTTGTGCCTTTTAGTTAGATAATAGAAAATCATAATTTATTATCTTTAAATTTAAAATGCTGCCTCATTTTTCTTCTGGTTGGTTTCATTTTGGCTTCACTAGAAGATGCATCTGGTACATCCACGATTGAGGAGTTTATTAATGATACTGTCGTTCAGTTCACTTACTTTTTTTCCTTTTAGAGTCCTAGCTAGCCCACAGATTACATGATCACATGTTCATCCAGTCATTCATATAGAACACAAACCACCATGCATGATTTCTTCTTCTTTCTTTTTCCTCTCTGCCTTTTTTACTCCTTTTAAGTTGCTTTGTCATGTTCTCTTTTACCATCCAGCTTAGTCTTTGTCTTCCCCTCGCTGCTATTTGTTCTATATTTTCCCATGCTTGGTTACTGCAATATTATTTGATTAACGGGCTGTGATGATGATGAACCTGCACACTGGAGGAGCAGCTACTACAGTGGTGATGAAGGGATGTAATAATGGTCGCTATCCTCGGAATTCTCTCTACAGTGACTGCATAATAGAAGAAAAGGCAGTGGTCCTGCAGAAAAAAGACAATGAAGGATTTGGATTTGTGCTCAGAGGGGCAAAAGGTATGTGCTTCTGTGTGTGTGTGTGTGTGTGTGTGTGTGTGTGTGAGTGTGTGTGTGTGTGATGTGCAGTGGCATGAAGAAATTTATACATCTCGGAATATAAGCAGGAATTATTCTTGGTGCACTTGGTTGCTAGACAACAGGATTCTCTGTGTGCTATACTACTCCGATGGATTTCGGTGGCTTCTCTCCGAAGCAGTTTGCATTTTTACATAGGAGAAGCACTGCATAATCGTTCTGGGGGGAGAAAGTTTTGCCTGTATTTTTCTCGTGCCGGTGGATGTAGTACCTTGCCGTTAATCTGTTCTGTTGTGCAGTTTACTTAACTGTGGGAAACCTGCTTTCCTCATAAAAACTGCTGCTTTATTTCAAATGCCAGCCCGATTAAATAGGGCTGCAAACAGGAGTAGGCAAGAGAGGGATGTTTTGTTTAAAATAGGGTGGATCTTTCTGCAAGGTGACATTGGTGCAGTTTTAGTATGAAAATACGACCTTTTTTTGTATCTTCAGAAGCTGCACGTATGTTGCATGGCCTGTAGTGTGCTCATTTTTAAAGCTGTTCATGTGTTAAGCTGCATGGTCCTTCTCTGTAGGCTAAAATCTATCACGGTGGCATTCCTAAGAGTTAAAAAAGGCATTCTATTTAATGATTTGCTTTTTAACTTTCAGTGCAGTTTGTTCCCTTAGTATTTTAAAAAAGAATATATATCTATGATGGTATGCCCCATCTCTTGCTCCCCCTCATTTCACATGGGTTCTCCCTTGCCTTGCTTGAGCATGAAAATTATTCCATGTCTTCATTCTTGGGACATGGCTTTTGCTCTCCCCGCTCCCCACCCCTAAACCCAAACCGGTGCCACCGCGGATCTGCAGGGCTGGAAAAGCTTTGCCAGTTTTAGCCAAATGAAATGTTTGGAGTTGAAGCAGGAAAGCCAAAGGCACTGCCTGATCTCTGAGCACTGGTGGGGGTTATCAGTGCTTCGAGCAGGGCTCACTCCCTCGCTGGGAGCCCAACAGTTTCCCCGAGCTTTCCTCCGTAGCAGCGGGGGCACCTCAGGTGAAAGACCCAAGGACTTTCCTGCCCGTGTGTGTACGTGACACAGAGGGACAGGCAGGGCTGTCACAGGGCCAGCTGTGCCTCCTGTCCTTAAAAGTGATTTCTTCTGGTCTCTTCTTTGTTATGCACATCTAAATTTAGGAGGGGAAAAAAAAAATTTCTGGTTGATCTTTTTCATCCTTTGCCACCCACCCTACCCCCCTAGTTTGGCCAGATGCTCTCTCCTGGCTACAGCACATAAATCATTTTTAGGTGGATGTTGCCAGTTACAGCATTCTGCCAGGCACACAAAAGGCTTACTCAAGCCAATACCAAATATCCTGGAATATCAGAACCCAACTATTGCCTGGTGCAGCTTGATTTGGTTTGTGTCAGGAAAGGAGTAGGTATTTTCCCCTCTGGAAGGAAGACCTGTGGATTGCTATTGCAGAGGGATTGCACTCTGTCCCCAGCATCCTGATCTCCCGTGAGGCACATCCCTCTCACTTCCAGCACCCACCATTTTTTAACCCTAAATTGGAATGGCCAATGATAGGCCTGTAGTCAAGTGGTAATTGCAAGCACTCCATAACTTTCTTTTTTTAATGTGGTATTTATTTTTAAAGCTGACACACCAATTGAAGAATTCACCCCAACTCCAGCCTTTCCTGCTTTGCAGTACTTGGAATCTGTGGATGAAGGGGGAGTAGCATGGCAAGCTGGCCTGAGAACTGGAGACTTTTTGATCGAGGTAGGAGATCCTGAAATTTGATTCTCAGTGCTCTGTTGGGGAAAGAGTGGTGTTCCCGTTGGAGGATTGACTCTGGAAAAAAGTGTGGGATGCCTCTGAGCAGCAAGTTCAGTGGGCTAACACCAGTAATGTGCTTCACTTGATCAGTTTAAAACTTCATGCAGCATTCAGGAAAGCAGTGACAGAGAACAATGGTCAGGCTGGCTGGGAATTTTCTGGTGGTTTTTTTTGTCCTTTGGGAATACACTGTCAGAGATATTTGAGAGGTTGTAGTTGAGTTATTGAAATTTAGATGAATTTCAGTATTTATTGTAGGCTATCAGTTCTGGTTTCTTCTATAAGTTTTCGGGGAGTAACCGAAATGAATGACTTTTTATGCAACTGTTTCTGCACTCAGAAATATCTGTGGTCTAGTGGTGTTTAGTAACCATGGAGAATAAAGCAAATTACTTTGGCTTGAAATTGAATTTTTCCAACACTACACTGTAAATACAAAAAAAAAAAAAAAAAAAAAAGCAATGGATGTTATTGCAGTATAAATTACTTTATAAAAAGGGTATATTTAAATACTCTGTTTGTTCATGCCAAAAATACCTTCGTGTTTGATATTTTGGAGGATTTTTTGTTGGTATTTTAGGTTTTGTTTGAATAGTTGGTTCTCCTTTTGAGTGTTGCTGGGCAGTTTGCAGCAAAATCATGATTTGAGATTTTTCTTCCTCTTTCCTCCACAACCTTCTCACAACCAACAAAGGGATGCTGTGGTTCTGTGAAACTGGGTATTGAAAATAGGTCTTTTGGGATGGATTGACCAAGCCTTGTCCTTAAGATCTATTGATTTTAAATTATTTGATGTGCTCTTCTTCAGGCTCATGTATGATTTGGTAAAATACTTCCCGGTGTTACAACGTTTATTTCTGCAGAGGTGGCTTTTGCATGCGGGAGAGGGTACAACACGCAGCTTTTTTTGGAGTGTGCCTTGAACTCCCATGGTGATTGAATTTAAATAGTTGCACCACTTCCTCACAGTGTAGCCGTGAAAGAACAGGCTTTGCAGGCTTCTAAAGTAAATAGATGTGCATTTTTATCTCTGTCTTCAAGCACATTTCCCTCGCTGTTTGTTTACTTAAGAAGAAGCGTTTAGCAGAGCGTTAAAGACCAGCTTACAAATGGAACTGCCTCGTTCCCTGGGCAGGGATCCTTCCAAAGCTCTCCTTATTCCTCTTAGGTGGGGTTTTGAAACAAGGATGTCTTTTTAGAGGTTGGTTTCTCCTTAGGCTTTTAATCCATGGCAAGTATGAGGAGTCTGTACTGGCAGGTTGCACAGATAGAATTGATGGTGAACAATGTGCAGTTTAATTCACTATGGAATGAAAAATATGCCCATGGATTTTTTTAAGATCTCTGAAGGGATGGAAGAAGTCTGGGTAACTGATTCTGCACAAAGCTTTACTGGTTTTTTGGCAAATGAGAGAAGAATTATAATTAATTGTCTAGACAATTTACTCCTGGCCCTAGCTTAGAAGAGCAGCTAAACATGCACATACATTGCTGAATCAGGAGGACGTTAATCCATACTCCAGCATATTTGTAATTAATTCTGAAAGAAGCCATTATTACATGCAAATCAAATCCATTTCTGTGTAATTTATGTTCATCGGGGTTACTCTGCTCTGAATTTTGCAACTTAATTAAGAGGATATGATAATCCTGAGAAATGACAACTTGGCTGTTGCAGGAGACTTTTCTGTTGGAGAAAGGCAGGGCTTTTTTCTGTTTCATGGCCAACATGCAGTGCACAGCCCTGGCTGGCTGGAGAAAGCCATCTTTAGAGATATTTACAGTGAGGCAAAAGATTGTTGAAATTGGAGTCCACCTGCACTTCTAGGAATGCCACACTACTTTAGCTTTTATGCTGAACGAGAAGATTTAAATTTCCATGGCAGCAAGTGGTTGTCAGCCCTGGAGTAGTCAGCCTGCCTTGCTGCTAAATGATTTCTCCCGTGACTCTGAAGTTTATGCCTCTGTGTGTAAGCACCACCTCAACCATTTGTAAGCCATATGAGGCATTTATCATAAATGTCACATGAATAATAAAAGAGTTAATGGGCAACCAAGATCCTAATTAGTGCCATTTATAACACTCGAGGAAGGCGCCGGGTGTCAGGGAAGGGAGAGTCCGGTTCAGCAGGGGGCAAAATGAGAGGCAGAGCAGATGTTTCATTCTTGCCTGAGGAGGTTTGGTGGCTTGGGGTCGTGGAGATGAGGGGAACCTCACCCTGGAAAGACAGGTTTGACAGGGAGATAGGTCCTGTCTTTGGAGAGCACAAGGGTAGGAGAAGAGAGGGCATCATTTCTTCATGTACAGTTATGGTCTGGAATCTTCTGAAGGAGGTAAAACTTCGATATCAGCTATGAAACATTATTATAATTCATGATTGGAGTTGATATATGTGGAGCAGAACAAATAAAAGATATGAACAAAATAGGAAGAAAAGGTGCTGTCTTACTCCAGCAGATAAATGGAGTAGGGATTACCTGGAGCAGCTGGCATTGTATCATATGACTGAGTTTTTATCAAGTGTGCAGTTCCTGATTTGTCCAACCTGTACGACTAATTTTAACATGAGACTTCAGAGATGAACATTACACTTGCCCTTGGAAACAGTGCTCACAGAGTCTCCATGGAAATTTCTCACAGCATGTGGTTTGTCTCCTCCTTGCTTCAAGCCCAGCCGTGGTTTTTGTCATAAAAATTGTAAAGTGTGTAGTGGCTTTCCGGGGTGGAGCACAGGGCGAGTGTACTGGAAAAGTGCAGGAGTAGTTTTAGAGCTGAAGGAGTGAGGCTGTCAATAGATGTGGATTTCCATAAACAATTCAACAGATGCCAGTTCAATGTGATTTTTTTTCTTAGCTTTGATGAACAATCAGAAAACAAGGATTTGGTTGTTATAACTGAGATTTTCCAGCATGCCCTATGTGTTATTTTTAACTATTTTAGTTGATGTTTTCTTGAATCTTGATATCAGCCTGATTAAAAAGATAGAAGTAAAGCAACATATTAGGCCAAGTGCTAGAAATTGCAGTCTCCATTAGAAAGGGGTTAAAAAATTCCAACCATCACTAATTCTTTTGTAGATCATTGATAACTCATCAGTGACTGGATTTCTATACTATAAGTGCTCAGCTTTGTAAAAATTCAGAGAGTTCTGCCTTGAAACATGACTTCAAGAATTCTGGAAGGCGGGGTTGTGTTGGAGATTTGCCTTGATGACATAAACAAATCTAACCATCTTTGAGTAAAGAAATCCATTAAACTGGAAGGCCTATTTTACCTCAGAATATGTTTTTTTGGAGGGTTTAGTGTGGTGAGATATAGATTGTCTTTTAAAATGAACCCCCAGTGGATTATTAACTATTTGTTCTTGTTGTCCCCATGAGTGTGCAGCTGTTCTGCAGGTGTTGCCTGATGGGGCCCGTGGGGATTTTTCCTGTCACACAAACAATAATGTTACAATATCAATACTCAGAAAGACGAGTTAATTCTGCAATATTTTACCAGAACAATGCATTTGTTCTCTAAATGAGGCTTTGCAGTTTGCATTATTGTGCCATAAAATCTCTTATTTTTCCAGATAAATTGAAATGTTATTGTCTTCGGAATAGCATGGCTGCTTATTTACATTCCAGTTAAAATGTAAACTAGATAGACCTGGTGAATTATTCATTTAAAAAATAAAACCAAAAGGGAAAAATTCAAGGTTTAATTTGAGGATCAAAACCAGAGATGGTAATAGAAGAAATTTCATCATTTTGCTGCAGAACTCTTCAGTTGGTGCTTGTACTAAAACGTGCAAAATATCTGTAATATAACTGCCTGTATTTCTTCATCCTCTAAAGCTTTTACAATTTACTAGTACAAACTTTTCTTTAACTGGTTTTGAGTGGAAAATAAACATTTTATTACAGACAGCATTATTTTGTCATTGTATTAAAGATATTTGTCCTCTACTGCATGTAAGAAGTAGCAATAAGCATTTAGGGAGACATCTATAAAATATCTGAAATATTAAAAAAAACCCCAAAGACCCCACCTTCATACACAAATAACTTTAGATTGATATTTACCAATAGGTTACTGGTTTTATTCCAGTAAGCACTTTATACAAACTTGAAAACTGCTGTGGGAAGCAAACTTTGAACTTTATTGTTGTAGCTTAGACTCTGATAATTATGAATATTTTTAGCAATGTGATGCCTTACATTGGTATTCAAAGGCTGGGCGAATGAGTGGTTTTACAAAGCCAGCTATTACTGATTCCAATCCTTTTAGCAATAGAGAAACCTTCTCATCCTTTGATAATCTTTGTTAATTACCCTGTGGCTGCATTTTATTTCTGGTGTGAACTTCGCTCACTTCCACCACCAGATGCAAATCTAAATTTATTTTTTTCTTGAGCAGGCTCATGGGGACCATGACATTTTTTTTTGCTCTTGGAGATAAGTGGAGGCTTTGTTAATGGCTTTGTGTGAACAGGGATTCTCACGTTGCAGATGAAAGTTTGCTCATCTCCTCCCAGCAGTGTGGACACCAGCTCCATGCAGTGCTTCAGAAGAGTGCTGTGTGTAGGAGGAAGAAAGCAAACCCAACGTTCTCACTACATTTCTGAGGGCTGGATTTAGCTCTCACACTTAGGCCTTTTTGGGGCACCAGCAGGGTCAGGTCCACGTTAGTTCAGTGTCTTGCAGGAGGGTTTTTGTTGCCAGCTTGGCTGCTGCTCCTGCCCTGCCAGGGAGCCTCCCCTTTGGCAGCAGAACAGCCAGGCTGGGAGCTGCTCTGTTCCTAGACAGCACCAACTTTGGGTTTGGATCAACTCTACAAACCTCTTTTTAATGATGAGGGGTTTGCCAAAGCTGCACTGCAGTGTCTGAGCTTCGAGAGAGCGTGTTCCAGGCTTGGAACTGGATGGTCTTTGGTTCCTTCCAGCACAAACCATTCAGGGATTTCTTACATATCTATACACAGCACCAGTCTGGGCACCACTGTTTTTAAATCTGTATATTTAATTGACACATAGTTTGATCTAACCAACCATTAGAGGAGAAAGCTTATTTCTGTCAACCAGTTACTCATCACCCTGTTGGTGACACTGGTAAATTATGTCTGCTAAGCACCAGCAAGTCCCTGACTGCTTAAAATGCAGGCTCTCAGAGTGCAAAGAAAACTTTCTTCCTGTTTTGCTTTTGGAATTCTCCTGCTCAAGTGTAGCTACAGATGTACTGGAGGGTTGGGACAATGGGCTCTTGGAAAAAGAGCAGCTGTGGTACAAGTGTTGAAGAGCCTGGTGTATCTGTGCAGCATCTGACCGAGGGAATTGATTTTTCACTTGATGGAGAAGTGTTTTACTTTCTTTCCACTTAAACTCAGTGACTGAGGGTTTGGATTTATTTTTTTTTTTCTTAATTTATGTTTTTAGTGGATGGTGGCAGCGGAATGAAATTACTGAGCCCTCAGAGTGCTTTGGATGTGCACAAACCCACTGTACATGACTGTTTCTGATTGTTCTTTTTATCTGTTTCTCACATGTATCCTCTAACCCGTAGGAAGTGATGGTGTTCCAAATGCGCCAGTGTGAGCATAAAAAAGAGGAACAAATCTTGGTTGATTTTTAAAATACATTATTAAGACTGTTACCTTTTTGACATAGATGGAAATGGGCAGACAAAAGAGAATTTGGTTCTTAGAAGAGCTCAGTTATTCCCACATAAGCAAATTATATGCTTTAAAATAAGACTGAGGAGCAGAGAAGAATGAAAGCCCTTTGCTTTCCAGGCTGTGAGCAGAACTGGGAATAATTTTCCTTTAGCCTTGACTCTCCATGAGGTGTATATTAGGCTTCTCATTCCCCAGAATTTAACAAGTAGCTCTTTGAAACTCTGAGCTGATTTTTCTGCTTCTCTGAGAGGAGGATTTGCAAGGAATTGTGATGATAATGGCAGCACCAGCCAGAATTAGCTCTGTGTCCATTCAGTTCTCCATTTTCAGTTTTAAGGCATTTTGGCCTGGATGCCACAGTATTTTAGGAGAATTTCCTGAGGTTCCTCTCCTGAGGGATTCTGCCAAATCTCGTGGGACTGCATGTGGAGATATCCACGGGGAGCCTTCTGGCTCCTAGTGAGTATGAAAACCACTATTTCCCCGAACTCCTACTACAAAATCCTCTAAAAATAGCAAGGTTGTATAATGTTAAGCTACTTAGTATCAGTAGTCAGTTCTTGGCCACCTAGAAGCCATGCAGTGGCATCCAGCCACCTTGGCCATCCCAGGATTCACATAAAGCCCAGCTATGGACAATCGTCACTCGTGCAAAAATCTGTTCCTCCTCTCTTCAAATAACACAGCAATAGTGCATCTCTTCCATTTCCCACTCTCAGGTGCTGGGGTTAAGTATTAAAACTAACACCAAATAAATAAATGCCTTTTTTGTGGCGTGGTTGGGCAATTACCACAAGACATTCTATTAAAATTAATTTCCCCAAAGCCTGTTGGCTTTTTTTAGTCTCTGGATACTATGGAAACCTGGTTGCTGGAATGGAGCTATATGAAAAACACTACTTGTGCCTGGTATTTTAGGGGAGAGAATACCATGTCTTTTGATTGCAGGATGTTGCTACAAACCTGCAAAACTGCAGGTGAGGGAAAGCAGATGAGTTGTTTCAAATGGTGGAGAATGAACTGGCAAACTCCTATTGCTGATGGTAGAACTAATCTAAAAATCTGGAATTTTTCCTTCTTTCTTTTTTCCCTTTTTTCCTTTTTCTGGGGGAGGTGCAAGCATCTTACAAGCAGGAGAAATACTATCACGGGGAGTTACATGTGTGTGTACATGGTTTCTTCATTTATTTATGGACAGTTTTCTTTTTCCTCTTCTGAGACTGGCAATCAATTTGTGTGACACTGAAATGCTCAGTTCATCTGCTGGTTGTGTTTCATGAACCACAAGTCTGTGCAGAGGTTAAAAGGAAGGTTATGAACATCTGATCATCGTATGCTTCGTGAGCAGTAACATTCCCCTCTCTCCCTATCCCAGAAATTCAAATTTTCCTAAAAAATACCTTCACTCATGGACCTCTATTAGGCAAATATATCTATAGTATTATCTCCAAATCTGAAAAAGCAAATGAGAACTCTGCAGGTGGACATGTACTGTATTTATTTAGGGTTTTTTGGTAGGATTTCCTCAGTGTCATCCTCTTTTAACCTTTACTATGGAATGAGGTTCCTAAACTGTTCTCGAGGTTTCAGAGGGGTTAAATAAATCCCTCCACGTTGGTACACACAGCAGGCTCCCCACTGCTCGTGTGTGGGTGCTAAGAACTACAGAAACACTTGATTTAAGGAAATTCGGAACTTTTGGGTCTGATCTAGCAGAAGCTCTGCATTCCTTTGGTTATTATTCCTTTAATATTCAATCTCTAGCATGTGTCTTCTACAGAAGAGTGGGTTCAGATTTAATCCATTAATTGCTTAAGAAAAGCAGGAGGAGGCTTCCTTCCCCATTGCTATTCTCCTCAGAAGCTGGCTGATGGTAAATACATGGGAATATTCAGTGTTGGAGTTATGCTAACCTTGATCCCAATAAATGGTGACCATCCCACTCAGAGCTGCTGTGCTCCTCTGAAATGACTGTGCAACTCTGCAGGACACCACTGAGGGAGAAGGTGGCTTTCCAAGGAATCCCTGCCTTGTTTAGTTCCTCTGCCTTCAAAGCATTTCCCGTGGCTTGTGACTGGGGGGCTCAGCAAATTCATCTAATAAGCAAATTGAAGTGTACTTTAAATCAATCAGATTAGAAATAACATTTTACATCCTGTTGTGCCGCTGATAGGAATCTTCAGAGACTCTTGTATACAACAATGAAGGAAAATAATAATCCTTCATCTCTACCTCATTTTTGCCTCATATATTCTGGCAGCTGTTTGGGGAGCTGGATTTGTTGTTCTCATCTTGTGGCACAAAGTTTTCACTTGTTAGGAAAACATCATTTCTCTGTAGTCAAAACAGGATCTCCTGTGTTGTCTTCATGGCCAAGTGGTGGCTCCTCTGTTTTTGGGTTCTGGATGTGGCTGGACTTAAAGGTCTCTGAGTGCTTTGCTGATCAGAGCACTGGGAATTGTCCTAGCAAAATACATGGAAGTTTCTCGAGGATGGGTATATAGGATGCTAGGATAAGAGTAAGTAGCTAAGTGTTCCTTTATTAGCTGATGAAGAGAAAATCTGAAAGCAAAGAAATACATAAAAAGAAGTCATGGAAGAGTTTATTTGCAGCCTGGTACAAAAAGGGTTGGTTCTGGACAAAAACCATACAAAAATCTAGAAGGCAGATACCAAAGTCTTGTGCTGATTATGTTGTAGTTTATTAAAAAAAAATACAAGCAGCAAAATCAAAGAATCCTTTTTTCATCTCACCACATCAATCTCCCCAGTATTTTTTATTGCAATTTCTTCTTCCAGAGCTGTTCTCCAAACAGCTGCTATTGTTTTTAATGGACCCAACCTGTGGCTTTTCAGCACCAGATAGATTTGTGAGAGGCCGTGCTCATTGCTGACAGGCTTGGGAGTTGTTAACTGCATCTGGTGTATTTATTTACACTGGGGGTGATTATGGCTCACTTCAACTGCTAAATTAAAGAGAGAATTGTTTTTAAATGACCAGCAAAACATCCACTGTAATAACTCTGTAAAAGTTTCTTGGGTTTTTATATCTAAATATGCCCTATTGACTGTGCCTGTTTTTGGAGCTGGCTTGTGCAAAACCAGATAGATTGGGGATGGAATTGAAGATGGGTTTTTGCCTGGGAGTAGCTCTTTGGTCCCCATAATTCCCTGTGCATTTTTAGAATAGTTTGGAGATATTTAATAGAAATCAAGTGCACACCTAAAAAACTGGTGAGACCTGATGCTTGCCTTTGGCAGCTCCAAAGGTAAAGAAACTTGCCCATGCCCTGACTGGCAGCAAATAATGCAAAATTGGGCAACTGCTGCCATTTTAAGGCCGTGATGGCCTTTGTCATCTTCTCCCAAGGAACAGGACAAGAGAAAATGGCCTCAAGGTGGACCAGGGGAGGTTTAGATTGGATATTAGGCAAACCATCTGCCCAGAAAGAAGGGCCTGGAACAGACAGACTGCCCAGGGCAGTGGTGAAGCCATCGTTCCTGGAGGGATTTAAAAGCCTTGTGGATGTGGCACTTGGGGACATGGGTCAGTGGTGGCCTTGGCAGTGCTGGGTTGGTGGTTGGACTCAGTCATTTTTGAGGGTTTTTCCAACCAAAACCATTGTCTGTTTCTATCCTGGGAAAGAAGTTGGGAGAACTTGCAGGGTTTTAGGGCTCTGAGAGGCCCATGGTGGATAAATCCTCTGATGGCTGCAGGTGGTGGCTGGATGCTCTCTGAACTATTCAAATGCACCTAAAGCAGCTACATTAAATCTTGTCATTCAGGCACTGACTTTTTTCTTGTCCTTTTTCAGGGCAGATTGAAATGAAAGTTAGATTCATTTTGGCTAGATTAGCATCTGTGAATGTTAATATCCACTGTCACTGGAATAGAAGGATTGTATGGATAGATTTTTCTGTCTCTGATGGGATTATGTAGTTAGTAAATTCTTGTCTTTAACCTCAGAAAACAGGGAAGGGTTTGGAATATAAAAATGGGAACTGGTACGATATTTGACACTGTTGTAAGACTCACCAAGAATAAGTTTTCCACACAGGAATATTGTCACCTTCCTAACATTACAGAGGAATTTTTAATGGGTGAAATTCCTCCTTCATTTGCATACTAACCCAGATCTACTTGCTAGATTACTCTTGAAGCTTCAGCTTGACTCTCTGAATATTAAAAAAAAAAAAGATATTTTAAGTAGTCTGTTTTGCTGCTTTTAATGTACAAATGAATTTCATTAATCCAATTTACATATTTCTAAAGACCTTTTGATGTAGTAAGATGCAAAAGTTGTTTATTTTTAATTTTTTTTTTTTTTTTTAGTGATGATCTTATATGCAAAAATGCTGCTGCCAGGCAGTTTTCCACCCAGAGAGTTTTAACAGTTATTCATAATCAGCATCAGATCAGTGACATGACAGCAGTTTTTGGGAGATCTATGACCCATTCTACACATTAACTTTCAAATTGCCAAGATTGTGCAAATCCACATTTTAGAAAATTCTAATTCTTATTTATTTGTCTCCATGGGAAAATATATGGGGTTTGTTGATTTTTGCTTTTGGTCTTTGTTTTATTGTTTTGGTTTTGGTTTTTTTTTCCCCTTCTAATATCTCAATTGCATCATATTCTATAGACAAGAAACATTATTTTCCCTACTTTGGATTTTGGTTTCCAGTCCATAGGGATCTGAATAAAGAAATGCTGCCTTCAATAAAATATGCCACGTTTGCACAGCAACTTCTTTATTGTTCTGCAGTAATGTCTTTGGGAGAAGTGTCTCTTTTGAATTATTATTTTAATTAGTTTTGATTCACATTGGTTCCTGTTCTCTCCCATGCACACAGAGAACTCTCTCACCACAAAGTTTGCTCTGAAAACTGCCCCGTTACAATGACAGGCATTAAAAAATCACTTTGTCTGTAGTTGTGGGAAGGCTCCTGCCTGCCTGGTCCTTCATATCCTGAATATCAAATGAGTTCTTTAGTCTGGAGACTTGAGAATTTGCTTGATGTGGAGTTTGGAGTGATGTGTGCAAGCTCAGGCTCAGTAGCCCATTCCCAAAGGATGCTCCTGCTCTCTGCAAGCCCCATCTGCTTCTAGCACCAGAAGGGGTTGATTTTATTTGATGCTTTCAGTATAGATAATCTGTATTTACAAGGTTGTGTAAGATCCAGTCTCACTGCCCCCTGCTCATCTTTGACAAGTTAAACCTTGAGTGTTTCACTCTGATTTGGAGCAAGACCCCCCAAGTAGTGGATGAGCTGCTATCAGACAGGCAGAGAGACCAAAACCAGATAAAATGTAATCCCAGCATACTTCTCTTCTTTTGTCAGTCTTCTTGCTAGTGAGAAAAAAAAAATGAAAAAGGAACACCCTTACAAATGTAATCCCAAAAGTTGAAAGAGATGGGGAGAAAACAAGAAAATGGGAAAAAAAGTGATTACATATGGGGTTTTTTTCTGTCAGCCTACTGAGACATTTTGATCCAATGGTTTAACAGACTGTGAGGTGTTTGTGATGCAGAATAAAGCTTCAAGATATCAATCTGAGGATCAACTTTGTATTTGCAAGTTAACAGCTTTGCTGAATGGCTCTGTTGGGATTTTAGGATATATTAGGAGTGGTTGAAGGAAGAAGGTTATACTTAGACTTGGAATTACAGAGCCTCATTTAAAATGTAATGTTTACTAAACTTACTGTGCAATGTAGAAAATGCACAACAACTTATTTGCAGAAGGAATAAAGACTAAGGGCTGTCCAAACCCAAATAAAATAGTAATTTTTTTCTTCAAAATATTTGTAGATATGATTCCTTTCTTAAGGACTCCAGACCACAGCTGGGCACTAAACAAGGTCCTGGTTAGCCCAAGTTAGGGGCACGAGTGCTCAGAAGACACTCCGGGCAGGAACATAAGTTGAGCTGGATAAATCCAGTCCATGTGTTTCCACATAAATACCAGTAGGAAGGTAATGGCAGTACATGTTTTGGAAAATTAAACATTTGGAAATTGTCAGATTTATGGCTTTGTATCAAGGCACTGAATCACCCAGAGATTATCAGCAGTAAAATATGTGAATAAGGCTGGTAACATATTGTCTGCCTGTGGAAAAAAGCATAAATCCAGCACTTTCTAACATCTGGGAAGCCTGGGCAATCGTTAAAAAATTATTTTGGTTCCCTAAATTCCTCACTTTTGGAAGAATTCTTAAAAAGGCGAAACCATTGATCGTATCTGGGGAACTCTCATTGTTCCATGTCTTGTCATCTTGATGTTAGTGCCAGCTGTCCCCTCGGAGTCCTCTGTCAGGGACTGGAGATACCCCTGTGATTCAAGCAGAGATGTCCAAATTTCAATCCCCCTAAATAAGCTTCAGAACCCAGTAACACTGAGAGAGCTGGTGTGGAACAACGAGAGTCCGGCTCCCTGAAGTGCTGTCACGTTTTCCAGGCATTCCCAGGGCTGTGTGGTCCGGAGAGATCCCTTTTCCCTGAGCATTCCTAATAGCAGTGGTAGCCTGAGCTGGATGTAGCTGCCTCAGCCACCATATGTATCCATCTCTTCAGGCTGTTCATGTTTTGTGGCAGCTTTGGCAGCCTGCCGGGATTTTTCTGAGTAATGCAAGTGGTGGAGAATAATAAGAATAATCCTGTTAACCCTTTGGTTTCTCAGCCAGCCAGGAGTGGGATTTGGGGAAACAGAGCCTCCCCTGCCCCCCTTTCCCTGTGCCCCTCCAAAAATGCACCAATGAGTACGTGTTAGGAAGCCAAATAGAGACAGGGATATGAATAATCTTCCTGAGGAGGTGAGAGTATAAAAAAGGAAAATGATATGATTCTCCCTCTGACAATTTTTTCTGGCAGTTTGAAAAATAAAAAGAGTGATTCGTTGTTTGCCCCTGTTCCCTTCACTCCCAAGGTCAGATAAGAATGGCAACCACGGTGGTTAATGCTGACAACCTTTCTCCATCCCTGTCTGGCTTTTACAAGGCAGAGATTTGCAGTGGCAGTATAATGCAGCACCATGAGCTTTTTTCCTTGGCTGAGGCAAAAGCTTCCCAAATTCTGCATGGAGGGATTTCCAGAGCACCAGAGGACACTAACCCTGCACCGAGAGCTGGGGGCTGGGGACAGCTGAGCTATGGTGACATTATTAAAATATTGGCAGCACATCACTGCCTTAGGGATAGGATGACTGCATTTTGATAAAGGCAGGGCAGAGCAAGGATGAATAACTGTTCTAATGCAGGGAAATGCACAAGAAAGGAGCAGCATGTGGGATTGAACTTCCAGGGAGATGAACAGAAGACCACAGATTTTCCTGACACTGCTGGTATGCAAATCAGCTCTACCACATTATGAGAATCTTCATCAGATTCCTGGTCTCCTGGAAGGTGTCCCTGCTCCAGTGGAAGTGTCTCCCTCATGGCAGGGGAGCTGGAACTAAATGACCTTTCAGATCCCTTCCATTCCATGATTCCATGATTCTTTGAGATCTCTGCACAGGCCCAGACAACTTTGCCCAATATCCTTTGGCTGAAAGTGCAGATTTTTTGCCAGGAAATGCCGACTTTAGGCTGAACTGCTGCTAACTGTGCTCAGTGTGGGAAAGGAAGGTCCCTGCTGCTGCTGTGCTGCCACCTGCCATGGCCTGTTGGGGATCAGTCCCTCGGTCCTTCACGTCCTCGGGCTGGTTAATGAGCTGCCCTGGGCTTCCTGCCTGGCAGCAAACAATGCCACTTCCCCAGCTCTGGAGTCACCAGTGACTGAAGCAGCACAATTATCAAATACTTGGCCTCGTTCCACAGCTGAAATAAAACAGCTGTGTTAAAATGTTGCAATCAAGTTCTTTCTCCGTTATATGACCTAATAAATTAACGGGTGGGAATTGGGCATTGGTGGCTCAGTTTGTCACTAAAATATCCTAATTCCATCAATGGTCTTTTGGATAAATTTCACTGAGTTTGCTTGGTCTGAAAAGAAACTTGGCTGCTCTATGGCATCTGTTCTAGGAGGACTGAGGTGGTGGTCTCTGGGATACAGAAAAGTAGCGAAAAAAATAGAAAATAATGAAATATTTCTGCGAAGAATTGGCTTCACAGAGAAGTGCTGCCTCATCAGTTTAGTGAGAGACACAGGTCAGCTCCTGAGAGCTCTCAAAATTCTCCTGGGTTGGTGTCCAAGGAGCTGGCTGGGTACACTTCATGTGGATCGATGGCTCTGCAGAAAGCCTAACCCAGCATGTGGCAGGACAACCCTTGCTACAACAAACTCAAGGGTGAAAAATGAAACAATTCCAGAGCAATACCTGGTTTGCAAAATTAAAACATTCTTCTGAATTAAGCTAAACAGCATTTTTCTTTGGCTCCTCAAGTATTTTTACTTGCTCTAAGACTGGAAATTTAGCATCCTTCTACACAGATTGGCCTGCCTTAGACACCTTTTAAAACAAAAGATATCTGAATGCTTTTTTTGCTTTTCTTCCTCATTTTTTGTCTATTAGGAGTGCAGCCACCAAAAAAAGGCAGTGTTTTTAAATGGCTTCCAAAGAACATCACTTAGAATTAGGAAGTCTTAGTTTAAAACTGGAAATGAGAACAAAGGAGAAGAGACTTTAAACCCTGCAGAGCTAAAACTCTGTTGTATGGCTCACCAAAATAGATCTCGAGGAAGAAGTAGCCAAAGGCATAAAAATCTGATGATAGATGTTTTTTTTTCAAATGTGCCCGAAATAGGGAGGTCTGCCAGAGGTCAGCAGACCTGGAGGATGATGGACCTTTAAAAGGCAGCACTGTTGAAAGAGAATGTTATAGATGGAAACCTCAGAGGGTTCTTAGTCATAGTCCAGCTATGGAGGAGCTTTGGATACGGCTGCATCCTCAGGCCACTGAGAGTAATGACCTGAGAACTGAATTAGGAATGTTCCCACAGCTGGAGAGCTGGTGCTGGTGTCAGAAAGATGAGAATTGCTAGAAAAGAGATTAAAAAACCCACCAGCCTCCTGGAGCTAAAATTTAGCACTTCATGATATGGTTCAGGGGCGTGGTGGTGTTCAGTCAAAGGCTGGACTTGATGGTCTTGGAGGTCTTTTCCAACCTTAGTGATTCCAAAGTGGGAAGTCGTGTTTTTGGAAGAAATTGGTGGTTGTATGAAGAACTGCCCTGGCAGACTCAGCTTTCATTTGGACAATGGGAAAGATGTGCTTGAAAGCCAGGTTATTGTGTAGTAGGAGAAAATTACCTCCTGGGATAAGAAATAAAGGGTAGAGATAAAGGGACTGATTTCAGAATACAGGGAAAAGGAGTGCAGTTTGTGAGGGCTGTGCTCTGTGAGCTGTCCTGTAAAATTTGTACAAAAATAATCAGGTATAGGAACTTAGGCATAATTCAGAACAGTAAAGCATTTGGAGCTTAACTAAAAGAGCAGTAGATGCCAATGTTGAGTATGTCAAAGGAAGTGTACCTGGGGAGGAATCACCCCAGGCACCAGGACGTGCTGGGGGCTGCCCAGCTGGGAAGCAGCTTTGCAGAGGACTCAGGGATCCTGGTGTTTCTGCTTTCTGTTCATTAAATGTATTTGTGCCTCTGTTTCATGGTTGGCTTAAAATACATGCATGCAAAGTGCAAAAGATGCCAGAAATGCTAAGGGACAGAAAGAGTGGCAGTGAATTAAAGTATTCGTGTTTCATGTCAGGTAGTTCTGACACACGGTCTAGATTCATATTCATAAGAGAGAAAAATGTATTTCATACGTCCTAATACTGAGCAAGAACAAAATGCAGCTACTAATTTGTAAACTTTTATGTCTTTTATTTATTGAGCCAGTGTGTGAAGTATTTCCTTTCTCCTGTTTAATGAAAATCTCCACATTTTTTTGTGCAACTCCAAAATTGCTGTGAACAAAATGCAACATGGGGAAATGATCAGTGCTGTTTCAGAAGGTTTAACTTTGGTATTAAACATGGATCATAAATGTATCAGTGAGGACAGAAACCTTCCTAAGTCATTCCCTCCTAAATACCTAAACTTCTGGATCTTCAAGAGCGAGGAGAGAGAGCCCTGAGCAGCCAGCAAGTACAAGACCCCCCTTGCCAGAGTATCACCAATCTGTGCCCGTGGTGCTATTTTACAGCTCCAGTTGACTTGTAACATGGCAACTGTCTCCAAGCAACTGTGAGAAATACCGGGATGTACAACCGGGATACAAAACCGGGATGTGCCACCGGGATACAGAGCCCGGCGGGGACAGGGATGGTCAGGCAGCCCTGCACCCCTTCCCACCCAGCCTTGGCTCCTGCCTCCTGCTGGAAAAGGCTCCAGCTGCCTTGAAGGTGGCCCTTTCCAGCAGGAAGCAGTTATCCCTGCAGGTGGGAGATGGGATTGGGCCATCAGCTGCCCACGTCAGTCATTTTGCCAAAATAACTCTTCATGTATTAATCGATTCAGCTCCCTCGTCTGTGCCAGTGGCACTTGGCAAAATGGTATTTTTGTGGCCAACTGACTCCAAACAAGCTCTCAAAACCAAAACAGAATAGCTGTAGATTTAATCTAATTCACTACAATCAATATGCAGCAAAGAAAGAAAATTTATGTGTTTAATATCATTTCTCCCCAGCTGCTTTATCAAATTGCAAAACTAGCAATATATGTAGGAAACGTCTTCTTTTAAAGGTAATAATGTGCATTTGCAGTCCTGGTCCTTCTGAGGAAGCTCATCATTTTGTTATTTGCTGTATTATGTTTCATTTAGGACCCATTCCAACCGTTGTAAAAGCTGCAGGAATGTAGCAATCCACTGCCACCAGTTTAATTCCAGCAGAATATCTGGAACCCTTTGTGGAAGGGAATTGTAATCTATGAAATACTTCTAACAAAAATCTAGTAACAAAAGAGGGTTTTTTCCCTTTATGGTGTAACTTTTGTAATCATTCGTGTGACTGTTGATTTGGGGTATTCCAATTTTGAAGAAGTGTTTTGAGATTAAAAGCTTGAGCCTTTTCTTAGGGGGAATGGAGACCTGGAAAGAGGGAAAAGGAAAGGAAAGCAGCAAACACGAGGTTGCTTTTTGGCTGTTAGTTTGCCGTTGTTTCTTTTCCACAGAAAGATTGTCAGGTTTGTGGGTGATGCTGGGACATGCACTGTAAGGTTTGCCTTGCTTTTCCTCATTTATTCCCTTTTTTTCTCTTCCTAAATTCTAAGCAGTCTGCAGCAAATGTGCTCTGTTAGTGACCACACATTAACAGCAGATGCCTCTCCTCCCGTTTTACAGATGCTTTACAGCACTGACACTCATCAGTGCTATTCAAACCAGAGGTACTGCTTTACTGATCTGAATAACTCAACCCAAAAACCTCCCTGAAACACGTTTAAATCACAGATTTAACTGCCTTCTCCAGCTGTAATTATTTAAAAGGAAGTAAAAGCTTCTGGGTAGGAGAACGTGGCAGATCATGCTGCAGAAACATCAATGTGCTGACAGCTCTTCATGAGTACTAACTCCTATGATTAGCCTCTTTCAGACCATAATTTAAATTATTCATTAAAAAAAAAAAGAAAAAAGGTTGTTGTTGTTATGTTGTTATGATGATGATGATGATGATTATTATTATTATGTTCATTTTTTATTGGTGACATAAATGGCACACAGTCAGCATTTGGTGCACACCCACTACCTTGGAACTATCCATGTTTTCAAATTGGCCCCATCACATTTGAGAGGAAATGGCCTCGACTTGTGCCAGGGGAAGTTTAGGTTGGATATTCAGAAAATTTTCTTCACTAAAAGGATGGTTCAGCCCTGGCACAGCTGCCCAGGGCAGTGGTGCAGTCCCCATCCCTGGAGGGATTTAAAATCTGTGTGGATGTGGCACTTGGGGGCATGGGTTAGTGGTGGCCTGGGCAGTGCTGGAGGGATGTTGGACTCAGTGATCTTTTTCCAACCTGAATGGTTCTATAATTCTATGAAAACATATACATACATACATATATATATATATATATATATATATATATATATATATATGTATGTATGTTACTTTCTGCTTGACAAAGAGATTTGAACTGCATCCCACCCATTCCATGATTAGATCTCCATCCTGAGAATATGAGATATATATATATATATTTTTTTTTTTTTTTTTTTCTCTTTCTGTGAATACAGATTAAGCTGCTGGGTTTCTCCTTTTCTTCCTCTGGAATATTTTCTGTGTCCTGAGGGAAAAAAGGCAGTTCATTCCCCCTTGCTCTGGGTAGCAGCAGGAGAGGGAAAGCTGCTGGCTCCTCGGGCAGTCGGCAGCCTGGGGTGCTCCAAGTGAGGGATCAGGAGAGCTTTTTGGGGCCCTCCAGGGCTGGCACTGCAGGGAGCAGCGAGCAAGCCCAAACGTGCTCCTCTCCTGCCCTGGTGCTGCCCACAGGGAGAGATGGAAAACGTGCTGCCAAGCTGGAGCTCCGTGGCCCACTCCTTCCCTTCTCCTCCTCCTGCTCCAGCCCCATGCTGGCACCTGGAATAAAGCTGTCACCAAACAGACGAGTGTCCCTCGAGTGACAGGCTCAGAGGGAGCTGGGGTTGTTTGGCTGGAGAGGAGACAGCTCCATGGAGAATCTGCTGCTGTGGCCTTTCAATCCTTAAGGGGGGCTCATGGGAAAGAGGGGGACAGGTTTTAGTGGGGGAGCAAGGGGGGATGGTTTCAAACTAAAAAAGGGTTGATTCAGAGTAGACACGAGGGAGAACGTTTTTGCCAAGAGGGTGCTGAGGCCCTGGAATGGATTTCCCAGAGAAGCTGTGGCTGCCCCATCCCTGGAAGTGTTCCAGGCCAGGTTGGACAGGGCTTGGAGTAACCTGGGATAGTGGAAGGTGTCCCTGCCCCTGGCAGGGGGTGGCACTGGATGAGCTTTAAAGGTCTCTCCCAACCCGAATCATCCTGTGATTCTATGATTTCATTTTGGACTCTCAGCTTTCACTACCAATTCCATAGTAAACACTGTTTTTTTCCACACGGCCCCCTTATTTTAGTAGGTACTTGATGTAGTCAGATTCTGATTATTTTACTGTTCTGTTGACTGAGTTTCTATTTATTCACATAAATTTCTCAGCTTTTCACAGACACAGTTTTGATTTCAAGGTGCTTCTTGAATGTCTCCTCCTTTAATCAATCATCTATGAAATTAAATTTCACTATCCAAAAAACCCCGCAAAGACTAATATCTTAAAATGTAGGCTTATCTGTATAGCATCTCTAATTATTTTCATGTATTTTTTCACAAAACAGATCTAGGTTAATGTCAAGTTCAGCTTCCTGCTATAATTTAAATTTTCATGGTGTGTTTTTTAAAGACTGCAATTGATAGACATCTTTTATTGAAAGAGCACCGATTTTGCAATTGGGTAAAAATGTGAAATGCAGCGTGTACTGTAATTATGGAGGTCATGTTAGCTGTGAAGATGTTATTTCTCACTGAAGGCATTTAAAAGTAATATTTTTTAGAAAGTACTACTATGGATAAAAAAAGGTGTGTATAAAAATGAGTAAACTTAATTAACAAGCAATATCCTGCCTGATAATGTAAATGATGACATCACTTGAGTTCTGTAGATGGCAAGGATACTTTATCAGAAGTGTAACTACCTGCTAAAATCAGGATTTTTAATGTTAAATAGCATTTGTTTTGCAGTTTTTGTGCAATTCACTGGTGGCACAGTGTGCACAGTGTTTGCCTCAGTTTTTTACTCCCTCTTAGACATTAGTGACTAGAAATAATCTAGAAATATCTGTACTGTGGCATTTGGTTTGACAACTCCAATTACCATCATTTTTCCCACTTTTCTACACTCAGCTTTTTCTGTTTCAACATCAGAGATCCAAAAGGCAAAGTTGTCCCATTAATTCAATTAAGCTCCTCAGCATACAAACTTTAATGGCTTTAAGTAACTCATTTTGGAGTTCATGTGCATGTGTGTGCTTTGTCTGCTTCGATCTTTTAAAAAAAATTAAAATTAGATATATCTTGAACTTATAAGGCTTTTCTTTTATGGTTTTCCATGTAAAAGGAATTGAAGAAGACAAAAAATGATTTCTTTAACTTCATAATTAGCTGGGTTATGGGGCCAATATTACTATTTCAGAGCTCTGAGGTTTGTTTGTTGGTTGCTTTTGGGCGGTGACAATAATAGGACAGATATGTCATTTGTAGGTGATGTCATCAGCACGACTTTGGAGTACAAGAACCATTTTTAGATGAGCCATACAATGACAGGCAGTGTAGTAACAACTTTTATTTACCCCGTTTTACCTTGTACAGTTTCTTGTGGGATGAAATAGGAGTTTCTCACCAGAACCTACATTTTCGTGTCTGCACGTTGGAGGAGGCAAAGATCACAGAAGTTCACAGTATTCTGAAAGTTTTGCATTATCAAAGTACATTTTGGATGTTTTGAATCCCTCAGTGAACAGCAGTTGAAGTGGGAACTGCTGACAACGAGGTGACAGGAGGCCCACAGCCATCGAAGAATTGAGAGGAGGATTTTGGGGTAGCAAGTGTGGGATCTTAGACCAAAATGTGGTTGTAGCCTGAAGTGAAAGACAAACATCTCTAAGGCATATGGGAAGTGTTGATAGCCAAGCCCAGCTGAAGAAATCCATCTGAAGTCCTTTAAAAGCTCTTCCATACATGACCTATCCACAAGTCACTTACAAGATCTGAAATTAGTCTGTGCTTAATGAACAAGTGGGGTTTACTGCTGCCTTTCTGTGTGCAGTGTGCTATTTGGCATCTAGTGCCTTAATTTTTACAAAATTTGCCTCCCACACTTCTAACACCTCTGGGAAGGCTGCACCTTTTGCTTTGTGGTTCAGCTTGGTGCTGGGGGAATGTGACAGAACAAGGCTGTTTGTCCTCTTCTCCCTTCCACCTCCCCAGAGCACTGTCGGCTGCCGTGGGGAGCATGCCCAGGACCTTGCCATGGATCTTTTCCATCATTCCCTCACAAACACGGTGCTTGGTCCTGTTGGCTGCTAAGAGGCTGAATAGGCCATATTTTCAACATGTTTATTCCATAATTTGCATGTCTCCTAGTGCAAAGATCTGTAAGGGATTATTATGCTGTGTAAAGCTTGTGTTTATATTGGCCATGCTTGCGGTTATGTGGGATTTGCTTCTTCCATGCTGCTAAGCATTTTTATTTTTGTTTTCTTCCTTAAAACTGAATGCAGTCCAGGAGCTGATGGGTAGAGTCTTTATTCAACATCCATCATATCATATCATATCATATCATATCATATCATATCATAGTAGTAAGAAATAAACTCAGATAAATATTATTTGGATGAGCTTTGACTGTCTTTTGGTTTGCTAATCGGATCAAATACCCATTGCATTCTCCCAATCAGTAATGCTGATAATTATTTTAGTTTTATCATATTATTGGCCTTTATCAAAAGAAGTTCATATGATTATTGCACTATATATAATTATTAGTGAGCTGGAGAAAGTAGTTGTGATCATCAGAAGCCTGATTTAACAGTATTCTTTCCTCATAAATATCAAATAATATTTTCATTAGATTGGACATGTACAAGGGAAAAAAAACCCCAACTTTTTTAAAAAGAGGTAGATTTTGGGAAGATCAGATGAAGCAGCCAGAAGTCTCAAACAATGAACTTCTGCTTCTCATGTAAAAGGATGATTGTTGGGAATAGTGTAAGGTATTATTTTTAATCTATGATCTATACATACAGCTGACAAAGACTGCAGTTGTTTCAAGTTCTATATGACTTGTTGTTGGGTTTTTTTCCCAAATAAATATATTGCTGAGATTTACACACCTGTAACTTTTAGCTTCTACTTGTGCTCTGCTAAATGCACAGTGCAAGTTCCAGCCTCCTGGTTACTCTGAACAAGTTTTTTAAATAGTGAAGAAATATTTTGCACAGGGGATCTCGGTTTGATTTACCCTGTAACTCCTGTATTAAGCTTCTTTTGTAGACCAGATGTGCCCTCTTAAAAGGCAGAGTTCCCAGTATTCTGCTTGGGTTGCCTGAGGAATTAGATTTTCCATGAGAACCTGGAGTGCAGGAGCATCCCATATTTTCTTTCCAAAACAGAGCAGCGTCCTACCCAGCAGGGTTTTATTTGGTTGCCTGTGGTCCAATGCCTGCTTTGTTTCAATGCATTTCATGCTGAGGTCCACTGAGGAGAAGGCAGGCAGCAGAAGGGGCTCTCTTAGAATGTGTCTCAGGCCGTATTTTAAATTGGATTAAGGTGAGCACTGTGCTTCCCTTGGAGAATCCTCCCTTGGTCGTGTCCATGCCAGGGGCTGATGCTCGCCCAGTGCTCAAGCCAAACCCCCCACGAGGGGAACAAAGCCCCTCAGCTTGGCAGAACGAGGGGGTTTGGACACACTCTCCTGCTGAGCCTTCCCTCTTCCCCAGGGTAACTCCTCCTGAGCGGGACATGGAGCATTCGAGGCGTGTGTGCTTAAAATACTCCTGTGGTGGCTTTCCCTGGGAGAACCTGAGAACGTTCCGTGAGGTTTAGCACGCAGCCATCGGGGCTGGGGGCTGCGGTGTGTGACAGGCTCCGGGTCACCCGGGGAGCTGCTACTCCGAGCTGCTACAGCAGGCAGGGAGAGAAGGGGGAGCACAGCAGGGAGGTGTCCCTCAGGTGCATCTCACACGAGAGGTCCGAGGTCAGGGGGGATCTGGGATCCCTGTTCTTGTCCTTGGAGGTTGGGTTGGAGCGTGTCTGCCGTGCTGTTCCCCTGCCCCTGTGCCTGAGTTCTTTTTGCTGTGCTCAGTGGTGTTTGCCACTAGGTTACCCAGTGTTTGCTGTCCTTCACAGCTGTAATTACTTTTTGGTGATCCTCGTGCTTTTTGCTAATTTTTTTTTTTTTTTTTAAATTTTTGCCTAACTGTAGTGACAACCCAGATGCTCCAGCTGTTTTCCAGGTTAACTTACTGATAATACTTGGAACTGCAGTAATGCAAAATCCTCCCTGTCATCTTTCAACAGGAGAGTTCTTTTTAGTCATTAAATCTGCTAAATGGATGGTTATCTATTTAAATCAGTTGCCAAAGTAATTAACCCTGAAAAGTAATTCCCCTGCCAAATCAAATCAGGGTTGTTTTTTTCTGAAATTCTTTTTGAAAGACAGTAATTCCTGCCAGTATAGACCAGGGTCCTTGAGAGAATTGTGAAAGCAATTTTAGAGTTGTGCCTTCTTTCAGGCTCGGTGAAAGAAGCAATTGAGTCTCTTTTCTCAGGAAAGATATCCCCAGGCGACCACAGCAAGAGTAACGATAAAGGTGTAAAGGGGGAAAACAGCTCTTTGTTGCATAGAGAGCTTGTCCCACCCCCAGCTCAGCAAGGCACTGATACAATATTTCTTAAAAGAAAATATTAAGCATTGGGGTATCAATAGAGATGAGTACGGGATTGTTTTTTTTTTCTTTTTTTGCCCCTCCCCAAATATTCATAGCTCAGCTCTGAAGCAAAAAATAGCAGAGGAGTGGCACATTGCAGCAGAAAATGAAAGGGGCACGATGGCAAGGCAGGAGGTCAGCGGGGACAGAATATCTGGAGACAGCTGTTGGGCCCTGTTTAGGTTTTTCTCCAGTTATGCAGATTAAAATACGATTTTTCAGAGTTGTGGCACAGTCAGGGATTTTTGAGTATGGAAACTTCCTGCTGTTTGTTTCTGCTGCGTTCCCAGGAAATACAGCTTAACTCATTGCTTTTGTAAATAGGCAAAGTGATAGCAAATGATTATTCCAAACAGAATTGCTGATGAATTGCTGATACCTGAGCACAAATATCCTTTTGAAGCCCTCAGGACTAACTGCTCACCTGAAGGACAGTACTCAGGCCCTAATGGAAAGATGTCCTGGGCCTTCAGGACAGTGCTGATGGCCTCAGTAGGCACAAGTTTTTCTTTGGTCCTCAAGTGAGCCCTGGGCTCAGGAATGTAATAAAAATTTTAACACAAGAACTATGTTTTTTCATAATTAAAAAAAATCCCAAACCACAAACCCCTCTGTTTCCCTAGAACACAAATGTGGAGTCGTGGTGGCTAATTGGAGGAATTCTCTCTAAACTTTTGCCTTTAATTAATATTTTTTTTAATTATCGCAGCTGAAGTCTAAAACCACGATTGTTTTCAGATCACTTTCAGACTTGGAGGGGAAAAAAAAGTCTTCTCTGGTTGTTTTTTTTTTCCTTTTAATTTGCACGTGGGCAGGATGACATTCCCAAGGGAATTTTGTGCTTATACTGCAACATGCAGCACAGCTACTGAAAGTGTCACGGCTTTAATCATGTGTGCCTTCGGAAGGACACCAGCGCCGGATCATTGCCCTCCAAAAGAGACAAAAAGGGAGGAATAGCACGGGATTGCTCCCTTACCTCTGGCTGCTTTCTTTGCTCTGGCTTGGCTGGAGAATTTTCCCTCTCCCTGCCTGTGTGTGGCTGGAAACCACTTAAAGAACGGGCAGCTGCAGTGTCAGCTCCTGCTGACATTTGCACTCACAAGAGGCCTCGTGCATTGATCTGGGGTTGATCTCACTTGCAGTGACTAAGGCTAAGTAAAGTCCTCATGTTCAGTTCAGCTTCTCAAACCAGACCTGAATTCTCTTCCCTGTTTTAATACTGCAAAAGCTTTGAGGCTCATTGGACTTCAACCCTGTATGTCCTCAACGGGTTGGGACTCGATGGTCTTGAGGGTCCCTTCCAACCCCATCCATTCCGTGCCTCCAAGTGCTTTAACTAAAAGATTTGGAATTAAGGGAGTTGGTTTGTTTGTTGTTTTTTTTCTGGAATGCAGAACATCAGAGTCACTGGGTTTGTCATGGTGCAGATAACGCGGGCTGGGGCCTTGTTGGAGGCAGCACAGGCGGCAGCGAGCAGGTGGCAGGACAGCTCTGGGATGTGTGGGCTCTGTAACCCGGGAACAATGTGCTCAGCAGGGCAGATACTCTGCAGGCTCCAGTTTTGTTGTTGTGCTTGCTTAAATCCACTTATCCACGTCCTGTGAGGCCTCGGGTCACTCCAGAGGCCGGAATCACAAGCTTGGAAGACATAAAAGGGGGCAGGTCCATGGGTGAGTCTCAAGACCTGTTCAAATGCAACTTGTGGGACAATCAGCGGCTCCGGACTGAGAGTGCACATGGGGAAGACCATTGAAAATGAAGTTCAGGGAAGATGGGATGGAGCTCTGGCTCCCTATGGTGATTTCTGTGAATCTTGCTAACTCATTTTTAGCTCAAGCAGGTAGACCACAGACTCCTGAGAGACACTGACTTACCTTCAGGTCTGAACTCTTATCCTTTTCTTCCCCCAAACTGGAATGCTGTGCCATTTGTGCAGATGTTTTTCCTTATTCTATTAAGTAACGCAACAGAACAACTGGTTACATCTGTTACTGCTCAATTAAGCTTTTTAGGTCACTTTTCAGAGGACAGCAGTGGCTTTCCAGAGTACTGAATCCATTGGTATGGCATTGACTCAAACCTAAGCAGGGGATTTCACCATTTTGTGTGGCTGTTATTACTGTTCCATGCCAAAGTGTACAAAACTTGACACATTTTTCTTTGCTCTGCTGCCTGTTCTCCTAATCTTTATAACTATGAATTTACAGTGCATAAGCACACAAAAATAAAGTTAAAGGCTGCCTTTTGCTGCATTCAGATATGAAGAACCTAATTAAGTAGGTGGTTAAGGAAATAAAAATTGTAACTTGTTTCTATAGATACTACTGTGAGCTGCCATCTATGCCTGGAAGGAGATTTATTCGTAAAGATCTTGACTTCTACCAAATGTCTTGCACTGGCCTAAAAACACATTATTTAACTTTGGGATTTGATGTGATTTCCTTTATCCACATCCAACACATAACACAAGGAATAACTTCCCACCTTTGGTGTGAACACAGTTCTTTCCCTGGGTATTGACTTTGACCTTATCCCGACCTAATGAGAACACCAAAGAGGTAAAAATGGAAGGTAAAACCTTTAGAAAACTACACATGTACTAGCAGTTTTAACTTGTGATTTCCATAGTTGTTAGCCCCTGGTTTTGACATTATTTTAGGCTGTCTTTATTTAAGGAATAACAGCCCTTCAAAATATGTCACATTTAAAACACGGGTGACAAAAGAGTTTCTATTTCCAGAAAAAGAAATGTTAGGTTTTTTAAGTTTCTCTGCACCAAAAAAATAATCATATAATGTTAAATCTTGCATGTCCCAAGCTGTGATTTGGGGGTAGCTCATTTGTTTTCACTGGCTTCTTTGACAGGAGAAGGGAAAGTCTTCTGGATTCTATTTTTAACATTAGAATGCTATTGTGATTCTTGCATTTAATTCACTACCTGGTGGGAAGAACATTGAATTTTTTCCCCATCACTGTAGTATATCAAGCTTTTAAATGCATTTCTTCTGTGCTTTCCTGCCTAGAGATGTTTGATAAAATGTGGATGGGTTGACAGACAGACAGACCAAGGGATTGATTTATTTGGGTGTAAACATAATTTATATAGGTCTGTAGGTACACTCCTATCTACATATGTGCATACATATGTATCAGAGAAAGCAACACATTTTTTAGACAATAGAAATTGCGAGGTTTATATTCTTCTGGAATTGTAGGAAGGCATTTTTGCTTTTTGATTGTGGTCTGATGGCATCCCAGTCTCCAGGATGTCAGGTTTCCAGGAGAGAACATGCATGTTCCTTGAGACAGCTGGTAGGATCTAGTAATGTTTGAGGGCTAAAAATCTGAGTCTACTTAACAGCCTTCCCAGTTTGCTTCCATTCCCATTTCCAGGGTGTAAATAGCATTTTAGCGTTCTGATACTGATGATAATCTGTGCTCACGTTACTATTTTACAGCTAAAAAGGTGGTGATTGTGTTCTCCTGCTCCCTAGTTCTACCTGTGCCTAAGCAGAAATGTCATTGAACGCTTCATTTTTGTCAGGGCTTTCTAGAGATGATGATGTATCAAAGCACAGCCTCAGCTGCATTTCTAAACTAACCATATGTCCATTGAGGACCTGCATATGTTTAGCAAGCTTGGTTGACTTGATCCTTAAGCAAGTCTCAGCAGCAGTTTATAGTAGAGTTTTAAAACGTATTAAATGTGGGGAGATGCAGATAGTGGCTAAAATTGTTGGTAGTAACTAGCTGGGATGGAAGGAGCTGACCCTGTGGACCTGCCTTGCAAGTCTTGCCAGGGATTGGGATGTGCAGCTTGACAGAGTGAGAAGACACTTTGAATATTCCCAGTTTGGAGGAGTAGGATGGTACCTAGTGGAGGTGGTTCTAGACTGCACATATTTTAGCTATAGCAACGGAGATTTTTGTCTCTTTACTCCTACTTCTAGTGTTTTCTGAATACTCTCTAAATGCCCGTGCAGCAGCAGTGAACCTTGATTAAATGATGGAACATAATGGAATGAACTTAACAGCAAGGAAATTATTACTGTTTCCAGGGTGTGTTTTCATGGTAGGTGTGGTACACGGTGGAGATCCTGGATGTGGATATTGACAGGGGAGACCTTTGATCTGCCACATCTTTATCAAGCAAGCTGAAAGGGAAAGCTGTCTTCAAAGCTGGTAGGCTTTACGGCTGCCACAGTTAACCTGAAGCTTGCTAGAGTTAGATAGGAGCTGCTCCATTTTAACACTAATTTTATAAGTATTGTGTTTCCTACTCATTGCTAAGGGAGCAAAAGCACTTTTCTAAAAAGCTAGACCTTTGCATGGTTATCTGTAACCGACTAAGAGAATTTTGAAAAAGAGGTTGCACTGTAATTTTATTGCTCATGTGCTGCTGTCAGGGAAGGTTTTACATTCTGCTCATGCACAGAGTGTTTTGTGTGTGGAGGTTTTAGAATGTTTATGTTGCCATTCCTTATAAAAAACCCCTTGTTTTCCAACTGGAACGTGCAAAGACCTTAATTTAGACAACTAAATACAAACGATTGACTACATCTTGAACACGAGAAAATAACCCTGGCAGCACCTACTCTTCCGTCACCTGCACTGCTGGTGATCATCTTGGTACCTGGTTTCTGTTATCTAGACAATCTAGAGTGATATTTCTTGTACTAGATCCTGTGCAGGTCAGGGCTGTGCTGTAGAGGCTGCAGAGTTATTTATTGCGTTTTGGGGAAGATTTATTTTACTCGTGACTTGGAAACGTCTCTTTCGATGGGTAGGAAGACCAGCTCTGCTTTGTAAGGACACAAAACATTTCAGCAAGAGCAGAATTTTTGGGATTGACATCTTCAGGTCCCATGCATCACCTTCCACAGCAGCAACAGGGAATGGCAGGACGTTGGTCTGGAGCTGGGCTCTGGGGAACTGTTCATTTCTTTGCTTTATGGAAGCTGTGGGGATTTGTTTCATTGCAGCTTTTGAGCCTCGTATTTTTCTGTAGGGAGAGGAACTGTATTGGAACCTTAAACTGGCAGCTTTTACTTTCAGCAGTCAGAGGCAGGTTTCAATTTCACTGCTGGATTTTTTTGGGTTGGTTTAACTGTTCCCTGAGGCAGGTGTGGTCTCTGTTCAGGGGTCTTGTCTTTTCTAACACTTTGCCAAATGTTTAGAGAAAACAACTTGTCTCTGCGTCCTGGAGTGAGATATTTGCTGCAAAAAGGGAAGGATGGAGGAAACAGAGGCGTGTGGGACAAGTTTCTTCACTGCTGTATGAAATAAATCAGGCTTTTTCTTTCTTTGGGGATAACTATTAAGCTGAAGGTGGGTTTTTTAGTGATTTTATTGATAAAAACCGGGTAGGCATGGAGCCACAGAGGAACATACAGACCATCCCTAAAGCAGGTTTCTAATCTAGGGAAAAGAAGTAAATGTTTCCTCATGTGTCAAGTACTTCAGATTTCCCAAAGCTGAAGCTGACAATGAAATGCTTACTTCTAATATCCATTTCTTGGAACCTGACTGCTACTGTGGCAGTAGTTCCACTCAGCTGCCTAATTTCATGTGACTTCTCTGGAATATTATAACCTTGATTTTGAAGTTAAGAGCTCTATTCCTCCTATTACCAAGCAGCCTGACTTAAATAATTTCATAGGAACAGAAAGTTTTTTCTCTAGAACTGAATCTACAAGTCCATTAGTATCCTGATAGAAGAGTGGGAAAAAAATTTGAACAGGTGTTTCCACAATGACTTTTTTTCTAGGAAAAAATCTTACGGACATTTCCTTGAGTCCTGGAGATGCCATTTAATATGGGTCTACATTTTAGTAGTCTAATAGTCTCCATTTTAACATATTTTCTTGATCTTTTCATGAGGAATTTAATATTATTTTTGTTTCTCATATTTTTTTGCCATTTTATGGGAGATGGCGAGATAGGGGACATTAACAAAATGCACTTCTGCTAATGGGTGATGCCATTTCTGCATGTCAGTGGAAAAGCCTGGGTGGCTTTTTGCTTTAGTCCAGGGGCTACTGTAGCAGTTTTAAAGAAAGAAGCTAAGAACTTGTTTTTGGAATAAAGTGGCATTCCCAAGTGGCTGAGATTGTTCATGGGGTCTTGTTAGAACCCCAGGTTCTTCTTCCACACATCTGGGACATTTGTAAAATCACCATTGTGTCATTAGATTGAGCTCCCAGCCGTGTTTGTTGTGGAAACACCAGCACTAATACTTGGGTGAGCCTCAAATTTCACTAGAAAACTCCTGCTGCTGGCTTGATGCTCCTGCTCCTGTGCCTGTTGTGATGCTAAAGGTGTTCCACAGAATAAATTCAGTATTCTCCTCCTCTGTCCTGCAGCATCCTCGTGCTGTGGTCACAGCAGCCGGACAGGGACAGTTCTGCCCCTTGCTTGACATTGCTACTGTGGCCACATTTTCAGTGCTGTTGCCACTTTGCTGACATGAAGGAGCTTTTGTTTGCTCAGTGAGTTTGAGCTGTTTGCTCAGAGATGATGCTCTGGAGCCAGCAGAAAAGCTCCTCTTATCAGCATTTCCTATCCCGCTGCTGAAGGGGCTCTGCTGACGCGGCGCTGGTGCTGTGAACCCTGTAATGGAACGCACGCAAAATTAAACTGGAAATTAGGGGATAATGGAAGAATTTTTAGGGAAAGTGCAGCTCAGTGGTAAATAAGTGGTAGATTTGAGTCTGCTCCATGCTGCTGTTCTGGTAGGTTTAACAGAGGTTCGTGTTCCTATCTCTGTGCAGGAAGTAATGGAGCGTGAACTGGAGCGTACAGGAAAGCAGGAAAGCCTTCCCTGAACTCAAAATGCTTTTTTGTGGGGAAAGGATGAGGGCAGGCAAAGCTTAGAAGTGCAAGAACCAAGTGGTAAATTGGAAGGTCTCTTATGAAGCAGTCTGTATTTTCATACCATCGAGTTTATAAATAAATGATGACAATAATTGTCTGAAGCTCTGCTCGTATCTGGACAATGATCATACCCTGTTGGCTTGTATCTGCATTACTAAGAGTATGTAAAGTTCTTAGATGATGTATTGGCCATCTTGTACTTTTTGGTATTTTTTCAGAAGGCAAACAGGCAGTAGAGATTCAAAATCTGAGATGCAAGCAGGGATTTCACTACGAGAGCTCAATTTCCAGCCCCAGTGGATGACAAAAATCCTGATTTATGGTGAATTGAACTCAGAGTGTGTGACCTGGTTCTTCTCTGCTTGTGTGACATAATCAGGGGTATTTTGAATACACTTGGGATGTGATCTGTGTGTGTTTCAGATCATGCTACTTTCCACAAAGCCTATTTGCTCGGTATGAAATATTTACACATCATTCTACACAAAGATTTGTTAGTCATACATAATGCAGAGTGTTGAGTCTTTGGCTGTGTTAGCATCTGCCATCTTAGCTAGCAGTAGGCTTGCTAATTTAAATATTTTAATGAATGAGTCATAACCTTTGTGTGAGAGCACCAAAATTATGATTGTCATTTTATTACATCCACCAATGTATTTTTAGCAAAAACCCCTTGATTTCAGAGATCAGTGTGAGGTGTTCAGAACAGTTTTATGTAGGAGCCAATTTGTAAACTGGTGGAATTCACTTTAATAAATGTGTAGGACAGATATATTAGATAATAAATACCCTACTACTGTATTTTCATCAGATATATTAAATGTTCTGCTTTATCATTTGACCTTTGGATGGAGTTGCAAATTGCTGATGGGTGAGATTTAAAATCCTTCAGATCTAGATCTCAGGTGGAGAGTGGCTTTTTAATCAGAGGATGTTTTTCCCTCTGTCACACGCAGGAGTCAAGGAAAATGTTACTTCCAAAAGCAGCAATCATCCTTTTAAGCCTCCTGAGCCTTAGAAGTGCCACCAGAAAATTCGATGTGCTTGTAAATAGGTACAGCAAAGCCTTCACTGTGATTAGCATGGATTCAACTGAAAGGGATTTGTACATTTCTCTGTTATTTAGGACTAGTGGTATAAGAAAAACACTTGTCACAGTCATTATCTTACAGCTGAACAGCAGAAGAGCCAACAAGTAGCACCTAGAGGTTAGCAAATATTTTAGGAAGTGCCTTTTATGTTGAACAGTCAGGTTTTACTGGCTTGAGCTGCATTATAGGCCATGGGCATCCCAAGGATTTTGCCAAAGGATTGTTTGTCTCATTTGTGTTGCACAAATAAGGAAGAAGCCTGTTTGTCTGGAAGCATCAGGGGTTGATTCTGAAGGATGCTTGCTGCTTAATTGGTTTCCTTATATTCTGATGCATAATTATTCCCTCATACCCCAATAGGTTTTGATGCCCCACTTACTTTAATTGTGAAGTACCAGAGGCACTGCATAAATAAAAATAAATATCCAAAGGCAGTTCATAAATACATCCCTACCCTTAGATGCCTGCACAAGATTTAGGTGTCTTGGAATTCTCGGGCAAAATGTCGTTAGAAATCCTGCTCTCAGCTGAACAGTTGGGCTGTTTTATGATAAAATGATTCTGTGAATCAAAAAGATACTATGTTGTTGCAACACAAACCTATGCAATATTGAGAAATGCAACTAAGGTTTGTTTTTTGTCTTTTTTTTTTTTAATGGACAGGCGAAGTCTAAGCAATGGCTCTGCTTGGAGCCATAAACATAATTCCTCCTTTGCAAACACGTGTCTAACAGGGACATCAGACTTCAAGAACAATGTGGATCGTGTAAAGAAAATTTACATTTTGTTTATTTATTTCCTTTTCAAATTGCTTCTTTTACCATGTGGCAGCAGGTTTGATGATAACAAGGCGTGTGTGTTCTGGAGAGCAAGCTTAATTAGCTGCTGAAATTATGTCCCCTTTGTAGCTGCTTTGTTTATTTCTTTTTTTGATGCTGGGAGAAGAAAGATTCTGCCCTTGTTGCCCACCAGAGAATGCCAGCAGGAAAAGATAAAGTTTTTATTTGCAAGTGTTTTTTTGTGGAAGATAACTCGCTCAGACTCCAGACATCTGCTACGGAGTAAAAGTGAAGAGAGGTTCCTGCACTGTGACTGAGCTCCCCCATTTTTGGAAGGAAAGTTTGCAACCCCCCATGGATTTTATATTTGAGTAGGTTACTGTGTTAGAACAAAAATGTGTTCAAGGAGTAGGAAAGAAAAGTGTTTAAGGAGTAGGAAAGGACCCTGCTGGGGAGGATGAGTGGATGGTGGCCTTCACTTCTTCACTGGCTCCTCCTCAGTTCCCCTGCCTGACTGCTTTGCTTCAGGGGACAGGGGGTTTGTTGTTTGATTTTGTGATGTGGAGCTCATTTCTTCTAGTGCCTGAAAAGGTTTAGTGCTGAAGAAGTGCCCAAAGTAGGCTCAGAATGTGTGCACTGGATCTTGCTGGCAATTAAGTAAACCCAGGAGTGGGATTGAGACACTCTGCCCGTCTCTATAGCTTTGTCTTTTACTTTACGTGCAAATTTGGTTCAGGTCCCATTTGTCTCTATCACTCCTTTAAAGAATTCTTTGCCACACCTGAGGCCTTTAACCATTTCTGATGAGCAAACTCACTACATTTTTATGTTGGTGAAGTGATTTTTTTGTTACAGGACTTATTACTATAGGAAACACACTGCACTTGGGTCTCATCAGAGATATTCATAAATTGAACCTTGGGTTGAAGATTTTGTGAGACTGATGGTTAATAAATGAGAGGATTATTATTAACCTAGCAGGTGAATTTGGCTGTGTGTAGTATCTGACCTGAGGAGTCACAGTTTCCTCTTATGCAGGCTTAGTGTTGTACATCTCATTTTAAGGATGATTTTTCCACCTTCTATATTTACATCCCTTCAGTATGAATTTCTCTGGACAGAAACAGTTTGTGGCACAGTACCAAACATGTGTGAGGTGTGTGAGAGTGTGGCAATCCTCCTCCTGTTCCAAGTACACGCTTCCTGCAGGCCGGAATCTGTAATTTAGCAGAGGAAATTGCTGGCCGGTGGGATTATTGCTTCAGATGCTTCCAGGAGTAAAATCAAAGGGTGAGAAAGAAGGGGCTGAAAATTTAAACTACCTCCCATTTGCTTGGAGATGAGAGGGAGGAAAAAGGGAGAAGTAAGCCCTTAAGTTCATATTTTAAGTGATGCCTCCTTGCCACTCCTACATGGGTTTCTATGGAAACAGAAGCAGAAACTGGGCCATCGGCAGCCAAGAATCCATTTACACTTTAAATTTACTGCTTGAGCAGCCATGCAGTTTTCTTGTCCAAATTAAACCATAATGGAGTAACACATGCTAAGTAAATTGGGGGGAGGTTGAAAACACCAAATATTAAATATCTTCCATGGATATGGCAAAAGCCCCTCCACCTTTTTTTCTGAAAGGCCATCAAGTGACAGGTCAGATTATATTTTATAAAGAAGCTGCTTTCTTGTGGCTTTACAAATATGCATTGGAAGTATATTAAGCAAGTAGTTACGTTCTCTCCTTTAGTTAGGGATATGGTTAACTCTCTCAGGCAGTGTGGCTGTTTCAGTACTTGGGATGCAGAAAAAACCAAGCTGCACTTTCCTTACTGCTCATCCTCTAATAAATAAATGTGGTGACATTCTCAGGCACTAACACGGCTCGTGGATGTTGGACAACCACATCTGATATTTATTCAGGCCTGATTACAAGATAAGGCCAGCTTAGATGGGGTCCTGAGCAACCTGGTCTGGTGGGTGACATCCCTACCTGGGCTGGGGGTTTGGGACTTCATGATCTTGATGGTCCCTTCCAACTTAAATTGTTCTGGGACTCTATTACAGAAATGCTTCTACTGCTTGGGATAAAACTGTTGTCAGATACTTGCCACTCTTAGAAACTTTCCTCAAGTTATTAAGCACTTGCTGAACCTGTTTGAGTTGATGTTTTCTGTCTTAGTTGGTTTTCCTCTTTTTGTTGATATTTTTTTTTTAATTCGGGTGAGCTTTGAGTGCTCCTATGCTTTTGAGCAAGAAGTTTTCTTTTGAAAACATGCCCAATTATGTGTTTGGTTCTGTTTGTCAGTTCTCTAACTGCGCTTGTTCCCTCAGCTGACTTTCTGAAATCTGGTGGAAATCCCAGACCTTTTTCTCCAGTGCCCATGAAGCTGGATGGTGGGCACAGCTGGAGTAAGGGAGCAGGCCTGGCTGAACCACGGCCTTACGAACAGCCATGGAAGAGGGACAGGAACTGGAGAGAAACAGGGATAACCCAGGAACTGCATCTGTATGGGAGGAAGGGTTAGGGAAGGAGAGAGGCTGAACTAGGGCAAGGAGTAGGAAGAATGGATAGAGATAAATGGGATGCATCATGAGGGGCAGAGCAGGTGAAATTCCCAAACAACAAAGAAAAAGGAACGAGGGATGAGTAGAAGGGAAGTGGGACTGAGGATAAACTGGGAAGACTGGGACTGGCAGAAGATGGATGCTAAGCCTGTGCTAAAAAGTCTGAGGAATGGAGAATTGGCAAGGAATATGATTCTAGAGTGAGAAAGCGCCTGGGAGAAAGTTTGGTATGAAGTATCTTCAGAGGCTGAAGTGGCAGCTAAGAGAAATGCCAGAGAGCCAGAGTTTGGTCTGTGTTTGGGAGCCCTCCCAGCCTATTGCCACGTTCTCCCTGGGGGCTGGACCAAGTGAGAGCTCCAGTCCCTGCAGGGCTCTTCCCTCAGCCCTCTGGCAGGGCTTCTAAAAGGGTACCAGTGCCGTGGATTTCCTGTGTGGGCCTCAACATTGTGGCAAAGTACAAGAGTCTGTTTTGCCTTTGTGGACCTCATTTCCATTCATACTTCTTTTTTTTTATTTTTTTCCCGAGCAGTTGGTGGCTTTTGGGTCTCGCTGACACCAGCGGAATATGCCAGTCATGAAGGTAGCGAGTGCTGGCAGGCAGAGCAACTGTTTTGACAGGCCAGGAGATGTGCAAAGAAAGTGTTCCTCCATTTTCTCCTGTTCCTGGTCAGGGATAAACACTTGTATGGCACAGGGGGATTCCGCTGTGTGGGGATTCCAGAGCTGCTGCTGCTGCTGCTGCTGTGTTTGCTTGTGGAGCACATGGAAGGGTCCTGCTCTTATAAAAAAATGAGAGGGAAAAGCCAGAAGCACCCAGTGTGTGTGGAAGGAAAGAAAGACCAATCTGCAGACATGAGAAGAGAGAACTCATTAAAGATGTCCAGCATCAGAGCCACAGTGAGTTAGAAATGTTTTGAGGGATGAAATGCAAGGATCACTTCACAGGCTCAGAGCCACCTGAGAGATCTGAGTCAGTGGGGGCTGATGGCAAGGGTAGATAGATTTGTTAGGAGAAAATCTATATAACAGTGTTGACAGCTAAAGGAGGCAATACAAGCCTGTGTTTGAGGAACAGAAAAGAGGCAATTTATTGTTATTACTGCTGGAACAAGTGGTACAGCCAGAGTCTGGCTGAAACAGATATGACACGGAGTGAAAAATGCTGCAAGCCATTGCAGCTTAGGTGAACTTTAGTGGGATTCCTCTAGAGAAATAACTCAGAGTCATGAAATGGTTTTGAATGTAGTTTTAAAAGAGTGATGGCACTAGGAGAGGCTTGGGATGTTTTATTTTCATGAGGAGGAGATGGCAGGTTTCTGTGGGGACTGCATATTGCCCAGATACCTGCAGGATTATCAGCCATCAAAATTAAACGTGCAAAGCACAGTTAAAATTAGAAAGTCAGCAAAGGAGGCTGTGGAAATCTGTAGGATTTGGGGGGAAATTAAAAAATGTTCATTCCTGTTGATATTCTGGGTACATACAACACATTCATAGCTCTCCCAACATGTAGCATCCCTTCTTCTTTGAGTCTGGAGAGAGAAAGGAGTGCTTTGTGCCAGCTTAAAGTAGCGTTGATGCCGTGCGTGTGGGTGACCAGGTGCCTGCTGAAAATGAGCCTGGCAGTCAAATACACAGCTGGTAAACAGCATTTATGGTGCTTAGATTTCTCAGGAGTCAGAGTATAGGCCAGCAGGAAAGATGAGTGGTGAGCATGACATCTATACTCAGAAAATGTGAGGCAGGTGCTGGTTTTCTGATTTGGTCAAATCTGTGGGAAGTTTTAACCCAGAATTTAAAAAATGATAGGTGGGAACCTGAAAGTGAATGGGAAGCAAATGGGAACTGGTATAAATGGATTTTTTTTTTTTTTTTTGTGCTGGTTTGGGAAGACTAAAGGCAGAGATTAGTGCAGGAGAGTCAATCTTTATGTTACTTTAGCATTCCATGAGAAATTATTGTTGAAGGTGGAAAAAAAATGGATAGGAAGATGGCTAAGGGGTCAACTACAAGCAGCTGTGAACAAAATACAATTTTCAGGATGGATAGAGATTAATGATTTTGTGCCATGATTAGAAGATATTATTCTTCTGAGGTGTTTGCTCATTAAATTTTGGCTAATGTGAAATTGAGAGGATTTTGCTCAGATGGGGAAAAAACTCATCATGCAGGGCAAATACAAGGGAATTGCCATCTGGATAGGTGGATATGGAAAAGTTACAGGGCAATGGTCAAAGCTGTGCCCCAGTGATGAGAATTATAAACTGGGGGTGGTGGGGAGATATTGGAGCTGGAGATACTGGGCTGTGAGGGGGGGCTGCAGCTGCAGAACCTGGGAAGCAGCAATTCCACATACTAACAGCTCAGCTTGTGCCCTGCCTCGTGCCCTCTTTATCCCAGTCTGGATTCTGAGAAAAGGCTTCCGAGTTGCTTGGTCTATGCTGTAAAAGAACTTCTTTCTTTCTTTCTTTTTTCTTTTTTTTTTTTTTTTTTGGAAAATATGCTTTAAATTCCAGCACCACTAATCCCACAAGTCCTCAGAGCACTGCTGTGCCCCTGAAAGCTCAGAGCACTGCTGTGCCCCTGAAAGGGCTTTTAGGTCCATCCTGCTGCCAGCGGGGGCCTCCCTGCAGTCTAGAACTCACTAACAGACATATTTCACTTCTGTGATCATCTGTTTACCTATCAGCAATAAAACCAGAGATTTTCAGGTATGTTTCCTTTTCATTTAGAAGCTCAGCTGCCATGGAATTCAAAATGTGAGCAGAAGGACCCGCACAGTGAAGCCCAGGTCTCCTTTTGTCAGTGCTGAATGTCCTCTGTTCCCACAGATGAAAATTTCCCTGCTATCAGACTGGGAATTGAGTTTCCCTGCTTTTAGGCTCCTTTTGGAATTTCAGCAGGCTCAAGCTCTGGCTAAGAGTGATTGTCTGCTCCAGTGGTTTGCCTCTCTGCTACTCAGCCTGTCTGATTTCCATCAGGGAAGTGTGGGACATTACACTTTCTTTCAAGGCACTAAAAGGGTTGACTCATTCCTCCTCTTTTTCTGCTCCTTAACCAGGTTCTGCAGCACGGCTTCACCTCGTGCTTTAATAGTCTTTTGCACAGAGCTTGTCAAAAGGGTTTTAAAGTCTGAGTAAATTGTCAGGGAGGTTCAGCCATCTGCATTTCACTCTCCTCACGTGCTCCAGGACTGGAGCAGACGCACGCTGGGGTTTTTCTTCTCCAAGGATGCGGCCTCGCATCTAAGGATGGATTTATCCTTAATTATTTTAATCAGTTTTCTGGTCCCAGGTGAACCAGAGGGGGCTGAGTGCTGAGGGTGGAGACAAATACTTGAAGCTGGAAACAACCCTGGAGTGGGGCAGGATTTTAATCCACACGTCTCTTTATTGTCTTTATTATCTTTATTTTCTTTTTTATCTTTTTAATCTTTTTTTATCTTTTTTATCTTTATTATCTTTATTATCCTTATTCCTGCACATTTCAAAAGACTTTCACTTGTTGCTCCCCTGGCTAGAAGTGCTCTACACTGTATGCATTGCAACTGAGGAAATACAGACCGTACGAATGTATTCCTTGTGTTCAAAACAGCTTCTGATCCTCATCTTTGCATCTCAACAGAAAAAAATAAAATATATCTCTTTTTATGTTTATAGCTTGTTCTGGTTTTTTGGGTTTTGGGGGTTTTTTAAGCAAAAAAATAAAATGAACACAATTCTATGAACATAAGACACAGGACCACATTAATTTGATTCCATCTGCTGAATAATTTTTGTGAATTTAATTGCACCCTGGTTCTTCCCAACACATGAAGACATATGTTCCTAAACTAATTGAATATAGCTTCTGGTCTTGGCAGTGGTCCAGTACACTGTTGAATCAACAACAATATTAAGAATTACTTCAGTTGTAGTATGTCAAATGATCTCTTCACCATTTTCAATTTGGAAAATCCTGTGACAAAATGAAATATAGGCTCATAAAAAGGTGGCTAAATACCCCAAATAAGATTCTAGTTGCCAAGAAGCTTTCTGATTGAAATGGTACTTTTTTTTGCCATTTGTGTGTTTTGGCTGTAAATTTTACAAAAGCTCCTTTCAGGTGCTTTTGTTAGGTTGTTAAATGTGGCTGCTGTGGCCTTAAATTCCTTCCTTGCATTTCTAAATGAAAAATATTTGTGTCGTAAGATTTCTTATCTGTGAGATTATTGAGCTGGTTATCAAAACATGCTGAAAATCTGCTTCCAGCCCCAGAACCTGATAAAATCTACCAGCTCAGGGATATCCCATACATATAGAAGACTTCCTTTTCCTTTTTTTCCCCCCAGTGTTCACCTCCTCACTGCTTCAGGTGATCAGCTGAGCTTTGTGGCTGTTGCCTCTTTCAGGATCTGTGCAGTCGGGTAAGATTGACAGCAGCCTGACTTGCCTGTAGTAAACCAGGAAGATGCAGAGTGGGAACTGGAAAGATCCCTGATCTCTCCCAGCAGGTTAATTACGGTCCCTGTGCAATTACAAGCGCGTGGGATCAGCGGGAGAGGCTGAGCCCAAACTAGCCTGGGTGCTTGCTGCTGCTGTGGCAAGGAATTTCAGTCCTCTGTCACAGAACCGCGTTATGCAGACGCAAGTGTGTTTTTGAAAGGGAAGAAATAGAAGTAATTGCTTCCTGCCTCTGAGAGGGGATGCATATTTGAAAGTCGAGGCACATGTTCTGGCTTGTGTGGTGAAGTTGCAGGAATTGTATTCAGTCAGTGCCACCGCCTTCTCCAAGCTCAAAGTTGGAGAAGAGCAGCCCAGTGCTTTGTGTCTCATGAAACTGAAAAATCACATAAATGCAGCTGAGGTTTTTTACTGTGTACTGGGTCTCAGCCCAGTGTTAAGTTAGCTTGAATAGACATATAAAAACTGCTATTAAATGTTGGTATTTAAAGGCTGGGAGGTGCCTTTAGTGCTTGGTCACGTCACAGGGTAGGTGGAGCTGCAAGAATGTCCTGTGTTGTATTTATCTGCCTAAATGCATATACACTGGATTGTTTTCAGATTCAGTTTTAAATAATTCATCAGGTCTGACTTTTGCTTGCTAGTTAATAATCCTTCCTTGCACAGAATCACAATGCATGTTAAAAAATTTCCTTCCGGAAGCAGGAAAAGTGCCTTAAAACTGCAACAGCCCTGACAGGACCCTCTGAAACTCATCTGTGCCCTTTTACTTGGAGTTAATAGGCACAGAATTGTGGTTCAGTGCTGGGTTAATGGTTGGATTCCATGACCGTGGAGGGCTTTTCCAACCTCAATGATTCTGGGATTCTGGTGAAGCTTCTGGGAAACCTGCTTCTGCTTCTCACTGATTTAATCACCTTGGTTGAGGAGGATCACTAATTCCCAATATTACAAATTCCACAGTGAGAGTTTCCAACCCAAAAGGTAAGAAAGGATTGCAGAGTAATTCCAAGTTGTGTTGTGGATGTCAGGGAGGTATCCAGTCATGCTCTCTTGCCCCAAGGAAGGATGAAACTGTACCTAATGAAACAACTTGGCATGAAAATAAACAGAAAGCCTTGAAGAAGGGCTTGAAGCTCAGGCTCTGAGGTGAGTGGATGGGTTCACACACTGGAAATAATATGTAGAATATAACTTCAGAGTAGCATCTCTGAGGGAAGAGGGAGGAAGGAACAGTAATATACTAATAATTCTCTTTATTTGAAGGTTAAAAGTTCTGAAGCAGAAATTGCAGTGTTCACTGCATGCTGTTAAATGACAAATAACCTCTCCCGTGTCCCAATTCTTCCTTCTTAACCAGCTTTTCCTGTCTCCTCCTATTAGAAGGGTGGATGTAATTCACATGTTTTGTGAGTAGAAGGAAAAGTATGTGACAGGCAAAATACTGAGTGCAGGGTCCCCTTTTTAACAGAGCTCCAGCTTTATGGGAGTTTGCACCGATTTTTCCTTTTCCTTAAATCCGAGCAAGAGGAAGATACAACAGGAGGGGACATGAGCACATTTATTCCCAGCTCTTTTAGATGAGATCTTAAATGAATCCTCTCTTAGGTATCTGTGATATGGTGGTCATCAAATCTCCCAAAAAATCAGCCTTGAAGGCATCTCACTGCCCTGTCTGGGATAAACTTGCAGAGGGAGGGCTGAGAAAGGAGCCTTTTCCTTCTCAGTGCTGTGTGTTTTAGCCCAGCAGTTGTAGTAAAACTCAGTGCCACAGGTTTGGATGCTCTGCCTCAAAACAGAGAGTTTTAAAAGCAGATCTTTGTAATTTGCAAGGTCCATTTTGCAGCACCAGCAGAGCCAAGTGGTTGAGTTCACGGGAGGCAATTGGCACAAGTGTTGTCTGTGTACATATGCTGTCCCTGAGTGCTTTCAGCCAAGATCATTTCCAAATTAAAAGGGAATTTTAGAATTTTAGCTAAAAAGCACCTGCATGCAGCTTCTTGAATCAGCAGCAGCTGCAAGCTCTTTGTGTTATGTTTCCCTGCATCTGGCTTGGCCTGGTACTGCTCTACATGTTGATTCATTTAACCACTCATAATAACAATAAATAATGTACATTTGAAGTGCTATGTGAATGTTTTTCCTTTCTATCTGAAGAAATGTGACCTTTCTCTGCCACACTGATACCACCACTTATTTCTCTTGTCACGTTCTATGATAGCTCTCCAGTGTTATGACTTAGAAATGCTTTATCTTGGTTTTCCAGCAGCATAAAAAACTGTCCTAGTTGTGCAAGAGGAGTGTTAAACCCAGAGCTGGTTGTATCCTTTCTATTAAATATGGGATAAAACTGATCTAGCTCCAGAAGGTAGAATTTGTAGAGATCACTTTGATATTTTTCCTCTCTCTGGTGAATTTTAAAACTCCAGTGTCTTATCAATGCAACCAGATTACTCTGAGCAGAAGAGCATTGAGAACACAGCAGCTCTCCTTTAAAAGTCGTGCTGCTGCCAAGCCAGAATGGAAGTCCCAGGCTCGGATTCTGCCTGGCTGCTTCCCAAGCAGTGTCTGCTACCTGGCACTCCGAGGGGCAAAGTTCACTGCCAGTGTTTATTTGGTCTCCCCCTCTGCCTTGGGCTTGTTGATTTTAAATCACAGTGCTTTAAAGGGATTTGTACATTAATTATGTATCTCTAATGCACAAAAGAAATAGAGTCATGTGATTATTTTTTGCCTGGGTTGACTAGATAGATGAGAATTAGCTAAACACAAAAAGAGGCCATTGTTACTATGCCACAGCTCCTATACAACCTGGAAACTGTTTGGTTTTGCTTTGCATTTAAAGAAAAGCAGTATTGAAAATCTTTTCCAGCTGCAGAATGTTTATGAAGCATCTAAAGCTTTCTGCACTGAATATACATTAATAAATCCCAGGAATTGATAATTTACAATAGAATACAGATAAAATGATTTGGCTTCTACTTGGCTGCATGCAAATTTAACTTAATTCATCCACACAAGCAAAATGAAAAGGAAAGAGGCTGCAAGACAAATGTAAGAACTACACAGGGATTGGCTCCATCCATCTTTATTCTTTGTGGTGCTGGAGCAAAGAGATAAATGGGAAAAGCCACCAGGAAAAAATAAGAAACTTTCTTGATTTGGGGGAAAGAAAGACAGGACTGTTTTAGAAAACACTTTTAAATAAATATTGCTGTTAGTTACAAGTGTACAGAGCATCTCATTGTCTGGGTACATTTTCCGTGCCAGGAAGTTAATGGAATTAAATGCATAACTAGATTTTGAACTGAACTGAGATTTAATTTATGGCCATTAATATTAGAAAATTTAACTGTGCTAAAATGGCAACCTGAAAATCTAATCCTTTGAAGTATAAATTCAATTCTGGAGAAACCAGTTAATGGAAGGTCTACATAGATAGGGCCAAGTGCTTAATATCATCTACAAATGTGCTATCTTTGGCCACTCTTCTGTAGGTACCTTTTGAATTTCTGGCCTCAAGACACTACTTAAATCCCTTTTCCATGTCCAGAACAGACCATCTTACAGTTTTCTTTCTCAGTCACAGGTAATCAGCAGGAGAAAAATTCAGTAGCAATGCCCCCACTTCCGTCCTTCATCCAACCAATCTGAACTAATGTGGGTTTTATCACCTACTTTTGGAGAGAAGTTTCTGTAGTTTGGTGACTCCTCTTTTAAATTTGGGGTCAAATAGCTGACTAAGGATTTTTTTGATGCTCAGAATTCCAAGTATATAACAATAATAATAATAATAATAATAATAATAAATTAACACTTCAGCTATGTAACACAAACTCAGTTTTCAACTTGATTTCAAATATGTAACGATAGGTCTCAGATGCTTGTTCTACCAGCCCCTTCACAGGGAGAGATTCAGATAAAAGGTTGTGCTTCTTGGTGGTGAAAAAATCTGGCAGATTACAGAACACTGAGTATTTATATCATGGCATTTTGCTAAAAAATTCCATTGAGACACACTGTGTCTCAGAGATTCAGAGGAGTCTCCCCAAATCTTCATGTAGTTCCTACTTGCAGCAAGTAGCATTTTTACTGCCTGGTCTCCTGTGGGGGAAACGCTCATTAAAACTCCATTTAATTTGGTGTTAACGATGCCATTAGCTCCTCCACATGTTTCGTGTGAGTCCTCCCCCACATGCAAATTCTTTCTCCCAGTTTTCCACCATTCACTTTGTCTGTCCCCACAGTCTCTCCTGGTGTGTTAATGAATGCCAGGCAGTACCCTGGAGTGTGGTTCGTAGGTTCAGAGGAAACGGTAAAATGTGGGCACTGAAAAGTGGGGTTTTTGTGGCATTTGTCACACGGAGGCCTGGGAAAAGAGCCTTCCATCACAGCAGTGCTCTGCTGAGCAAACCAGCTTGGAGAAAGAGACTCCAACTTTCAGGTCTCTGCACAGAAAGTCTCTTGCTCTGCTTCCCATCTAAATTTTTAATGCCTGAGATTCCTCATGCAAAAAGAGAATCTGCTTTTTATTCAGGCTCACTAAAGGTATCTATAGAGTATTTTTTTTAAATCTACGCGCTTCCACTTCTTTGTTTTGTTTTTGTTTAAGCATCAATGTTGGGATTTACTTCATTTAGATCAAATTTTAGTTGAGTTTTACATTAGAATTACAATGTTGCAGGTAAAGACTCACATATTCCAAATGACCAGTTTTGACTTGCTCTTCAAGCTCTTTTCCAGCTTTCATGATTCTGTGCTTGTATGAACAAATGAAATGCAGTGTATGAGAGGTAAATGCATAGCCAGGGTTTGCTGGTAAGTGGAAAGCATCTTTTCTTCCCCACAAGTCCTGTGCCCTGCATCCCAAACGTGTTTTTCCACCTCCAGCAATCTCCACCCGCTCTCTGAAGTGCAATTCAGCTGCAGCATTTTCTTCAGCGGGATACAGATTTCCCATTTCCATCTGTGTCCTACTTCGGCAGAGAAAGGATTTAGGATGCACCGTGGAAGACACTCTGTACAACGAGGAAGGGTGGAAAGCTCATAAATAGCAGGTTGGCTTAATTCCTGCTGATATGGAGCTGCTGTAAATTGAACTTAGTTTGCTCACACACTTCAACTGGGGAGTTGTTGCCTGCTCTGGAGGGAAATGGTTGCCAGAGAAATTTAAAATAAATTGATTGTTCACCTAGTTGGTGGATTTTTTTTTTATTTTTAGCCTGGCTTCCTGTGGGACAAATTTTGCAGTCTCCATGTCTGCCTGCTCAGCCATTTATCACTACCCAACCTCCTCCTCGGCTTTCAACACATTGGTTAAGTTAATGCAAATGTGACAGAGCCAGAAGTCATTAGATCTAATCGTTAGTCATAAGATCTAGTCATTATATTTAAGTCATTAGTCATAAGATCATCATTCCTACCAATTTAATAAAAACTGCTGGTTGATTTGATGATAGAGACCCAAACCAGTCCTTTCTCTTGGGGGGAAAGATGGGCAGCAGTCACTTGGCCTCTCTGTGTGCATCATTTCTGGGGCTGACACGTGGTAATATTTTACTGGACATTGTTTCCTGCAACAGCCAAGATCCTTATTGTTCTTCATCTTCTTATTGGTAAGAGTGGCAGGTTTTCCAATTCCTTTTTGATACTCATCCTCACTATTCCTAATCACTGTTCCTAACAGGTTCCTCAGGGAATAAATCAAACTAACCAAGAAGTCCTTGCAGAATTTCCATAGAAGCAACTGGCCTTTGAGTAAGATTTTCTTCCCCAGTGCATCTGATTTTGGTTATTTGGTTGGGTTTTATTTCTTCCCCTGGCAAAAAAAAAAAGAGATAAGATAATCAAGTCATTATAGCTCCGAAAAGAAAGCAAATTTTGGTTTTCTCAATATAATACAATCAGGTATTTCTAGGCAGACATGACAGTGAGGTTCATCACTGCCCTAATTATCTTTTCACCTGTCAGCTTCTGCGGGCTCCGACTATCAATGCTGTGAGGTAATCAATACAGTTTATGTTTGCCCTTCTGTGCCATAACAGTCTGTGATAAACCACAATGAGTGTATAAATTTAAATAGCTGGAGTACTAACCCAGCACAAGAAGGAAAAGTCATTTCTGATGGGTTTGGCTTTTTTTATTGTGTGCTGGCACGCACTCACAAAGTATCTGGGATCATAAAATATTAGATTCCCTATTTAGCTTCACTTCAGGTATTCTTACAGATTATTTAGAAACTCTGAGAAGAGAAGTCAGAAAAAAAAATTGTATTTTTTCAGGCCAAATCCTTAAGTCTGTATAGCTCCTTTAGGATATATGGGGTTTTCTATCAAGAAATGGCTGGTGACTCCTCGTGGGTTATTCAGGTGTGGCCTCTTGGTAGACTGCTTTCTGTCCAAGTGGCTTTTGCCTGACTTTCTTTGTCTCTCTCCCAATTGTTGCAACAAAGTGAGTAAGTCTGTGGGCTGGTTGTCACTGCTTCACAAGCACCCTGTGCTTATAAATGTAAATACCAGCCCTTTTCTGTTGTGCACCTTGCTTTAAAGCCACTGGTTTTGTCCCAGGACAAATAACAAAACCAGTGATGCCTTTTAAAAAGTTGTTATCCAAACTCCTTTTTGCTTCCTCCTTCCATCTTCTAGTGAATGTATCCTAATTGTGCCTAGTTGATTACATGCACAGAGGAAACTTTTGCTAGAAATCAAATTCATCTTTAAAATTCTGCATTCCTGATGGTGACTATAGGGTGATTAGTGCCAAGGCAAGGTGGCTTTCTCCTCAGTTCATCCCTTCTAATGGCTCTTTACCCAGCTAAATCCATGGATCCTGGGTTAATACCTGTCACTGAAAATGCAGGGATGGGATCCTGGCTCCACAGAAGTCAGGGTGTGACAGACAAAGTGGACGTGCATGTTCATTAATTTTTCCACTTAATGCATTAGATTTTTTGCTTGGTCTTAGGTATTTATGTGTTCATATTCAGACAATCAAACAAAGTCAATTCACAGCTTGTTTATAACACACTGACCTCTTTATGCTCTTAGTCTGTCACAAATCCACGGCGTTATTAGCAGAAAATCAAAGCCAGAATTGACATTGAAGGAGCTGAGATTGCTCCATGCACAGACTGGCTGTGTCTTTCAGAGGCCTCAGGCAGCCTGATTTATTTATTTATTCTTTTAGTTCTTTTAGATTTTCTGTCACATCATCCTGTACAGGAAAGATGGGAACTTCTTAGTGCCCTCAAAATGGACTGACTCTTGTAATGGAGCTCTGAGGGGGAAGAGGGAACTGCATATGGAGAAATTAAGATCCCGTTTCTGTTCCAAGCCTCTGGAATATGAGCTGGAAATGATTTGTTCAGACCACCTGCAGTGTTAAACAATGAAATATATGTGGCTGGTTTAATTAGCTATTGGTGTGTGTCATATAACAACAACATCACACATATGTCCTGCTTTTTAGTGCAAAAATAAGTGCAAAATAAGGGGTTTTTAAAATGTGCCTTCTGGAAGGCAATGATTTGTTATAAACATGAACAAAGCTTATATATCATATAAAACATCAGATTTATGCCATTTTCAGTGTTGATCTGGCACAGCTCTTAAAGAAAGCTGTATCCACTTAACCTGGGGTTCAGCTTTGGCAGTAAGATGTGAGAAAGCATAATATTTGTAGCTTCTGTGAGCCTGGGAGACATAATGAACAGAAAACTGTAATCCTCCTATTTGGAATCTTTGATAGTCCTTTCAGGATGCATCATGGTTTGTATCAGTTAAAGCCCATAAATGATCTAATAGAATGCTTTGGCTTTTTCTGTAAAAAACCAAGAAAAGACAGCTCATGCCTTGATTCTTTCTTCCTGAGACAAAGTAGCCCTTTTGGATTTGTTGTGAATTTCCGTGGATTGCAGGGAATTTTCAGGTTAAATATTAACTTCATGAGAGGAGTTTGAATTACTCACGCTGTGCTATTCCTGGCACAACATGTTTCCCGTGTTGCACGGTCAAATAATGAGATAATCAAAGGTGTTTTGCTTGTACTGAAGTTCAGCTTTAGGCTCACATCATTCCTTCACTGAGCTGTGACAATTCGAATCCTGGGTTTCATTTGTGCCCCTGTTTGGGGATCCTGACTAAGCCAACCACGGGATATTTCCTCTTTTTGTGAAGGTGAGCACTTTGAGACATGATGTGGCCCCGAGCTTAAAAGAAATCCCAGTGTCAGCCTGAAAGCCAGGCAGGTTGTTCAGTGAGAGATGACAGGTTGGTGTTTGAGAGGAGTCTGAGGAGCAGCTTCAGTCTTTCCACTGAAAGGGACAATGGGGGGTAAAAAAGCTGAATTCAATAAAAACTAGATTCATTTTTCTGGGGGTTGAACTGTCCATGTTCTGCGTGGGATATTTCTGCTGCGGCAGGAGAGGTTTCCCTCCTGTAGGGGCATTGCAGACCTAACAGGAAGAGCAGCAGAGGTTTTAATAGGGCTGAACCTGCAGGTGATCCTCAGGTGTGCATTCAGCAGGTGCTGGGGAAGCAGCTGACACATAGCTGGAATTTCGTGTGTGCTGTGGAGGACTGTGACATGATTCACTGCTAACTTATATTTTATGGACAATACTCAAGACTGTTTTTTCGACCCCAGTAAAAGATTTGTGGCGTAAAAGGCATGGAAAAGAAGATCCCAACCTGTTTGTCCAAGTAATTAAAGGGACAGTGGAAACTGGTATTGGTACTCAAGGGATGAAATTAATTATTCATATTAGCAGAGCCTCAAAGCAGGAATGATTGCTGCTCTCCTAAGTGGATGTGATGGAGACAACAGGGATAAATTGTTAGCTGCCTGTGTGGGCTGCAGAGTGATGTTTAGTGATTGTCATAGAGATGCAGGGCTGAGCTGGAGAAATCAGAGAGCAGCAGAAGAGATGAAACAGAACATAAAATATTTTCTTTCTATTGAGCAACATTCAGTTGTTCATTGTTGCTGGAGATGGAAATAAACAAGTTTATTGTTGTACTCTGCTTTTGCATCAGGTGTTAGAGAACAGAACTGTGAGAAGGTCTTAACAGTGCTACACAAAGCTGTTAGGAGCACAAAATTGTCACAGAGGTGGGGTTTCTTCTGTCTCCTTGGAGTGTGAGATATTAGGCCTTAACTGCACTTCTGAAAACATTAACAGCAGCACACAAAAATAGAAACCTCTTTGGTTTTCCTTGGGGTCTTGATATATTTATAAAAATTAAATCCCATTGTTTTACTCTGGGTGCTCGAATTTAACTCGAATGGGCCTAAAACATATTTTGAGCCTCTAAGCATGAGGTGCTGTCTAATGAGTTTAATCCCAATCATTAACTGCCTCTCCCAACTCATTTCTAATTGAGCCACTGATGATGGTACATCCTTGATGGGGTCCTCTGGCTTGGTCCAGGCAAAAGTCCTGCAGCAGAGGAGTAACCCCTGGATAAGCCAGTCAGGGCAGTAGCTGGAGTATGAGGTGGCAGAACTGGTGCTGGAAAAAAGTAGACTGCAACAGGAATTTTAATCAATAAATGGTGGAGGTGAAGGAATATTTTTATTGAATACTTCTAATAAAGAAATTTTATTTCCTGGTATTGGTAGGAATTGGAAAGCTGAGTGTTCTCTCTTCTTAAGAAAAACTCTGGCTGGGATGGATAGTGGGGCTTTTCCTCTTTTCTGGTTCATTTTTACAGGGCTTTTCTAATGGCTTGTATCTCTATGATTTTACTGAAGCAAAATAAAAATAATTTTACCACAAATCCCAGAATCACAGAATGTACTAAGTTGGAAGGGACCCATCAGGATCATGGAGTGCAGCTGAAATGTATGTTGTGCTGAAGAATTCACCTTTTCTGAGGTGAAAAACAGCTCTAGAAAAGACCACATGTTTGCCATGAGAGTGATTGCTATCGCTCCCTTTCTTAAATTATATTCTAAGTGCTCTTCAGACACTTTGGGGATTTCAGGAATAATAAAGATAGTGAAATTTATTGTAACTGTTCCGTGGTTACAGCAGAGGAGTTGAAGTGCTCGCTGATGTTCTGTGGCATTTTTAGCTCTGATTTTAAGGAAGTCCCCACGATTCCCTCCTAACAACCCAACACTCCTGGATGAGAGTGAGCTCTGCAGATCAGGAGCTCTGGGGCCCGGGGGAAATGTTTAACCTGTCGCTGCTGTTGCCAGAGAGCTGGAGTTCATTGCTTGGCAGGAAATGAGACCAGGATATTTTTCATTTGTTCCAGACATCAGATGGTTTTTCAAGCATTTGACATATTCTGGGGGATTAAAGAACCTTCAGTTATCAGACACAGTCATGTCAACATGAAATGAAATACTCTGAATTCTGTTTTACAGATAACCATGGTACCAGCAACAGGAATATCAATTGCTTTTAGTGCAGAGGGAATTTGGGAAGGCAAATAAGACCCCAAGTATTTTATCATATTACCAGTGGGCAAGAGAACTCCATAAAAAATGTACTTATATTATCTTATATTTTCTTCCAACTAAAATAGGTATAGATAATAATAGGAATGATTAGAACTCCATCTATCTGAAGTAAATATATCCGTATTTGCTGCTGGAAACTGGTTTTGTGCATCAGGCCTTTTGTAATTAGGCTGATCTCTGTTTAAGTGAATCCACCAGGCTCTAGGGATCAGATAAAATAATGTTATATGCAGCAGCTGTGGGAAAGGAAAAATGCAGTGATCTGTAGCACTTTGCATGGAATATTACATTTAGACAGTTGGGAGAGCTGACCTCAAAGGACAAACTCCCCTTTAGATCCTGTGGATTTACAGATATGCAAATTTTAAGTATAGACTCTCCTAGAACTATCCCACTAAGATGATGAATAGAGGAATCATTAAATTTAGGAGATAAAGTCACAGTTCTTAAAATAGACTGCCCAGCTCAAAAACTAAAAGGGCTTTGGTCATTCTGTCTGGATTTGCCTTTTTAGAGAGCAGGCAATGTTTAAATCATTGTTTAAATCAGCTAAGGGAGAAGATGTCCAGGGTGATGGAGGGATTGGCAGTATTGGCTGTTATAACCCTTTTCCCAAATTCACCTGTAGTGATGCCAACAGAAATTGATGGCACACTATTCTATGTCCCAGATGTTTTCCTGTGGCTGTGGATTTCATAAGTTAGTGCTGAGTTCCTGCCAAAATATGACTAAATCACTGCTTTGCAGCTCACTACTACTTTACCTTGACCTTAATCTTGGCAAAAATCGAATTTATTCCATTTAATAAATGAATGCAGTTTGAAATGTGCTCATTACACCAGGGTTCAAGAAACCAATGCTGGGTGTCCCTCTGCTTCACATGGACTTCAAGCTGCTTCTGCTTTGGTTCTAAAGATCAGTATCTTGTGACCAACAGTATTAATTTAATAATATTCAGGGGAAAAAAATCAATGTCAATAATGAAAGATGTCACTGCTGCTTGAATCCCCTTCATTTCAGTGTCTCTTTTTTACACCCGTGTTCTCTGCTGGTGTTTACTCTTTGCTTTGTTGCCATCTCTGAAACAATTCACATTCTGCAGTTACAGAATAATACTCAGTTTTGGCTTTGTCATTTGGATTGAATCCTCAGTTGGGAAGATGCAATCAGCTTCCCGCTGCAAATTGAATGTGTCTTGTGTCTTTTTCTTCAAGTCATTCTGTGTGCCATCAATATTTTTGTCCTGATAACTCTGTTCTTTCTTTCACATCCGACCAACACCTTTGTTTTTCACCTCCAAATATTCAGAAATCTTTTCTCCTTTATTTTGACTTTCATATTTTCTAGCCCTTGACTCGTATCCAGAATGAACAGTTCTTGCTTTCCATTATTTTCAGAGGTTATCTGTCTCTTTGTCTTCCATCTCTGTGATGAATCCCTGTGGCCAAATCCCTGCTGGCCCTTGGGCAGCAGCACAGCACAGCTCTGCTGTTCAGGGCCTGCTGAACACAGCTGAATTCCTTGGGTCACTGTAGAGGTTTCCTGCCTCTGTCTCTGCATTTCTGCTTTGTTCTCTAAGCAACCTTCAGCTTTTATCCGCTCTTGGAGAATTTTTCACTCGTGACCATCTGTATTTTTGCATTGTGTCTCTTATGCTGCCCTTTCCCTTGTGCCCAGTGACCTCTGTTTTCTCTCTCAGACCTGCTGCTTTCAGCATTTGTGTATTGACTCTGTCAGGTGGGGCTCCTTCCTCGGACTTGCCTTAGTTCAGAAGTAGTTTTTGGGTGGAAAATTGATTTTTTTCCTCACCAGTGCATTGAAAAATGGCCTGGGGAGGTTCTTCTGGACAAGCCAACACACCTAAATGGCTGAACTCCACATTTTGAAGAGAACAGAGAGAATATTTGTGCTGGGCCAACGTTTGGACTCCATGATCTTGGGCTCTTTTCCAACCCAAATGATTCCACGATTCTCCGAGACTTTTTGTAACACCTCTTGGATAATGGCAGGTTTTTAAAGTCTGTGCTATCAAAGAAACATTCTGGCTTATGTGAGGGGTAATTTCGAGCCCACACACGGGGTGACAGAGGTTTATGCCATTAACTATTGATGCCTTTGAAAGGAAGCTTGGACGTGTTTATCCTTGTGCTCACGGGTCGTGGTTTCCCAGGAGATAATGGGGAGACATTGTGGTTTGGGGAATCAGCTGCTGGATTTTCCAGCTCTCCCTGGAAAATGCTAAATTGCAGGTGAGGAGTTTCAGTGTCTGACCCAGATTCTGACCACTACCGAAGGAAGCTGCGGCATGTGGTAACAAAGATGAGCATTTCCATTTTTCCGTGGTTTTGCTGCTTGGTCTGTTTGCTCTAATTAACAGGATTCTGCAGGGGATTATTTTGCTGATAGCAGTAGCTAATAACTGGTTGCTTAAAGCTTCAGCCATGCAGTTAGCATTTGTTTTCAGTACTAGTTTTAACTTCTTCCTGGCTGGTAACAGAGAAAGGAATAATTAATGAATATTGCCACCATCCTCTTGGAATGCTAATATATGTTATAAATATAGGTGGGAACTAGTTGAGCTTTAAGGTCCCTTCCAACCCAAGCCATTCCATGATTCTGTGATGTAGACATATGGATTCCATAGATTCATAAAAATTAGATAGATCATATAAAAATTAGTGAAGTTTGGGGTTTTTCAGGTACACAGATATCAACGAAGTGTTGAGCACACCAAGCTTGTTCTCTGTCTCAGAGTTAAAAGGCTTAATCAAAATGCACCAGCTGGATTCTTTGCTCTGCTGAAGCACAATCACTGTGCAAAATTCCACACTGAGAGTGACCCCAGGGCTATTTGAGTGGCCACAAAGTGGCCATACTGGTTTGGCCACTGACCCACCAAAGTGCTGCTTTTTTCAATGTTTTTCCACACACCTGCATCAGCATGAAGATAAATAAGTCATTGCCTGATGAAGATTTTGCTGATTATTTTTAACTCTTATTGACTCCTAACATCATTCATGAATTTTAGATTAGTTAAAGAAAGGGGACTAACAAACTTCAGCTCACAAGAGAATGATCAGCTTCTAATGACCACCTAACATACCAATAGCTATGTGAGTTTTCATACTTAAAAAATATTTGTAATTCGGGTCTATTTGCTGAAATTATTGTGTATTCAGTAAGCTCAAAATTCCCATTTTGGTGCTTGCACAGGAGGGCTCCCTTCATGCAAATCCTGCTGTTATTTGCATTTCTGTCAATTTATTCAGCAGAATATCTCTGACTTTATTTATCAACATGGGATAGTTCCAATTTTTTATTCCTTCCCTAGCAGAGTTTAGTAAATGCAGCATTACTGTGTCACTTCAGGCTGAGTAAATCTGGCTAGACTGGATTATGTTGTTGCTTTTATTTTTAAGAATTCATTATCTGAAAAAAACCCAACAAAACCCTTTTGATTATCATTTCATTATCATTTTTATTTTCAAGGTGTTAATAATTTCAAATAAGCTAATAAATTATTTACTTAGTATACTGCAAGGAACTGTGGAATAAATTCGTTCTCTGACTTGATTCTCTGCATGAATTTGTCTCCAAAAATATTCTCCTGATGTTTTTTCTGACCTTGCTCCTTTCATGATGTACATAAAACCAGTAATCAACTGCCTGGTTTGAATACTGAACTGAATTAGGTGTCAGATATTTGAAAACAGTTACAGGCAAATGCACATGCCTGTAACTGGCCATTTAGACAGGTCAGGGTTCTTCCCATCAAAAAAGTCCTCAGCTGGACATTTTCTGGATTTCCATGAAAGTCTGGACTCGCTCTTTTGGAAGACCAAAGTTGTTGTGGGCTGAGGCACATTTTGCATAATCCTGGTCTCAAAAGTTTCCTGCTTGGTAAATGGAGAATTATCTGCAAAGAGGATTAAGTCATATTCTGGAAGAAGATGAAATAAAGCTGGAAATTATTTCAGTTATTTCCTAAGTCAGTACCACAGGGACTTCAGTCTCCTTTTAATCTGTTGTAAGTGACACCTTCACTTTCCTGCGGTGGAAGTGGCTGTAGCCAAGTGCATGTGACGTGCTTTGCTGGACCTGTTGTTATTAATTTCTTATTAAAGTGTGCTTTAGCAGAGCAAACTTGCTGTGGTGGGAAACAATGACTGGTCTGTACTGGTGTCCAAGAAATGGGGTATGAATAACTACATGTGATTTTATGACCTGCAGACTTGCTTTGACACACTTGGACAGTGTTTCTTATTCATAGCTCCTCCTAATGTGATAGTCAAAATCAGATCTCTGACACTTCTAGAAAATCTATATTTCTATCCAGTTTTTTGTATTCCTGCACAGACACTAACTGGATTAACAGACTTCAATTTTTTAATGTACTTTGTCCCTCAGAAGTTTTCATTGCTCCTGTACGTGGAGGTTGCTGTACTTTCCCCCTCCTGATCCCTTCTGTGTACTGGGAAATAACTTAGGTTTCATGCTCACAGTTTACAGATGAAGTATACCTGTATATATATCTTATCTCTTACCTGTGTATCTTAAGGGCTGGATTTTCAAAAAATAAACAGATTCTTGAAATTCAGCATCAATAATAATTTTGATATCCCCTCTAGCCTCTTCCGCTTCAAAGTCTGGGGAACTGAAAAAGAAATAACTTTAAAGAATTTTCAACATTTTGCAGAAAATTCCTAGGGTTTTATTTTTCAGAAGAGGAGGCCAGATTTGGAAGAAAAGTTAGGTCACAAGGGTCTAAAAATGACATAGGCAGAGGAAATATAGGGCTGACGTTATGGCCGAGTTATTCATGAAGTTATCTTGCTGCTTCAGATGAAAGGAGCCCCATCATTCACATTATTAGGGCAGACAGGATCACCAATTAAAATGAGGCCAGAAATAGCTGAAGGTTTTGATCAGATGTGATGCAGGATAAGCAGGACAAGCAGGAAAAGGCTGATAAATCCTTCTGGATCCACAGTGGGCTCACATCGGGGAGGTCCAGCCTGGCCTTGGGCACTGCCAGGGATCCAGGGGCAGCCACAGCTTCTCTGGGCACCCGGTGCCAGGGCCTGCCCACCCTACCAAGGAAGGATTTCTTCCCAATATCCCATCTAAACCCACCCAATGTCAGCTTGAAACCATTCCCCCTTGTCCTGGCATCTTGAGATGGTCTTCTGGAATGGATGATCTCTCACATGTTTTTCATCTTTCAGAGCCACAGACTTTACAAAATTCCAAATAAATACTGCAGAGGATAGGTATTTTTATTAATTTTTCATGAATTATATCGATTCTGTTCACTCTTTGGCTCCACAGGCTTCTAATATGGATAATAATTGTCCAGCTGCTGCAGAGCTAGATGTTAAAAATGGATTATAGATCATCTGTGCCTTCCTCAAAGGCCAATGTAAAATGTCAGAGCCTTTTATCACTGGGTCAGTGATAAGGCAAAAAAATATTAAGGAAATTGAGGAAATGTTTTAATGGAAGCTGTCTTCTTTGGTTTATCAGTTGCTGGGACTGTGGAGAAAAGGGTATGTCAGGAAAGATCTACCAAAAATCATTGCTAAGGAAAGAAAATATTTCAGTTTCTACCACTTGTTTGTTGTTCTCAGAGGGGTATAAGACTTTGCTGCTCCTTTCCCTGTTTTTCACTTGACTTCCATCTGTTCTTCCAGAGAAGAGCTGGAAAAGAGGTCAAATAGCACCAGTGAAATTTTAGATGACAATAGAAGGAGGCAGAAATCTGCATTACAAATTTTGCTCTCCTTTTCTGCCATCTACCAATGAAATTTTTACTTATATTCCAACAAATTTGTGGTTTTTTTCCTGAAGTGCAGCTTTCAATTCGTTTGCATGAGGAAGACTAGAGCTCCTTCTGTGCTCCGTGTGGGGCTGTACGTCAGCCTTGTACATCTTGGCCTGATGGCTTATTCCTCCTGGACTTTTCAGCTCTTGCTTGTCTCCTCTGGTGGACAGCTTGCCTTGTGATCTTCTCAAGCTCCACCTTCAAATGCAGCAGGATTTGAGCACACTTCCTGGAGGAAGTGTTTCCAGGATCCCATTCATCTCTCCTTAGATGTTCTGTGCAGCGTTAATCTGACCCCACACGCAAGGGAGAGAGTGAATGAATATTCACACTTGTGAATATTCACAACCTTGTGTTGTGGCAGCAGAAAAGTGCCCAGGATGGCAAAGCAGACAGTGCTACCCCAGTAGAATAAAGCAAAGAAAGGAAGCTGGAGAGGCCCTGATGGATTGTTGTGGCTCATGGAGTGTTATGAAATTTTTCCCTCCAAAAATGTTAGTGAGCCATGTGTTTGCTCCTTTAAAGGTTAAGGACCACTGGAGCTCATGTTATGACTAATGCAGTCTGCAGCTCTGAGCAAAACCAAGCCTCCAAAGTTGTGCCTGGTGTCACAAAAGTGAAGCTGTGTTTGAAATGTGTTTTGTGTGCAGATAATTGTTTCAATGGAATGAGACAGTCCTGGAGCGCTGGATCCCAAGGAAGGAATTCAGAGCTGCTGCTGACTCCAAACGCTCACCACCATCCCTGCACACACCTTAAATTAACTCCCTTTCCCCCAGTTTTGGTTTTGCCTCTTATATCTCCCTCTCTATTTTACAAAGGTCTGAGCTGTCCAGGCCCTCAGAAATCTGGGTTTGAGGAATTAATGAACCCTTTAAGCATCCATCTGGAATATTGTGTGTGAAACATATGGTGTGCTGGGAGAGACATTTGGGAAGGCAGGGCCAGGAAGACAATCCCCACTCCTTTCTGCCATGCAGGTGCCTTCCTGCCAGCAGACCTGCAGCCCTCCCTGACAGCAGACCTGGTAGTGATCTGCTGGAACATTGCCATTTGATCCAGGATTGTATTGTGGAAAAGTTTCTAGTAACCTATTCATTTACTGCACTGACTTAGTTCATTAACTCAGGAGAATAAACTTTTACATAAGTATATGAAAACTCGGAATACTTTCTGTATATGGAGGGAGGGTGAGCATGGTTTAAAGGCTACAAAGAAACTGCTCCTGCTGCCAGGACTACTCAGTTTGTAATCTCAATGCCTCTCTTTGCCAGAAATAATTCAGAAGTGCCCAAGAAACAAGATTAAGTTTCTTTGGTGTCTGATAAAACACGAAGGACATATGTTCCTAATGCGAGAGGACTGTCAGAGCCACGGAAGAATCTGTTGTTGTTAGGCCTTTCCAAGTCTGGCTACATAATTAAAAGAACTTCACAGAGGAAATGAGAAGCTAACTGGGGCTTTTAAGTCTTGGAGAAGCCACTAACAGTGTTTTTCTAATAGGAGCCAGTGTTGGTTGTCAGTTTTGAAGGACAATATTCAGCGACCTGACAGTTTGAGGTTTGTCAATGAAAGATCCGTTGTGTTGAACCTGCAGGGCATCCTCTTGTTTTTCTAAAAATTTCTCTACCCCTTGAACAATTATAAAATGTGTTTAAAAAAATTATCATTCTGACCATGTTGAAATAAAACAGCTCTGCTGCAGAGGTGGGTTCTAGCTTGGATATATCTTGCCTGTACAGAGAGCTGATCCAACCCAGAAAAAGTGGTTGATTCTTGTCCATAGTGTCTTGAAGGATAACCACCAATATGTCAGGCTCATTGTTTAGCTGCTGTTTTAACTGCTCAGATGAAGGAACAAGAGGTGATTGTTGTTATGGAGAGGTTGGAGGGCTTGACAGCACCTGAAAACTCTTTAATTCCAGGGAAACATAAATCCAGGACGGTTGTCTGAGGCACATTCAAGCAGGAGGAGCCTGTCTGTTGGGATAAGTGGGAAGAGTTCCTCATGGTCCAGTTGTAACTCAGGGAAGTTTTCCTTCCCTTGGCTTTACTGAGCTTTGCTGTGCTGTGGAAGGGTTTTTTCCTTTGCTGGTGTTCCCTGGGTGGCGTTCTGCACCTGACAAATACCTAATATTTGAATTTTCTGCATAAAAATACTGGAGGTGGTTACACTCCTTCCCACCTAATGACACCTGAAGGACATGTCACGGTTTAATAGTTTCCTCAAAGTGTCAAAATATAATTCATGTATTTATTATGGGATGCATATGTTGAAAATATTTTTCTCTTTGTACAGAATAGTTCTCAGACACGATTTATGTTTTAGGAATAGGAAGTATTCCTGTTTTCTAGTCAGAAGTCGAGCTTCCCTTTGGTATCACTGCCATGCAGGGTTCATGGGTGCAGCAGTGTTTCAGGGAGAGAAAATACCCCAAAAGGCTCCTAGACTGAGATAAAGACAGGGAGAGATCACTCACCAGCTACTGTCACTGCAAAACAGCCGTGATTTGGAGAAAAATCAAATTAATTCATAACAGCTCAAGCCAGGGTAATGAGAAATATAAAACAGATCTTAAAACACCTTCCCCTCCCTTCTCGCCAGGCTCAGCTTCCCTCCTGATTTCCCCCCCCAGTGGCTCACTATGATGGGGACTGGGGGCTGTGGTCAGTCCCTCACATGTGGTCATTGGTGCTCCTTCCTCTTCGGTGGCTGGACTCCTCACACACTTCCCCTGCTCCAGAGAGGGGGAAAGAGTCCTCCATGAACTTCTCCAGCCTCAGTCCTTCCCATGGGCTGCAGTTCTTCCCAAACTGCCCTGGCATGGGTCCCTTCCATGGGGTCAGTCCTTCAGGAACAGGCTGCTCCAGCATGGGTCTCCTGTGGGATCACAGGACCCTGCTCCAGCACAGGCTCCCTGTGGGGTCACAGCCTCCCTGGGCATCCCCCTGCTGCAGCGTGGGCTCCTCCATGGGCTGCAGGAGGACCATTGCTTCCCTGTGGACCTCCATGGGCTGCAGGGGCACAGGTGCCTCTGGTGTCTGGAGCACCTCCTTCCCTGACCCGGGGGCCTGCAGAGCTGTTCCTCTCTCATTTTCTCACTCGAGATGCTCCCACTGTTGCTGATGGGCTTGGCCATGGCCAGCATGGAGTTCCTCCTGGCACTGGCTCCATCAGACACGGCAGAACCTTCCAGCAGCTTCCCACAGCAGCCACCCCCACAGCCCTCCCTGCTGCCAAACCGTGCCACGCAAACCGCGAGCAAGCGTCTGCTGGGAATGATCTCTTTTGATACCATCAAATCAGGAAGGTGCAAGCAGCAGAGGGAGAATCCATCCCTGAGCGTGCTCTGGCCCATACTACTGCTTCAGTAATAGAGTAGTTTCAAGTGGGGAAGACTAAAGATGTAGCAGCTATTATTAGCAAGGCTGCCTCTAAGAAGGTGCTTATTTTAGTCTTGCATGACTCATCCTTATTCTTACATAAAAGACAAGACAAAGTGCAGTTCACTGACTTTGGTCACTAATCAAAATACTGGCAAACCCTCAAAGTGCCTGACTTCCCTGTGTCTGTCTGTCTTTTGAATCTGTGTCTTGCTGCATGACAAAGGGAAGGAAACAAGGAACCAGGGTTTATTCTTTCTATCACCTAGGAAGCTTTTAAGTAATCCAGCTTTTGCCGTGGAAATTCTGTACCTATGGAATTCACAGTGAGGGTTTTTTTGTTGTTTGCTGCTTCTTGCTGGCTGTCACGGCGCGGGATGAAGTCATTGCTTTCGGCCACATTACATCTCCTGCAACCTTCCAGATGGGCTGCAGCTCTGTCAAACAGAATTCTTCATCTCTCCTTGATAAATTATGTGATAACCCTGGGGTGAGGCCAAAAAAAAAAAAAAAAGAAAGGGAGAAATAAATCCAGTTATGCATAGTTAAGTGAGGGCATCTTCATTAACCCAAGGTGGGGATGCTGCAGTAGCAGGGAGTGAGAGGCTGCCGATGAGCTTTGTAAAGAGGTGGTCCTCATTTTCAAAGGCATGGAGAGGAAAACCTAAAAGCAGCACATGCTCTGAGCCAAAATGAATGTCACTTTTCCAGGGAAAGCAAAAACAGGAGCAAAGAAGGTCACTGATAAGCCCTCAAGTCCCTGTGGTAATTAGGACCTCCCAATGGAAGTATTTAACTGGACTTTTCCAATGTTTTGGTTGGAGCTGTAATGAGTTCAGTACTCAGTACTTTAAAAAAAATTAAAGTTGTACTGCATTTCCTGCTTAGAAGGCAAAGCAAGAAGTAAAAGCATAGAATATATGACTTGGACCACGCTGGTTTGAAAAGTGAAAGATCACTTCATCTTTTCCAGGTGGAGGAAACTAACCTTGATTTCTTATCACAACCTGCAACCCATCCTTCCTTTCCATTCTTGCCTTTTAAAAATTACCCATTTCACTCTCTTGTTTGGGAATGTGCCTCCCTGGCTGAACAAACCAGGCTCTGTCCTGTTTCTGAGTTATGCTTTGTTAGTGGCTTAACTCCTCAGCACTATGAGAAACTTCTTCTGTGGTTAAAGGACGAATTTGATCCTAATTCTTGTTCCATCCCCGTTTCCCTGATTATTTAGTTGATCTTACTGAAGTTGGTGGGAAAGATTTTGTATTTGTAATATTCCTACCTGCTAAGGGTGATCTAGAATTTGTAAAGTGTCTCAGTGCAGAAAAGCTGAGCCACCCTCAGTGAGAATAGACTTCAGTGGCACCAAATTAAGGCTCCGATGAAATACTCTTAGAGCTCAGAATTCAGGCAGACAGGAAGATATTTCCCATGCATAGCAGGAGTCGTGTTACCAAAGTAAAGTAAAGGTTTGGGTGATTGATTTGTAGCTAAGAACATCACAACTGTGCTGTCCTGAAGGAAAACTTCAGGCTATAATCACAAAAGGTACTGTTAGGCCTCCTTTGGGTTCTGAAAGAGAAGTTTCAATTGCCAGGCAACTAACCCCAAGATTCTGCCTCATTTGGAGCTATTAGCAGTTGAATCCTGGTGCAGATAGGTAATGATACAGTTCTAAGATGCAATCTTGGCTTGGTTTCTGAAGTTACAATAAATTTGCTTTATTTTATGTGCAGCAGGGACATTTATTTGCCTCTATCCTAAGATTTGGCTTCATGGGAAGGAGCCCAACATACTGAAGGATGTCCATGCCCATGGCAGGGCGACTTAGACTCTAAAGGTCTGTTGCAAGCCAAACCATTGTATGATGCTGGGATTTTATAATGAAATCACTTGTTTTTGAGCAATGATGGAAATATATTAGATGGCAACTTGAGAATCTGATGCTTTGAGGAGGCTGCATCCTGTTTTCTAGGTCTTTGATCTCTAACCAAAGTGACAAAATGTCTGTTTTTAGAGTTTGTGCATCCGCACAACTTCCTACACATGGAAGTTCTGCCTATGCTGTACATGCAGGAAAACTTTCCAGAGAGTTGCTGCTACTTTCCTGCATATCCTCAGTTTCTGAGTACTACTCTGTGAGACACTCCCTTCTTTTCTCTTTGAAAATAAAGCTGGACAGGAATGTCCACAGTACCCACAGAGATCAGGAATTCCCAAACAGCCACCAGGCCCACAGGAATAGCACAGAAAATCAGGAAACGCAAATTATTTGCCCTGACTTCGACATACAAACCCCAGTGAATTTTACAAATTCGTTTTTCCAGCTTTGGATGCAGCCAATTCCTGAATTAAACAATGAGATTCAGTCTCTCCTGGAGCACAAAACTTCCAGCTCTTTCCTTCTGAGCAAGAACGCCGAGAAAGAACTGCCATGTAAACATAAGCAAAATGGCTTTGAAGCTTTCTGCTGAGGAAACATTTGAATTGGAGTCAATTTGTGCTTAACAGGATGGTTTTCCCAGTCCTTTGTCCTTTTGTGTTATTTTTAAGTAGCCCTTGCCTGTTGTACCAACACTGGCCATTTGACGGAGTCAGTAAAGGCTCTATCAGATTAGAGCTGCTCTTCCCCCCTTAGGAATTAGAAGGACTAATTAACGGCATCTTTTTGTCTGCCTGATTGATTTATTTCTTTGCTTTCAAAGTCCTGCCTCTGAAGCCCCCAGCTTTTTGCTGTTCCCATGCCTTTTAGCAGAGTTATTTCTAGTGCCTCTAGCCGCTGTCAAATGCACACACCTACATCTTCCTCAATTCCTCTGGACAAAACGGTGCTCCCTCAGTAAGGAATGTGCTCAGGCTGATAAGCATGTATTAAATATGTGTGTGAAAGGAACCGTATATTAGCAACAATGGCTCACTTAACTATTTCAGACAGCATATATTTAGGGTGGCTAAATATAGTTTTAATTTCAGAGACTCCCGGGAGCTTTGGTCGTGGATCAGGCATTCCCTGCATTCTGCAGGAAGATGCTCTGAAGGCTGACAGTCGTGCACTAATCAAACCCCGTGGCAGAAGATATTCTGCCTTGGATTTGTGCAATTCCAGCAGTGCTGCCTGTGCAGGATTTGGGGGACACAGTAGTAGGAGTGAGTAGCATACGCTAAGGTTGCTTTTTTACAACATTTCCTGAAGCTGAAGCTTTTATGTCACCTTAGTCAGACTTCAGAATCTAAATCATGTCTTTCATGGCTGTCTTCCTTGTAGTCTAAAAAAGCCCCACCTGGAAATCAATAAAAAGCCTATTAGGATGCACTGAAATTGTCCCTCTACCATTGCCAGACTCGTCAATGCCAGTAACTGGGGCAAAGCTGATTTAGGTCAAGGTATTTGGAGAGAAATCAGATGTGATGCTACTGCAATTTGGGCAATTAGGCAAAGAGCTCAGAGGCTGGAATAAAAAAGAGGATGGCACTCGAGGAGAATCAATTACTACCTTAAAGTCATCTAAAATTTGTACATTAGGGCTGTGAGTGTGCCTTCTTCTCACAGTTCTGTCTCCATGTGAGATGGGAAAGCTGTGTGAGCAACGTGGCACTAAAGCAATTGCTCCTGCTAGCTATGAAATGAAGTTGGTAACCTCCAGCAGGGTTACCTGGTCCGTGTTTGGCAAAATGCAAAGTTCTTTTTCCCAGGTTTATCTGCAGCATGTACAATTCACACAGGCTGGGAAATTCAAGTGTTCCACGTTCTCTGGCTGCTGGCAGGGAGCATCGTGCTGTCACACAGATGGAGTCAGGCTCCAAAGCAAGGCAGCTGCGTCCATCCAGTCCCTGGAAACGGTCCCCAGCCCATGCTGGTTCCCAAATCCTGTGGTGGGAGTGCCCTTGGAGGTGCTGGTGGGTGATTTCCATCTGCACTGCTGTCCCTGGCCCTTCCTGGGATGGGGATTTAGGGTGAAGCTTTGGCACATCAGGTGCTCACAGGAGTCATTCCAACACCTTAGGTGGTTTTATGTCCTGTGCAGGGGGAGGGTACCTCAGGAATCTGAGCTCCTGACTCTCCCTGAACCCATCCATCAAGGGCAGTATCTGAGTCACCCTGACACAGCTTTTGGCAATTCCAACTTTATGGGAAGTATCAGCTCTTTCCGCAGTGCCTCCAAGTTTTGAACCTTTGCCTAAGAGCTTGGTTGACATTTAAACTCCATTCTACAACACCCCGTTACAAATTTAATTTGAATTATAAGGGATTTGCATAATATTCGGTTTTTAAATCTAAGTTTCCCTTCCTTAATTTTAGAAGCACACAGCCTTTCTGCCCTTCAGTGTAGGGCAGCACCATCTCTTTCTGTTCTTCTTCTGATCTTTCCTTGCGCTCTTAAGACTTAATTCACATCTCAAAATATTTAGCATAGAATCCAACTCAGTGGGGCTTTGCTGTTTGTTAATTCTGGGAGTCGGGTTGCACAGAAAATTTAGGTGGCAGGAGAACAAGCATGCAAAATTGTGACCTTGGAAGTCTTTTCTACCGATTCTAAAATTACTGTTGGTGCAGATGAGGCTGCTGCTTTCCGACTGAAAATCCCATTACGTCCTCGTTGCTTGGGCTTTGTTTGTCACTCGTGCTTCGTTTGTCTCCCTCTCCTCGGTGCCTGTGCTCAGGTTTGGGGCATGTTTCTCTCCACAAGGCTCTTCTGCTGAGCTGCCACGTTGGCACAGGGTTGTGCAGCTCTTCAGAGTGTTCCTAAAATGTCAGTGTGTATCCGCACTGATTCACCCCAGCTTCGCCCAGCTGAGCCGGGCGGGCGCCTGTGCTGCCGGCTCTGGGTGCTGAAAGGAAGAAGGCGGTAGGTTTGGCTCCCTTCTGGCCACTAGAAGGCAGGAAGTGCCTCCAAAAGTGTTTCCAAAGCTTTGTTTGGACGAATCCCGACGTTTGTGGAGCAAATGTCTCCGAAGGAGAGGCTGCAGCATCGCTGGCTGCTGCGGGCACCCTCGGCCTGGGAGCGGTGCGGAAGGCGAAGCCTTGCTCCGCTGCTTCTGCTCCCTCGGGACCGGCGCTCTCCACAGCCAAGGTGGAACCTCTTCAAAGACCAGGAAATTGCCTCGTGCTCTGTGAGTCACCAGATCATCCCAGAATAGATTTTTATTTCCAACTATTTACAAATAAAATCAAACTTAATGAAAGGTTTGTTGGTGATTCTTATTCGCTGTGACAAAATGCTCTGAGGGATCTGCTGTTACCCTCCTGTGATGCTTGTTCACTCACCAAAATAAATCATTCCTTCTTAAGAGAGGAGCTTTTTGCACTCGTGCTCTTGCTTGAGATGATAGAAAGTGGTTATCCTGTGTGGAGAGTAAGTAAATTAGAACGTCTCTTCTTTGAAGTGGTAACAAAAAGCCTCATTATGAATTAATGAAATTGCTCTTATAAACAAGTTTGTTTTCTTTAAAGAGAGCTGCAAAAGTTGTCTTTGGATGCTTTTTTGAGTTAGTGTTGTGCAACACGGTATTTGTGGCTCGTGTCTGTTTTACATTACAATTAGGGATATACATTTGGATGTTCTTTTGAGGTTGGTTTAAACTAAACATTCCCACATTTGTAACTATGCTGTCCAATGACTCCATCACTGACATCTCTTTTTGGGGTTTATCTTCAATTTGGGAAGTCTGGCATAAAGCATGCACAAAAGCTGCAGTATGGGTAGTGCAATCAGTAATTTTCTAAATTAAAATAGGGCACTCACACGTCACCAGCTGACTGATGGGTATTTCTTCATTCTGATCTAACACAGAACACATTTTTTATGTGAGTTTGATTATTCTGTCTGTGCTTAGACACTGCTTAGGCCCAGACTTCAGTCCTCATTGCCATGGCCTCCAAATTGAACTTCTAAGGGATTCCAAGTTTAAGGCAGCCTCGTTAAAACGATCATGGCTTTGAGAAAGAATTCTCTCCATCTGCTCTAAGATTAGGCTTTCCTGCATAAAGAGGGATGCATGAGCAATACATTTTTTTTAATATTGTTCTTAGAGCAGATGCATTTTCTGGAAAGTGACTGTATGTGGGAGGAGGAAATATAGATTATCAACACATGATGACAACACTTTCTGTCAATATATCTGTGTAATCTCTGGGAAGGTTTTAACAGAAAATCATTGAAATGTACAGAACCAGTCAGTTTATATCCCATGTACAGGGTTTAATTTTAAATTGTGTTGCCTGACTAACTGGTGCTTACCTAATGTAAATTAATATTGGGCTGTATTATTAATGCTCATGAAGAGATCTATATTTTGATACATATTTTAGAATTCTCTGCCTAATGCCCTTTAGTGTAGGTATGCAGAGCTTCAAAAATAGAAGGGCTCAGCCTGCGAGCTTCTACCTCCTGTAAATACTTATCAAGTGGTTCATTCAGAATTCAAATAAAGATCCATTGTCCTCCCAGTGCTTGCATAACAGCACTGCAACTCCCCATTTGAAAAAATATGATATTTTTAGGGTGGAACAGAGCCTCCTGTTTTCCTCCAGTGCTGGGCTGAGAATTGTTTAGTTGGGGTCTGAAGCCCTTCATCACTTTGGGGGGCAGCATGTGCAGGTGGGTGCTGTTCCCAGGGCACAGCGGGAATGGGAATGCTGCCTCAGCTCCCTCTCCTCCCCATTCCTGTCCCCACACAGCAGCACAGGAGGAAGCTGGAGCTGGCTCCAGGGGCTGGCTTGGAAATGCACTCTGCCCAAAGGGAGTCCTGCTCTTCATGCTGCCCTGCAGGGAGCTGTCCCGGAGGGGCCGATGGTGGCACAGGGCTGCCGAAAGGAGGCTCGTCCAAAACTTGTCAGCAGAACAGACCAGCTCCATCCACTGTGCTGCCCAGAGCTGGCCCAGCACTCAGATCACAGCAACAATCCGTGATCCAGAGCAAAATTATCCTTCCAATTTTTGATTCTTTCTTCCCTCTGGAGTCAGTTTATCAGAAGGGCCTCACGGAGCATCAGCGACTGCGCTGAGGGAGCGGCAGGCTGGGGCGTGGGTGACTGACCAGCAGAGGAGCGTGGAGGCATGAGAGTTTGTTCTCCACTGCTCAAATGTGCAGCTTGGGTCGCATTTCTTTTCTTTCCTCAGCTTGCTTCCACCCCAGAGCAACCCCCAGCAGAGGAGGATGACTATGGATGTGCTGGGGGAATGAGGTGGAAGCAGCTCTGGTTGCAGTGGTTAAGCAGTTTCAGATTTTCATGCACGCTCTCATCTGTGAAGGGCAGACGTGCTGGAGAGGTTTCTTTACTATATGGGTGACCTCTAGTTTGCTATTTTTGGTACCCTGTTTTTGGTGCTGTCTCTGTACCATAATTTATGGGCTATGAGAACAAATTCAATATAAGAGGCATGTTCACAAGATGAATAATGTTAAGATACTCTCTGTTGCACTTCAAACTTCATTTTAATTTCACTGAATTTTAAGCTAGTACATATTTTTTTGAGCACTGGAACGTGGGGAAAAAAAAAATTAGTTACTGGCTTATCTTCAGTGAGTTTATTTTAAGGAAAAAGAAGCAAAACAGATGTGCACAGTTCATTGGATTTTTTTTTTCCTGAGAGAAGTTAGAACATGAGAAGCTGCCACCTCTTGCACCTGGCAGACGTTGGACAAATTCATCCTAAGTGCCACTTAATTGATTGCTGAGCACCGCAGCTCAATCAACTGCAATAAAGTTAATTGAACCCCTCCAATGAAACGTGACTTAAACCGAAGGATTCAAAATAGGAACAGGTACTGATTAATGGAGGACATTATTTTTAATAGGACGGGGTCCAAGTAATTGAGGGATATTTGAATCTTCTGTGTAGTCTCATGAGGACGGGAGTCACTTACTTGCAGCAGCTTTCAGGTGAGATATAAGTAAGCAAAATGCAAAATTTTAGATGAGAGTGCTGATTTAACATAGTTCTGCCTTTTAAAGAATGTCGTGGGTAAGAGATGAACAGCAACCTTTAACCCTGCTGCTGCTTTTTTGGGGTGTCAGCTTTGATCCCAAACTCATCCAGTCAGTTTGTAGTTATTAGAAGAAAACAAGTTGTGCATTTCCCTTGAGGGAGGTCAGACAGTGCCCTGGGACCAGTGTAAGCTGGGTGAAACACAGATGAATGCATGACCATCTTTATAAGCTGGTTTGGCTGAAGTTAGGCACATTAGAAAAAAACAAAACTAAAAAAGTCTTTGAAGCACTGACAGCTGTTATGCTCCATTCAGGTTTTCGACTTTGTCATAATATATTATTGAAATGTGTGTTTAACCAAGGCAGGGCATTACTCCCACCTGATATGTTTGTAGCATGCTGGGAAAGTAAGGGGAAAATAAAGGCTATTTAGGCTTTTGGTAGTTTGACACAGGAGAAAAAAGGATTAGTACAAACTGGTAACACCTAGGACAGAAATTAGAGAAAATACCAGTTCTTCTCAGAGGTTCTGGGCCTAGCAGGAATAACAGGGACAAGAAATCTGAGGAGTTCCAAGATGGAGCTTGGCTAAATGTTAAGAAACAAATTTTGTGATGCAGTTGCCATGACAACCAAGGAGTCTGGAGTTTATGATCTGAGATGCCTCTGCCTTCCAGTGCCTCTCTCAGAAATAGCTGTTCCTGAGTGCAGCTGAAGGTTTGGTGCGACTCGGGGGGATGAAGCTGAGCCCTTCCTCGACAGCTCTGCTGTCTCCAGGCAGAGGCCATGCTGCACTCCACTTTTCAGCAGTTTGGCCACTGCTGAATCAGCTGAGGGAAAAGTCTTTGCCTGGCTGGATCCCAGGTTTCACCAGGCTCCAGCCTGTCCTGCTGCCCTTGCCCGGAGCAAGCGCCAGGCAGTAACATCTCCCTTTGCCACAGGAGCTGCAGCAGAAAAGGCACAACATTCCCTGTGTGCAAGCAGGGGGAAATGTGGTGGCAGGGTGGCATCCAAAACCTCAGGACACTGTCTCTCCACAGGGTGTTGTCCTTTAGGCATCTTATATCTTGTTTGTGCACCACAATATTTGAGTTTATGCAAAGAAATTTCTACTGTAGCAAGGCTACGAATGATTTTGATGCTTTTCCCTTAATTCTTATGTACTTTGTTTGCTGTCAAGTACTTCCTTATACTATTTTTTCTTCTGGAGAAATGCCAGAAATGACAGAATTCAGGTGGGAAGTTGCCTCTGTTGATCACCTAGTCCAATCCCATGCTCACTGGTTTCAACTTTACATCGTCCCATGCAGTAAGGCCACCAGGGCAGGCAAATCTATGAGCAAGTGGGCTACTGCAAAATCATTATTAATGCAAGATGTCAGCTGGAATTTCCACATCCTTGTATCCCTGCTTCTGTGAAGCTCTTTTTGTTTGTTTGTTTCTTTTTGTTTTTAGTAGCACCTTTTAGATCAACAGTACACGAAGTCTCTGGAGCATCTTTTACACCAAAGTAGATTAAATGGGATATGGGCAAACACCAATGGCATTCAGTGATGTTTGTGTGGGAGATCAGAACATAAAAAAACTTCCCATTGGTGTTGGAAAGTCTTCAGGAATCTTCCAGAGACTGTTCAAGGCCTGTTTGAGAAACTGTAGAAATAAATGAAGAGTTGGAGCCCAGTGGACTGAAGCCATTTGCTTCTGTCTGTTTAAGCTTCTGTGGTGTGATGGGAATAATTGAGTTTGCAGAGACAAATTCATAAATTAATTTCCATTATGGGACTCATTTATATATTATATTATATTATTACTTTCTATTTTAATCTAAGACACAGGTTAAAATCATGTGCCAGCTTTTTGAGACAATGAATCTTGATATCATTTGTGGTGAAATGCATTTTGTAAGCACATAAAATATCATTACACCAAAGCATCTTCTGGCTTTGGACCTTTTTAACTTGCCTCCTCCTTTGGGCTCAGGCCTTTTTTGCATTCAGGCCTCTCCTGGGGTGCTCAGGGCAAAGTAAGGTGCCAGCAGAATTTGTTCAAATTTGCTTTCACCGAAGCCTTTCCGGATTCGCTGCCTATGTACCCTTGTGCTGTCCATGAGCCCACTAAATTCAGCTTTTAGAATGAATTTAGAGGATAAAAGAATGGGATTCTTGACACTCAGTATGCTTGTCAGGTGCAAATCTGGGACATTTGTGCTAGTTTGTGCTAAATGCTGCTCCAGCCCATCCCAGTATGGCCGCAGACACCACAACCCGTTGCTGGTTTTCAGTGGGTGACCCCTGGGCTGGCCCTGTGGGTTTGCTGGCAGTGCAGATAACTTCCCTAAAACTGTCTGGGTCACTGTGTCTTTCTTCCTCTCACATTTTAGTCTCCAGATGGGAAACCCTTCCTGGCTGGCGACAGGCAGTGCCACGTGCACAGCTCCGTGGTTACTTGAAACTCAGAGCCTGCTAAATCACTTGTGGGCTATTTATTTTCACTGGTACAAGTTGTGATGGAGTCTGTGTGTGTGAAATATTTATCAAAAAGGGTGAATCTCAAAAAACGTGTAGGCAGGGGGTTGTAAGTGTGTGTAACGGGTTTGGGGGTTTGTTGGGGTTTTTTTCAAGTAGTTCAGCGGATAAGGAAGAGCTTCTGAGAAGCTTCTTCTGGCAGGATGTGCATTCCCAACTCCAACCATTCCACCAGCGGGCATTCCAAGCATAATGATGGAGTTCTGCCTACTTAATTACTGGTCAGAATGATTGACTGCCTTTTCCACTGAGGGAATGTTTAGGTAATGGAAGGATTAGGATGATGCATTGAAAAAATTGAGGGTTTTTTTTTTTTGTTTGCTTTAATCTATTTTTTTAATTAATAGAACAAAGTCTGCGAAGGTCTCTTTCTCTGGTAGTGGGGTTTTTTTTCCTTTTGCACCTTCCTACAGGAAGGCTGCTCTGGTGAATGTGTTCCAGCTCGTGCATCTGCCAGCTTACAATGTGCTAGTTATTTTACTGTTATATTATATTATATTATATTATATTATATTATATTATATTATAATTATTTTTTCAACTCATTGCACAACTGTGCATTTCAGAAAAAAATAAAAACACTTTTATCCAGCCTGTTTTGAATATTTTTAAAGACATTCAGTCTATGAGATCGTATTATTTCATAAATTAATTCTCTCAAAGTGATTTCCATCCCACTGGCCAGTAACCAGATGATAATAAAGGATGGTTTTCAAAAACACAGAATTCTGAGGCTTTTCCTGAGAGTCCAGACCAGATAGAGGGGAGTTGTTGAAGTTGTGAGTTGTCCCAAGGGACAGTTTTCCTTGCATTTGGTTTGTTGGATGATTTCATTGATGTAGCATAGACCCAGCCTCCTCACATGTCTGTTTCTTTCAGCTATTTTCACTTATTTTTGAAGGACATGGCAGAAAAAGTTCAGTGCAGAAATATTTTGTGGAATAGTAGAAGGAAAAGAAGAACTTCAGGTTTTGCAGTGAAAGCTTGCAGAAAATATGCTGAAAGATTGGGTTGAAGAAGAGGGAAAGACACAAATTTGTGCCTGGAAAACAACTTTACTCTTTGTTTCTAGAGCTTCCTTCCAAACACTTAGCCACTAAAAGAAAAAGCAGTTTTTGAGTGTTTTGAAAAGTGGGATTACATTTAATATCAGGAACGCTGTGGTGATTATGAAATGAATTGGCACAGTTGGAATAGATATCTGCTTTCCTGGTTTGCAAAGTCCCTCCTGCCAAAGCTTGGAGTGGAAGTCGAGAGAGATTCACCTCAATTTAGTCACACCTGGAAAAGTTTTGCTGCATAATATCAAACTAAAGCTGTCAGACAAACCTGCTTGAACTCTGCTGTCTCACTGCCTGACAACCCTTTCTGCAGTCATTTGGCTTCTGGATGAAATATTGAAGGAGGGTAAAAGAAAGAATGTCATTGAAATCTTTATAAGCTATTGACAGCTCCCGAGTTACTGCTTTGTAATCACGCTCCAGCTTTACCCCCTGAGGTGCTAAAGACTGTGAAGATGAGATTCTGCTCTGCTGGTCTCATGATTCTTTTGTTCTCCAGTATTTCTGTACGACTCTGAGTTAAACAACCTTCAGCTCTCCTATCAATATTTTTATTTTTCTTTATTTTCGGGTAAATCTTTCTGGTCCCAGCTTTTGTAACTGGGCCTTTTCAACAAAGCTGCTATAAACAGTCATTTACAGGTTCTGTTTCTGAGGCAGCTTTAAAAAAATGTGTTGTATATATTTGCTAAATGTTAAATATCATTGCACAGAACGAAGGGAACAGATGGGATGCTGCATAAGCTGTTTATCATATTACACATTTATCACTTTACACTAGTGAAAGTGTACATGTGTTTGATTAATATTGACTTTTGATTTATTTGGAGGGCTCTATTTTTTGACAGCATTAGGGATTACATTGTAATCCTTACTGGCTTCCAAGCTTGAAATTTAATTCCAGTAAAAATAGAGTAGATGCATTCCATAATTCTTAATTACAGGATCTTTTTTTTTCCTGTGGAAAAGAATTACCTGGTTGAGGCTTTAATACTGGAAGGAATTCAGAAGTAAATGGATAACGCTGTTTGCTTCAGTGTTTTAGACAGATTAAATTTAGATGCCATTGGTCCAGCTAAATAAATATCCCTTGAAATTAAATACCAGATGCTAAGAAGGTGTAAAATAAAGCAAACCAGCAAGAGCCCTATTTAAATCGATATTCTTTTATACCCTCCACCTACAGAATGAGAGAACTTCATCTTTGCCTGCTCAACAGGTCTGGATGTTCAGCATGTGTTCCACCTACGTCACAGTACATGAAACCAAAAAAGCCTCTCCAAAAGCACCTCGAGCTCAGACACAGAGCACACAGCTCTCCCCTTGGGCTCCTGACTGCAGCACTGTGGCAAAAAGATGCTTTACCAACGCACTGGTTCATTAAAATGCATTTTGGCTCAGCTAGAGCTTGGAAAAAGGGAAGGTTTTCCTTCCAGACAATGGATGGAAAAATGATTTCAAGTTGGAGTGGGGCGGCTTGTGCTGTTTGTTCTGCTAAATGGCAATAATATTTAATGAGAGATTTTGCTCTAAACTGTAAATCCTTGAGAGTGTGAGATGCCCAGCCTGTCAGAATAAATAGAGGAGGCTAAAAACACTTACTTTGAAAATGAATGTTCATTTTGGAAGGCATTGAGTGATCTCAGTGAAATATTACTGAGTCAGTGGAATTTTGGAGAGAGATCAACTTCCCAGCATGTATTCTGGCAGCAGCTCTTCCTCCATTCCTCAATATCTTTTATGTTCAAATAGCACAGGCAGCACTTCAGTCTTACATGTTGTCATCATTCAGATTTCAGATAACTTTCAGTGACTCCTTATAGATTGAATGAATAAATAAATTGCTTTTAGCTGTGCTTACTTGCAGTTGTTATGCCTCTGCTTTCTTCTGTGTCTATTAATTTATTATTTTATGTGTCCATTAATTTTTTAATTTATGGAAAGACATATCCAGCAAAAAGGATGATGCAGCACTAGGAATTACTGAGAGAGTACATATATATATATTTTTTTTTTTTTTTTCTTAAATTTATTTTTTTTTGGCTGAGTGTTGCAGTGCAGTTTGGAGTTTAATTGCCATGACCACAGTAGCTGCTTGGGTTTCATGTTTTTAACTCTTCTTTTTCCATGGAGACTCTTTGGGTCTGCTATGGCTCTGTTGCCTTTGCTCCCAGGACAGGAGATCCTTCCAGAAACTTGGAGAAGGAAAATTCTAATTGTTGTAAATAAAATACGTAAAGGGCAGGATTTGGTTGGATTTATTTAGATGTGTATTTCCCAAAGGAGTAGCTTTGTTTTCTGGTCATCCTGTCAGCTGTGCACTGTTCCTTAAATACATATTTTCATTAAAAGGCAGTAACAGTAGAAATTCTGTTTCCTCCCGTTCTTTCCACCTTCTGTTTATAAAAATGATAGAACAAACATTTTCTGCGTTTTGGTCTAAAAGACTCCTTCCTTTCTGTGCAGGTTAATAATGAGAATGTAGTGAAAGTTGGCCACAGGCAGGTGGTGAACATGATTCGACAGGGGGGCAATCACCTCGTGCTGAAGGTTGTCACAGTAACCAGGAATCTTGATCCAGATGACACAGCAAGGAAGAAAGGTACCTTTTTCTCTCTTCCTAATGGACTCTCCTGCTCTTGCTTCACAGAAAACAAAGTATGGGCGTGAAACTGCTGCTTTCTACATTCTGATTTATTAGACTTGCCTTCCAAAGTTTGAAATGCCCAGTTCTTGTTTAACTGAGAGCGATGTAATTCTGTTGTGTTAGACATTAACACAATTAACACAAGCAGTATTCTCTTGTCATGCTTGGTGAGAAAGTTCATCTTTTGGGGGTTTTCAGGTGTGTATGTTTGAGGATCTTGTAGTAAAACTTCCTGCAGCAGTGAGAGAGGAAAAGCACTAAGAACAGATGATCTTGTATTAATTGCAAACTTACTTGAGATGGGGGTAGTTCAGCAGTGTGTTTCTCACCCACCCATCCAAAAAGCCACCACCAAAACTTCACAAAATAAAAAGAGGAAACCAAAAAAGGAATTTACACTGTCTCCTTCACCTTAGATGCCCCTGAGTTTGCTTTCCCACCTATGCAGGGAAGTCATTAGGCCCTCATAATTATCATTAAGCAGGAAAGATTGCTGCTGCTCACTGGTGTTCCATACAGCAGCAGCACGTTGCTCCTGTTCCTCCCACCAGTCCCAGTTATCTCTCACACACCTGGCTCTTCCAACACAGGAGCAGGGGAGGAGCTGGCACTCCAGGGCTCCCTCCTGCTCCAGGAAACTAAAACTTTCTGTCTGTGCTGGAAATGTTTTTCACCTCTGTTGCTTATTAAAAATAATAATAATTTAAAAAATTGAAAGTGAGACCGGCTTGTGGGGTGGAGGGGAAAGGCTGTGTCAAACTAAATCATGCCCCAGCATGGTCCTGCATTACTTTTAGCTTGATGGAATTACTGTTCACACATTTTAAACAAACCTCTTTGCCCCTGCCTTTTGGGATGTGTCATATTGGCCTTAAATGTAGTGACAGGACAAGGGGCAATGCTTTAAACTGAAAGGCAGCAGGTTTAGACTAAATATTGCGGGGAAATTCTTTACTGTGTGGGTGCTGAGGCCCTGGCCCAGGTGTCCCAGAGAAGCTGGGGCTGCCCCTGGATCCCTGCAAGTGTCCAAGGCCAGGCTGGATGGGGCTTGGAGGAACCTGGGATAGTGGGAGGTGTCCCTGCCCGTGGCAGAGGGGCTGGAGTGAGATGGTCTTTATAATAACAGAAGTATTTGTTATCAGGATACTAAAGCACAGATCTTAGTTTTTGTGCTAGATGTGCCTTGATATTGTAAGGTCTTATTTATTCTGAGGAGGGAAACACCTGTTTCCCTTAGACTCCCCTTAACAATTCAGATCAATTTGAATGTCCTTTCCTGGATTTCTCAGACTGAACAGTTTCTCCAAAGTTTAGATTAATCTGCCAGAGATTGGCTGGTGCCCAGAAGGTTTTTAGCCCCACATATTTCTCAGAAGGGGCAGCACTGCTGTGAGGTCCTTTCTCTAGAAAGCCCTTTTCCTGCTGGGAACCAGAAGTGCACAGTTATTTAGCTTTAAGTGTTTCTATGTTTCCTGTTACATAAAAGCTTGCGGATGTGTCAAGCAACCTACGCTAGAACCAGAAACAGTGGAGAAATTCAGTCCATGAAAAGCATCTCAGGGCTTTTCCTCCGCATGTAGGTATTGATTTCCGCCTTGTCTCATGGAGCTTATCCTTTCCAGCTGATACAGAACTGTGGCTGTGAGCACAGGGCTTCCAGGGGGTGTGTTGGCTGACACCTGTGTGTTCTCTCTGTTCCATGCACAGCCCCACCACCTCCTAAGCGAGCTCCAACCACTGCACTGACCCTGCGGTCTAAGTCCATGACCTCAGAGCTGGAAGAGCTTGGTAAGAAAGTGTTTTTTGGCAAGCATGCTGGCTTAGTGGAGATGTAAATATCTATCTTTATGTCTATATGTGAAACTGATGAAGGGTGCTGCACTGTGTACAGTGTCTAGAGCAGAGGAGGTTTTAAGAATGCTGCATCTTTGGAGAGTTCAAAATGTGCATGACTCGCATGACTGATTTTTGTGGAGACTTGTGCCTTTACTGCTACGCAAGGGAATGTTGATACATTTTATGCATCATCAAAGTTTGGCACATCTACCAAAAAAAAAAAAAAAAAAAAAAAAAGAAAGATAAAAGAAAGAAAGAAAGAAATGCTGTATCATGTTTTGTTAGCTTTGCTTTCTAAATTTTCAGTTCATCTAATATTGTTTTATTTTAAATTTCTGTGGCCTCTCATTAGTGGATAAAGGTAAGCTGCCAGAAGCTGTTGTTAAAAGCTGACAGTGTTGAAGCAGCTTCAACTTCAACTTGTTTCATTTGATCTGAAAAAGTGCATATTATGATATCCCTTTGACTTCTGTGCATGATATAAACTTAATTCCTCTCACTATTGGTAATAAAAAAATATTGAGCATTCAGTCTTTCATTTGCTAATTTTGAGAAATGTGGTTGTAGATTCCTTTGCTTGATCATCCACATTCTAGATATGCATAGTTCTTCAGGAATTTGTATTCATCTTCTAGAAATGAGGAGGGTAGATGTTCTTTTCTTCCTGGTTTTAATCTGTTAGGTCATTAAAAGGTAGAATTTCTGCAGCTAGACTAAGACATGGAAATAGGAATAAATCACACATAAAAAGAGAAAAGCCCAGTGCACATTTCTATGTGGCTGTAACAGTAAAACAGCGTGTTTAGCAAGTGAGAAATGGGTATAAAACCAAACCACATCCCTCACTGCAGAGCAGTAGATGATAATAATTCACACAATAAAACCATTTTTCCATGTAATTCTACAGCAATTTAAATACTTAATTTTATAAGCTTGGGGTTTTCCTGACATGGACTCATCTGAAGGCCAACTGGAAGGAATCATAGCCTCGTGGCCCCTTTTTTTTTACCCCTGCACGTCAGTGTTTTCTGGGGCAGATGGACCCCATCCATCCTTTAGTGAGTTGAGTCACGTAACTCCAGTGGGAAGTCTTCCCAGCAAAGTGGTGCTGAAGTGGGTGCTGTCTTCTCTATGGTCTAACAACCAAATGAAGACCAAAATAACCACCCCATTCTGATTATTTAGCTCTAGTAGGTCTCAGAAAATTTGATTTTTATGTGCAAGGAAGTTTAGGAGCTTAGGTATCAACAGCTTGTGAATGCTCCATCATTTTACTTCCAGGAATAAAATGTAAAATATTATTTCTGGAGCACACTTTGTGGGTCTGGGTGTTTTTCATTTGCTTTTCTTTCATGGACTGCTGAGAGCTTGTAAAGGTGGTTTATCAACCACCTTTCCCAAGGGGACAGCAATACTTAGGCACCATTTTTGCCCCTTCATTATCCTCTTCTGCCAATTGCTTTCAAGCTGAGGATATTCTTCTATTTCTCTGACTTTTCGATCTTCCACAGGAAGATTGAAGCTGTTCTTACAGCAAAAGCAGCATTTCCCTAGGGGAGAATAGCTTGTTAATAGTCCCCAGTGGAGACCATCATATTTTAGCTTTCCCAACTCCCTGCTCAGGTTGTAGCCCTTGATCTGCTGTTTGTCCTCACCAAGTAGCAGAAACCACTGCAGCTCCTTTAACAAGCAGCCACGGGACATATTTCCATTTTTGAGCACATTTCCCACTCCTATTTATCCAGATGGGGCAGATATTGCAGTGGCAAGAGTTTTCTGTTCTGAGGAAGAGTCCTGCACCACGTTCCAGAGGTGCTTGTCCCCTAGGAAAGCTGTAGTAGTGGGAGAAATTTGCTCTCTTCTTAAACAAGGCTGTAAAATGCCACTTGTGTGACACTCTGAACATCTGCCACCCTAGCAAACAATGTGACTGCTGTTCCAAATAACATCTGTGGTCTACCTATTTTCATATTTGCCCTGGGAAAGGGCTGTTATCAGAAGGGACAAGAATCCTTCAATTGCACGGCAGCTGAACAAGCTTCCACAGGGAAAATGTTCTCCCTGTCATCAGTTAGAAGTTGTCTCCTGACATAAAACACAGCTTGTATGTGTGTATTTATACATAATTTATCTCTCTCTCTATGTATATGTGTATATATTGGACATCTGTGAGAGCTATGAGAACACCCACATTTTTACAGCCATTGAACTCCCTAGTGAATAAGCATTTCTTCCACGACATACATGTGCAAACCAAATAGGAAGTGCCTATAAGTGAGCACTGTGGATGTTCTCATCAATACCTCTGTGTAACCCTTTTTCCTGAGCTGGAGAAGCTCATGGTCTCAGCAATGTCTCGTGACAAAGAATCCCACGGGCTAATTATGTGCTGTGTACAGATGTATTTCCTTTTTATTGGTTTTGAATGTGATGCCTTTAATTTTATTGAATGTTCTCTTCCCTTGTTATGTAATAGAAGAAAAATATAAATAGAAAGTCCCCATTTGTTTTCCCTTAGAGTGCCTAGTTTTGTAATGTCTTCTAGCTAAGTTAAACATAATTTTTTTTAAAAAATTATCCATCTTGCAGTCATTACAGTCACTTCCTTTGCCTGGCTCTGAACCCTACTTACAGTTTTATTGACATGTTTTGAGCTATTCTGTTCTTCGTAATACAGAGCAGACAATCTGAGCTGTCCTCTTTCAAATTAATTAATCCAAAAGATGCAGTGTGCTAATGATTCCTTTCCACTTCAATCTGCAAAGATTTGGAAATGCCCAATGTTGACACAATTTGACAATAAGTTGCCCCAATTACTGGTTTTAAAAAGAACTTAGGAAGAAAAAAAAACCTGTGCATGTATCCCTAATACCTGAGGGGAAAACTTCCTCATGGTTATCATAAACCCTGATAAACAGCTTGGCAAAATCAGATTTTATCTACTGTGGTTTGAGAGATACCTGTTTAGTAGAGGTGAGCAGGGAGAGACTGACATCTTAGGGGGAAGGATAATGTTTGTGCTCAAAATGACAGACAAGGATTTAGCATATAAAAAATTACCTTCAGAATTGATTCACAGTTCATTCCCTTTCTATTTCCAAGCTTCAGTACGGAAGAAGAAGGGTAAGGGGAAGCATTTTGTCTCTTGTTTAACCTGTTTCTCACCTTTCCATAGTGGAGGATAATAACATAATGTAAATGTTGGCATACGGTCCAGTTTATTTTATGGTGTCAAATGTACATTAATTATTGTATATGTTTTTTTAGTTATTTAGTTAATAAATTGCAAACACACTAAGAAACTCAAACAGAAGACCACATTCGAAAATACCCCCCGCATTCCTTCCTTTTGTCTCCTTTCCTTCACCTTGCCTTTTTTTTCCTTCTCTGTACCCAACTCTTTTCCAACCCCTTCCATCTCATGTCCTCACAGTTCCTGTGCTGACTGGCAGCCACAGAGAGTTAGTGGCCAGTGACCCCGTCCCCGCAGCGCGGTCCCCCGTTAGTGCCCCGCTCGTTCCCCGAGCGGCCGCGCGCCCTCCGCGCCCACACTGGGTCTGTCTCAGGGGTCAGGGATCTCGCACACCACACCCGCCCTTCCCACCCGCAGAAATGCTGCTCTGCACTATTTGGTAGTGTCCGATAGAACGTCTTCCACGCTGTCCTGTATGCATGGAGTGCCCTCCCTGGACTGATTCATGAGGCCACCCACCACCTTCTCCTTCAGATCTCTCCCAAAGACCCACCTTCCCTAGATCCCTACTGCGCAATCATCCCAGCACTGATGGCGAGGCAGGGGGGCAGGTAGAAATAGCAGTGCTATTTTAATAGTTTCCATAAATGTATTTTTGTGTACAGAGAGTTTGTTTGTGTTGAGCTGCACTTTCTCCATGCTCCTGTACGTCATTTTGCTTCCCTAGATTGTGAGCTCTCCCGAGCAGGGGCTGTGTCATTTCCACCTTCTCATGGAGTCTGGCCCAAGGAAGAGTCTCCCACTTCCCTGAGCCCCTGGGTGGTAGCTGGTGAAAAACAGGCTGTGTCCTGCTCTTGGAAGAGGCTCAGTGTCATGGAAAGGAGATCTAGGCTGTAGGCAGTGTCTTCTCTCTGCAGGGAAGCTTTTCCTTTTTAACATTTAATAGGACGAGATTGGGTTATTTTTCACTCTTTATTTTCCTGCTCTTTCCTGACCTCCTTTCAGGTGGTTACCACAGGCTCCAGCTAGGGATATTTGCTATTCTCCATTCAGAGAATATGACAGGATAAACCACATTGCTACTGAAAAATATGTTTCGGCAGCATATTAAAAAAAAAAAATCTTTGTGTTACTGTGTAAAGTCTTCTGTCAACCAAAACTTCAGTTTTCTGGGTCAGAGATGGGGGAGGCATTAAGATAAAAAGAGTGACTTTTGTGGTTCTGTCTGACTGGTCTTGTTGATTCTCACTGGAGATGGGTTCTGGTTCATTGGGAGAGCAGGGGAAAGGAAGGCAGGGCAGGACATAGGCTGTATTTTTTGATATTCGGGATGGAAGATAGCGTGTCTGTGTCTAAAGAGATAGGTGATAAATTCCTTAGCTTTGGAGCAGTATGGCACAGGCAGTTCTGTCATTTTACTGCAGTTACAAAGCATGAATCACTAAAACTTACCTTCATCTATGCCACTGACTTTCTGCTTGCTGTAGTTGCCTGACTCAGAGGTAGCTTCCAACCTTGAAACGCGTGTGTGGAGGGGTCGTGTTTCCAAACTACTTTCTGGATTTTGTGGGATATGTGGGATGGGGGAGAGGTGTTCTTCTCTCTTGTGCCTTGTAGTTTTCCAAGAACTGTTGTATGAGTAAGTTATGGCAACGTGTAAACCAAGAGATGTAGCAGCAACTTGTTGGAGGCAGCACTTAAAATGTGATTCCATTAATACTGAAGAATAACCAGGATATTCGTGCAGCAAATTGAAATGAAGGTTTGAAAATACTCTGGAAATGAAAGATGAAGAGAAAAATTTGAGGTCGCAGTTTTCATCATCACCATGGGAAAATAGGTATCATTGGAGCCTCAAAATTAATATTTTAAAACTTTAAATTTAACTCTGTTCATAAGAAGTTTATGCAGCTGGTGGAGAGCTTGGTTTTAAATGGCTTTTCCTTGAGTTTTTGTTTTGACTTTCCAATAACTCCATGTGGAGGGAGAATTTTAAAATTATATGATCCTTAAGGAACACATCCATACACTAAGATCTGTAAACGTCTAGATCCATGACTTAAAAGTTTCCTGCTCCTCAGCTTGCTTTGCTGCCAGGAAATGGGTTTGATTTAGTGATTAATTTGGGATTTTCAGTGAAAGCTGAAGTGGACAGTGTTGAATTTTAAAACACCTAATACAAAAACCCTCTAAGAGAAGGGGCAAAATGAAGAATAGAGCAGGTTAAACTTCCACAGCAAAATGGGAATGACAGGATAAATAATTCTTCTGCTTTAATAAATATTCTGCTGGCAGTGTCACACGGGTGTCAGTTGTGAGCTAGGGGTGGTGCTTTGTTTGTTCTTAGATTCGATATGGTAATCAATATAAAATATTGATATATACCATATACTGATAAAGTATGTGTGTTGGTCCTGGCCTTTGGGGTTTGGTGTGGGCTGCAGTGCCAACTATAAATAAAGGATTTCCTCCTTTGAAGGGTTTAGATTCTGTCACCACCTCACAAATACAGAATTACTGTGATATCATCAACACAGAATATTGTTACCTGGCATCAAGTCTTACTGGCATTTGAATAGAAAAATATCAGTTGATGGCATTCAAAAGAAATATTATTAGCTCTGTCTGCAATAAGCATTCCCACTTCATCCCATTCCTGTTGTCCATTGTTTCAAAGGTGGCGCCTTCCAATGGCATCTGAAACAATGAAATTGCAGAGCAAATACATATAAATGAATGCCAAGCAGTGGATTAGCTCTCAGTGTTCTGTTCTCTTTGAAGAGACCACTCCCAAAGCCGTCTGGGTTCAAAACTCACTTCTTTATTTCACTGTGGTGGAGTTGATGATGGAGATTTGTCTGCAGGGAACAGTGGAAATACCCCCAAAGCAACTTTTACAGCACTCACCACGTCAGCTCCAGTGATAGCTCCCAGCATCTGCAGTGCTTCTCTGTAGGAAGAAGGTTTTCAGATCTTCACCAGACACTGCATTTGAGAAGATGAGAGCAGAAGGCATCAGGCTTCATGAAGAATTCTTGAAGGTTATCCCTTGTAAGTAATTGATTCGCATTATGAATTTGAAATTCTAATGAGGTGGCAGTGTAGTAATGAGGAAAAGGTTGTCATCGGGCTGTCATTTATCTCAAGCAGAAAGCAGTGACTCTGGGTGGAATTTGTCAAGTCTGTGTGAAGAAATGCCAGCCCCATTTGTGGTTGGCGCAGCGAGGTTACTGATTTTATGGCTTGTAGTGCAACTTGGGGGGCTCCACAGCAGTGTAAGTGTAGGATTAGGACTGTGGCTACCATATAAGTACTTGTAAAACTCTTTGTGAGAGAAAAGTATTGAAAATCGGCCTGTTTCAAAAAGGGAACAGTGCTAAACCTGTGTTTTCCACCAAAAAGAACTTGGCACCTAATTGGCAACATGCTGATTAGCAACTTGTAGCACGGAGTCTAAACTTAACAGGTACCTCCTGGTACTAAAGACTTCTTCAGACCAGGATTTATCTTTCATGAGGTGCTTTAAGTAACATTTTGGAAACACTGGGAATCCTGAGCAGAGGCTGCTTGAGTCTCTGTGTGGGTGCTCTCATCTACACTGTTATTATTTTGAATTTATCAGCTTATTCTTGAGGATGTAGTGCCCTGTCATGATACTTGTTTTTCTTTACTACAGGACCATATTGAAAAGGTTTTCAAAACCTTTCTGCATCAGCCAAACAAGACAATGGTATAAAAGAAGTTGGAAGAGGAATTGTAAGTGTTACAGAAAATGTGGGGTTTGCAGCATTTGCAAAGAGACACATTAAATTACGTTGGTTTATGTGAGTGTGGCTATGCTCAGATATTACCAATTTAATATCTAAGCACATATTCAAAATCATGAGGGCTTGAGGAGCAGTTAAAATTGCATGTGTTTCCCAACATGGCACAGTTAGGGCAGTGGAAAACTCTTTCAGCACTTTTAATGTGTTCTCTCTCTTTTTCAGGAGCCAGGGAGATGAAGGACTTATCTCCCTCATCTCAAAACTCCCTTTGCTGCTATTTTTTTTTTCTTTTTCCTTCAAATGTTCACGTACCCATGTTAATTAATTTCTAATCTAATTAAAAATAAATGTTTTTAGATAATTCCTCATAGTTTGTTTGGTTTGTCCCCTCGGTGTGGAAGCGTGAGAGTTAAGTGTAAGACCAGAGAAGGCTGCAAGTATCTTAGATCCTCCACTTCCTTTTTGGTTTCTTTGAGTTGATTGCCTTTCTTTTGTGACTAGGCCAAATTTTCAAATGCTGTCTCTTAAACAGAACGTCAAATTGCCACTTAAATTCCACCTGGCTTGCAGGGTAGGAGTGGGTATTGACTATATTCTCTGCTTTGTTTTTGTTCTTGAACAGAAACCAGTGTTAGACAATGACCATTCCTCTTTCAAGGTAGGCTGAATTGCAAGGCTTCAGCATTGCAGGTGTATTTTAAATGCCTGTATCATTATTTCCTTAATAATGAACATGCTGTTAAAGAGCTGGTACTTGAAAATTGTATCTCTAGAAAGGAATTTGAACATACCAGTTTTCTGCCTTCCTTAAAATTACTCTTGATGGTGTGGTTATAATGTGTAAATGTGACTTGTGTGTACTAATGTGAAGCTATTTTCAGCCCTAGAAACACAAATAAGGCTTTCTTTCAAGAAAGTTTTGAGAGCTCTTTATTGTGAATACCTACGAAGCGTTTTCATAAATCATGTAATGGTATTTATAGATACTCAATGTTAAATGATTAATTTTAGTTGCTAAAGTTTTTATGTTTTATTGCTTTATTTTATATTTTTTTCTTCTTTTATTTTATTTTAGAGTACTTTGTAGAATTTACAGTATCCCAGAGAACAGACAAGTATTTTTACTTCATTTTTATAGAAGGAAAGTGTTTCAAGTGCCTTTTGTGTTTGACTGTATTGCAAAGCGCTTCTATTATTTCCTCATTATGCTGACTGCTAAAATAATATTCTCTGCCTGTTGTTTGCAGAATGGTAAATGTGTGGTTTGGGCATTGTGATTCAAGCACAATACTGCAAATTGTTCATCTGGGGTGGGGCTGGAAGAAGTTAATTCCAGATTAAAATGTAGTGGTGGCAGATTGGTGAGGATTAGCCTAATTGTCCACATGAAAACTCAGGTCATTCAATTTCTGGATATTTTTAACTATACAGGACATAACTGTGGGCTGAATTTGTTGCTTCTTCCCTTTAATTTTTGATCTTAAACAACAAATTTGGATTTAGATCTTAACCTTTAATGTTCTTACCCTGAATCCATGCTCTAGCTAAGGTTGGTCTTCAAATGCTCAGTGGTGTGTTGAAGGCCTTGTTATACTTCACCTACTTTTGGTCTTTGATGAATTTTTACACATCCGATCCTGTTTGAAGAGCTGAGAAGAAAGCCCTTAGTTCTCAGTGGGCACAGATCTGTTTTTAACCATCTCCAAACAGCAGTCACCTGTTTTTCCCCCAGGGACACTGGAGCTCTGCTCCTCAGGTGAAATTGCTCCTGTGCCAAGCAAGGTTACCAGATGAACTCCTGTGGTCTGACCAAGCTCTCTTTTGAAATCAGCAGGTTCTCACCTGCCCATTAGCACTGGGAAGACGCCCTAGAATTTTTGTTCATCTGCTTCTTTGAAAGCCTTGTCCAGATCCCCAGACCCACTGTTTGCCCAACTTGTCCTTTAGTAGCTCTCCCACCCACAGACATTCCCCCTGAAGCTTTTATCCAGTTACTTCACAGCTATTCTTTTACAAATTCAGCAGGGCAAGGCCTTTGGCATATATATGGGAAGTGCCAAAAACCTAAAAGGTATGCAGTGCAAACAATTGCACCTACTTGTTTCACATGCTGCTTTTTTCTTTTTTCTTTTTTCCCAGATATGGAAAATTAATTATATACATAATCACTTCATGCTAAAAACAAGCTACTTGTAGTTAAAAATAAAAGAAATCGGAAAAAAAGTTGAATCCATAAGATAAAAGCAACACCACAGCCATATTTTTGTGTCGTTTGAAAGGATCTCTACACATTTTTAATAGGCACATGTGAAGACCACCCCTTTAGTTTTGGTGCTGCTTCTGTGACCCATTTTTGCAGATTATTGACAAGGAAGCAGATTTTATCAGCTAACGAAGGAAATTAAACGAAACCTGCAAACTCGTATTTAGGGAAGGAGATGGAACAAAACCCTTGTGTGGGCACTGCCTGACCCTAAGGGCTGTGTGCCCAAACCTGTTGCCACCAAGGAAGAATGAATGCCCTGTGTTCCCATCACTTTTCCAAAGGAAAAATGCATGTGCCCAATATTTGCCTGCAGATGCTGGACCAGGTGGGTGATCCTACAGCACTGAGGTGCCTTTGGCATTGTCTGAAGTGTTGCATAATGTGCCTGGTACAGTTTCTGTCTGTATCTATCTTAGGTATTTACAAGGCACCTATCACCTTGGTACCTAAGCAGTTTGAGAAATGCACCCACCCCAGGAGGGAGGATGAGATACAGACAGAGGCCCAGGCCCAGAGCAGCAGAGGCAGGGCCCGGGAAGCTCCCCAGCTGTGTTCCCGCTGTTGTTGAGCTCCTGGCCCACTTGTTGTGGCCAAGGAACATCTCCACCCACCTGTCTGTCAGCAGGAGGAGACGGTGCCCCAGCCCTCACGCGCAGCTCCGCTGGTGGGCGGTCTGAAAAGGAAAGATAATGGAAAAGGCAACGATCCGGTAGCAGAGGTGAAACAGGAATGGTGGGATTTCAAAAGGAGGGCTTCTTAAAGAGCAGCACATCTCAGGGGAGGGATCAGCTGCCAGTCCAAGTGGCAGGTAAGGCACAACACAGGCATAAATCTCAAATGTTCTTCGGTGAACAAAAGTTAAAGAAATACTTCTGATGTCTCCGAAGTTTGTGTATATCCAAAGCCCTGCTCTGTTCTTGGCCTCTGTCTCAGTCCTCTACCCCTGCAGCTGAGTCAACCATTCAGTAGTTCTCTGTGTATCTCAACCCAGTAATTGCTACAATCCTAAACATGCCTAATGACCAACACAAAGGACTCCCAGTGGTAATGAACGTTGTGGTGCGAGGAGACCGCACGGAATAGCAGTGCTCCAAAATAATGGACATATTCATGAACCTAAAGGCTGGAATAAACTTGGCTTTGATCAGCATGCTCAGGGCAGGATGGGGCAAACCACAGCTCTTCCCTGCAGGCACACTTGGAGCAGCTCTCCTGTGGCCTCCAGGAGCACCTGCTGATCCACCACGTCAGACCAGGCTCTGTGTCAGCCCAGGGAAACACCCGGACAAGCAGCAGGAACAGAGAATCTGTCCGGCAGATTCTTCTCCACTGCAGAAACAGAGAACCTGTCCATCAGGGGAGAAAGGGAGATAGCCAGGACTTGGGTGGAGGCTCACCAGTTCCTGTTGTATGGACCCCTTTAATACCAGATCTCTTTTTTTCCTTAAACACAGCAGAGTCAGAGAGGTCAAACAAAAGACAGCCTTCAGAAACCTGCGGGTCCCAGGGGGCTTTTTGGAAATAGCCGCGTAGTACCCGCAGTGATCAAACACTAAAACTGAAGTCACTGACTTCCAGATGTTTCTGCTCCCTTTAGCCCACACACACGCTCCCTCCTGACTCCCTTCCTTGGTCATTTAAGGATGGAGATGGAAGTCCTGCCCTGGCAGAGCAAGGGACATGAGGTTAGCAACGTGAACCTTGGAGGCTGCAGGTTTGATGGCTGCTATCACTTGCTATAAAGATACCTGTAAAAGACAGAAGTGACCTATTTTTCCTGTAAGTTGCATCTAGCACTGTGAGCAAAATGCTGCATGTAGGAATGGTGTGTCAGGTGGAAGTTGCTGGAAAGATCAGGGAATCTGACCTCCTCCCTTTGCTTCACACCCAAGGAAGCCAGCTGTGCTTCTTTGTACCCACTCTACTTAAAGCTTGAAAAGAAAGAGATTTGGTTTTTTTTAAAGCAAATTAACAACCAAGTGAGGTCAGCCCTGTTGGTTCATGGTTTGATCCATGGCCGATTTTGACTTCACAGTTGTAGTGGCCTCTCTCTCTCTTTTTTTTGGAAGTGACCCCTTTTCCAAGGAATTAAAGGCATTTAGTTGAGGTCACTCGGTCAGCTGTTCAAGCATAAGGACAGTTTCTGGCTGAACCCAGTTTTGCAGTGCCCCTGCTGTGCCTGGCACACCTTTCCCACAGCCCCAGCCTAGGCACTGGTGCGACCAATCTGACCAAGATCCACCTGGAGTTCAGGGTGACTTTTGGTCACCAAGGAATGGATTTCTTGGGCAGATACTCACACGTTCATCCGGGTGGTGTCAGCCAGTGGCCTGCGGGCAATTTTCCCATGATTGCTCCTTAGCGAAGGAAGGTCTGTGGAACGCCATGCCTGTAACACACTCTTGGTTCCCCATGCCCCATGGCAATGCTTCCCAAAGCATCCAGAAACCGGAGCTGCTGAGAGATGCTGAACACCTTGTTACAGATAATAACAGCTATGGTTATTCCTCCTTCTCATTGCCAGCCAAGTTTACCAACCTAACCTAAAGCCTGTGCATGTATTCATTATTCAGAAGTATTCGCCAAGAGTTTCTGCAATTCACCTTCTGCCCAGGGGTTTTCACAGACTCTTTGCTTGCACCCTTTGTCGTTTGTGTCATTGGTCACCTATTGCCAGATGCTGTTCTTTCAGCTCTGAAAGGCTGAGAAGGCCGATTGGGAGGATGGCAAACATTTCATAGGACATAAGGAATTTTGCAAAAACTGATTATTGTGCTTTTTCAGAGAAATTTTTCTTTACGAGCCTCTGGCAAATGTGTAGACATGCACAAATAACAAAGGTGTTCTGGTCCCCCTGAATCTGAACAAACTAGACACAGTGATACCATTTACAGAAGTATACATAAATCAGTGTGGAGTTTGGAGGTTTTTGATTTCGTTTTGCTTCTGTTTTTGACTTCCAGTATAGTTTGGTTCTACTACTTACCAGTTGTTAGGCGGGCTCTGTTTAGAACACTTGCCAGGTAAACGGGGTTTTCAAATAAGGGGAATTTTCTGCTGACATGTTAAAAGAAATGCCAAGACATTCTGTATGACCAGTGGCTCTACCAGAATGAGTATTTATGATCCCTTACCTCACTCTTATTCCATAGACTTTAACTGAAGTGTGTGTTTGCTTTGTGTGGTACAAGTAGGTCCCCTGTTTTTTTGTTCTTTTTTTTTTTCATGTGTACTCAAGTAGGAAATTGCTGAGAAATAATTTCATGGTCCTACACCGTAGTTGTTAAGAGAGCTTTGCTAATGAAGGAATGCAGCTATGGCTGTTTTAGACAAAGCAGGAGAAGAATTGCCAAGGAAGAAGCAGTTCTTAGTTAGGTTGATATATAGTTCCTTTCAAATCTCCATGGAGTGGAAGAGCCAATGATTGCATGACAGTTTGTCCCTAAAATTCATTTTCATAAGGAGCTCATGCCTTTTTACAAATACAATCTCATCCTCACTTTCCATAAAACATGCAACTGGACAGTCCAGCCAGACGCAGAGACAATATGAATACTTTGAATGTGAATACTTTGAAGTAGTGAATATGCTAAATGCACGAATAATATCCATTATTTTAGCACTTAAAAGTCATCATTCTATGAAGTCACACAGAATCCCTTTCAGAGCACCATAATATTGCAGGCACTTGGGTATAGAAAGAATGAGTGCCACGTTGTGGTAGACAGGGATTGAGATACAGGAGGGGGGATCCTTGGGTCTGTCAGAAAGATTTTTTCATTTCATTATATTTCACATAAAATATTTTTTTCTTTTTTAAATCAAACAAAGCCCTGCCCTGATTCATAAACAGAACCAAAAGTATGGTTTAACATGACCTCAGCAACACCTCGCGGATATAAGCTTACAGCTTTCACCGAGGTCTGAAGAGCAGTATTTCAAAAAGCAGAAATTAATCCTTAACAAAAAAAAACCCCAAAAAAACTTTTTCAAGGCTGGGATGCCAGAGAGTAGGCACGGCACTGATCTGGCACTGAGGCCACTGCGGTGTGAGCAGCAGCAGCCTGGTGGGGTCATGATCCCACGGACAGCAGCGCTTCTCTCAGCCGTCCCTTGCCTGAGCGTGGGGAATGCAGGGCTTTGGGCTGCCTCCTGCAGCGCTTCAGCCACACTGCCCCAGGGCCATTTCTGATGACCAAATTGGCCCTCTCAAAAAGAAAGTTTAAAAAAAGAAGTGGACTCATTTTCTTTATCTGAAGTAACAGAAAGTGTACGGAGTCCTGGCCACAGCCTCACGTAATCCAGAGCGGTGCAGGACACGCGCCACTGTGAGCTGGTGATTCCTGTGGCTGCAAAAGCCTGAGCCCTTCCTGCTCTTTGGGAGGGCATTTGTCTCTAGAGTTGCCACGGGGGAGAGCTTGCACCCAGATTTCCACCACGCACCCTCAGGCAAGGGAAGAGGTGGCCAGGGGAGGGCAAAACTCAGTTCATTTCCAGGAGACAAAGAGATCCCGGTGAGCAATGCCCTCAGATAGCATTTCCTACTGTTTGGAGAAGAGAGCAAGGAAAATCCGGCAAATGTTGGGGAGGGCATTGCTCGCGGGATAAATCCCATGGACGGCCACCGTCGTGCTGCAGCAGTGACTTGGGAGAGATTTTGGGTGGGGGTGACGTGAGACGTCGGACAAAAGTGAAGATAGCCAGCAGTGCTTCAGAGCAACAAAGGGCTGCCCTCAGCCAGTGGTGGAGCACATCTGGCACCCCAGGAAGCTCAATTGGACCCTTGGCCCTGAGCTCGTCCCAGGGATTTCTGACTGACACCACTGCAGTGCATAGGTGAGCTTCTCGCTAGGTTCACTGACATTTCCTGTCACAGTCACGCTGAGGGGAATTTGGTAGCTCCTGCCTTGGGATGCAGCATGGCTGTGTGTGTTCTGGGTACAGGACAGTGTGCATTGAGACCAAAAGTGCTTAATGACGCCAATTGCCACGTGCCCAATGCAGTCACTAAACTTTAGTCCGCCCTTCCGTTTGCCCAAACACATACACTCTGGCTTCCCAACTGGCTTCTTTCTATGTGTTGTCCAATGCATGTAGATACCTCCATCTGCCTGGCCTCAGATACAGTGGTTGTTGCTCCTCTATTTGATTGCCAGATGTCACTGGGGAGCAAGATGGGGAGGTTCCTGGATCCTCGGGGCAAGCCGGCCATCACCGAGGGAGCTCGCTGTCCACGCCGGCCGAAGAACAGGAATCCTCGGTGCCTGCCTCTGACGAAGACTCACCGGCCAGGACCACAGAGAGCTGGCAGTGGCCGCTGTCCTCGTCTGAAACGCACAGCAACGTTGGGGAGGATTTTGAGGGATTTCAAACGCCGGCGCGGACTCCGGAGTGCACCATGGACATACAGTCTCCCGGGGATCAGTCACTCAGTAGGACTCCTCAGTTTGAAAGTGACTCTCCTGAGGAGGAGGGAAATGATGAGATGAATGAAGAGCGCTGCGGTGTTGAGCCTGTCCCTAGGGATCGGGGTTGGAGAGGGCAGCCCCAGCTAACAGAGGGAGAGAAGCTGTTGATGGAAACCAACAGTAGGATTGTGCAGCTGCTGGAAAATATCAAGAGGGAGCATGCACAGTCCATGGGTCTCATGTCCCAGTCCATGGGCCGTATGGAGCTGCAGCTGGGCATTGTGGCTACCTCCACAAGAGCCATCCATAACTACCTGTCAGAGATTTTAGCTTTCCTCAAGCAGCCGAGGACGCAGGTCCTCGAAACGCGCATCTCCCAAAGAGCCACCCCCCATGTCGAGTTGACGTGTGCCTCGACATGGACTGGTGAGGACGCAGTGGCATCCTCCACTGTGTGCTTACCAGGGGCCGAAGGGACGAGCGACTCTCGCGACCCGCCGCAGGCCACCCTGCCTTGTCGCAGTGGCCGGCTGCAGAGAGCCATAACCGAGAGGGCCTCGCTGCCCATGCCTCCACGCCAGGCAAAAGGGGGAGGGAAGAAAAAATAACCACTCCATAGGATTTTTAGAGTTTTTTTTAATGTGCCTGTCCTTTTAATTCTTAGCCATAAGGCCATCGGTGGCAGAGTTCAACCATTTCCTACATTGGCTAACATTGTATTCTGGCTGACTAGATTAGTCTAACATTTTGTAGTTTATATTTGCACTGTTAACGATGTGTGCTGCTGGTATTTGAAGAACATTTGCCTCTGTTCTTTCACTTTAACTTCATACGAGCATTTTTTTACTCTGTGCCAGGCATTCATTGCTTTTCTTACAAATACAAGTCATTTCTTGAGGCAGCTGTTTTTTGAGTTTTCTTTCTCCACTATCCCACCCCCTCTGAGCAAGCACTCGGGACTTGGTGGTAAGTATAGAGGTCTTGGCAATACTCGCCTCCCAAACTGTGTTCGATCAGTCTTTGCCTGGTGTTTCTGGCATGCCAGCCTGAGGTGTTGGGGTATAGCCTGTACTGGATCATGACCATTCTTATCCTCTGTGGGTCTCACCAGCTCACTTCCTAAGACCCTCGGTGGAGCTAATCCACATGTCTTGGCTATGTTGTACAATAAGTAATGTTGCCAGGATCATACCTCATATTTCTCTTTTTGGGGGCTGTGTAGTGATGTGCCACCAGATCTATCTGGGCACCTGACTCTCGTTTTCAAAGTTCATTTGATGATGGATCTGGTGGCTTGATGGGCAGCATTATACTTTTTCCTCTGAGAGAGTCTGGGGATTCGGAACAGGAGTCACTAAGCAACGTGTTCTATGGGGATAAGAGCCATCTCCTGCAACAAATCTATTAGGAGGAGACTGTCCCCTGTAATTATCACAGATACTAATTACTTAAGAAAAAGAAAAAGAAAAAAAAAAAAAGCAACTTGCCTAGCAGCCAGAACTCTTGAGAAAGTAAAAGTCATGACACGCTGTTGGGTACTGTGCTACTCTGTCTGTGATTAAGAGCTTTTCATCAGAGACGAGACCTACATCTTGATAAAACACAACTACTTTCTGTGCCTTTAGGCCATCCAATTTCCTGAGGGTTGGCACCCTGAGCAGGGCACGGGTCCCATTGGTAACCCAACAGGGCAGATGGAAACGCACTTTGGCAATAAATTACTTTATATCTGTTGGTGCTGCCTCTCTCGGGGGAATTTAATATAGTGGCACTCCAATTGCTATATGCATGCAGAGGCATCAGACTGGCTTTTACATGTGGTATCCCTAACAGTTGTCCGGAAGGATGCTGCTTCCAGGAGCCCCTGGAGCGGTGGGGACAGGTTCTCACAGGTGTAGCATGGCTCCTGTGTTTGACTCTCTACACGCCGTTGTGACTTCTCGGGAAGGTGCAGAGCAGTTTCTATGGAAAATGCCAGGGAATAATCATAGGCCTAAAAATCCTCTTCTGTGACTGCAGCTGAGCCGTGCTCTCTGGCCAGTGAGACATAGACTCTTCTCCCCTGTCTTCCTGCGAGGCTGAGGTTATTCAGAGCAAAGCAGATCAGAGTTTGTTACTCTACCAGCCGGCCACAAACTGCTCCTGTAGAAGTGTGTGTGCGTGTGTGCTTGTGGCTGTACTCTGCTAAATGACCGGTTCAAGGAGGAAATGTAGCTGGCATGGTCAGCCTCCAGTGCAGGCTCTTCCCACATTCCTTCCTTTCGACCTTCATCCAGCTGCATTCCTTTGAAAAATCCCATTGGAGGCAGGCTTCTTTGGGCCACTCTGTTGACACACCTCACAGCAGATGCCCATTTTTGCATCTGTTTTGTGGCTTTTTTCTCTCTCTTTTGTCAGGGTTATTTGTAAAGTTATCCTCAGACAATTTCCAACACGAGCTTGTGAGCTTCCCCTCTCGTTGGTACGAGGAGTGCGTGCTGCAGAGTATTTGAGGTCACGAGGAGGTTGGGAGGAGAGCTAATTAGTGAGCCTGACAAATTATTCCAGTCTGAGTATATTTGGAACATGTGGTTCTGGTGCAGGAGGAGTTTGCACTCTGGTGCTGTGGAGACAAACAGCTCGAGGCACAGGCGGGTGAAGGTCTGGCCCAACACGTCTTCTTTCTCTGGGGTGAGTCTGAGTGCAGCTAACTGCAGTTCAGCCAGTCCATTTCCTTGGCCTGAGGAGCACGTTTGATAAGGCAGTGAGGATGTTTTATTTTCACATCGTGCTTTCACTCCAGCAGGGTGGGGCAGTTGTGGCCAGGCGTTCAGATTTTGACGTTGCCCGCAGGACCCGCCATGTAGCTGCCGCTATTTGGGATCAGTCTCCACGTGCTGGCTGCTTCTGTGGCCTCACATTTTTTGGTGTAGCTCCAAAATGACAACCTCCACTCTACCTTTGCCTTCTGATCCAAGGGCAGTAGAACAAGAGAAGGAGCTGTGCAGTGCTGCCGTTGGAAGTGCCACGCAAGGAAGCCCTAAAGAGTTCCTTGCAAGCAGCTCGAGCTTTAACCCGCCCTCCTGTCCCATTTCTGAGTGCTTTGGCTAAATGTGGCAAATGGGGGCAGCTGTAGGGTGAGAAGGGCTGAAAACCTCTCTACAGACAAGAAACCTGCAATAAACTCACGCAAAACCAGGTTTTTTTTCCCCACATGGAAATAGTACATGGTATTAAGAATTGGTACCAACTGATATTTTGGTCAGATCCAAAACTAGGATCTGACTTCTAGGATTGTCTAGGCAAATCAGTGCAGTTGGAGGGTATGTATGTTTCATCCCCAACAAATATTTTCATGCTTTTCCAAGTGTCTGTCATGGCCTCATCACTCTTTCCCTGTAGCTTTTTGTTGTCTGAATGGGTATCTGGTTACATGTGTCTGTTCAAAATAAAGGGGATCACTTCTTACATGGTATAGTTTTATTTCTCATGTGCAGATTTTGAGTGCTTCAGTTTCCAAGGCTTCCTTCTTTCTGTATCCCAAAGACCAGTTTTTTGGCTTCTGGGATGAGAACAAGGGTGGGAGAATCTTAAGAGAAATCTCTGCCCGGTCGAAGCTCTTGGTGATAGATCCCCTGAGTACCATTCTGCAGTCCAGCTGTATTTTTGCTGTACAGGGTAAATGTTCATGGTTACACCGTCGCTTTCTGATGCCTTTTGCTGAGCAGAAGTGCAGATATTTTTCTTTCAGACATTTGTATTACAAAGCCTTATGAAATGTGACGTGAAGTTGGTTTTTATTTTTGAATACATGTGACGATATTAAGATTTTTTTTTTCCTTTTCTCCTTCCACTGGATGATTTAAACCCCACAAAAAAAGATAAAGCAGACCAATGAAAAGACTTGAATGCTAACTTCAATTGAAAAGAAACAGCAACACTACTCTTGTGAGACAGTTTTCAGCAGTGTTCAGCTTACTGGTCCTGCTCAGCCTTTCCTTTCCTGCCTGCTCCCTGACCCTCTGTGACACTGAAATATCCACTTCTAGGACAACCTTCTTCCTAACCTGAAGGCTTAAAGTTCTTCCCTCTCTTCTTCTCCCATTTAAAATATCATCCTTGCATCAGCCAGATCTACTGTTTAGAGGGATCAAAAGCTCTTTTCCTCCTGCCTTATTCCCATCCATATCAATATCCAGGGCCCTGAGTGCACTGCTCTCCAGCGAGAGGTAAAATTTAAATCCCTAAATACAATACTTGGGATAGTAACACCAGCTCTAGATCACCAAAAACCTGGGGTTTTTTTTAAGGCTGTAGTATCCTAATAAAGTAACTATCCCTGTCTGACAAATAATCAATTATTTGGGAGATGGATCCAATTGCTGAAAAGTAGCATTGCTCTGACTTGTGTTGCGGAAGCCTAGGAGCCAGGCTGAGGTGTTCCACTCCCAGAAACACCACAGGCTATGCAAGAAATCCTAATTTTGGTGAAACTTCAAAGGAAAAGATGCTAAATTAGCGTGATACAGGCAAGCAAATGCAATGGAAGGCGTAGTAAGGAAAGCTGTTGGTGTGATTCCAGTTTGGATTCTAGTAGAGATTCCAAACTCAAACTCTCCTGGTGGCTTGGGCTAGTGATTTAATTTCTCTATGCCTTGGTTTCGTAGCAGTAGAACGGGCAAAAAAAGGAGCTGTCAGGCAATAATTAGTTGATTATACTGTACTTTGAGGTCTTCAGTGTGAGGGAGTAACATTTTGTATTAAATGCTGATGGACCTTGTTCGTGACCAAAGTTGGAGACGGGGCTAATACCAGCACTCAGCTTTGGAATATCCTGATTAAACTTTTCCCTGTATTTTACCATCACATCATGCAGTAGATCAGAGTCCCAAATCCAAATGTTGAAGTTCTCATTCAGATTTGGACTTTGCCTGTTTTTTGGCTTGCTTCTGACAACAACTAAATACATTCCCAAACTGTACAGTTATTAAAAGAAATTTCAAAAAAAACCAAACCAACACATACAAAAGTTTCATTTAAACAAAGGATGCAGTTAGCAGTGCTAGCCTACAAGTCCAAGAGTGTGAACAAATCAGGATGTGATTACTTAAGGAGAATAGGCATAAAAGAGCACTTCTGGAGTACTTGTTAATGTCCAAAATATCACTGAAATTCTGATGACTAAGTACAGTCTGCTTATCTCTATTTGAAACAGTGCTGTACGGATTCACTATTTCTAAAGGTCTTCTTTCCATTTCTATATAGATATTCTCCCTTCACATTTTGAAGGTTTGAAGAAGAGGATTGTTTTTCGAGTCACACTAAGTAAACATTAAATGCATGCAGGCTTAAAACTAAAGCATGCATGTTATGTAGCAGCAATAAAAAGTGCTCGGCTTGCACGACTTATGATGCTCAAGCGTTGCCTTGTTAAAATGCCAAAAAAACTTTTTCTTTGCATTCTTTTGAAAAGTAAATCTCTTCCTTTGACCTTGCAATACTTAACTGTTTCATTTCTTTGGACAAGTGGTATTTATTTTACTGAATGCTTTTATATTACAGATAAGGTGGATGAAATAGTGCCAGTTTCCAAGCCATCAAGAATTGCAGACAATGCAACTGTGGACTCAAGAGTGGCAACTATAAAACAGCGGCCTTCTAGTAGATGTTTTCCCTCAGCTACAGATATGAATGTGAGTGGGAGCCATGAAGCACTGCTTTATTCCTACTAATGCATCTAATTCCTTGATTAAATAATGCACACTGCTTTGTTAAGGGAAGAATTGATGTTAATACTATAGCACCTGTTAAAAATTAAACCCCAGAACTCTGAAATTGCATTATTCAAGTCCAGAATTTGATCTTACAAAACTTTGTGTGTAAAAAAAATTATTGCTTTTGTTGCATTTTGGACATCTTTTTCCATAATCCACCTTAACCTGTTGCCTTGTAAATAATATCAACAGTCTTCACTTACAGCTGCTGTCCTTTTATGATGATGTAAACAAAGCCCAGGCTTCCCTTCCTCTCCCCCTCCGCCCCAAAAACAACCCCAGATTTACTATTTCCCATAAGAATTCTCGGTGGAAGGGGTAATGGATGAGGCATTATTTCCATGTGGGGGAGACTTTCGTGCTTTAATGCTGTTGGGGTTTCTGTTTGCTCTCTTGTAGTCCATGTATGAGAGACAGGGTATTGCTGTGATGACGCCCACTGTCCCAGGGAGCCCTCAAGGTCCTTTTCTGGGTATACCTCGGGGTACAATGAGAAGACAAAAATCCATAGGTAAAACGCCTCTCTTGTATGGTTTTGTTCATTAATCACATCCTTCTAGTAACTTGGCTTCTTTCCTAAAGCCTGTTTCTCTGACATCTTTGACCCCAGTGAGTGTTTAATCTTTATACACAGCTCATGAGAAAAGAAGTTTGTGTGTAAGGTGATGTAATTTCCACATTCTGCTTGGCAAGTATGGAATTACAATTTGAATGTTTTCTTTAAAATGTTCCCTCTAACAAGGAAAAAAAAAAGATCAGTTAAAGCTTTTGCAAAAGGGCAAAACGTTATCCTTTTTTTCCTTGTTATTGAAGTGAAAGCATTGTAATGCTGCGTAGTTTAGAAAGAAATCCTGTTGATCAAATGAACTAAAATTCACCTCTTCTTTTCACTTCAAATGATGGAACTAGGTGATTTTACAACAAAGAAACAAAGAGCAGACCAAATTTGGGCATTCTTTGTTATTGTTAGTAATCTTAGCAGTGACTTTTATCAATTTAGAAATGCATTATGCTGATGTAAAATTAGCATCCAAACTATCCCAGTATTACCCAGTTTATTTATGTTAAAAGCCATATTTGTAATGATATAATGTCATCTTTTGAAATGCAACATTATGGGTTTTTTTCCCCAATGGGATCTTCACAGTCCCTTCGCTAAATTTCAATTGCATCTTAAAAATGCATTCAGTTTCCAAGTTGCTTTATTTTATGCATTTGTAGAGTGTTAGAGCAAGGCAGAAATGACTTTTCTGCACAGAGTCTCCTCCCTATTCAATAGTTTTCAAAGAAAATGTGCTTTTCTACAGCCACCTTGACGACACACAAACCCCAAACATTTGCCTAGACATCAGTTTAATTAAAATTCCGTAGCATCCTTTCCAATCCTGGCACCTGGGATGTCCAACAGGAAAGAATGATTATGGTGGGAATCAACCTAAAGGCCTCTTTTGGAATTTTGCATACTTCTCGTGCTGCGGGAAATGCACCCTGGAATTTTGGGGTGGATGGAGAAATAGTGCAGTGTGAGGGATCCTGGTGGACGTGGCAGGGTTTTAAATGCCCTCTCTGATTTTTCAGGAATAACAGAGGAAGAGCGGCAGTTTCTGGCCCCTCCTATGCTGAAGTTTACCAGGAGTCTTTCAATGCCTGACACCTCTGAAGATATCCCACCACCACCACAGTCCTTACCTCCCTCACCACCGCCACCTTCTCCTTCTCTGTACAACTCCCCCAAATCCCTGACGTCCCGGAGCTACGGAACGATCAAACCTCCATTTAACCAGAATTCAGGTGCAAAAATCTCTTTGGTTAGGCCCGAGAGCGTGGGGACGATGATCAGGGACAAAGGGATCTATTACAGGCGGGAGCTGGACCGATACTCCCTGGACTCGGAAGACCTGTACAACCGGAGTGCCGCAGCTCAGGCGAATTTCAGGAGCAAGAGGGGCCAGATGCCGGAAAACCCCTATTCTGAGGTCGGCAAGATCGCCAGCAAAGCGGTTTACGTACCGGCCAAGCCAGCCAGGAGGAAGGGGATGCTGGTGAAACAATCCAACGTGGAGGACAGTCCAGAAAAGACCTGCTCTATTCCAATCCCAACCATCATCGTCAAAGAGCCATCCACCAGCAGCAGCGGGAAAAGCAGCCAAGGGAGCAGCATGGAGATCGATCCTCAGTCTTCGGAGCAGCCCGGCCAGCTCCGGCCCGACGACAGCTTGGGAGTCAGCAGTCCGTTCGCAGCAGCCATCGCAGGGGCCGTGAGGGACAGGGAAAAGAGGCTGGAAGCGAGGCGCAATTCCCCGGCCTTCCTCTCCACAGACCTGGGAGACGAGGACGTTGGATTAACGCCACCAACACCACGGATGAGGCAGTCCAAGTTCACCGAGGAGGCAATGTTTAGCAGTGAGGATGGTTTCAGACAGCTCATGTCGCCATCTCCGATCCCCACCCCCAGAGAGCCCGAAAACCTTTTTAACAGCAACGAGCCCAGCAGCCAGAGCGACTCAAGGACATTGAATGCTCCGTCCAAAACGAAAGGTACTGACAACAGTACGGTGCCAGCCAAGCCCACGAGTGCTCCCAGCTCGGATAGCTATGTCCACCCGGTCACAGGGAAGCTGTTGGATCCAAACTCGCCACTTGCCCTCGCGCTCTCTGCCAGGGACAGAGCCATGAAAGAGCAGACACAGCAGATTCCAGGCAAAGGGGACGCTGTCAAAACCGACCTTAACAAACCGCTTTACATCGACACCAAGCTGAGACCCAACATGGAAACGACTTTTCCTGTTACTGCCACTGTCACCAGGCAAAATACCCGCGGCCTCTTGAGACGGCAGGAGACTGAGAACAAGTACGAGATGGATGCAGGGAAAGAAAAGAAAGCCGAGGAGAAGAAGAACATGTTGATAAACATCGTGGATACGTCGCAGCAAAAGTCGGCTGGCCTGTTGATGGTGCACACCGTGGACACGGCAAAGTCGGACGATACGCCTGAGGATGAGGAGGAGAAGGGAACCGAGATGGAGCCGAGCCCTAAAAACTCCCCGCCGGAGAGGCCGGAGGGCAGCGAGGAAGCGGAGAGCGAGCTGAGCGTCCCTGCCGCGCCCGAGCCCCCGGCTTCTCCCTGCAAAACCATCATGGCCGCCAGCTCCGTGGACGACCCCGTCATCCTGCCCTTCCGCATCCCCCCGCCACCCCTGGCCTCGGTGGACATCGACGAGGAGTTCCTGTTCACCGAGCCGCTGCCCCCTCCCTTGGAGTTCGCCAACAGCTTCGACATCCCCGACGACCGCGCGGCGCCCGGCTCGGCGCTGACGGACCTGATGGCGCAGAGGAAGAATGGCACCCCTTCGCCCAGCCAGCCAGCAAACTCCTTGGATGGCAAAAAGCAAGCGGGTCTCTCAAACTGTTTGCCTGCCTCCTTCCTGCCACCCCCCGACAGCTTCGACAACGTCACCGACTCCGGGATCGAGGAGGTCGACAGTCGGAGCAGCAGTGACCATCACCTAGAGACAACCAGCACTATCTCAACAGTGTCCAGCATCTCTACCTTATCCTCGGAAGGAGGGGAGAACGTGGATACTTGTACAGTCTATGCAGATGGGCAAACATTTCTGGTGGACAAACCCCCAGTACCTCCTAAGCCAAAAATGAAGCCCATAATCAACAAAAGCAATGCACTTTACAAGGACGCGCTGATCGAGGAAACTGTAGACAGCTTTGTGATCCCTCCTCCCGCTCCGCCCCCGCCTCCCATCAGTGCCCAGCCCAACCTGGCGAAAGTCGTCCCCCAAAGGACATCCAAGCTATGGGGGGACGTGCCAGAGGTGAAAAGCCCGATTCTCTCAGGCCCCAAGGCTAATGTCATTAGTGAATTGAACTCAATACTCCAGCAAATGAACAGAGACAAATCCTCAAAGCCAGGGGAGGGATTGGAGTCGCCGACTGGAACGAAAACTGCGAGTCTCAGTACAAGGTAAAAGTAATTAACCAAATCATTTTCTAACAAGGCTTGACCTCTTTTTTTTTTCTCGCCATGCCTTTGCTGACTTCTCCTGTAAATCACGTAGATTAAAGAAGGGTATACTTTTTATTTGCTTAACGAATGGTCTGTGTCAAACAAGAGTTTCTTACACTGCCAACATTTGTGTTGCCTACATGATAAGACAGGAGCTTTCTCAGTCTTCAACTTCAAGGCAGTTTGCACAAACCTTTCAGTTGTTTTGATGTGAATTTCTTAGATTTCTCTTTTATTTCTTTTCCTCTTTAAGTTTTTTTTTTCCTCTTTAGTTTGTTTTCCTTTTAAAATGTGGTGATAATTTAATTTTGCTTCAGTCCCATGAGGTATTTTGGCTTCAAACGGGAAAAAAAGTGTTTTTGCCAAGGGTTGCTTCACATTCACTGTGTGGTGTCATTTGATTCATGCTGAGACCTCTCCTAATCTACTTCATCATAAAGTATTTCAGAGAATTGCTCGTTAAAATCACTTTGCACTGTCCATGTTATTACTAAATCACATCTGTATGGTATGTAGACATAATATCATGAAATCCACAGTTATTCAAAAAAGAAAGGTAATTTTGTTAGTTTTATTAGGAGACTGAGGTATTTCTTTTTGCAAAAATGCCGTGCTGGCATTTTGTTTTTAAAAAAACCCAAAGTGGCACTTAAGTAAATTTTATTAGAATTATTCTGGTGGTTAATAAATATCTCAACCTTTGGAAAGCTGCTGCACTTTGCAAGCGTAAAGATCATTTGTTTTAAAGGGAAGGGTGTCTCTGCTGATTGCAAAGATTGCTCATTCAGAAAACAGTGTGATCCACAGGCTCAGCATCACAGAGTTAGATATTATTTCCTGCAAGATGGAAGCCATCAAACTGGTGACAGGGAGGGAATTCAATTTTTAGAACTGAGAAATGGGAATAAAACATGAAAATTCTGTAATTCCTCTCAGTGGCACTTGAGTAAACAGAGCAGAAGTTGAGTTGGCTCTACAGGAAAAGCTTTCATACATTAAAAAAAACCAAAACAACATTATTTTTGCTAGATGTTGGTCGTGTTCCTTGTTAAGCCCCATGAACGTGTTGTCTGTAGCTTCATGTGTATATTATTTATCAGCTTTTATTTTTAAACTGAAAGGTATTTCCAGGTTACAGTGGAGATCTTTAGCATCCCTATTTTATTAGAAAATAACCAAGGCCACCAACTACAATGTACTGTAAATATGTCGAGGTGCTCTCATTACTGAGAGGAAAATGGAAAGTAGAAGTGAATAGAAACACTTATTTTGTCAAAATACATTTTAAAAGATATAAAGGGTGGGGAGAAATTGAAAAACTATAGCACTTCACTAGAGAAAAGCAAACTATTATGTAAGCAAAAGTAGCCCCATATGTTACCTTTCAGAGGAAGATCTGACTTAGTGTTACAAATTTATGTTGCTTTTCTATCCTTGAGGTCTTTTAATTTTTCTAACTCAGCTTTGGCAAATTACCAAGTCTTCATTATGGAATACAGAGGCTCAATTAGGGGGAAAAAAATCCCACCCAAAGCATTATTGTGGTGGGGCTGAACCCCTGCTTCTTCCCTGCAAAGTAAACCCAAACACTCATCTTTGCAAACTGGAGAGAGGATTCTGGGATGTACCAGGGCCAGAAGAGCCATGAGGGAATAAATGGGATAAGTTGGCAGTGGCAAAGAGCAGCAAAACTCTTGGCTGTCATTTGACTGTGGGAGAAAACGACACCCCCGCAGAATTCCCGGTGGGAACAGGAGGCAAGAGGGTTGGGTTTTGTTTCCTGCCGTTTTCCAAACTGATGTGATTACTTCTCAATTATGAGCTGAGTTGAAGCTGCTAAAACCACCAGGAAAGGTTGCTAAGGATTTCTTTTTTAAGCAAATAATAATCTGGAGATAGCAGAAGAGAGCCAGCAGTCCACAGATGCTGGAAGTGTGTTTGAGAAGGTGCTGCAGGCAGTGTCTTTTCATCTCAACGAGGGTAAGGCAGAGAGATGGAAATGGAGATGTTCACTTGTGGATTCAGAAGCCCTGTGGTTTCTTTCACTGCTTTTACTCCTGCTTTATCTCTCTAAAAGTTAAATAAATTACAGCCTTTCTAGCCCGACCGCACAACTGACACAATTTTTTACAAAGCTGTCAAATATTATGACCAAGGAATACCATCTTGTGAAAATTTCGAGTGTAAAAGCTAATGTTCAAATTTCAAAGGCAAAATCCCTGGAGTTTCTTGGTATTTTTTTTTGTCCCCCTAATGCTCTAAAACCTGTGACAACCAATTGTAGAGCTTGCAGCCCTTCCCCCACGAGCTAGCATTAGAAAGGGACCAAGGAATTTTGGCTCACAAAAAGCAGGGATTCTGCTGAATTAAAGAACAACTTGTTAGCTCTGCCAACAGAGCAGTGATGATAAATGAGCCTGTTCCTATCCTTCAGCCAAGGAGAGGGATTGGGAAGTGTTATAAATAGGAACAACGTTCGCAGGCTCTCTTGGGAGGTGTTCGCAGCGCAGGCAGCCTGATGAAATTAAAAATATGTATCAGCTTATGGGGCCGTGCATGAAATTACAGACCAGATTGGAATCCTAAATCCCACTAGGAACTCTCTTTGCACAGCCAGTTGATGTAAAACTGGGGTTCATTCGAGGCAATTGCCCTGTTGGGGTGGCACAGGGGTGAATTAAACTACAGATACCTGGGTAATGGCTGGCTGCAGAAACCCATAAAAATACCTTCTATGTGTGTTTTGATAAAAGAGGATTAGGAAGAGACCGTTTCTCAATTATTCCACTAAAACCACCCTAAACTTGCTTTCATTCTCTGCACCTTGGTTTAGCGATCGTTTTCCACGGTGTATTTATAGTTTTCCCGTGGTTCTTATGGAGACACCAAGCTTCAAGATTTTTAAATAGAGCATGGAAACACTTGGCTGGAAACCATCTGCTCCTCAGTGGCAGTGACCAGCCCGTGGGATAGGGAAAAGGAGCCCGCTAAGAGAAGGAAAAGGAGGAAGAAGGGAGAGGATGCGCTTGCTTACCTTGTACTAATTAAAGTGTAATTAAGAGGTTTGATCAGAAGGTTCAGGAAGAGAGCTCCAGATCCCACTCCCAATTTTGGCCACCATTTACTTTGAGAAATTATGGCCATCAGTCGGGGTGACAGACATTTTAATCTGGTTTATCTGTGTCCTCCTGTGGGCGAGGAGGATGGGACGTGTCCACCACAGTGCCATAAATACAGCAGGGCTATAAATCCACTTGAGAGGCCCCTGGCTTTTCTAGGGAGCTGATGAAAGAACTGGGAGAAGAGCAGAGCAGGGCTCTCATGGCAGAGGGGAGGAGTGTTTGCTCTGCCTGTGACCTGGCAGTCGCGTAGCAACGTGACCATCAGGTGCCAGCCCCTGAGATCCAGGGGACAAAGCCAGCGTGGCTGAGGCAGGATAAACCCAGTGGCTGCCAGGGACACACAGCTCAGTCCCCAGGGAACACTTCCCTCCCTCCCTCCGTGCCTCTGGAGCACTGAGAAGGGATGATGAACAGCAGCTTCTGCTGCCCTCCACCAGCACCGCACCAAAATGATCCATGGCTTTGCCGGAGGGAGAAACACTTTCTGTTTCTGTGTTTGTCCAGCTGTGTTTGCACAATCCCGTGGCTTCTGGGACACATTGGCATCACTGCTGGTGCTGGGAAATCCTCATGATAAGTGTGGGAGTTGTGGGGAGTGCATAAGCAGGTGGAGTCGAGTCCTCTAGGGAGAATAATCTGCACTGTGCTGGAATAACAAGTTTTAAAAGTGAAACTGGCCAGTGGTTTTGGCCACCTCTGAATCAGTTTTTTCATGCATATCTGGAAAAGTTCCTTTTATTTTCCCACCAACAGGTAAGGCAGAACTGAACTTAGTAGTGAGTCCTGTATAGGGACTGGTCCTGCATTTGGTTTATCGTGAAGGATGTCTGGGTTTGGCAGAGGATGAAATAAGTGCCTTGATTTTTCACTTGCTGCTCTCCCATTAGACTCATTTCACGTCGTTAACTGTTTGCCAGCCGATTTCACAGGACTGCTTGCTTCGTCAGTGATTTCTGCAGTGTTTCAGTCATTCCATTTTGTCATTTTTATTTGCTGTCATGACTGCTGTTGTCAGAGGAGGGTCATGCTGAAGTGCCATGAAGTAAGTGCCAACCATAAAGCATGGATTATTCTATGTTGTACATTCTGCTGCTTTTTAATGCTCACTCATTGTTATTGCATTTCAGTGACTTTGGTGGTGACTGTGTTTCTCACAGTGCAGTGTGGATTAGATCATCCTAATCCAGAAATGGTAGCCATCCTAAAATGGGACCTAGGATGTCATCTCAAGGTGAAATAAAAGCCACATTCATCAGATAATACTCAGAAGATATGTTGGTAACATGAGCACATAAGACCAGATTCCTGAATGTCTGAGCACCTAACCAAGGGGCAGGACTTTTCACATGTGGCCAGATTCTGCCAGATTTTGGGAGGTGAAGGGGTGGGGAGGGATGATTAATACAGTTTTACACACCTGTGTGGGGCTAAAAGTAAAGACAAGCCAGCCCTTGTGGTCATCCTTTGTCCTTGATAGCTGTGGGATTCCCCCCGTTCTCCTTCCAGCTTCCCTTTTCCCTGCAGTTACCCAAGCACAGAGGGCTGAGGCTGCCTCCTGGCCCAGCACCATCCCCTTCCCTGCTGGTTTCCAGACATTTCACATGGAAACTCCTGCTCCTGAAGAGACAGACTCCCACAGACCTTCACGATTGTTCCTCACTGGCAGCAGACACAGAGCATGTCTCAATTCTTCTCCCAAAATAACACCGTTGTGAGGAGCTCTGGATGCTGCCAGCCACCCTGTTCTTCATCTGCCCCCAAAACAGACAATTCTTGTCTTACTTTCCTGCCATGCAATTTTCCTCTGACAAATTTCCTCTGACAATATTAAGAGGGGAAGGCAAAATTTGGGCATTGTAAGGATTTTGTTTCTTGCAGTACCCCCATACAGGGACTCCACTTGTTGCTCCTCCTGGTTTTTAAGATGTCTTCCTTTGATACACTGGAAAAGCTGTGTCAGAACCAGCAAGTCTTCTGGAAAGTTCCAGGATAAACCAGCTCCCAGGAGCTGAGAATAATGTGGTTTTTTGATTTTTCCGTGGGAGCTGCTGCACTGATTTTCTTCTGATATTAAGTTAACAGTAAATTTGAATCTTGCAACTATAATTTAAAATTTAAAAGAATTTCTTGCCTACAAGCTGTGCTGATGGCTTTTATACTTGGAGGCCACATGGTTGTGACATATAGGTCATATATTTTGATTTTAATATGAGGCAACATAATGGGCTTTGCAATCAGTGCAGGCTCACAGCAGCAAATGTTTATAAATTACCACCATATGCTGATTCTAATGGAGCAAATTTTATTTAAAATAATTATCGGACTTTTCACCTTTTTTAAAATGAAATTTGGGGTTTGGCAGGTTTAATACGGATTTAACATGTTTAGGATAACGAATGATCAAATAAGGCATAAGAAATTGCTCTGATTAAAAATCTGGAAACCCCATAACACAACAAAGCGTGCCTGTTCTCCAGATGGAATGTGCTTGCTCCTTATTGACCAGGGTACCAATCAACCATAAAATGCACGACAGATGATGGTTTCAAGGTTGTGTCTGCACCCCAGATCTTATGGGAGATGTCATAAATTATAATTTAGGATGCATAGGAGTAACATAAATATCCTTGGTTTTTTCCCTTGGATCACAATTACAGTGCAGCGTGAAAGAATGGAGGTGATATGGCAGGTGGAAAGAGGGGAAAAGAACAGGGGAAAATAATCTTGGAGTGAAAGGCTTGGAACTGAAAGCCTGGAAGTGCTTCAGCAGACTTCCCTGAGCTTCACCAGGGCTGTGCCAGTGCCGTGAGGCCTGAGCACTCACATGACTGAGAACTGAGCTGGTGTTGCAACCTCTGCAATCAGCTAAAAAAAAAAAAAAAATCTTATCACTATCCCAAAGTTTTGGTTTTTGTCAGCAGTCCTGAACCTCTGGCTTGGAAAAAGCAAGATGCCCTCGGACGTCCTGCTGCTGCTTGCAGCCATGTGAAGCCAACGCTTTGATCCAGGCTGGCAGGAAGCAGAGGAGCGGGATGCCTGGGATGCTTTGCTCGCCCTGGGTATTCCTGCCCGTGGGGCTGGCAAGGTTAGGGAACACTAGCCAAGGAATACTTCAAATGAGAGCACAGAGTTTACTTTTGTTTCACTTGTTTAACATCCCTTATTTAAGGGAAGAGTGACAGTAGTTTCCTGAACAAGGCTGGGCTGGGAGTCTTCAAGAGGAGCAGTCTAGAGGAGAAGCAGTACAAGTGAGATGCAAAGCACTGAGCCTGGAGCTGTCAGTCAAGCAGTAGAAATTATCTTTCATCGCCTGGAATAAAAGAAGGTGGATTTTCATCATCCATTTGATCTTGCCACAATGGGTGTGAATACAAAACCCTCATTTCTAGCATTTGCAAGACAGGAATGTTAAGTAGAAGGGTGATGGCAGGTAAAGATGGGGGATTCATTTCCCTATTTATACAAAGCTCATTCTTGCCATCACTAGGACAGCACTACCCCAACCTTTTTCAAAGCAGGCTTTTTGTTGGTTTTAAATTACAGCACGCCTTAGTAATGAGTGTGAGACTCCTAATGCTGAGGTAAAGGAGGTGGAAATAACTTGCTCCCCTTGGTTAGTAGAATTTAATAGTCTCTTGCCATAGACTTTTTATTTGTAAGAATGCTTAGCTCCAGCCCCGGAAGACAATGAGAGCCATTAGACTCCAAAAACATCCCAGGAAACACTCAGGACCTTGCCAAATGTTTCCTTTCTTTGTTAAATTACAAAGCCGTAAGTGCTGGAAGCATCGTTCCTACTGGGTTTTAAGTGAAGTACCAATCTTCCAAAGAGATCCCCCTGTTCCCATTGAAATACGTGGAGCAGCCTGCGGGAAATCGGTGGGAATGCTGGTGTGAATAAGATGCGTGTTCTCCGAAAAGTGCTTTTTTTCGGTGCTCTTCTCGCGACAGGGAGCTTTATTTGAGCGGGACCTGCGGAGAGACGGGAGCAGGAGCTCGGTGTGGCAGAGCTGCGCTTCCCTGGGCTCGGGGCTGGTGGTGAAGTGCCAAAGCCCCCGGGGTGATGCAGGGAGCACTCGCAGGGCTCTCCGCAGCCGGCAGCCAGCCAGGGAATCACTGTCTCCAGCTCGGGGCTGCAGTGGGGGAGAAAGGCATGGATAACCTGCTTGTTAGCACTGCCCCACGGTGCCATTACCCTGCTTCTCCTTCAGCTCCTTAAGATCTTTTGCGCACAGCACTGAATCTGCTGGATTAATGGCAGCATTTCCATCTGACATCATGCACCCAAGCCATCCTCAGTTCTGGCCAGGCAGGACAGGCCAGGCCTGGGGACACTGTGGCACTCAGAAGCAGAGGGCTTCTGCCAGGCCCTGCGCTGGAAATCTCAGTACAGCATCAGCCACATCGTCCTCTGGAGTCCATGGCATTGCTTCCAGGATAAATAAACCCTTCCTTTCCTCTGGAAGTGCTTTAAATTAGTGTCTGAAGGTTTTCCCAGTTGGCAGGATATTTCTGAAGTGAAGAACGCTGGAGCTCCAGGCACCCGAGGGCTCTGTGGAGCATCCTGAAGTGCATGCGCTGACCAGCAGGCTCTTCCCATGGGAATAAGGGCTGTGGGCTCAAGCCTTTGATGACGTGAACTGACCCAAACCTTCTAAATTTGCTTCTGTAGCCAGTAGGCAGAAGCAGAGGGTCGTGCTCCTTCACCCACCCTGTCAGGCTGGGCATCAGAGCGAGCCTCTCAGCGAGGTTCATGCCTGCTTCGTTCGTAATCTGAAACTTATTTGCTTTAGGCAAAACTTGATCCCAGCTACATCACTTCCAGTCATGCCCAGGAAAAAGGATTTTGTCTCCTTAACTTTGTAGTGAAACTGCCAGAGTATAATTTCTCTGTGGAAAGGAAATGGACACTAAGATGTTTTAGGCGCCTTAGAAGAACTGGTTTATGTTTAAAGCATGGATAGAAAGGGAAATAAGGGCAGCTTGTTCTATAAACAAAAGCTCTGCAAAATTCACAGAGTGAAGCCCAAAGATCCAAAATCCACTGCTCCTGAAACTTTCCACAAATACTATTACTAACCATGCTTTGTGTAAAGGCAGAACTGAAGGACTCCAACCCTCCACACGGCAAAGGGAAGATAACTCCCGGTCGTGCTGCACACACTCAGTGTTTCTCATTCAGCCAGGAGTTAATTTGGGAACAGGAGTTAAAAAGGGAAAGAGTGTGCTCTGGAAGGTGTTTTTTTCCTGGACTGCTCATAAGCAAAGGTTTTGTCTTTAACTATGGCTTACCATTGGTGGTGGTTTTCTGGGAAAGAGTTAACGATACCGTTTTTGTACTTGGAGTTAAAATGTGAAACTACCCAAGCGTTCCCATGCCGTACTTGCCACGTGCTGCTGGGGTCATGCTGGTGGCCAGCAGCTCTAACTGTGCCTGTCTGTTTGCAATTGCAGGAGCACGGAAGTCATGAGTACTGTCTCAGGTACACGAAGTACAACAATCACTTTCACTGTCCGACCCGGAGCCAGCCAGCCGATCACACTGCAGAGCAGGTCCCCAGACTATGACAGCAGGACCTCAGGAGCAAGGCACGCTCCCAGCCCTGTGGTTTCACCAACAGAGATCAATAAAGACATCATGCCTGCTCCTCTGACTGCTTCTGCTTCGGCCTCATCTCCTTCTCCAACTCTGTCCGATGTATTTAGCCTACCCAGCCAGCCCCCTTCTGGGGACTTATTTGGCTTGACCACAGGGCGCAGCAGGTCTCCTTCTCCCTCAATACTACAACAGCCAATCTCAAATAAGCCTTTTACAACTAAGCCTGTCCACCTGTGGACTAAACCAGATGTGGCAGATTGGTTGGAAAGTCTAAACTTAGGTGAACATAAAGAAACATTTATGGACAATGAAATAGATGGCACACATTTACCAAATCTACAGAAGGAAGATCTGATAGACCTTGGAGTGACTAGAGTTGGGCACAGAATGAACATAGAAAGAGCTTTGAAGCAGCTGCTGGACAGATAAGAATAGCTATTTTGCCTCACAAACTTCTGTTGATAACTAGAGATGGGCTGGTACTGACATACCCCAAATGCCTTGTCTGTCTGCGAGTGCCAGCAAAATTTGGGGGGGGGAGGGGGAAAACAGATGAATTCCTGGTACTCAGGTGATGCAGACTGTCTGCTACATGCCCAAACACAAACCTAAAGATGCTAAAGAAGTGGGGCCACTTTATTTCAAAGCTGTGGGGAGGTGTGAGAGAGAGACAGTTGTTAACTTCAAAAATGGTATCTCTTGATACTGCCCTTGGCCGGGACCATCGCGTGACGATTTTCTTTTAAAATTGCAAACATTTCAGGGCTTCTTTTATTGAAAGAAAAAAAAAAATTGCATTTTATTTTATTCTCTTCTTGACATTCAGTCTCCAAGCGGGCTTCCTTCCCCAGCTCTTGGTTCATTTTAAGAGGACAGGTTGCTCTGTTACCACTCAAACCCAGTTTTATCAGTAGCAGAGATATTGAGGTGGGCACAGGAGTTCATATTCCTCTCTTTTTACTGGCATAGCTCCCTGATCTGTTGGCAGTGAAGCTGGCTGTCCTGCTGGAGTCAGTCCAAAGGTAACCTTGCTCTGTTTTACCTGGTATTTCTTTCTTTCTGCAGTTGTATTTAGCACTCTTCCAAGGTGGCAGAACAAGTTCAGTGCACGCTCCCTTGACGTGGCCTGAAGGACGGTGCAGGCGTTGAGCAAAGGCCGAGGAGGGACGCACACTTAGCAGCAAACTGAAGCTAGCTTGAACCTGAGACCCCCCAGTTCTCAACCAGCTCAGCTGCTGCCGAGTCAGAGTAGGAGCTCCACAAGGCAGGACAAGCTTTGGGACTTGACAGTCAGACTCTGAGGGAGGCTGATCCCTGAGAGGTGCTGTTTAATTCAGTGAGTGCTTGGGTGTTTTGAGCAGCAGGCCAAGAAGGAAGGAGAGGAGAGGAGAGATGAATGTTCCCATTGAAGTCAGTGGGAAGGGTGCCAGGATTTGAAGTGAGAGAGGGATTTCAGCCTGTTAGCAATGGAAATGCCTCGGCTCGTTAAGAGGAGGCAGAGAGGTGATGCCAAGATGCAAAGAGCTGTCGAGTGTCTCGGGGTGCGCGCGTTCCGAGAGCCAGGAGGGCTGGGGAGGGATCCAGGCCCTCATTTTATCCCTACTAGCAGGAACTGGCTCTGGACAAGGACAGAGGGCTGGGCACTGGCCCCCAGCCCATTCCTTGGCACAAGAGGTGGGAGCACCCTGCCAGAATCCAGGGCTGGGAGCAGGGGCAGAGAGAGCTTTCCAGGAGACTTCCGTCAGCAGGGGAGAAACACCCATGGCTGGTTCACACAGCTCCTTTTAAAAACAAAGAAAAAAAAATTATTATTATTATTATTATTTCAACTTTCAAGTTAACAAGTCTCTCTCTGCATGTTTGAACTCCCCCTTGTAATTAACACCTCTGAATATCTGTGAGTTTTGTAGGACTTTTTGGACAGAATATTCAAGATGTTCAAGGTGGGTAAATTGGGTGTGGATGGCTAAACTGCCTCCCTACCAAACTTTCAGGTTCCCTTACACTTTGCAAGGTACCTGAACTTTCTTTCCTTGATATGGTCCTTGATATGGTCCAGCCTATCTCTAATTTTTTTATTATTGTGATTATTTTTTGCTCACAAACAAGTGTCTAATTAGGTCTGCAACAGCCCTAGTATGAGTACATAAAGTTTAGCATTTTAAATATCTTTCTTTACTGCAAGTTTAAATAGTTGTACAGATAGTTTATAAGCACAATATTTTAAGAAAATAAGTGGCTGGTCTACTGGGCAGCCTTTGTGCCACTTCAGTGCTAGGAAGTTAAAAACAAACACAAAAAAAAGAAACAAAAAAAAAAGAAAAAAAAAAGAAAAAAAACTTTTTGTGGTTTACTACTATTTCTGTGGAATAATTATAAAGTCTTGACCTTTTTAAAATCAACCTCATTTGGATGCATCTGAACCAGCAGAGCTGTGTTATATTTTCTATCTTTGCTAGAACTTCTACAGAGGAGGATGAATATTTCTTCAAAAGTGGTTACAGTTACCAACACATTGGAAACTCATAAAAAGCAACTTATTTAAGCCTCCTGCCCCCTTTATGGAACAGCAAATCTTTTGACTTAACATCTGTTACTGGGCTCTGTTTGTATTTGGGGAGTTCCAAGGAACCTGGTAATAAAAACGAAGCACCGAGAGGCGTTTTGCTGTCGAGGAGTGCTGAGTTTTTTTCCACGGGAGGTGTAGAACATGGCAGTTCCACTCAGATAGGTCAATGCAGGCAACTTGAGGCCATCACACACTTTAAGAAGTGGAAAAAAAAGAAAAAAAAAAAAAAAAAAAAAAAAAGGTAATTTAGCCATCATTTGTCTTCCATTTGGTGATAGGACAGAATTCAGTAAATAAACCACTGATGCCATGCTCTCTCTCTCTCTCTTTTATTTTTTTTCGTTTTTCCTTCGTTTCTTTGGGTACAGTTGCTATTACCTCTATAACACGTGCCAGAAATGCGTTAGGAAACACATACAGTAGTAAAAGAAACAGGTAGAAGTTGACTTTTAACGCTGCTTTTTTGGATCACAACCTCCCTGCGGGTTGAACTCGCGCTGAGCAAGCGCTGACAGCCCCAGTAAGGCCCAGGTGAGAGCCATCCCTTCCTCACACAGGCGTGGATCCTGCTCGTGCCTCTCTTCAGGTGCTCCAAGAGCAGGTACCAAACGAGCGGGAGAGAGCAGATTAAGGAGCTGTAAGGGAACAGTTTCATTTTTCACGTTGTGCCCTGCGAAGCAAAAAGGTAAGGAGGCCTGAGGGGACCTACTTTGACCACCAGAATGCACCTCTGCCAAGCCGAGTTCGGTCTCCAGCTCTGAGGGGTGGTTGGAAACAAAAAAAGAAAGCAATAGTAACAGATAACGCCGTGGCCTCTGAGTATTTTCACCAGGGGGGAGGAGAGAAGACCCATTTCTTTCATGCTACTCTGATAGTGAAAAACAAAGTCGTTAGAGATCTATGATATTCTGGGTTTTAGGATCAACTTTTGTTTATATACTGTAATTTAAATAAATTGCATTTACATGCCTAGTTTCTGTAATATTTGTGTATACAATACCAAAATCTTACAAGATGTAAATTGTGTATAACTGCACAGACTCCTTGCCCTAGGTGTCTGAGAACATTTTAAGTTTAATTCATATATTATAAAATGACTAGATGTGACTGTTGATTTACAGAATTTACATATCACAAAGAAGTTAATTATTTGTGGTACTTAAGTTAATAAAAAAGTAGTGATTTTTTTTTTCTTTTCTTTTCTTTTCCTCTCAGTTCTTAAAAGGCATTACCCAGTTGATCTGGCGATGATTATGTGTATGAGCCACAAATATTGATAATTTTTCCATTACATTTTTTCTTTTCTTTTCTAGATATTACTATGTTTCTCGCTATAGTTTGTGTAACAACTTGTGTTCACGTTATCTATGTTGCTGTAATTTTTGTGCTTTAATTCCTCTTATTTCAACTGGTTAAAAAAAAAAAAAAATCAAGCTCCTGTAACTTGCACTTTTCCCCAATCCTTAATACTCTTGTATGGCAACCAAAATTACTGTAAGAAATAAATATAATATTGCACTAAGGGTGTGGTTCTGATTGCAAACAGAGAACACTGTCTGGATTTTTATTAAAAACAAAAAAAAAAGTTGCCAAAAAAAGTTGCAATTTGTTATTGAAAACGCATAAAATGCTTTAACAAAATGTAGATAGAACTAAGGGAAAATTATTGATTTATTGTTGGGAAAAGCATTTCCTGTTCATTCCTTCTTCTTTTTTTTTTTTTTCTTTTTTTTTTTTTTTTTTTTTTGGTTAAAGCATTCCTTATGCCGAATGTTCCGTCCGTTCACTGAATTTCAGGGGTCACGCTTGAAATCTGGAAAAGCAGGAAACTTCGAAGGGGAGAGGTAGAAAACTGCGTTACCTGATTTTTTTGCCTTAAGGTGGAATTCCAAAATCCGTGGAATGTTCTTTGTGCTGGCTGAGCGTGTGCTGGGAATGCCCCCCCGAGCTTTAGTGCTGCTGCTGCTGCTGCTGCTGCTGCTCACACCACTCCGGGCTGCTCTGCCACTTCACAGGGCACTCAAAAGTGGGGGTTTGGGGTTTTTATTTCGCTGGGGGGCTGGCGTTTCTCTAGGGCAGAGCAGCTTTGCAGGGGGGAGAAGGGAACAGTGCTCCTTGTCCGACTTTGTGCATCTTGTGACTTTAAAATCTGTACCAGCTCTGTCTGTACTGTGAATAAACAAGGCTGCGAATGGAAAAAACAAAACAAAACGAAACGAAACAAAACAAAAAACCAGGAAACGATTCACATCTTCTTGTGGCTTAAGTTAAAGATTTGTTTTTCTATCTTTAAATGGTGATGCAATGAAGAGTATTTTTTATTTTTATTTTCTAAGATATTGGAATAAATGCCTAGAACTGTTGCCATTTGGTTTCATATGTTCCTTAACCACGATTCTCTTCTCAGCTGTCGTTCTAGCTCATCATTTTTGTAGCCCCCTGTTATTATTTCTCTCATGACTTCCCAACAACAATTATGTGGCAGCTTTGTTTTGTTGAAAAACACAGACGAGAACCGGCCTGTTTGGGGGTTTTTCATTTACTTATTTCAGGTATTGTGGCAATCCAGTGCTAAACATCTGTGTATCCAAATAAAGTCAGGTATTTCCAGTGCAAAACAAAGGATGCTTTGCAATTGTCACTGCTTGTTGGCCAAAGAAATGAGAAGAGTTGATCATTGCTGTCGCTGTGTACATTGTATCAATGTGTTCTGCTTTATTCTTTGGTTTCTGTATTTTTTTCCTGTATTTTTGTTTTCCTGTACTTTCCTGCATTTCGTGGACTTTCATCCCCTCTGTCCTTGGCTGGGCCACCCAGAGTAGCACGATTGCAACAGCGCTTCAGAATGTGTGTTTTTAAAAAAAGAAAAAAAGAAAAAGAAAAAGAAAAAGAAAAAGAAAAAACCAACAAAAAAAATTGTACGTGCCTTATAATTTTCCACCTGGATCAGCTACACTGTATTTCACATAAAAAGCTTTATCTTCAAGGTGTTCAGTACCTGACAAACAGAGAGTGCTGGGGGTTGGAGTGAGCTCCATGTCACTGCTTTAGGAAAAACTGAGGAACCGCAGTGATTCAGACCTTATCTCGCCACATTTTTGGCATTGTGAGCCTGATTTCAAGTCTTCTATTCAAACCTAGCAAGCAAGAGGGGGAAAAGAAATGAGATGAGACTGTTATTTTGGGTTCAGTTCACTGCCATAAATCCTGGGTGGTTGGTACAGCTGACGTGGGCTGTGTTTCACAGACAAGGTGACGAGGATAAATCAATAAACCGAGTGGACTTAATGCCATTAAGTCTGCCACAAACTGGTTCTGTGCCACTGACATCTAGTGGAACCTGATGGACACTGTCTCAGAGCAATATCAGACCTTTAAAAAGATTTATTTATTTATTTATTTATTTACTTTCAACAACTGTCATTCTTTCTACAAGAAGCCGTTTTAGACAATTTTGTATTGTTATTATTTAGGTTGGCCTGAGCATTCAAGTCACAGAAAGGCTGACTGTATAATTACGCAAATTATACACGAATGAGAAGTCTTTAATGTGGTTTCTGGTCTCTCTGTGCTTGCGTTTTCTCAGTTTTCTGTTTTGAACGTCAGCATCTCCATGTGATACTTCATCTGCATCCGGCATGGTTTGTAATGGGAATATTGGTTTTGTCTCCAGTACTGTGAACCTTGGACTGTTTTGAACCATTTCGGACACTACAACCTGATGAACAACAGCCTGTTCAGCTCCAAATTGTGAAAAAAAGTGAGAGTTTTGAGATTAGGAAGCAGTTCAGAACAGCCGGGGGGGATTTCCCAGATGCGCTTGCAGTGCTGAAGTTTGGTTTCTCCAGTAAAATTCCAGTTGTTTTTTTTTCCTCAGGACTGATGCCAGGAGGAATCCGTGCACGTGTGTGTGAGTTCTTGTATGCTTTCAATGTAAAGGTCCTTGGGCAGCCTTAGAAATCAATGTACAGATAGGACACCAGTGTTGCATGTGCTTAAACCTGTACTGGAATCAATGTCGCCGTGTACCTGTTTGCTTTGGAAATCTGAAGAGAATACAATATACAGAAACCTCAAAATCTACCTCATGTTTTAATGGGTTCTTTTCCACTGGGGTTCTCCCATTACCTGATGGTCTCTGAGCGTTCCCTGCTGGGTTCTGGGAATGGCCAGGCCTGGCTCTCCCCACCCAACCTGCCCCTAGAAAATCCCGAGGGAGGAACTGCTGGGGCTCTGTCATTCTTTTGTCCTTTTGTTGTGACCCCGTGGTGCAGCCTGGGGTCTCCTTTGGGGTCAGACCTGCAGTGGCAAGGATGAGGTGAGAGCTCCAAGGGATCAGACAGAAAGGACACTGAGACACAACTGAGTTACCTGTCTTTTTTTTTTTTTTTTTTTACCATTTACTTGTCACAGTGCTGACAAGTGAACAGCAATCAATTCATTTTTATCTGGGCATAGTCAAATTGTGCAAAACTGTGCAAAGAAACAGTGTTGTGTTCAGAATTTTGTTTCCACTCAAGCTGTGCTGCATCCCCTGCTCTCCGTTTGCTCTGTCTCAGCAATTTTCTTTCTCTCCAAAGCAGTGGGTGTCAGCTTTAGTGTGTGCACCGTTCACAGGTTCAGCTGGCTCGCCTGTAGGACTTTTAGTGCCCCAGTAAGAGACATTTACAGGTGCACACCTCACCTGAGGCCATTTGAGATCTCCAAAACCGCTCATTTTCTGCATCACAGAGAAGGCACAGAGCAAGGGCAGGTGACTTCCTGGAGCTACTTTGCAATTTTTAGGAAAGGAGTTTTGTTCCAGGGGCCAATCCCTCCCCTCTCTGTGCATTCCCAGCAGCCCACGGACACACTTGGCTCTGTCCCCTGGGCACATCCCGGCTCCAGCAGCTGCCCTTGGGCTGTTCTGGGACCCTTTGGGGCTGAGCCATCCTGTGTGTGCTGCCTGCTGCTGCTGGGGACCGGGCTGGTTCGTCCCAGGGAAGATCAGCTGGAAAGCCCAGAGCCACGGGGACAGGGGAAATGTGCTTGTTCCACACGCCCGGAGCGGAGAATCCCGCCAGGAATTCCACGGGACCGCTCTGTCGGAGGGGACAGGGAAGAAGAGAAATTTGCCTTGATAAAGACGTGCACAAAACCCAGCCACGAAAAAAAGGCAAGGAAGTTTGAACAAGGAATAAATCCCTCTCGATGTGAGTGGCTGGAGGGCGTTCCCAGGAGCAGCGGGAGCAGCGGGATGAGGCTGGGAATCAGCTGCTGTGCTGGGAATGGGGGCTTGGAGCAGGGCTGGGAAGGACTCGCTCTGTTGAGCCGGGAAATGGGAGGCTGGAAGGAGGTGTCTGATTTTCCCCCTGACCTGAGGGCTGAGCTGCCAGAGGAGGGTGACTGAAGGGGGAATGTTGGCGCTGGAAGGACCCGTCACCAGCTGGGCGTGGATCCAGGCTGGAAGCCGGGAGGGAGCCCAAAGGGGGAGGAGAAGGGGGCTGTGCTGGGGTGTCCTGCAAGGAACAGCCTGGGATTTATTTCTCACGGCACACAGCTCGTCCTGGGGCACCTTCTCGTGAACTCTGCTGCCAAAGCTGCGGGCTGGGAACAATGGGATGGAGGGATCCCAGCCCCTTTCCTGGAGCAACCTGGGCTGGTGGAAGGTGTTCCTGCCCGCGGCGGGAGAGGGGAATGAGAGGAGTTTTAAAGTCCCTCCCAACCCAAACCATTCCAGGGTTCTATGATTCTGTTGAAAACTGTTAATTGGATTAACACTGAAGCACCAGATGAAGCTCCGGAGCGGAGAAAGAAAACCTGGGATATTGCAGCTAAAAGATGCCAAACCTGAAGCCTGGCTGCAGCATTAATGAACTCCTGGGAAAAAGGGCAACACTTTGTTCAGGAAAGACAAAATTTCCACCTCTGCACAGCTCTGCATCCTCTTGTCAGCCCAAAATAGGTGCAATAAAGCAAACAAAGTACAACAGTGATCTGCAACTCCTTAGGGATTAAATTCCAGATTACACAAGGCCCAGTGTTCCTGCTAACAGGTGCCCTTTAGTCCTTGCCTTCAGGTTCTGTTTGTGTTCATGGCTTGTTTTGTTTTATTATTTTTTTTTTTTAAGAAAGGAAGAAAGAAAGCAAGCAGCTGAAGATCATTGGGGGATTTATTCAGCTTGTCTGCAAGGACAGCAGAAAACTTACAGCAGTTTCTATAAAGCCTAAAATCTTTAGCAAAACGTATGAATTTCCTCCCCCCCCCCCCCTCCCGTTATTAGACAACAGATAAAGGAAATGTTCTAATGTAAGGACACTCCACCAGATTGGGAAAAACCTGTCAAATTAACCACGGTAAGAAACCCTGTGAGGAATTTCAGAGATATGAAAAGCAAAACCAATATTCATAAAAAAACCCCAGAAACAAATGTGTGGTTATGGATGATTCACTGTCCCCTAAAGGGCAACAGGGGCACCTGTGAGGACACCAGTGGACTGGGCCATTATTTCATTATATGGCTCGCTCACAGTACTGAAAACACAAGTTTTATCTCATCATTTGAGGTTCTTGGGTTTATTACAAGACTCAGTTTTATCCCTGCAGTGTAAATGGAGGCTCAAATAAAACTTCCCACAGAAGTTAAGTCCAGCTCATCCTGGCTTGTCTGGGGTTTAAGTCTAAGAACTGTTGAATATTTTTTGCTGTATCACTGCCTTATTTTTTTTTATACTCAGGACACCCTCTTTTTCCTGACTGGTCTCCTGTTCTTCCTGGATAGATGAAATTCCATGTTTTCCCTTGTGATAAGCAATCTAAACCCAAGAACATTTGGATTTGTTTGCAGTTATCAGCTACAAAAGCCAAAGTCCAAGACTTGGTGTCTGGGCTTTGCAGAAGGAAAAGGTGGTTCCAGTGTGAATCAGCAGCAATGCAATTTTAAAAGCAGGAGACTCATGGAGAGTGAACTGACTGGAGGATCTGTTTCCAGATTCCACTGGAAATAACACCCAATATTTAGTAGAGAAATCTTGTTATCAACTTGCAATACTCCCAGGCTGTGTTTGTCAGAGATTTTGATGGCCTTTATTTTTATCAGTACTTTGTTGACCACGTGGGTTTTCTGCACTGTTGTGCAAACACAAGGGAGGCAGAGCTGTAAGAGGCTTGGTTAATTAGGAATTTTAATTTATTTTGTAGCTGCCATGCAGATGAACTCAGGGTAAGATGGTAGCTTATATTTTTCCAGGATTGTAGCAGCACTCTGTGTGCCTGGGAATAAGCAGAAAATTGTTTAGGTTGGGGAAGTCCTCTAAGATCATCCGTTCCCCCAAGCACTGCCAAGCCCTCCACCAAACCACGTCCCCAAGTGCCACATCTCTGTGGCTTTTAAATAATCCAGTAATTCTAAAGAATATCAATAATAATTGATCTTCAACTCGAGCAACTTCCCAGGCTGGGATGTGCCAGTGTCCAGGGCTGCCTGGCACAGATGAGCAGGGATGCTGGAGCAGTACAACAGGAGCAGGACAAGTGTAAATGAGCACCTGGTTAAATGATCACACATTCTGAGGGGAGCCAGCGAGGAAAGGACGGCCAGCACCTGGGAAAGGACACCTGGCCACAGAACTGACCCCTCCTGCATCTCTCACTTGGCTGAGCCTGCCCACAGAGAGAGGCACCTGCCCCTGTTTGATTTGGGGTGACTTGGCCGCCCCGGCTCTGGTGTGAAACACGGGAGCTCTGTGAGTGCTGCTCAGGAGGATGGACCCAGCCACGGAACCAAGAGCTGCTCCCAGCTCTGGATCTGGCAGGGAACAGCTCCCTCCCTTCCAAAGTTCCAGCAAATGCTGATCCCCGTCCAAGATCCAACAAAAGGCTGTTTTGGGAATGCCTTTGTACTCCCGCTGACCTACCCGTGGCCAGTCTGTCTGGGCTTTGCTTTCAAAGAAAGGCCAGTAATTACTGGTGGCAACAATGCCCACACTGGGGAGGCGGGAAGGCAAAGTGCAGAGTTCCTCCAGAGCTTCTCTAGGCCTTGCAGACCCCCTACCAGAAAATGGAATTAACTGAGATTCCCAGCGATGCCCCAGCTCCCGGTGTTTATTCCTCACAAGGACTCCTCCTCGTGCAGTGGAGTTTGCAGAGAATTAACAAAGCTTGTTTAGCTCTGGATTTCAGTGTTTCTGACTCGGGGCATTTTTGCTGCACTGCCTGAAACTTCTGGAAGCCAAAACCTGGCACTGGGAATTGCAAACACTGGCCTGGGAAGTCACGGGAGCCAGTCTGAGGATCACCATCTCTTTTCATAGTGGGAATTTTGCTAGAAATAGCTGCAGCAGATGATTTAAATTTGTGGCTACTTAAAAGTAATTGTTTAATCCATTTTGCCTGACTCCACCTGGCCATTAGACCTGTTGTGGGGGAAGCTGTACCAGAGCACCACACTCCTCCTTTTAGGGTTGCCTTGCTGCGTGGGAGGCTCTTCCCAGGCAGTGGAAGATGTAGTGCCTCTTTTTCTGTCCCAGCTTCCCAGATCCTGGGACAAATCTATCAAGTGAAGCTGCTTTGATCAATCCAAGTTCCCTTTCTGGAAGCCATCCAGGGCAGTACTCTACACTCGGCCTCGAGATCGATCGATTCCTGCTCTCTTCCTCGTCCCATGGATTAATGTATCCATTTCTCTTTCACCAAGGAACTTTGCAGCAGCTCCTGTACTAATGTGCTCAACGTGAGAGGAATTTGAAGAAGCTTCTTCAAATTTAGCACAAATGCAGCACCACGCCATGAGCATCCTGTGAGAAGAAATGGACGTTACTGCAGCCGGAGTTTTGGAGCTCCACATCCCTTTCTAACAAGGAAAAGCCTGCAGTCAGAGAAGAGTTGGAGTATTCAACATCCACGGGATGCACTGGGAAAGCTCCTGGTGCAGACTGGAGTGTCTCAGAAAACCACAGGTGGCTTCAAGCCTGCATTTGCAAAGCCAAACCACCACGTGGGGATGCTCCCTGTGCTTCACTTGGTGACTGCCCCTGACTCCTGCTCCTCTTTGTTGGTTAAAATAAAAAAAAAAACAAACCAAACCCAGTTTTGATTCTTGCTATTGAAAATCTCTTTAAATTAAAAATCAACAGCAGCCTGGGACAGCCAAGGGTGTCTCATGACTGAGAATTTCTCCACTGCATGAAGCCTTCTCCATAAGGTGAGGCAATCCATGAGTAACAAGCAGCATTAATAATCAGCAGCATTAAAGAATTATAAAAAGGCTGTTGGGATTTGCTTCCTCGGTGTTTCCAGCGGCGCATCAAGCACCAGATTCCCAGAGAAGTTCAGGGTTGGAACTGTAAAACCTGGGCAGCAAGGCAGAACCTTCCTGCAGGCAGGACTGAGAGGAGCAAGGCCTTGGGAAGGACCCACTCTGCCAGGAACAAGAGCAGAACAGCTTCAAAGGGAGAGAAAAGTTTATTTCATGTAATCCACATCTGTATTTGCGAGAGCACTCAGTGCCCTGCTGCTGCTCCCAGCATTCCCAAAATCCAGCAGCAGCCACAAACCCCACAGCTCACTGGTGTTTGTAGCAAAAGTAACAGGCACATAAAACAAAAGCCAAAGCTGAGCCTGGTGCTGAGATTTTTCAAAAGAAAATTATTTAAAAAAAAATATTCCATGCAAATGGTTCAAAAAATTTATTGAATATTTAATTTACAAAAAACATATCCCTATGAGGTGTTCTATGCAAAACTGGATAAAATAAACTGCATATAAAACCCAACCCTAGTAATGCAAGTACAACATAGATATGAGACCACAGAAAGGAGAAAAATATAGGAATAATAATCATGAAACACACGTGACATTCATGAAGGATTGTCCCAACCATCCAAGAACTGGTTCAACATGATGCCTTCCTCCTTGATACACCGTACATTTCTCCATTTTGTACAGGCCTTCTATATTCCATTGGTCCAAATTTAGAGTTGAGAAGAATTCTTTGCCTTCTTTCTTGGCTGCTACACCAGATTTACCATTTTCCTTTAGACCAGAAGGTGGAAACAGACAGTACAGACATTGAACACGTGCACTACTGGATGCAACTTGCTATCTTTGGTAGGGACCCTAAATCTGCAGTGCTCAGCTTTCTAGAGCGACAGGAATTTCAGTTTTGGCAAAAAAAACAAAACAAAACCAAACCCAAAGAGGTTTAATTGTGTTGTTTAGTAGAACAGTACTGGCAGTTTCTGCTGAACATACAAAAAAAAAAAAAATCTCTTGTCTGGTTTAAAAATGGAGATCATTCACATGGGCTTCAAATCCAATGATTAACATTCCTTGACTCGAGAATGGTTCCATAAAATGTCACCACTGCACAGCAGGCCCTTCCCTGTGTGGCAATGGATGTGCTGCACACAGGACACAACTGCAACCCTGCCCCTCCCACCTTTTCCTGCCATTTAAAGCAATGGGAATATTCCTGCAGGTCTGGATGTTGGCTTCCTTCTAAACAAGCAGGAATCTCCTTGGGTGACTTAACACTTGCACAGTAACTTTTCCAAGTTTTCCTGGGAAAAGAGGAGGGTGAAGCAAAACCAAAAAAGTAAAGGAATTTGGGACAATCAGTGCCAGAGAGTTTGCAGCCCTCCTCTGGGATAACATGAGCAGGAGGAGCAGGACCAAGAAAAAAATAATTTAAAAAGAGGGAAAAAAAAATTAATTCAAGAGCCAAGGAACTTCACTTTAAAAGAGAGAGAAAAAGTACCAGACTGTTTCCTTCATAACATTAATATTCCATAAATATTGGACAGTATTTGATTAACTGCCATTAGCTGCAATTTTCAAACATTTTCTCTGTTGTTTTTTTTTTTCAAGCACTATCTGGAAAAGAAAAGAAAGAAAGAAAAGAAGAAAAAAGAAAAGAAAATAAAAAAAACCCCCCAACTCTGCACCTCCCCAGTCCTCCCCACTTGGTGGAAATGCAAACAACCTGCATAGCCATGACTTTCTCAGCTGCTTAGTGGAAGACTAACTAGACTTGAACACTTGAGTAAATCTGCTCACTTAGGAGTAAAACATGCAATATTACAGCAGACAGCTACCTGTCCTCCAAAAGGCTTGGCTAATTTGGCAGAGAAGAAACGTTCCCAGAAGAAAATCAATCCCAAGAGCCTCGGTGACAGACGGAGTAGTTACAATATATTAGCGATTTCTGTGGCATAAACGTTCTAAAAAGCATCAGCGAAGTATTAAATATAAAAGCCGTATGTATACACCCCCTCCATCCTCAGGAAAGCCTCGTGGTCTGTAGTGTGAGCAGTGGTGTGTGCGGGCTGGGGAATTAAGGCATCAGCAGCAGTGGCAGCCCCTACTGCCTGAGCTCCACGTAGTTGGCAGGGAAGAGGCCGTAGCGGCCCTTGCACACGCCCCGCCACCAGCCGTCGTCGATCATCTCGATGTTGGTGATGATGTCGTCGGGGTCGAAGGAGATCTCGTCGTCACCCGCTGCAGGGAGAGCCCAACAGGGTCAGCACTCACACAGGCAAGGGCCCACAGCAGCCCCAGCTGCTGGGTGAAAGGGCTTTTTGGAAACTGCCCCCGCTCCCACAAACAGCACCCAGTAACTCCCGCAAGCGTCTCCGCGCTGCTGTTAAACCCCCAGACCCCTGACTTTTCATTTGCCACTACAAGGGACATAAAAAGGCAAAGGAAAAATCCAGATTTATCTTGTGCAGAACAGAGTTTTCAAAGGCAAGGGGTGAAAACAAGAGCTTTGCTCACCAGCTTGGTAATCGTAAAGGGCTATGGCTGTGATCCCAAGTTCATTTTCATACTCATCATAGGCATTTTCTTCTGAAGAGAGGAGAGAACAATTAAAACATGAAGCACATTATCCCCTCAGTTCTTCTCTGTGGTGCTTCTCCTTCAATTGCACTGCTAACCCACACAGGAAGCAGAGAACAACCCATGCTAGGTTTCAGCAGTGCTGCTGTTCCTTCTGCATGGAGTTTTTCCCTAAATCACACGCACCTGAAGCATGAAAGGAAGCACTTACAAGAGACATTTAGTACAGGACTACATAAAAACAATCAGCCCTGTACTGCTTCTGTAAAACGTGACAGGACAGCTGAGCTCAAGATCACCGTGTAAGAGAATAATTAATACAAGTGGTGCATGTTGGGGAGGAAGAAAGGGGCCTGCTTCAAATTCCCAGTTTTTGTACCAGAGCAGGTTCATCCTTCACACCTCCTTCAGTAATCAGAAGAGGTGAGAAAACCCCAGGAATTCAAAAGAACCTTACTCTTGCAGTTTCGTAGATCCCTACTCCGCTCCCTCACAGGCACAGAACACAACACATCAATTTCAAACTCCCGGAATTGTTGATTGGATTTTTTTGCTGGCTCAGCACACGTTTAATCTCCAGCTCAGTGCTTTCTCCTCACGTTGAGCTACATTCCATGGGGTGGGAATGGTTACCCCTGAATTTCTTTTTGAACTGAGGCCCTGGAGAGCACTGTAATTACTCCAACATCATCTCACAGAAGTTAAGTAACTTCAACACCTTGCTGCAGCCATATATTAATTTCCTAATTAAAGTTTGGTGGTGGGGAATGTAGAAAGTCTCATTGGACTGAGAGTTTAGAAAACCAGGACAACGTGCTATCAGCACCACTGCTCAGTAAGCTCTTGCACAAGGAAATAATCCTTATCTTAAGGGGTTTGCTGTGAGAAACAAACCTGCTTGGTAGTGGTCTGCTGCTCCTGCCACCTCATAGACAGTCTCTGGCTCGTACTCGGCCTCCCGCTGGCTCACTGCTTCCTGGTAGTCCGGCTCCGCCGCTTTGTAGCCAGCCTCTGGCTCCCGGGCAGCGGGGTAGGATGGGCTGGAGCTCTTGTAGGCTGACCCTGCCTCGTAGGAAACTGCATCCTGCAGGAAGACAGGGGAGCTCTGTCAGGGTTTTGGAAGAGGTTCCCATGCTCAGGATCAAACCCACGTCCCGAAGGCGATCCCAACGAACCTCGTAGAGCGGGCTGGAGGGCGCCTTCTGCTCCGCCACCTGTGGGGCAGGAGAGGCTGGGGGCGTCTGCTTCTTGGCTTTAGCTTGCTCCTAAATCCAGGAGAAAGGAAAACGTCAGTGCAGTTCAGTCACTACAGAGATGACCAAGAGACAGCCCTCCAGAATGAGGGACAGGCAGCATATCCTGCAATAAACTGCTGTGGTCACAGGAGGACTGGGCTGGCTGGGCCGAGCAGAGCGTCAGAAATGCAGCAAAGCACAAGGGAAAAAAGGGAAGAAACAAAACCCCATGGCACATATGCATGCCTGTGTTTAAAAATAGAGTACCAGTGCTGTTGGGCCCATCCCCAGAGGAGCTGCAGGGTTTTGGTGCTCAGTGTATTCATTCTGCTCATCAGCTGGCTGGGCCTCATGTCCCATTTCAGCCTGAGTTTAATGAACCTGAAGCCCACACACGTTCTGGGTGCATGACTGATGAACTGCCTTTGATGAGAAATGGCCCTGCAAGCTCTGGCAGGTCTGCAAAACTTCCTGCCAAGGCAAAGGACGGAATAGCTCAGACAAAAGAGGGTCCTACACAAGGACAGTGCAGGATTCAAATGTTCAGAGGAGTTAAGAGATGTGGCAGAAATAAAAGTAGTATTGCTATTGTGTTCTGTGACACAAAGAACGTGGATCTGTTCTGGCACTCAAGTGCTTCGTGCTGTGCCATCCCACCTGTGAATCACAGGGCAATTCCACAATCAGTGGGAAGCCACTCATTAGGGAGCCAGGACACCGAAGTGCAAGAAATGCTGTGTTGCTCACATGACACAAAAAGAGGTAACTATTTCAACAGGTAACTTTCATTTTGCCTCTCTTTACCACAGGGGAAAAGAAAACCATGAATCCAGGGCCAAACTGTTTTCTTCACAGAAAAAAAGAAGAGAGGATGTGTGCAATGGGAATCTGTGCACTCCAGTAGTTTAGGCCCATCAAACTGTAATACCCCAGAGGATTCTCAGGAGAAGTGGCAGTACAGAGACAAAGTGGTAGGACTCTGTTCCAAAAAATTCTTCCTTTCCTTTGCTTGTCACAGCTCAGAAAAAAATACATCTAACAAAGAAAGCAAACTGTGTTTTGAGAGCAGAACCAGCTTTGAAGACAATTCAAAGCTTAGTGCTGTGCTTTTTGGAAAAAGTCTCTCCTGATGCAAACCCTCCCCCACTTTTAACTCCTGTGCTACAGATAAAAAAGATAAAAAGGCACCAGCAAAGTGATTATTAGAAGTCAAACCTAAGTTTGGGGACAAATTAAGCAGTATCAATCCATTATTGATGTCAAACGTGGCAACAGTTTGACTAATTTGTCCTAGGAAATGGGTCTGCAATCCAGATTATAGTTTAGGATAGACACAGCATAATTGCCATAAAACATTTAAATTGCATGGTCCCCCTCAGGCTGGGTTTTGTTCCACAGTGAAATGCTCCATGTGAAAGAGCATCCTGCCTTTTTTTCCAAGGCAGCAGAGCAGAGTGAAATCATGAGGCAGCACTGACTCAACCCAGCCATCGAAGAAGAGCTCCCTGAGCACTCTTTGACTGTGTGACATTTGTGAGAAGCAAACCAGAACAAGGATTACCAGTAAACAGGGCTCTGGAAGGAATGCAGTCCATATGCACATTCCCCTGGTGGGAGTGTGTGTGCCCACATACCCTCTGAAAGTGGGACTTCATCCTTTGGTGTGAAGAAGTTCCCTGACAGGAATAAAGTTCACTCCAGTCAGAGTCCGTGCCCGCCCTTTGCACTCTCTGTGGATGCCGTGGATCACATCCCTGCCCTTCCCATGCTCAGCTTGGGAGCAAGGGGCAGTGCCAGCAGTGCCATTTCAGCTCTCCTCAGCCTCATCCCCCCTGTCCATGCCTGCAGAATCCCACAATTAACCATGGAGACGTTCAGGCTGTAAGAACATTAATCATCTGGTTACGGGGAAATTTAAATACCAGCTTTGGGGGAAAAACTTCCAATGTGTCCAGGCAACAGAATCCTTGATGAAACACAAGAAAAATCCAGCAAAATGGATTGGATTTAACCCACACTTACAGCAAAAATACCAGCAAAGAAATAATGTAATTCCTGAGATAACAAAGGAATAAAACCAAAAAGACAGAGCAGTTAAGGTCCCTTCCAACCCAAACCATTCCGTGACCTCTTCCTCTCCCAGCTTTTCTCCAGCACAGTAAAGAAACCCCAGGAGCGTTTGGGGGAAGGTATTAAAAGTCCACGTGGAGGAAAGGCAGCACTAGACTGATGCAGAAAAGATGAGCTCCCATTCAGCCTGTGATACATCTCTGCAGTGAGCATACGCTCACACGGCACATCGTGGTGCCATAAGGCAAAATAGGTGCTAACAGCTGAGAGAAAAAAGGAAAGTAAGAAAAAATAAGGCAGAAAACAGGAAAAAAAGCAATCACTTTAGAGAAAGACAGCCTACCAGGCACCTTTTTGTACTCTTAAAACAAATTAGTTACATCAAGCCTTAGTCTCCTCTAATATAAACTAATCTAAACAAATATGCAAGTTCCATACAGCAGGCAAGATGCAGTTTCTGACTGAACATCTTGCTTATGAATAACACAAAAATCACTAAGCTTTTACCCATGCCAATGCTAAGTCAATTGTTTTAGTTCCCTAAGATTCAATAAACATTGGGAGGATTATCTTGCCCTAATCTCCTGGCTGTGTGCTACACCACCTCCATCTCCCAAAACACTGATCCCAAAGGAACAGCATCACCAGCTATCACCATGGGGTTAAATTTCTTGAATGTGCAGTGCTTTTGGGGGACAACAGAGCTCTCCCCTCATGAGCTCCTTTGTGCCCAAAGGGAATCTGGGACTGCCAAAAGGCAGAAGTGCAGGAGAAAAAGGCCAGGCTGGAGTCACGCACAGCCAAAGCACAGACACAAACACGCACTTTGAGCTTTAAAGCCCAGCTGGAAAGTGGAAAGGAGGAAAATACCTTTTCCCAGAGATTCCCTTTTCTCCCAGCATTGCATTGAAACCAGGCTGCTCCTATAGGATTTGTATCTTACTGACCTCCAGTTTCCTCCGAGCCTCCTCCTGTTCTTGCTTCTCCCTGGCCATTCTTTGGGCTCTCTCAGCTTCTGCCTTCCTTCGGTCTTCCTGCTCTTTCTCCTTGGCCAGGTTCTCAAAGTTAGCTCGGATGCTGCTTGTTTTATTAGCAACTGTGACATGGAAAAGAATTCAGGTCAAGTCATGTCTCAGGTTCTGTATAAAGGTAGCCTAGAATGAGGTTTTGCTACGAATTTCTGCTTTTCTGCCCTCTGAGCTCATAGTCCAGTCAGGAAAGTCCTTCTTTCTTCCTCCCCCTTCCCAGCTCAAACCTCTTGTGCACCAAGAGTCTTCCAAAAAAACCTCTGTAATGCTTCTCCCTCCTCTCCTTCATGATACAACCTCCACCACTCCCCTACACAGTTCACTCTCCCTTATTTCTCCCTTCCTTAATTCTGACGAGCCTCAAGAGAAAAAACAAACTGGAACAAAGCAAAACAGCCTCTAAAGGAGGGAGGCAGAGTGTCTGAGGCTGCTAAAGAGCTGCAAATGCAGCAGTTCCCTCTGGATGATCCTTACTCAGCACTACTACATCAAGATCCCAGGATTCTGGACATTATCACCTCCAAAGAAAGGATTTGGGGCCAATGCCTTACCAGCTTCTACTGGCTTGGTCTTCTGATAAGTTGATGCTGGTTTCTCAATATCTTCAAAAGTTGCTGCATTCTATCAGTAAGGCCAAAAAGGACACATGTAAAAACACCCACAAATTCATGAAGACATTCACACAGCCTCAGTCTGAGATATTTTACTGTAACACTGTCCCCCCTAAGGCTTTTTGCAGAACATCAAAACCAAATCAGGAAGAATCAAAACTTGGCATAATAATAATAATAATAATAATAATAATAATAATCCTTTCTGCAAGTCAAACTAGATGGAATTAATGTTCAAGGGTAGTTCTAAACACATCAAAATCCTATTAATTAAAAAAAATGTTTAAGAGTGACTCATCAGAACTAAAAGCAAGGCAATACCCTAAACATACATTGTGTAGCTGTTGCTGTTTTAATCCACATAAGATGGCATCAGCTCTGTGTGTATAAATTTGCTTTTCAAAGGTTTAGGAAAGCACAAAACTCTGCTCTTAGACTGGAGAAATGTCCAGAAATAGAGAGCTGAGCTGTGCAGATCCAACCAGGCTGCTCTGCAGCCCCACAGACTATTGAATTCTTGGCTCTTTGAAGGAACCTACCTTGTCCATCCGATCTTTCTGGACACCGTACTTCCCTCCAAATCCTTTGGAATAATCTAAAGGCAGGACAAAAAAGGTCAGAGCAGGGAGTTTGGTGCCCCTCCCGCCTTGCTGCCAAATGCAAACAGCCACCTCAGGTGCAAAGAGCCATTTCAGCTGCATGCAGAGCCACAGTGACAGCCAGCAGAGAAAATGCAAGTTGGCTTTGATGCAGAGAGGACACAGAAGCCCAGGAGCCCTCAGGAAGACCAGCAGACGACAGACTGTGGGCCACATGCATTCCCTGAGTAAACATGAAGCTGAGGATTGATCAGGGATCAAGCAGAGAGTAAGGGAGGAGCCCTTCTGATGCATCACTTCTGCAACACAGCCTTTGACTGCACCAATTCTGAGCCCTCTGCAGCAATCATGGAGCCTGAGACATTTTCTTTGCTCAAAGGAGTCTTCGGTGACTACAGAGGTGTTTTAGTTTTGGGTTTTTTTTTTCCTCTTTAGCTTGGTAAATTCCATGAATGGCATGAAAATGTAACAAACTTCTCATTCCAGTGGGTTTGGCTGTGATACTCTGCTGGTGAATATGAAAGCCACTGGAGATCACTCCTGCTCTACACGTGGAAAGGGCAATTCCACAGGCCACAGCTTCAGGTGCCTAAAGCAGCTCGCCAGCACAGATATGGGGTGGCTGTGCTATCCCACACCAGCCCTGAGCTGCACACTCTGCCTCCCAGCTGGTGCTGACCCCAGCCCTCATGGCACTCCCAAGTCAGATTCACTCACTAGTGATGCTGCTAAAAACAACAAACAAACCCGGACAGGAGTGGGTTTCTGCTCTCACAGGAGTGTCTGAGGAGCACCAGAGCAGCACAACAGCAGCAGCCAGAGTGTGTGGCTGGAAAAAACACCTCTCTTTGTGGTGGCAGTGAGCTGTAGGAATGTGCCCTCACACTCTCTACATGGACAGGCTTTCCTATCCATCCCTGGAATACGAGCCCTGCTCCTCTCAGCCCCCAAACACTGGCTCTCCCTGCCAGCCATTGTAGTGTTTGCACTTGGGCTCTGAAAGTCTGTATGTGACACTACAGCACAGGAAAATATCAACTATCAATGAGCATCCTCGTTTTCTTCAGCTTGGTATGTATTTTCAGCCAGCATAAATGTACTACACTTACATTTTCCTGCTCCAGACTCCTCACTTTAAGATAACGGAAAACCAGGAATTCATGGGTTGTACCCCAACTATTTCACAATGAATAAACAGAGCATTATAACAGCATTTGCTCACCCAAGAACCACAAACATTCCCTACTTCTTTCAAAGACTACAGTAATTGTTAAATGATCTTGCCACAGCTCATTGATTGTTAATGGTTACGTGCATGGTCATTATCTGAATATTTTCCCACCAATTTATCCAGGCAAAACCTAATATTTAGTCTCTAAAACTGACTTCATTAACATCATACTAACAGTAATGTTATTATCACACTACATGTACAGCTATTAATTAATTCAGGATTTTGCAGAGCTGTTGACTAAACCTCGGGTTTCCTGAACATAAGCTTGCTTTAGGTAATACTTGAAGGATAAAATGAAGAAAACTGCTGGATCATGGAAGGATAGAAGCGCAAGAAAAGTGTCTGCACATTCCTGGCATTGATCTACTCAGAGAACTATTTCAGACTGTGAGAGAAGTGGCTGCACTGGTAAGAAAGTAACAAGTGAAAAACGGTGCCTTGTTGAGATTCATGCTTGGCTAGTTTCTCCTTGTAATCAAACCCCACAGCAGATGGGTCCTGCCTTTCTGTCTGTACACCAAATTTCCCTCCGAAACCACTCTTATAGTCTGAAAAAGCCACATGGGATACATTAAAACCAAGGCAGGAAAATAAAGAAGTTTAGTCAGAGACACTCAAAATAATTTTTGCAATATTTTCAATTATCAGCAATTTTGGATGGTGAAAAAAAGAACTATCTCAAGACACTTCTGTAAAAGTAAATTGAAAAAAAGTCTCAACTTGAGATGATTTATCAGCTATAAGAACACCATTCTGAAGTCACAGAAAAAAACCATTTCTCAACATTTTTCATCCATACTGCATAATGCACTTGCATTTGATCAAAGGTATGAACACAGGCACACAGCTAATTTGTTCACCCAAACAAAACAACAAAATACACCAGAGAATAAACAAAATAAACACCAAAACATACAAGAGAATCAAATGAGCTTCCTTCATCAGCGTGGTTAACATTTGTACAGACAGCTGACTTTTAAAGAGGTGTGAAGATGGGCTCCACAGAGACCACCCTCCAGACATTCCTTAAAGGAAGGAGCAATATTCCTGCTGCCACACAGCTTGAGGGAGAAAAGGTTTCAGCCAAGAGCTGATCGTTCCGTACTGCTGCCTAGGGGACAGCCATTTACATACATATATATATATATTTATATATATAAATACATATGTGTGTTATAAAACGAGGGATGGCACAGGAAAAAAGGGCTTCAGGTAATCCTCTCACAACAAATCTGCTGGAGCACCCAACAGAACAATATTCTGAGGAACAGTTTTAATTTCATCACTTAAAAACATTAAGTTAAGAGCAGTGACAGGCAGAGGGCTAGGTAGCAACAGCTGCATTTTACAGGAAGTTGTGTTTTTACTGGGCACCAAGTATTTCACAGTAATAGGTACCCCACAGGCCAGGAAGAAGGACTGCATTTGATTTTAGTCTGTCCCTGCATGAAAACAGGGATATACACAACAGAATCCAGAAGGGAAGAATTATTTGAGGGAAGTACAAAGGAATTCCTAACCTGTGGTTTGCACAACTCGACTGAAAAAGGAAAATAATCCAGGCTGCTTGCAGGCTCATAAAGGGAGAATTTAGCCCTGAGCCTGGACTTGGAGGGGCTGGGTGCCAGCTGTGCCAAAGCAGCTCTGCAGCCACCAGTTCAACCAGTGACAGCAAAACCCAGGCACAGGAAAGGAGCCTCATGCCAGCTCCTGTGAGGCTGTGCCCAAAGACACCAGGGCAGGTGGTCACAACAGGAGGTCACAACGAGGGGAGGCAGAAAGAACAGCAAGGAACGGAGAGCTCTGTACCTTTCTGCGACTCGTGCAGCTGCACTTTCTCCTGGTGGTCCCAGCCAAGGGCACACTTGTCCTGTCTGTCTGTCTGCACACCAAACTTGCCTCCAAAGCCCTTTACATAATCTGTGGAGTTTTCAGAAAACATTATTGCAGTTCGTAGCTGTAAACTGCATTCAACAGAAAAACCAGGAACACGTTAGGGGATAAGCCACCCTGTTCATAACACACTCACTCATTTGAGGGGATGCACAGTCTGCACACACACAGGGCAAACACACATTTACCACCCCAAAAAAAAAAAAAAAAAAAAAAAATCCAGAAACTCCCACCCAAAAAAACCCCACAGACAAAATATTTTTCCCAGGTTTAAAAGGGTCTGAGCTGCTATTTTTAAAGAAGATAATAAAAACCTTTCTGTGATTCATGTTTTTCCGTTTTGCCTTGATATTCAAAGCCAACAGCACTTTTATCCACTTTGTCCTTGTCGACACCATATTTACCACCAAAGCCCTTGGAATAATCTAGAGATAAGAGGGAAGAGTTTTGTTTGTAAGTGCTCAGCAACAAAATCATCACCTTGAGAAATTGTGATAATCAGGGCTGCTAGCATTACATCATGTTTTGAAAGAAGCACTGACACCCTCAGATAAACTTGATTTCAGACACTAAAGTCAGAAATCCTTCAGAATACCTTCTCCAGGATGGAAAATTAAATTGCATTTTGCTGGGCAATACCAGCAGTCCAGCTGCTTGACTCCTTGGTAAAATTATGAAGACACTTTTAGCAAAGTGAACTTCAAAACCTGTGTCAGCAACAGCCTGGATGCTTTTAAACACCCCCTGCTCCTTGCTAGCATTTCTAGAGCACAAACATTTCTTTGGGATAAACAGGAAACAGATGGCAAATTGTCACAATTTTTCAATAAAATGGTCAATTTTTGATCAGATATGCCTGGAAACCTGACCAGCAACATAAAATCTATTAACTCTAAATGCTGCTAACTGGCAAATATTTTAATCCACAAACAGCTGATTCTTTTCTAAGCACTTCTCTGTGGTGGTTAAACTGTTCACAGTCTGAATACTTTGATCTACAGCTTTTCAAAAGGAGCTGCAAAAAACCTCCAGACAAACCTATGTGCCCTGAACCATCCCTTAAAACCAGGCAGAACTGACGGGTTTTTGGCTTCTTTTTTCAGAAGTCGAGGTTTTCAGCAATGTAAATTTTACCCAGCGTTACCTTTCAGCAGGTTGGGAGTGCAAGAGGTGTAAAACATGAGTATTTTACAACATGGCCTATGGGCAGTGCCTACAGCATCAGGGAAGGAGCCTGCTAGCACATGTGTGTCTATTCACCCTTCTGGGAGTCGTGTTTCTCAGTTTTCCCCTGGTAATCAAACCCCACTGCACTCTTGTCCACTCTGTCAGCCTGTACTCCGTATTTTCCACCAAAACCACTTGAGTAGTCTGCATTGAGAGTAAAGCACAATAAAAACAGCATGAAGGCACTTGTCATAGATACAGCATAGCCTAGCAATTGAGGGGAAAAACAAGTTATTTCAGAACTGAGGTATTATTAATGCTTTAGCACACAAAATTTGGTTTAATTTTAAATACAAGATAAGCAACCGTCCTACAGCTTATTAAATTTATTCCCTATTTCCAACAGGATGCAATACAGCAAAGAGCAACTCCCAGTCTTCCTGACATGTCCTTGAACCTCACTTCAGAGAGAAAAATAAGACTCCTGATGGATGACCCACTATTTCCTTGCCTTAAAACCTCATCAACTCATGAAACTGCTCTGAAATTCATGTATTCCTCTTCTGTTCCACCAAACCCACCATTTGATTAATTGAGAATGTCATGCAGAGGTCTCACTAAATGAGGTACTTTCCATACAGTGAAAGAATCTACTCTGGTTTTTACAGAAAATGTGCTCACAGAGGTGACCACCTCCCCACTTTACCTTTTTGGGAGGGATGCTTCTCAGTTTTGCCTTGATATTCAAACCCAACAGCTGACTGGAAGAGAAATAAAATGACATGTGTGACAGAGTTAGGCATTAGGAGAAAAACGGCACGAAGAGCATGGCAAGCTCCTGTGTCTTTCCATACTGCTCTGACCCTCTGGATTGGGGGCATAAATACCTATTTAATTTATGGGCCATATGCATTTACACAGTAATTTAGTGCATGGCAAATCATACCAGCAGCACACTCCAGTCTGACCTTGCCAGGTCCAGCAATTCAGTATGAAAAAATCCAGCATTTCCATGCAGGGATTGTTACAGAGTCTTGGAACAGGACATTAATTATCCTGCCCAGTAGTTCATGTTAAGATACAGGACAAACCACCCCCAAACCCCTCCTGCTATAGCATTCACAGTGACCTTGTCCAAGAACACAAGAAAAGTAATATTTTAACATCTCTTTTCAGCTTTCTTTTCAACTCATCTCAATCTCCCACAAGGGTTTTTTTCTGCTCTACTTTAAACAGCAATTCATCTCCATAACAGTCAGTGTTAGCTTCTGCTAAACTTCAAAAAGAGCAGGAAGAGCAGCCCACAACATCATCCTAAGGCACTGGAATTTTGCAGTTTTATGTACAAAAGGAGGAAATAAACCACTGTGGGTGGCTGCAGGAGGAGATGACATCACTCACCTGGTCAACTCTATCGGTTTGTACTCCAAACTTGCCACCAAACCCTTTCACCGAATCCACTTGGGAGCAATGCTTAGAAAGTTTGGATTGGTATTCATGTCCAACAGCTGACTGCAAGAAATTGGTGAAGTTCAGAGACAGAAGTTCTACACAGGTCTGTGTGTCAGACAAAACACTGCACCAAGCAACCCGAGGGTGAGTTTTGTTACCAACACGCATCACTGCCACTCCTCCTGCTGAAACCAACTTCCCTGGAAATCCCTACTCACTTGGGAGGTCTCCACAAGGATGTTGGCAGGCTACCAAGCCAGCCTAGGCAAGGGAAGTGACTGCATTTTACGAGGGCTATTTTATGCCCTGCATTTGCACTTCAAAAAGCACAGGAATGTAAACAAGACAGGTACAGAGGGAGTCTTGATGGTGTTCATGCAGAATTTGAAGTGAGCTCCAGGTGAAACACACAGCCTTGTGCTTAGGCACTTGTATTCAGGGATCTTTTTTAGCTGACAGGGGACTGCAACAAATAACAACCAAAGCCAGCTGCCATTGGTTTAGGGAAGCATAAATCAGAATCAGGCATCTTCCTCACTTGCAAAATGGTACTCAACATGAGGAGATGCACTCACACCTGTGCCAAAGGTATGCCAGCCCTGCATCCTGGCCCTGGAAGTTGAGCTGAACAGAGGTTGAGCTCCATCCATCCCACGACTGGCAGGACACAGGGATATGTAATTACACACCTGGAAGTGCCTCCACACAGCCTTTGCTAGTGTTACACTGACCTAGTGCTAGGGAGCCCTTCCAGCTCCTGGAATTGTTGCTGGAGCCTCACACCTCGAGCAAAAGTGCTTTTTCCTTGCCCAGTGCCAACACTGGGAACTGGCCAGAGCAATTCATCAGTTTAATCCAACACTGGATAATCCTGTGCCAGGCAGCTGCACCAAGGTGAATTATTTTGAGGACACAAGGTGCCTGCACACCTAAGTAACTTGGATTTCACAGTGTTTGCTCTTTTCCTTCCACACAGGTGCTGGAGGGAACATTCCCAGCAAAGCATTACTGGCTGAAGTTACTGCCAGGTAACAGATCAAGGATGGCAACAACAGGACACTGCTTTAACTCAGAAGCATTACAAAAGCTGCCTTCTTTTCCTGACTGAAACAATCACACTCCCGTTCATTTTGCAGGTGTTCTGTACCACAGTATCTGTTAAATGTGACAGAAGAGGCTCCCACCTCCCTTTATTCTTCCCATTACATTTATGGAAAACACGAAGCTCTGAAAATTTTAGAGTTTATGTGGTTTTACATGATCTCCCTTTTGTTCTATCAACTGAGGTATGAGCGTGGTGTTTTCTTTGTGGTACCAGGACTTTCTGTGTTTCACCAAATACCAAGCATTACAACCAATCCCCCTATAGAAAAGACTTAGAAGAGTATTTCTCTGGGAAATCTGTATTTCAGAGTAAAACACCCCCATAATTTTTCTGTACATTTTAAACCAGCTCGGGAGGAATGGCACACAGAGTGATGGAACTGTTCATTTTAACTCAGCACCAAGGTTTTGCCCTAAATGCAGCAAAACCCTGCGCCAGGACAATGCTGCAGTGACTCTGATTTAATGGCCAAGCTTTAAAGCCAAGCTTTAAGAGCAGCACACCTGCACAGATACCTGCAAAGGAGACATCTCAGCCACAAGGCTTCAGAACTACAGTTACAAGGGGGAAAGATTTATTACAAACATAAATCATCAACACCTCCTGCCACCAGCATCACTCAGATGGGCATGACCGGCACGTTTTTCCCCCATGATTAATTCTGGCCTATGGAAAACACTGCTGACTTTGGTTCCTTTCTTTTTCCCCAGGGACACAGGTGAGGGATAAACTGCTGACACTAGAGAGCAGCAGCAGAACAGGTCTGGTGGTTGAATCTGCTCAGCAATTCTTTTTCTCAGATTCAAAGGTTAGCCGATTTCAAAGGCCCACTGAGAACTGGACAGCAATTAACTCTGGAATACGGGAATCCAGCAAAAATTTAAGGCTGCCAAGTTACCAAGAACACAGAAAATAAGAAAACTTTCTTGTTCAGGAATGTTTTGATTTGTATTCTAACAGAGCTCATGAAAGAAAGCAGCCAGAAGTTGATATGCCTACTTATCACGTGACTAAAGGAATTATATTAAGAATTATAACTTTTTTTGACAGTGTAACATAAGCAGCCATCAACTCCTTAAATAAAAAACTACCATCTGATTGAAGTACAGGATATTTTAAATACTTGCATTACTTGTCACTGTTCAGAGTTTGTTCACAAGAGCTGCTCTCTGATTTTAATGCAGCAGCACATCCTTTTTTCTGGCAGTCTCCATCTACATGCATAGAAGAGCTGGCACAGCATCCAAATACAAAGATCATACCGGACTTATTAATGCACGAAGCGCTCTGTTAATTTAGAAATATAAATTTGAAAACTTGAATCCTGACTCCAGGGGAATCCTCTCACGACCTGGCATCCATCAAAACCATGTGGGGCCATTGCACATCCCAGAGCAAAGCTGGAACACGCTCAGCTTACACAGAGTGGTGCTGGCCATGGGCAAGGCAAGGCTTATCACTTCACTTATCACTTCATCCCAGGGAAGCCCCATTCATACTTACTTTATCCATTCGATCTTGTTCCACGCCAAACTTCCCTCCATAGCCATGGGAAGCTTTTGGTCCTGTTTGCAGCTCCCTCTCTTTGAGGTTCTGGTGTTCTTGGAATACATTTTCCCTCAGCTGATGAATACTTAAAAAGACAAATAACCAAGCAGCAAGTTTTACTAAGGAAGTTTCAGCAAGCAACTTCATAAAGATGCAAAATATAAAGCTGACAAAAATATCATCTTAACTAGAAGTTGGATGACTTGCATTTTTCAAGCCCTTCCCATTTTTCAGTGCACAAAACATTTCCTCATATTTTGAGACACTGGATTTGTCCCACTGCAAAATGTTGTTTAAAAAAAGAAAAGAAACTTGCTGGTTTTAAGACTAATGTGGAAGGGAACTTTGCTATTTTAACAATCCATTACCTAGAGTTGATTTGTGCCTGAAACATATCTTTTTTTCCTCATGTCCTAATTTAAATTCTTCCCAATGCTTTCTATTTAGACGACAACTTTTCAGAACAGGGATCATCCCTTATCACACACAGTCCCTATGACAACAGGGCCAATTCTAACAGAGCATTCTGGACACCACTCTACTGCAAAATGAAGATGTCAGGAAACTTGCACCTCCTCTTCCCAAAGTGATCCCTTAAAATATGCAGGAATTGAACTGAGGGCAGAGCAGGCTAGGCACAAGAAGGGTAACCCAGGGTGTAATCTGTACCTTAAGTACTTCCCACCCAAGTTTTAAGGTTCCTCAGGTGTAATTCAGCCAGCAGGAATCCCCACTGCTCTCAGAACAGGGAACACTGATCCGTGAGGTAACCAGAGTTCAGTCTCCCTCTGTCTGCAACAATCACACATTTCCTAAAACTGCTTTATAGCTCAGTCTTAAGCACCTTTTGTAAGAAATACAAGACTCAGGAGATGCATCATCTCTGTTTCACATATCCCTCTGTGATGCACTCATCTGCTTTTCTATCAGAGAGCTCAATTTGTTACTTTGCCAGGGTTTTTATGAGTTTGGTGGCAGCAGTTTTCTAAACAAAGTGTAAGAATTAAGGGACCAAACGTCTCCTCCAAGTACCAAACTGGAGCTGCTCAGATCCCTCAGCTTCTCCCCTGGCACTACTGGCTCTTGCACCAAAACAGCACAAAGAACCTTTCCAGACACAGAGGCAGGAAAAAATCACATTTCCAGTGACAAAGAAAGATTTAAGAGGCCCTACACTGTATTTCTGCTCTGAATTTCAGCTCTGAAGACACTGACAGATTTGAAAGACCAGCAATCTGGCAAATAATCAATCTTCTACAGGGACTCTTGTTTTAATTATGAAGACACAAGTAACTGAGAACATGAGGTGATTAAAAGTTGCCTAGGACTGTGCCTATTAATACATTTCACAAGAGAGCTGCTTTACTTGATGTGCTCTTGGTGGCCAGATCCATTCACAGTTTTAGCTCCCCAGCGCTGTTCTTTCTCACTCACATCGTTCTGTGAAGGACACACACAAAAAGAGAGTTAAACACCCAAAGAAATCACTAGTTACACACATTTCAGAGTTCACAGCAAAACCTTCCAGCAGCCACTGAGACCACAAGGGTTAGAAAAGCAGCTTCACTTCCCCTCTACTTCCAGGGACCTGCTCCTGACAGTTTATTTTGCCAAGACACGGCCCCCACCCTGCAGAGCTCCTCTGGAACTGTCCCAGGACCCGCTCCTGGCGGATCAGCAAACCCCAAAAGCCATACCACAAAGTCTGGATCCGTCTCCCAGTCATCAGCTCCATCATCCTGGCTGACAGACACGGTGTGGCCTGCAGTAGCCTTCCACATCTGCAACACCAGCAGGAGAAGCAGGGTCATGCTCCACTCCAGTGCCAGCTCATTTGGTTCATGCAGGAGCTGACTCAATGAGGAGATGGAATTCAAAATTCCCAATAAAGTATGCTATTTAACCACATCACCAAAAGGTGTGCTTGCAGTGAAAACAGGTTTGACCATTGGTGCTCAGGCTGTCTTCTCAAGCTGGCTTAAAAACCTGTTTAATTCTCCCATTTGCACTGTATTAGGAGCAATTGATGTTTCAAAGAGAACAGTCTCACCTTTCCTTGCCCAAATTAACGTGTGTCTTTTGTGCAGTCACTGCAGCCAAAGACTTCTCCTCACACAGGTTTCCAAGCCAACATGCACCTCCAAAAACTGCTAATTCTGAATCATGTGCATACAGTTAAGGGGTAGGAATAGGTGGGGTTTTTTTTCCTCAGGCATTAAAAACGGTGAGCACAACATTGTTCTTCACCTGCATTACACCTGCACAACCTCCCCTGCTGTGCAGTGAGTTTCAGCAGGGTGACAGAAATCCCAACAGCTCCAAGAATTTGAACACAATCCAGACATTGCTCCAACAACAGAGTACAGGAGTGTCTGTGTTCCTCGGGTAATCCCTTGTGAGACACGGTGTGCACAAACGAAACAGAGGGAGACTGCTGGAGCACTGACAGCAGGAAGCAAGACTCGTGAAAAAGGCAAGCAGTGACTTCTAGAAACAGCACCCAGCACTTTCAAGAGGTTAATGATTTGGGGCCTCTCACTTTCTGGAAACCTTATCCCCTGTGGAGTATCAAGTTGGATGCTTTTAATCAACACTTCTGAATGCAACTAGTTAGCAGAATTCCTGATCTTCCTGGTGCTAGCGGCTGGATTTTACGCCCTTTATTCTATGTAAATCAAAACAAATAAATTCTAGAAAGCAAAACTAGAACATCAAACTACAAGCTGCCTGTTCTCCCAGCTTTTTCAGAACACACTTCAGAGAAAGGATTTAATTTTTCTTTGCTATTCAACTAGAGTTCAGCTTTTTAACATACCATCGTTCTGTCCTCTTACCTTTATCCTTCTAATTAAGAATAGATTACAAAGGTAATTATCACAGGCTATTTAATTCACACAAGCATAATTCAGTGGGTGGGATGAAAGCTCCCTCTGAAATGCATAACTAATAGTCCCTGGGTAAAGTCCGCCGCTCGTTCTGTTGGGCGTGTTCTGCAGCCTGGCAGAACGAGCTGATGAGCCAGTTTTATGGAGCAGTTCAGAAGTTTCAGGACTGGTAACGTGAGTGAGAACAACTGAAAAACTGATAGTCAAACACCAGGGTAGCAAATGCTGGAGTAGCCTGGAAGGAGGGTGTAGAAGCAGAGCAGGTGACATCCTAACACAGTACGAATACGTTTCTCCTCATGTTTTTTCAGGTCTCCCATCTCCAAATTCCTCTGGCATTCCTCTGGCAGTTAAAGAACTAACCTTTATAATAGTACTTCATATCCAAAAAAACCTGTGAGACTATGAGTTTATAACCCAAACTTTTAGAACGTGGGTATATTAACAGCATCCTTAAAATACTTTGTCTAAAGCCTTCTTTCACATGATTGTGTCCGACTGCCCTACTCCTTCCTACTAAAATCTGATCTCTCGCCAAAAAAAGCCCCAAAAGCCTTGGAAAGCAGAACCCAACCAGTTCAATAATGAAATTCAACATGTGTCCAAGTTCTTTCTAACTCCTCCTAAGAGGGATGTTTTGTATCCATCCTTCTGTGCTCCACCACGCTGTGCAAGATGCTTAGGAATGGAATTCAAGTGACAAGAGCTGAAGCAGAGGTACCTCTGCATATGGCGAATTTCTACATACTTTGTGCAAAACACAACTTTTTTCCCCCCAAGTACTTGTTTCTTACGCTCACTTGATCGATGTACTTTGTTCATTCAGCCGTGCTTGGACATTTCAGAGAACAAAAGCTGGATCCTTCAGTCTAGGTTTCATTGCTTCCTCCTCAAGCTCTCACAAACAATAGCGCAGGGAAGAAGGATTTCACACGCACCTCCGTGCAAAATCCAGAATCCACCAGGATTCTTTGCAAACCATGCGCATAAACGCCAACATTTTTCCGCAGCTCAACCCTACATTCTATGAAGTGAATTCCACAAGGAGCAAAGCAGCCCCAGTGACCAAGGCTCCCAGTCCACAGCAAGCAGGAATAAGCCTGGTTTCCGCCTGCTATTCCAGCACCGATTCCAGGGCAGAACGAGGAGAAACACGATCTATTCATGACTCACTGACTCACGTGGTCATGATTCCTGAAGGAAGAAGCAAACGCTACGGTTCGAACACAAACCCAGGCTAAATATACGCCTCGAATGTATGCGCTCCTCAGCGCTGCTATGACTAATCAGCACACACATCATCCTACCCAGCACCTTTAGCGGCACCCTCGGCAGCTGCCCGGGCCTAGGGACGCGCTCCGGGCAGCAGCAGCCGAGCCCCGGGGCGCAGGTGAGGGGAGCCGGGCAGCAGCTCCCGGGCTGGCCGGGGCCGCACGGCCTGAGCCCGGCACCGAGGCCCGGGGGCTCTGCCCTGAGGGGCGCCCACGGCAGCAGCACCACCGCTGTGGGGACCCCCCGCCGCAGACGCTTCCCCTGAAGTTCCCAGCTTCGGGGGTGAAATAGGATTTTTTTAAGAAAAAGGACAGCGAGTCGCGTCCGCCCCCGTGCGCGGAGCCCGCGGCCCGGCTCCCCCTCAGCCCCGCCGCGCTTACTCTGCCTCTGCCGCCGCCTCCTCCTCGGCGCTGGCTCCCCGCCGGTGCTTCCCAGGCTGGCGGCGGCGGCTGCTGCTGCAATTTCCGCTTCTCCCGAGCTCCCACTTCCTCTTCCCGGCTCCAGGTGGGAGCGGGACGCGCTCCGCTCCGCCCCGCCGGGAGGGGCCGCGCCGGCCCGGCCCGGGAACGCCGCCTCCCCCCGGGAGCCCGCGGGGCTCCGAGCCGCTCCGACAGTGATAAACATTTATTTCTGGAGCCGCAGCGGGGCTGCTCTTTCCCCCGTTGCTTTCAGGCGCTCCAAAAATGCACCGTCAGGAGTTTTAAAATGGCCACAGGGGAGTTGTTGGTGCAGTTCTGGACATCCTTTTTTAATGTTAATACTCACTTTTGCACCGTCATGTTTTGGAAATCGCATCTACTCCGTCCCCAGGGGTTTCCATCACTTTTAAAAGGTTCCCCCAGGGGATCCAAATGAAACGGATGGTAAAATTCAATCAACGGGGGTTTAAAACACTCTGGTAGAGTTACTGGTTTGCCCACTGTTTGAGTCTTCTAGAGGACGGAAAGGCCCCCAGGAACGCCATTTCTAGCGAAAAACATTGCAAACAAACATACGAATTCAAGCTGTAATAAAGGGCAAGATAAACAAAAAATCCAGGTGAACATAAATACAATTCCAAATGTAGCCAGGTCACGTTATAAATAGGCTCAGCTACTTTTTCCCGGCTTAAATACAGTGCAATTTACCCTATAAACTAAATACAGCATATATAAAAACTGGGCTAAACTTAATTCTCAGAAAGCTGTCTGCTCGAGGAGAACACAGGTGCAGAGAACCTCGATCCTTTGGGCAGTACTTCTGGCTGTCCTGTGTACTTTTGGAGACTCCACCTGTCCCTCCCATGTACAGGTAGGAATATAAACCACATTTATGTATCACTTTTCACCCATCTGTTCCAACATTCCATATAAAACCACACGGTACTGCTACCTAAGTTAACTACAATTGCCCTTCCCCCCCCCCCCCAAGCCCCCTACTATTAACAAAAAATGAAATTAATAAAATGTAGAATAACTTGTGCACCAAAGCTACAACCCTGACAATGGGAAGTGAAAAACTTTCATTTTAAAGGCAAAGTGACTCTTTTGTTTCTTTAAAAAGTACCACCCCCAAACATAGAATGTCAGTTTTCATTTACCTGAAAATTAATTTTCCTGCCCCTCCCTCTCAATCTTTAGCCTACACCAAGTTCCAAAAATACATTCTGCTTGGAACTACTGCTTTACCTGTTCTCCAAATCTTGGCGTGATAAATCACCACTTCCCACAAGACACTGCTATAGCAGTTCAAAAGACAGAGCTCAAACATCTGTTTTGAGATTCCCTGTCCTTTAAACATGCAAAAATTGCAAGTTTAAAATTCACTCAGGTAATTCTGAAGCATGCAGACAGAATGCATAGTTTAATTTTCACAGCCCTCTTTCCAGCTAAAGCCATTAGAGACATTTGGCAATTTACAAAACATTGTATTTAATCAAGTGTTATCTAAAGATCACTGTAACAAACCCAGGTGCCTTTTCCATGCGCAGCTTTCTTTCAGTGGGGTGTGTGGGAGTTATTAAACTTGAGCAAGACACGTTTTTCTGGATTTCTCCAGCACAGCTCTGCTGTGTAACTCAGAAGGAAGCCACCACACAGTTTGGCCAGTTCGTGAAAGCTTTCGCCATTTCACTCATTTATTCTACCTCTCATGTCAGTTCCATTGTTCCATAACAGTTAAGGTTTTACAGCCTCAAAATAATAAACGCAGTTTCTGTTCACATTTTACAAGTCTATCCCGCATTGGTTTCACTTTTGAGAAGCAACAATACATGACTTTGAACACCTACTATCACATCAGTGACCAGCAACGCCTAGGCAAGGTTTCTCTAAACAGCAAAGTTTAGCTGAGCAGTGAGTCAGGATTTCCTTCTGCAGTTTCATTTTAGTTTTTTCTAGAAAGATAGATTCTCTGAGAATATAAAAGAGACTGCAAATGAACAGACAGCAACTCGTACAGACAAGCCAGACAAGCAGAGATGCATTACTGAACAAGGTTTGGAGCATCCATGGCAGTGATTCTCCAGGCATTCCAGATCCTGCTGTTGAGGACCTGATGAAATATGCTTCACTACTGCTTCCAGTATCCTGCAACTTTATCCTTCTGTCTTCTACTCAACGAAATGGTTTACAAATATATCAAAATCGACATGAACAGCCCGATTGTGACCCCATTTTGCACTGGTTCCCTTGACTCGTATGTTTCTCCCCAAATCTCACTGTGGTCATGATCCCACTTTATCACCAAAGCAACTGTTGGTGCTGTCTAGAACAGCACTTCCATCTTCATCATGTGGACCAGAATACACTGAAGTTGTATGACAGGTCTGGTTTACTATTTTGAAAAGCAAATCATAGCTCTAACTCTGAGTAGAAGTAGGCAATAAAGCAGTTTTTTTCCAGAAAACTGCTGTTAGTGCATGTGAACTCGAACACTTCCAAAGAAAATGTCACATTGAACGGAATATTTTTGCTACTGGAGAAAGGTCATCATTTGAAACCAGATCTATAGGGCAGCAAACAATCATTAAGATGCTTTATTGACAATATCCACTCACTGCAAAAGTTTCTGCCTGCATACAGTTAGATCTTAGCTTTTCCATAGTGTTTTATTGGCAGTGGAAAATGCATCAGTACTTTATTGAAAGAAAGCAATAAATAATACTGTGATAAAAATAGTTCAAAAGTAGACTGTACATATTGTTACATAATCTGAAAATACACAAAAGATTAATAGAAAAACAGAACAGTAACAATGGATTTCAGTTTTACAAGCAAGTTAAAAGTGGAAAACAAAATAAGAAAAAAGACATGCTATATATATATTGTTGCATAATAAATAATGCACCATCTGAACAGATTCTTGCTGGCTTTTTAATATGCCATTTACAAGTGTCAGATACATTTTCTACTCATACAGTCCAAAATGGCTACAACCATCAAAATGAAAGTCCAGACAAGTCTTTAGAACAAGTTTACAAAACACATAGGATGACTTACATAAGAAAAGTAAGGCCTTTATTAGAAGATGCACTGCTTTAGTTTTCAGCCCATCATTGTACCTTCATCTTTCACTACTCATTTGACAGGAGGCTGCAGTGCTTTAGGATTGGTCCATTAAAACTGGTTCCACCAGCATCTTTCCACCAAGTGTTTTCAAGCAAAAAAGGTCTAGGACAAAAGAAACCTCTCTGTGGCCTGTGGCTCACGACCAGGAATCATTATGAAGTCTATCTTCCTCAGGTGAGGAGAAGCAAAACTAAAAGCAGTCCTTGGTTTATGGCTTGTTTTCAGTGACTGCGAAGAGCCGCGATACAAATACAGCACGGGCTGTTACGACTGAGGCAATCGCTCCCACAGCGTGGCCCGCAGGGTTAGGGGTTCCTCCCAGCTTTGCAAACAAGTTCTACCTTAAATAAAGACAAAGTGCCACTACTTGACACATCCTCTGTGTGGAAAGGTACAGCTCTGAGAAGAACAACGCTCGTGTACCGTCCCTCCTACGTCAACAAAGGCTCACCTGAAAAAAAGCTGGACTTGTTTTCAGATCTAAGCTAAGAGCTCCAAAAGACAAAATATATACTGCTCGGTGTCATGGTACTTTTACAAAGGTATTAAAATCCTTTTCACCTTCAGTTTCATTATTAAAAAACAATGATAATTACAGTAACTGCATAATTTACAAAAACCCTATATTGCTCATAGGGACATATACATACAAGCATTACAGTACATTCAGTTGGAAAGACTAAAATTAGAATAAAAAAATCAGCAATGATTTGATTTGTAGACTGAATAGAAACAGACAAAGTAAGTAACTATATAAATGAGAAGTCACATAAATATAAGAAACATTTAGATTCTAAAATATTTTCTCTATAGTACTCATGAATTTATTTGCTAATTAAAAACTCTGTAATAAAATATCTCAAAGTGTCCATTTAACAAGTATTAACAGGTTAAGGGTTCCAAATGTTCAAAATGCTGCATATCACCGGTAGAAATAGTGTGGGTAAACTGTAAAAACAACAAACAAAAACAACACACAAAAAGAAAAAAACAAAAAACAAAACACAAAAGATTCCATTAGCAGTTTTTAACCAACATTTCCTTCCAAGATTCTCACAAACAGCTCAGCAGTGCAGCAGACATGCACTGAATTACTGCCATGCCACACTGGATATAATTTTGTTGCCTCCTGCAATCTCCAGCTTCAGTGCAAAGTAAAGCAATGAGGGCAAATATTTCTGCCTCGAGGATTTCCATCCCACATCATCTGACTACAGAAAATCCTGAACCAGGGAGAAGAATCTGGGGGAGAGGAGATGTAAAACTTTGGTTTCTTGCAACTAATAATACTTTAAGAGAGCCCCTGAGATTATGAACTGACACACTCACATGGTCTGAGTTGCTACATGCAAGTTTCCTCTCTCAGCATTTCATATGTAAGAACTCCTTAGAACTCAACTCATACATGCAAAAAGGTTCTGAATTTGAAGAAGCAAATACATGAGTTGGAAGGGATGCTACCAGTAAGAAGAAAGAAGTTGCAAGCAGAAAAGATAATTTACAGTCCATGAAAGATACCAGTGAGGGGGAAACATCCACTGAATTGATTTATAAAAATTCATTATAGTTAAAAAAAAAAAGATCGGTTTCCTGACTTGCTTGCAAAATCAGAGAATCAGAATCAGTACTGTGCCATAAGACAATACAGCAGAGGCTGCTGCAGAGACCTTCCAGACCCTGGAGAAAGACAGGACTACTGATCTTTCACAAGCCAGAGTACGTGGATTTCATGTTACAACACATCAAGCTGCCTTTTATTGGCAGCACTGCCCCCAGCTCCCCAAATTTAGGCTGCAGGCAGCTAAATCCAGCCAGCCTAAGCAATCACAGTGGCATGGAGTGTCCAGGAACTGGGAAACTGCCGTTTTCCCTTCAATACTGAAGCATGTTTTAGTGGGACCACTCAGACCAAGCAAAGACTCAGAGATCAACAATCTGAGCTGCAATGTCACACACTGGATTGTTTTCTTTCCTTTCCATTCCTAATTTATTCTCTTCTCCCCCTCCCCACTTCCACTAGCTGTGTTTCATCCAACCTCTGATTCCAGCATTTTCTACAGAGCTATTTAGCACAGGTTCTTTTTGAGGCTGTTTAAAAACCCTCACAAGAATACAGTACTGACAAAACCCACTATTTACACATTCAGTCTTTGTTGTAGGAAATAAACTCTGGATTTTCAATATGACAACCTACCCTCAAAACCTGGACTGTTTCTAAGTGTGTAAAACCACTGTAGTAAAATCCCTGCTGTTTTATTTCACAAATAGCTGCTTTAGTGTTATTCCTATCAGCTTTACTCACCAGGAGAAGGCTTTAACAGGAGTAGGTCCTTACTGTAGCAGAATCCAATCTTTGTGTTCCTGATACACTGCCTATTCCAAGAAGCATGGGAAGACATGCAGAACACAGCATGCATGTTAGTTTTCAAAAAAAAAAAAAAAAAAACCAACCCCTCCACAGCAATGGTGATTACAGCTTTGGTACTCACCCAACTCTAAGGTTACAAGTTAGAAAAGCAGAATTTATTTTACAGTTTGTATATTAACCACTTCTTGTTCCAGGGGCTAACAAAAAAAATTCTAAAGAAAGACCTGCGTGCCAACTAGCACCCAGAAACTGGCAAAGGTGATTTTGTAAGTTATTTACTACTTTATGTAGTTTGCAAATATTTAATATTTAACAAAGAAAGTGGTTTTACATGGTAAAGAGTTAATTTACTTTCACTTAGAGAATTTTCCACATGAATTCTGGACAATATTTTGTGCTAGTGACAGTATGTAAAATTTAGAACAGCTTACTGAGAGTAGCATCAGATGCAAAAATTGGTGTTTTGAGCTTTATGAATAAATAAGGATTTTCAGAACCTGAGGCAACTCTGACAGATTGTATGTTCTCACCCTGTGTGTTCCAATAAAAAACATCTTATATTTGTTTCTACTTGTCTCTTGTAAACTAAATTCAGGTCAAAGTTTATTCTTATGTTGCTACAGAGACGGTTTTTAAATAGACAGGATCCCTCATGTGATAGGTGATCAACTTCCACTTCCAGGTGGGATTTCTGGGGTCTGCTTTTGTTGGTTTGGGTTTTTTTAATTCATATCTGTGTGCACACATATACACAAAGATCATTAAGTACACAGCAATGAATGAAACTGATTTCAAGTATGGTCAATATTGAAGTGGCCACTGCAGGAGGGGTAATGGAACTGGTTACTCAAGTTTTACTAATCTCAAAATTACCTGAGGGGGTTTACTCACATCATTTTTGAATGCATTTTATTGCATTTCAGAAGTGGGGCTCATATTGGTCTAGACTGCTGCCAATTAGAAATTATGTATTATGTGATTCAAAAACTCCTACTAAGCTGTTATTTTATTTCTCTACTTTAAATTACATTTATTTCTAGCTATGACTCATTTTGTTACTCCAGTGATGTAAAAAAAGAAACTCCACCTCTACTACAGCTTCCTGAAATGACAAAGCACCCTATGGTTAAACACAATGTTATAAATACAACCATGCACAAGGCAGATGCTTTTATGCAGCAAAAAGGTCATTTGAACTTAATTCCCCTGGAATCTCAGGCAAAAAAAGCACATCATGCTTAAAATTATACAAAATCAATACCATCAATCTGCATCTTCTTTGGCTGCATAGAGGGTGAAGACATTGAGGTTGTAACTCTGAAATTTGCAGGAAGAGTCTCTGCTGATCCAGCAGCTAAACCTCTTATGTCCTTTGGTCTAAACTTCTTTCTCCACGAAGGTGCTCTCCTAAAGCTCTTATCATCATCCTGTCATATTGACAAACAACATTAGCAGTGCAAAAAGTGTGGGATTGTTACTGACATTAAAAGGATTACTGACAAACTTAACTAAATGTATCACCACTGAAGGAGGTGATTGTGAGGAAATAAAAATGAAGTGTATTAAATACACTGCCAAGCAGGGTTTTCCTTAAGCACTTGGGTAAATGTAATTTATTACCCACGTGCATTCTCCTTTCCCCATTAATACATCTGCATCTTTCAAGCAATATTCCCACCTCAGAAATATAAACTGTATTTAGTAAGTGCAGCATTAAGTCCCACTTCCAAAAACATCTTTGTCAGAGAAAGTATTGTGTCAGTGCAAATATTCCCACTGGGCAGCTCCATTTGCCAGCTTCCCATTTAGAAACAGTTCAATCCTTCAAACGCTGTTTTAGCTCAGATTTATTCCCTTGTACAATTAGGAGATAAGTGCCTACATTATTTGAAGAGATCTTGATGATCAAACTGCCCTGTGCCACTAGAACAGAGCAAACATCCCTTCCCTCAAAGCTCCTTTTGCAGTTTGAAATCTCCATGAAAAATACTTGAGAAAACCATCAAGCTGCTTTCTGATGGGTTATTAAAATCTTGGTAGAGATGCAGATGGGAACAGAGCAGTCAGGAGCTTCCCCTTCCCCTGTCCTCTTCCTCATCCCAGCAGCAATGTTTTTGAGACTGGTTTCCTGAGCTGAGGTTAACCACAGAAGGGTTTTGCCACTTCAGCCTTAATCTGGACCACTTTTGCCTACAAGTGCTACCACATCAACTCCCATCAGCACCAAAGATGAGGCAGCATGGAGTTAATTAAGATTCTCCTGGGGAAGTAACACCAACTTGAATCTGTTCACTGAGCAACTTAAAAGGTTAAAGATGGAACACTCCCTTGTCTGTGCTGTGGGTGCACAAAACAGCCTCACACTTAGAAAGCTTTATTCTCATTTTGGTGCAGTTTATACAGTAAGATCACAGGCTGCCCAACAGAAATTACTGGTCTTCTGCAGCAGTATGAATCAAAACTAACATGAGATTTCTTAAAAGCCCCTCAAAGCTCTTTGAAATACTGCTCTTTAGGATAAAGTGCCTTTCTCTATCACAGCTTGTTCATCTGCAATGCTGGTCACTCATTTTCCCGTATTTTAGATAAAGAGGATCCAGCCCAAAGTGCTGCTATTAGACATTAACCACACGAGCTACAAAACCAAACTTCCAAATCTTCCCAATACTTTCATATTCAAAGCCATCTTACCAAAATACACAAACCCTGCTGTATTTAGAAACTGTCAGGGACACGGATTTTCACGTTAAGGTTTCTGTTACTATTCTGTCAAAAGCTTAAAGAGGTTCAAGCTAAATTCTTTCACTGAGCAGGTCTGATAAAGTTTCCAGGCCTGTAAAATGGGTCAACAACTTGAGTAACTTACTTCATCAAGTCTTCTATCAGTGCCCATAGCAAGAAGGTTATTGAATTCCCTCTCCAGAACAGCACGAGCCTGAAGGTTATGGTATGAAAGAAATGGAAGTTAATTACAAAAGATTAGTAATTAGTAACCTATAAATGATTTTAAAAATTTAATAGGACCCAAACTGTTTAATGCTTTCTTATCAGATTAAAAAACATACTTCGTACTTGAAAAGTCAGTACTTGAAAAGTTACAGTTTAATTTGTAATTTATTAAAAATTTAAGGAAGACTTAACAGCTCTCCTTTAGTTGCAACACAAAAGTTCATGATTCTGGCTCAAACTTAGTTATTTCAGAGTAAAAACTAGCAAACAACAAAAACGATGAGTTTCACACTACTGTTGTGAAGATGGGCTATGAGGAAAATACTGACATAAATATTAACGATCTTTCTCAAGCAAATTTACCAACGAGAATTGTTGTTAACCACTAGAAAACTATTAGAAAGGCATGATTTTAAGTTTTTCTCTTGCGTGAAAATGGACAACTTTCCATTGCTGAAGTTTCTAGATGCTCTTAACTGTGAAAAAAAGCAATCAGCTCCATTTTTAACCTTCCTAGAGGCCTAAAGCACCTCCTCCTTGCTCACCTGTGTGTTTTGAGTGGGGATTTGCAGCAGGAGAGCTAATGCATTGTAATCAAAGGATTCATCTAAGGCCACAAGTGCACCGTGAACTCCGCTCTCGATCAGGTTGTTCGCGTATTCCTTAAGGCCGATGGACATGACCCAGTGGATCATCCTCTCATTGCTCCACACAAGGACATCTAGGGAGGCAAAAACACAGTGCCAGATTCATTATAACACCACTTCTCTGAACCAAATCAGCCCCAGTCATGAACTGGATGACTGGATTGGCTTGGAGTGGAAAGTAAGCATATTAGAAGTGTGCTGGGAGGTGTTTCACACCCTAACAGTTTAGACTTAAATATTGCAAGGAGAAATTCCCCCAGAGGCAAGAGATGCATCCATTCTGTTTGGGAGGCTAAAAACAACCTACCAGCCACAGCCCTGGCTTGTCTGCTGCCAGTTAGTTGTGATCCCTGGGAATGTTCTCAGGCACAATTAGCAAATTAACCACCAAAAGGTATCAATGCTTTAAAAGGAAAGAGCAGGCACAGAACATTCTAAGCAAATTTTAGACTCAGATATCAGAAAATACTTCTGATATTAGGCAGGGAAAAAATTTCTATGGGAAGTCTTGGAAAACCATGAATTCCCATCCTGCTTTCTTTTATTCCTTCTCTCTTGTTCAATAATCACCATGAATCTGAGAGACATAAATACCTAAGTCACTTGGTTATTTTTTCATCAACTGCTGGGTAATAAAAATTACCAGCCACAAGCAACAGCAAAATGATGCAGATGTAAAGTTATGTCAAAACAGGGGGAAAAGAAGAAAATAAGGAAAAAAAACCACCCAAAAGCATGTTCTTAACTCTCATTCTCCTAAAACATTTAATTTCAAACTTCAGAGCAGTTTGAGTCTCAAAAATGTTCACATCTGTAGCACAAGTAAATGATTTAACGATGTGTGATCATTCAGTGTCCAGACACGCCTTGTGCATTTAACACTTGATATTTTATAAATGATTCCTTCCTCTAAAGCCTTTTCTTTGTTAATGAATTTTTGAGGCTGATCAGTGAAAATATGGCAGAATCAGACTGAGGTGAAGACAATACACTAACCTTTAATTTCATTCTGGCTTTCTTCTCTTTTTCTTTCCAGTTCTTTTCGGTCATAATTCAGTCTTCGGAGGCACATAATTCCACACTGAAAACTGTTTCTGTTTGGACCAGAGGAAAAAAAATTGGAACACATATTTAGAGATAATGGAAACACTTCCTGTGGGTGAGGTCTCCAACTTCAGCCTCTTTACCTGTGGAAGCTGTCCACCATTTTCAGCTGCCCACGCAGGTCTTTTTTAGTTAAGTGATCCAGCATCCGAGCATCCACCAGACATTCCATGAAGTAGCTGCGGTACTGAGGGAGCCCCAGGCTCGGGAGCCACTCATTGCCAATCCACTCGTGGTTCATGTCACCATAGGCTAATGTCTGGTTTGAAAAAAGATTAAGGAACAAGCTTATTGAAATGAGAAATGAAGAAAGAAAAGCCTATTTTAAAGAAATTGCTTATTTAATTCTTAGCCTGCGAAGATAAGCACATCAGAATACTGAATACTACGTGTATGTTTTCCAAACAAGTCACCCTCGTGGAGAAAAGCAGGTTCAGATATTCAGATCAGCAAGTAAAACTGCCTCAATTTATATCAAGAAATAGCATAACAAAATATGCAAGAGGTAATAAAATTTAAAAAAATACTAATCTGCACGGTTGGATAGCAAAAGCCATAGAATTTCATTGTGTTGAGATGTTGCAAATACTCTCTTGAAAACTGGGGGGGAATCTTATTTTTCATGTGACTTTATAAAGAAAAAATATCAGAAAAATAACTGCAGGCCTTTTTAAATACAGTTAGCTGTTTTCAGAAACTGATCAAACTGAAGAACAAGCCATTCTAAATGCTAGTCTTCCTCCTAAAAGACTTTTCCCATTACAGTTTTGATCTGCAAATCACCAGGCATTTTTGTAGAGAAAACATCTATAAAGATGAGAGTTTCTAACTGTATATCTAATCACTCCTTGGGCAACAAAACCCAGAAGCTCCTTTTTTCAAAAGTGTAATAATTGAGATTTTTCTGTTAAAAGTCAAAAGCTTTATTTCTCCTCTAGAGGAAGCACCCTCCAGAAAGGAGCAAGGCCACAGGGAAATGCACCTCCCAAGCCATCAGAAGGTAGAAGAGTCAAAGAGCTCCTTACTCTGGGCTTGTTACCACTGACAATCAATAAATGAGTAGCTGAGATGTAGTTAATGGGACTTAAACCCGGTTTAAGCTGGAGGGCAGCCAAGCAAGAAGAGCCTGTACTGTCCAAAGGTATGGATCACGGGTAAACCCCAAGTTTTGTTTATATCCCTGTATAAATACTCAGCTACATCAGTGCCTGAAAATACAATTAGGATTTGCCACCACTTTAAGGCAAAACAATTAATCAAGGGGGATTACAGAATTAGTGCATAGAAATCTACTTAACCATCCAGGCCCAGGGTATCTTGTGGCACACCTGGGATGGTGGCTGGGTTGGACAGGGACTTTCTGCACAGAGCAGATATTCCTCTAGGAATTCTGGCTTCCCCAGAGAGCCACCCCCCACCAAAACGTTAAAATATTTAAATCACATGTATTTCCCAAGTGTGCATTGTACAGAGATAAGCCTGCATCTTCCCCCTCTCCCACTCCCCAGGTCACACCCAGAATCACTAAAAGCTGCTGGTCTAAAGGAAAAACAGATTCTTTCATGCTCTAATGATTGTGACAGTTTACATACAGTCCATAATATTAGATAAAGTTTCCAACCTGAGCCCAGCTTCCCTCCTCATCTTCCTGTTAGGTGGTTAGGAAAGCAAAAGAACACACACATATTAGTGGTTAAGTTTAGTAAGGAGGTCAAAGTTAACAGTGCACTGCACGACTCTAAAGCTACTGCATACCAAAGAATCTAGATAAAGCAAGCATCATGCAGTGTAAAAAATTATACACAAGGCATTTATTTTTGTATGAGAAGTTGCAAACCCCATCTACTGATTAAGTTTTCTGGAGAGAAGAAATTTCTGCACCAATAATTCAATTTGTCTATTTGTCAATCAAGTCAGAGCTCCATTTTACAGATCAGAATTTTGTTTACAATCTTATCAACGTTGATTTTTTTTTTCCTCCCTTCTGGGAAAAAAGCTATCAAGATGCAGATTGCAAGGTTAATAATTAGAAGAAGCAATGATCCAGAATTTTAGTGTGTTAACTTGAAGAAAAAAAAAAAAAGACAAAAAAAAAGACAAAAAAAAAAAAGACAAAAAGGTACTTGATTCAAATGTTCAAGAAGTGGGAAAAGCACTCTAAGGAAGAGAAGTGGCAACACTGTAAACTAACCGTTTGTTGTGTGGCTGTAAGATTTTCCATCTCTTCATGTGTTACCCAGACATTTCCCGTGGTCTAATATGAGCCCACAGGGAATCAATCCCATCCAGTGAAAGGAAAGCAGTAACAAAGAGGAGAGGTTGCAGAACAGATAAGCAATCGGTACATGTAAGGAGCAGGCATGGGCAAAGCAATGGTCTCTAAGTCAGGTACAGCTACTGAAAGTCATGGCATGCAATAAAAGCCTACCCACAGGGATCAACTTCCTTCACAGATATTAACAAAACTGAGCATCAGAAACAGCTGACAGGACTTCATTAATGGCTAAACACTGAGCTCTGCTCTAATCTGAAAAATACATTTGTGGTCTAGCATATAACCCCAGGAAGAACTTTAGACTGCAGGGCAGACAGACTCATGGGAGAAAATTCCCACTAAGTGCCTGAATTTACTATAGAGAGACAGGTGACTCCTAGTTCATGTCATCTGAATTATTTGGAGTTAATGGCCTTATAGCTGCATTAAAAGAGCCTCCAACAATCCTACAAATTTCTGTATACACATGTATGCTTCATCTGGATTTTAAATTCTCTGGAGGCCAAAAGATGAGGCGAATAACATGTACTCTAAATACTCTGGATTACATACTTAGACTGAAATAAACTTCTCTTTTCCTTGAGAAAGAAAACTGCAGTTATCCCTTTAGTTAGTTTCCATGAAAGGAAGGAACAGCCTATATTTAAAGAATGTATTCCTTTCCAAGAAATTCTTAATAGAAGCTCAGTTTTAAGTTTACAGTCAAATGTTGGGAATTTCTAGGTGTTTAATGCTGGATGAGTTTCCTTACCGTCCTTGAGGTGGGAGGGGCAGAGGGGCTGGTTAATGACATGATTTCCTGGATGGCCAGCCTGAGCTTGAGCCTGTGCAGGGGATTGCTGATCCCAATTTCCCGCTGGATTTCCGTGTCAGACAGGGCTGACATGATAGCACCGCTTTTCACATTGGCTCGGCAGGCTGCCACGTACCAGGCTGGCATCCCCACCCACAGCTGGAACACAGAGAAAAGGAAGTAAGCAGGAGATGGAAAACATTCCTGCCTCCAAACCCTCACAGTCTTTACAAGTCTGTACATCGAGGGGGCTTTTTATTAATTTTGGAAGGACCACTCACCTCCAGCCACACCACCACAGTGGGCCCATCCCACTGTGCAAAAGGCAAACCTTGTCTTCTGGCTTCCTCCAGCAGCTCGTGCCTACAGTTACAGAAATAGCCATTAGTTATAATGGATGTTACAATGTCAGCACTGCACTCCCCTCACTGTCTTCTTTCCAATAATTAGCTTATTCCTTTCCCAGCCAGCCTTGTATGATACACCCCCTCAGGCAGGTACAGCACGTGTACAGGGACTACATAGGGATGAAAGCTGAACTGGCCAGGAAATCTGAGAGCAACAGAGACATGGATCTTGCCTTTCAGAACCTGGTGTCTGAAGCCACTACTGACACTCTACCCAACACTCCCAACCCAAAGCAGAGAGGTCAGGCTTATTTGGCAATCAGATTCTCAGCTGCTGCAGTTTTCTGCTCAGCAAAGCTGAACCAAAGCAGTCATTTTTCCTCAGCGTGTGCAGATCTGAAACCTGTGGCAACACATGAACACATCAGACACCCCTGTCCATCAGGCTGCCAGGGCTGGAACCTGGGACAGGGACCATTTCACTGGTCAGAACGTCAGGGACAGCTTCACACAAGCAGAGCTGTGTTTGGCAATTATATCCCAAAGGGCTGTGTACTGAAACTGGGCTTTCATCTCCCACGATGACACCATTTCCTTTGTTCTTCTGAAACAGAAGAGCCTGAAGTTTCATATTGACAATTCAGCTTCCAGAGACAATGGAAGCTCACAAGGTCCCTATAAAAAGCTGCCAAAAATGTTTGATAAACCAAAGGACAAAAAGTAGCACTGTGGGTATAAGCATGCAATGTTGCTTGGATATGCCTGGCTGAAAACATGGAGAAAGCCTAAAAAAAGCATTTTTACACTGCCTTTGAAAACCAGCTGTATATGGTTAAATCTCTGCTCATTTTCCTTTGAAAATCTGAAAAAACAACTTCACCTAATTAGACTGGTTTTACTGTTCTTTATTCATGCCTGCAAGTGTAGAATTAAGATATGCAGCAATAACTACAGATTCAAGATCCTACATGAGGTATTTACCATTTTCTCGCTATTTAAATCAAATAAAATCTCCTTGCTTTCTGAACTGTCTCACTGGATACTCTAAGATGATAGCATTTTTAGAAGCTATAGGTATTAAAATATACAAAGCACCTTGAAGAGTGATTACTGACAGAAAAGGAGCTTTTTTGCTACTCCTACAAAATGGAAATGCAGCATTCAGCTCTTTCAGACATATCTGGGATCCTCATGTTATACTGGTAACTAAATATTAAAAAGCAATCAATGAAGTAATAAATATACTAGCAACTGCTTTATCAATAGATTGCACTTCTCCACCTGTACACCAGTAAATTCCTATTACTCTGGAAGAACCTCCCAGTAAGTTATCCTAATTAAATGTGCTTCCCAGCAATGGGAAAAGGGGAGGAAGGAAGGGACTGCCAGACAACTGGTTACAAATAACCACACTAGATACCATTTTAGGATCCATCCATTAAGGTGGAGCAGTGTTCAGCAGTCAGCAGCTCAACTGCTGAATTTCACTAACAAAGAAGACTGTAAAAGCTTAGACATATTTGTACACTTCAAAAAGATACATATATTTCTAAATTGGGAATAAAGGATCAGCTATTTCCCTGCTACTGTGGAACATGTTACATTCATTCCACAAATAATTACCCCTGAACACATTCAGTTCTGCTTCTCTTTGTTGTTTAACGATTTAAAAAATAGAAAAATAAATGAATAAGATACTCTGAAACATTGCTCGATAAGAACAGAATAAAATTCTTAATACTGTATTTGACAGAAAGGAACACAACGTTTTTTTCCAAGTAGTTTAACTTCCAAATTGGTGTCTTTGCCTTCCTTTTTGGTGGTTGTGTTGTGTGGAGTTCAGAGAAAATCAGTGTCATTTCTGGTTGTTTTGTAGGTCTCATTGTATACTTCATGGTAACCATGAAACAGTGAATCCTTTGGAGTAGGATACAAGGAACACATCAAAAATGTAAGGAGAGGTTACGATGCAAACTTGAAACTCATGCTGGTATTGTAGGGAGAAAATAATTGTGTGATGGAGAAAAACACATAGAAATAGAAACAAACAAAAAAATGTTTATGACATGACTTTATGCAGAAATTATTCAACGGATCCAAAGGGGAAAGCAACCATGAAGTGGAAAATAAATTGCAGAATTTGTTCATATCCAGTAGGAGATAAAAAACTTGCTTGCACAGAAAATCATTAACCCCCAAGCTCAAGATGTAGCCCAGGCACAAAACATCTCATAGGAAGAATTCAGAAGCAGCTGCTGTTTCATCTGCAAATGAGGCATCAATGGTTTTTTCCTGGAGCAGAGAACTTCCCTTTTCCCACTATTCCCTTCAAACTCCACCAAGACACTCACTGCATTCCAGTAATATGGGATCACATCCCTGAAAGATCACAACTGCCAGGCCAACTGAGTCTCAGAGCCCAACCATTACACCAGACGTGGATCTGGTGGAAATGGGTGCAAAACCCAGCCCCATATCTTTGTGAGGAAAAAAATATAGCAATGGTGCCAGTCAACAGGTGGTATAAACCTGGCCCTGTGAAGGATAAAAGAATGCCAAAGGAGCAGCTGGCTACTGGAATAACTCATAGGTGACAAAACCAAGGGACAGATGTCTGGAGACTTAATAAAAAACCTGGCTGAGCTTCCCTTGGAACAGGAGCCCAAACATGCTGCTGCAAGGGGGGAAGGCTTGTTGTTAGACACATTCCAGAGGCATCTCACAGCAGCTGGGGAGGACAAAAGCTGTGGTCATAGGGAGTGAGGAATGATGTCAAAGCTGCAGGTGGTGCCTGATGCAGCAGTGAGTGCACAAGACCCTCTGGAGACCGTGTGAAGGGTCTGTGTTCAGCAGGGCTCTTGGCAGGAGAGCACACGCTCACCCCACAAGGAAAACAAAGCAGCCCGGAGCAAGCTCACTCCGTCACTGGACTGAGACAGCACGGGAGTGGATACACCCAGAGCTCGTAGCCAGAGGGGAGTGCTGCATCCCAGATTTCTTGGATGGAACTGAAGAGGACTGATTTGGAAGAAGTTCAGAACACAGTAAACACTGCAGTGTGGGGAAGAGAGTGATACTGATGGAAGTGACAGAGCTTCAGGGTATAAAAACTGAGAAGAAACAGTTGTAAAACATGAGATGGAAATAGGCAGAACATCAGGGGAAAGTCAATATCCTTATTCTAGATTGAGTTCAGGGATGTAGTAAGTCTTTTGTGTGTGAGAGTTATCTTAAATTTAGGGTTGCCTTCCTTTTTGCTGAATACAGTACTAAGTTTGTTGTGCTGTACACAGGAAAGCACAAACACAGTTGTGGCAAACACCGTCACTACTACAGCTCACACAGAAGATGAACACAGCACTAAAAAGAACTTAGCTTTAGTAAACACCAAACAACAGTTTCACAGAAGTACATCTATCCTGGAAACACAAATACCTACTATTGCTAAGCAACTTTCAAACCCCAGATTACAAAACTAATTTAATCTAAGAGGGTTTAATATTTCTACTATAAAAGCTCACGCCATGCAAATTAAGACACCAAACTAGCTTTCACACTGAACTAGGTGACACTGGATTTATTTCAGCAACACATTTTCATAATATATTCTTTTGAATTTACTATTTCCTCTCATGATCTGACCTTAAGAAAGGACAGAGGTTTTAATATATTGCTAAAAAATCCAAACGGGATTTATCATACTTGCACAACAATCCTTAAAAAATAGATACAAACTTACCCTGATTTTGCACTACCACATCAAATGGTAAACAAAAGGAAAATAAAATCATAAAGGACAAATATAAAACTAGGATTAAACTGAACTCAAAGGCATACAAAAACAGACAAATAACGTGTACTGTAATTTAATTCTGCAACTATAAATAGGTTTTTGTTAGAGGACACTGAACACTGCCCTCAGCCTGTTTGTGCACATGCAAGCAGAAATCAGAAAGATAAACGAGCAAATAGGGATTAGAGACAGCTATAAATAGAAGGAGCTGTCGTTGTTCCAAGCATTCAGGTAGCTGGAATTCTTTTTGCTGAATACAAGGTTTTGCAAGCAAACAGTCAGTTAGAATTTGCTTTAACCCAGCCTCCTCCAAAATCAAAGTGAAAAGTAATTCAGAGCAGCTTTACCACTTCTTCTTTTTGATAATGAGCATCTCAAGAAGGCAGCAAGGGATCTTTGACCCCTTGTGATAATATTGCTTCCCGTGTTCAGAACACCCCTCAGGATTCTGAGACAGCTGGATGAAAGCATCTTACTGGGATTTTTCAAATGATAGATTTAGATTGTTTGTATTAATTTCATTGAGTGGTAGAGAATACAAGGCTCCAGGGAAACCTTAGAGCCCCTTCCAGTACCTAAGGGGCTCTAGAAGAGATGGAGAGGGGGTTTTGAAGAACTAGGGAAGGCAATTCCAAACTAAAAGTTTTCATTTGTTTAATATAGACAGCTGCCTTTTAAGCAACCTACAACATGCAGCCATAAATTATACTTCAAGTAATACCAGTAAATTTTTGAAAAGCAGAATGTTTACAAGAAAAGCCATGATTTATCTGCAACTGCACTTTTTGCCTTTCTTAAAGCAAGACAGTATGGATTGTTTTACTTGAGAATGAAACTTGTGGCTGGTATTGAGAAATACCTATATTGCTCAAAGAACAGACCTTAACACTATTTAGATATGACCAGACTAAAACTATTTATTCAACCAAGATGTGGTATGACTTTAAAGCACTGTAGAAAAGGGAAAATACCAGATCATAATAATGTATGATTGCCTTCAGTGTAGCAGTCTGAAGAAAAACAGCTGAGCCTTCTGTTATCCAAACAAACCCACATTCCATTCCAACTTTTCAAACCAACACACTGCTGGTTTTCATTAGCAGCCACCAGGCATTGTTCTTATTAGTTAATAGAACTTAGGTACTGCAAGAAATCCCTCTCAAAGGGAAAATTAGCACCCTTTCCTTCCAATATTTACTGTCTGTCTTCAGAAGGCAAGGAAAGTCTGATCTTCATCAATTTTTTGACAGCTGAACAGAACAGAAGCAGCAGAAGTTTAAGGCTCAGCATTGGGGGAAAAAATGCAAGGAATGCCTGATCCTACTTATATAAATATAAGTGTTTCCTGTATTGCCATATAAGCATCAAGTCAGGATTTCTACCAGTAGCAATATCTGTTTTTCCCCTATGATTAATTAGTCTTTGCTTCACCTGTTCTAAGTCTGGGAACAACAAAGCATGCAAACAGACACTCAAAAGGTGAGCAGTAAACTGAAGATTTTCTGGCACAGAGTGATAAAATTCTCAGGACTAGGAAAAGGTAATTGCATACAAGGTGCCATAAAAAAAGGAACGGTCACAATTGATTTAAAAATGGAAGAAATCAGGGCTATATGGTGCAAGGAGAAAGATTTCAGCAGACAATCTTAAACAGAAGTGAAAAAATTAGTGAAGAGAGAAGCTGTCAGCAGCTGCAACACAAAGGGACAGAGAAAGGAGCCAGCAAGCTCATGCACAGGGGATGTCTGCACACAGCATCTCATGCTTCCCTTCTGTCAATTCCTTCACACTCTGGGCAAAGAACAGCCAAGAGCAACTTTGGGAAATCTCCCATTTGAATTAAAGGTATTTATAATTTATTATATTTAATCCCTCCCAAAGCAGGGATTAAATATAATAAGTTTGGGGGGGATTTGGTAAGAGTCCACTTCTATCTCTGAATTTCTTTATTACAGCAGTCCAATAGTAAGTTTTCAGCTGAAATTCCTTTCAAACTTACCATGACCTATGCTGCTATTAATGTTCTGGAAAAACAGTAACAAAAAATAAATCTACAGAGGCTTATTAACCATAGCACCATATTAGGCAAAAAATACCCCAAAACCAAACTAAAAAATAAAACCACAGCATTTTTAAACAAAGCAATACATGATTAACACAGGATTCCAAATATCTGGTAACTTACTTTTTCTGCATTTTCCTGTTTTTCTCTGCTTGACCTCCAAGTTTGCTGAGACCTAATGCATCCTGAGAGGAACCATCTGCTTCTCCCATGCCACCTACAAAAAAACCCCCAAACTCAAGTCAGTCTCAACTTAATCCTTTGTAATATTACTGATCAGGAATGTGTAAAACCAAACCTCCAAGCCCATATCTCTCACTGTGTAAGAAAAAGCAAACCAACCTTGTCCTAGAGCTTCCTTGCTTGTTTGTCCAGGTCGTCCCTTTTCCTTCTTGCCAAACAGGCGGCCAATAGAGGATTTGATCCCCTTCTTTTTGGGGGCTTTGTGAAGGGAATCTTGGCTGCTGTTACTGCTACTAGGATTACTTGTTTGCCCATCTTGTGAACCTGTTGAACTGTACCAAAAAAAAAAAACCGTCATAATGGAGCCCACGTACAACAAATTCACCAGAGATAAGTTCAGGGTTCTGTGCGAGTTACTCAAAGTTCAGTAACTCACTAATGACATTTAATTTCAGCTTTTATGAGTTATGAAAAGAAATGTTGATGGCACAAGTTCCTGACTGAAAGGGGCAGACAAAGATTGAAATACTTGAGTGGAATCCATCTCAGGTAATTTGAAAAGAGTATCTGTCAATCCAAGTGATGGCGATTTTGCAAGTTATATCTCAATTTATAGCTAAGTTACAACTTAAAGAGTTGAAAGTTACCTTTTTTATTTCCCAAACATGAAGCACACTTAACACAGACTCGGAGTACCAAAAGACTTCCCATGATGCCATTTCTAAGCAGTAGCAAAACCTCCATTCTTAATGTTTATGTAACACAGTCACCCAGTTAAGTGTCCACACTCCTGGCTTTTGAGAAACGCTTCAACACCCAGACTAAAGCCCTACAGGCTGAACAGCTCTGCAGTTTGGGGGTTTACTCTGATGCTGTGGAACACTGAGTTCCTGGGAGGTCTGAGTGATTCCCAGCTACTCACTTCCTAATGTCCCTGATATCTTCATGGCTCACTGTATGCAGAGCTCCTTTCTGGACTCTGTCCAGACGCAAAGACCGAGGTGAGGAAGGTGGCGATGTCTCACATTTGATGGTGGTTTTGTCGTCTCGTACCTCTTCTCTGGAAGATGGAGACTAATGGAAAAGGAAGGAAAATTTCAGGGGCAATGCTGAAACATGAAGGCAATAGCAACTCTACAAAAAATAGTGAAAGAAAGAATCTTATTTCAGCATTAAAGGATTACTCTTGCCCTTACCATTCTGCTGTTGCCTATTTTTTGCTTGATTTCTTTCTGAATTTCTTGTTACCTTCAGTGCCAAACTATTAAATTCAATCTTAGCTACTGACACAAGAAAGTAGCACTTATCTTTTATTCATTTATAGGGCTAAGAACTAAAGTAATGCCTTCAGCACCATAAAGTGAATATACCTGTCACCAGTTTAAGCAAGTGCAAAGACAGAAATAAGAGACCTGTGAAAAGAGTCATTAGCAAGATCACTGACTCCGTGAAGTCAGTTTCTACACACCTTTGGCTACAAAAGTTTGAGAAACAGAAAGAATAACTTATTTGTGTGTGCACTGACAGCTTTTAAAATGAAGCACTGATGCATGAAGACTCCAAAGCAGTGGTTGAAAGAGAAAGCAGCACCACACTCCTCCACACCAGCAAAAACAGGCAAACAAACACAAAAACCCACAAAACAAAACCCACACTTAGGCTAAAATGATAAACCGTAATCTTGTTTTATTACAGAGCTACCCTGTGAATGCTTTATGTTCCTGTTATCCACTAATGAGTTTGGGGACAGGGAGGGAGATGAAGGGGCACACCATGAAATAAACTAAAGATTTTTACCTTTCTACGGTGTTTCCTTAAATCACTAGGCTGACAGATGCATGCAAAGAAAAGAAATTTGGAAAAGCTGTATTTATTGTAAACTGTACCACAGACCAAGACAACTAGTACAGACAAAACATCTCAGGGAGAATATAAACAACAATTACAACAATGGCACAGAGAGATACTGGGTATGAAGTACTCCTTATATCACAGATTACTTAAATGTATCCCTGAAGTGAGGAAAAGGAAGCAAAAAATAAACACTTACAATTGGTTATCTACCAAAGTACCAGAGATGTTTGAGTGTATTGGGACCGTAGGCAAATTAGCACAAAATATGTGCAGCAAAAAAACCCCAAAAAAGTGCTGTGGGGTGCAAGGTGTTGCTTTGAAAAGGCGAGGACCTGCCTTGGACCTCCAGGTCAGCCACAGCAGCCTTAATAAATCAGCTGCACTTGTCCCTCCTCACAACCTTGGGATTCCTGCAGCTGTTCCCTACACTGCACAAAAAGCAGCCCATACTTTAATAATGTGAAATATTGCCAACAATAGCTCATTTCTATACAGTCAGAGGATTCTGTTCTTTTTACAACTTTAGAGTGCTGGAATGTTTGAGCAGGAATTCGCCACCACTTTTATTTTATCCTCCATCTACTGTACCTCACTCCCCAGGGAGTGCTCACCTCTGCCAGTGCACAGAGCAAGGCAGCAACCCTGAGTTACACAAACAGCTTATTCAGACTGGTGCTGATGAAAGCCAAATTTAGATAATTTGTTTAATAGCTCTCATCATTTAAAAAGGCTGCAACCAAAAATAAAGTCGGTCCCCTCTGAAGTGGGACATGGGGGAGGGATGTTGTTTCCCTCCCACAAAGGACAACTTCTAATTGTTTTTGATTCAGAATATGTGTAAATTTTGCAGCATTAATATGGAAAGTTTTGTACAATCTGACTGTAGAGTACCACATTAACAAATCCTAAGTTCACTGAATGATAGAAGGGACATTTAAAGATGATCTAGTTCCTCAGCAAGTTCTTGACAAAGCACTGCAGACTTGTCTTACCCTTACTGGATCTTTCATCCATTAAATCTGATGAGCATAAAAATGAAAATGTTCACCACGTGGAATGAACTGCCCACAAGGACTGCTCAAGAGAGGCTTCACCATTTATCATGCTGATGCCTTCTAATCATGAGGGGCTTTCAACTGACTGAGCTGCATAACCACTGGCATTAAGCTAATTTGCCTACATGATCAAAAACTAATGCAACTCTCTATTAAAATACTGGAAGACACAGCAGAACTCAGTCTAATAATTCATGATGGCTCTTCCAAAAGTTTCTAGAAAGCCCTTGATCTGTAATTCTTGATTTCAAGCTTTCACAAGTCAGTTGCCAGGTACAAAACCCATCAAATACAACTGCAAACACCAGACCAAGTGACTTTGATGCACAATTATGATCTAAAGTGAACTTCATTACAGCTCACTTTTCTTTGGTTGCACTGGATTTCAGACAAGACACGTTCTCCTGATCTAGTTTTGGGGAAAAGAGCTACTTACATTTGTATATGGTTTTCTGCATGACAAGTGTTTAGCTTAACTAATTATTGTGAAATGTTAGAAGATAAAGCACTCCACATTCTGAATTTTGTTAGCTTTTCTTAGAAGAAGACTGCTTGACCCTGGACATATGGCTAGAGCTAGTACAGTGATTTTTATTTTAATTCAAAGAAGGCAAAATTACTCCCTTTTATGAAAAAAAGAGACTTTTTGGTATATGTACACATCAATTTTAGAAAGCCAGCAAAACTACTTAGCTGAAATACTTGGTTTTAACTGTTCATTTTATTTAACATGTCTGTAAAAACAAGAAAGGAGAAAATGTGTATCTTGTTTTTACAGATATGTTTACATGCATAAAGCAGCTCCTAGAAGGATTAATCTTCCTAAGAATTCATGAGAATGTCAAAGGAAGGAAAACATCTTTTTCTACTCACTGAACTCCTAAGACTAAACTTCTTTATCACCTACAAGGTCTAACAGATATTTCTTTCACCTATCAGGCTTTAACAGCCTAAACCAAGACACTGGCACTCATTAATATTCAAACAGCAGTGCTACCATCTCAATCTTCAAGATTAATATGCAAATCATTTTTTAGCTGAGTGTTTAGTGGAATAGTAGACCGCTAAAAATAAAGTTTAAAGCAGAGGAAGAAAGTGGTTGAAAAGAAAACATTATTTCTTCTAGAAAGAGGAGTCTGAAGGAAGACTGTAACAACAGAAGGAATAAATACTTAGGCACGAGATGCTGACCAAATAATAGACTTGAGCTCTGAACATTTTTCCTAATCATTACGTATCTTACACTTTTTATAGAAGTTGAAAGGAAGCAGTAGAAAAACCTAGAGGAAGGAAAAACACAGCTGAGTAAGCAGGAGAGGAAAGGGCAAGGAACCAAGCCGTTTCCTAGAGAAAAGGAGCGCTCTCCCGAGGAAGCTGCAGGCCGCGGATACCCACCAGTGTCATGATGCCCAGCCTGTCCACCTCCCGCGCCGGGCTGTGCGGGCCGCGCCGCGGCGTGGAGCGGCCGCTGCCGGGCGGGGAGGAGCCGGCCAGGGCCCCGCCAGCGTACGGGGCGGGGATGGAGCTCATGGAGCGGAACCGGCCGTGCGCGTCCAGGCTGCCGCTGCCCACCCTGCTCTCGATCTCCTCGGCGCGCTGCTCCGTGTTCTCCTTCTCCTCCTGGATCAGTCTGGGGGAAAGAGAGGTGCAGAGGAAGGTGACATCCCAACAAGGGCCATACAGACAGAATGGGGCTTTGAAAGAAGCAGCACTTAGCAGAAAAACATGGAGAAATCACCATTTCCCGAGTCATTTTTATCGAAAGCTCCACAGCAGGCAGGCCATACCTGATCTCTTTGTTGATTGCATCCAACTGTTCCTGCAGCATTATGGCCAAAGTCTGAGCATCAGCCTGACCACTTGGTGACAGCAGATCAACTGAGCTGAAAATGGTCTCCCTGTCGTCCTCCACATCAGACACATCCACATCGCTCTCAAATGCTTGTGCCACGTTTGCCAACACACTGGCTTGCTGGGCCCGCTCCCAATCCTGCTCGTTCAGGGTCTGAACCTACAAGAATCCATAAAAAAAAATAAATCCAAGCTCAAATGGGAAAAACACGACATCTCTACTGCTTATCAAGATGTTTAAAATAATTTATGTAAGTCTACTTACATGCTGAATGCATCCATCAAGACAGCAATGTTTAGAGAAATGTAAAAAAAAAAAGCTATAATGTTGGAAACTTTTAAATTTCATTTAACTGGAAGATGCAAAACGGGCTCATTGAGTCAATTATACCACCACATATTTTGGCTATACACACTTTTAATTACAGAAGAATTTTGCTATCAATTCCATGGGAACTATGGAATCAGTTTTATGTAATGAGTGCTTATGTGTCCTGAAAGGAAATTGGAAATGCTTGCAGAACAGTAGTATGTTAGAGCACAGACATAAAAGTAGAACTGTTTCAAATTGTATTTTACAGGCTTATCAAAATTTAAAAACAAAACCAAAACTTAAAAAAACCCCCCAAAATTGGAGTTCAGAACCACAGTCTTGCAACTATCTGCAAACAATTAAAAACACCAGCAGCTGGTCATGAGTTGGTAACACGGGACCTATAAAATCCAGGAGTTTATTGCCAGGTACTCCCAATTCTCAAACCTCCTTGCACCTGATTAGCCTCATGCATTGAGCAAATCTGTTCTGCTGTCACAGTGCTGTCTGCATTTTCCTTCCTTACCTTTGAAGGCTCGTCCCTGAGAGCAGCCAAACGGCCCTTCTGGGGCCGCCTCAGCACGGAGGAGGTGCTGTAGGAGTCCGTGTGACTGTCCCCCACAGAGGAGGATGCCACAGGGAATCTGAAATCTGCTCTGCTGGAACACAAAACGAACATTTCATCCTTACAAAGGGAGAAAGGAACCAAAAACAAGTCCCCCAAAGGATTCTTCTCGTCCCACCACTGCCAATTGTTTTTAAGCATGTTTTTTAAGCAGTATAAAAGTTGCTTTATATGCTCTATAAAAATTAATTTTATAAATACTTGCAAAAATATTTGCACTTATAATAGACAAAATTGTCTTTAGCATAGTGACTTTAAAGAAAATAGGGAAAAAACCAAACTACTACTGGTACCTATGATGAAGTGATGCAGCTCTGAGTCTCACTTGGTCATTTTCAGCCCTTAATGCATCAACATTTAAAACAAGCTGATCCTGGAAAAATAAATAGAAAAAATGTATAACAGGCTTTTTAAAAAAATTAGTGTCAAATACAAATTTATGAACTAACCTTTAGGTTTTTTTATCTCATTTCTCTTGCAACTTGGAAATAAAAGATTTTAAGATATACCCTTCAACTATTTAAACATTAGTTTTGCTACCCACCATACAGCACTGTCACAAAAGGGCATCCCAGAATCATTCTGCTGCCTCTCTACCCTGACTCTAGTCATGACAATATGTATTTTAAAACCAGCTATGAAATGAAGTTCCCTTGCTACTAAGGCTACTATAATTAAGTGGTGATAATAAGAAACAAGAAGATTTGTTCAAGCTCTCTGCACAAAAGGATCTAACAGCACTTACTTTTAACTTGGACATTTTTACAGGCTCTAGAAACCCTGAATTGCGCAGAGAAATCCAATGAATGAGAAAACAACGAAAGTCTAAATAAAATAAAAAGTGGCTGATGATGAACATCTGTGAGGAGGGACCTTGTCATTTCCAGGACAAGCAAAACACCACGCAGCTGCTATTGCTAAGGAGCAGCCAAGTCTAATAAATATTTCTCCCTCTGCTCCCCAGTTCTTAAAACTTTAAAAAAAAAAAAGTTAGCAGTTGCACAAGCATTTCAAGATATTCAATGCTTTGAGAAAACCTCATGGAAAAATGCCCAACATTAGAAGTATTTCTCATTTGGTTTTACTGTTCAAGGTCATGTGTACAACAGTATAAAAATTCTACACAATCTCCAAACTCTGGCTAACTGCCAACATATCCAGGCACTTCACAGATTCAAAAGTGTGCTAAGCCTTGGACTAAAAGGTTATGTATTAGATATAAAATCTTCCTAAAACTGTGGCACACAATACCATAAAATAACCAATAACAGCTCCTTTCTCTTAAACAGAGCAGGAAATGTTAAGTTTTATGGGGAATTAAAATCTGATCCTGCTATGTAGCAAAGCAGCAATTAAGTTCCAAGATAATATTTCAGAAATGCAGAGTGTACCTTTTCATGCTGAAGTTCTTCTATTTGTTTTTTTGCATTTTCAATTTCTCGAAGAAGTGAATTCTGAAATAAAAGGCATCACAAATTAAGTCACTCATAAGCTGCTTTACACTCTTCAACCATAACCATGATGAGTATCAAAAAAGATTCAGTCAACACTACGCAAATGCATCTTAAAATTACAGATCCTTGACTGCTTCCATCATTTCACTTTGGTTATAGTTGAAGGCTTATCCTTCCAGGTGTACAGCACTCTAAATAATGGATTTGGTAATAGTACTGGTTCCATAAATCTTTAATAGCAATAGCAGCCTTTTAAGGCTCCATTTGACAAAGTCTAACTAGTAAAAAAAAGGGAATAATTATGGAATAATTCAAAGTCATTCAAAAAAGACCATGTGATCAGAATAAAGTCTTAAAATTTTACCTGCATGTTTCTTCCCAACTTAGCATAAAAGAATGAGCTGGAAGCCTCAACAAGAACACTTTTCTAGAAGCTGTGAACTACAGCAAATGACAAGTAGATTTTCCTCATTATTCACAAATGTAGTTATGGTTTGGAAGGTAAGAGGGAGACAGGGTCAACCCTAAGGCATCACCACTTATTCAAGCATTAGGCACGAATGCAAGAGGAAGCAAATGTTCAGCAAGAGTCTGGGAACATCACTGACGTTCCAAAGCATTTTATTGCCATGACTTTAAAATTAAAGACACTCAGCTTTTCCTGAAACATTTCCCCAGATGGTCATTTCACCCTCTAGTGAAAGAAACCAAGTATTTTTTTAATCCAAGACCAAGCAATTCAAAGTCAGCATCAAGCAAAGTGCCACTTTAGAAGACACTTTGAAGTTAGGGATCTAACTTCGAGGTGTGCATGGAAGAAGAATCCATAAGGACCTAGATCCAAAAGTAGAAGGGAAGCAAAGGAGTAAAAAGTGTGTCAAAAGAGATGACCTGAGTGCAGGGGAAAGCTCCAAGATGTGCACTGACAAAGCAGGAACAGCCCATTCACACTCTATAACAAGTCTCAAAACGATCTACCTGGGAAGAACTGCAGGAATCCCACAATGACTCAAGGAAACTCGTCCAGCCAAAAGCAGTGGGAAACAAAGGAAACTGAACTGGAAAGGTCAAAGTTCCAGCACTTTAGGCTTCCTGTATTACACTGGATGAGCCTTTTTATGCAATCTGCACCAGTCAAGTGCAAATTTTTACCCAAAAAAGGATACAGCTTCTTAAAAGCTGCCTTCTCAACACCGCAGTGCAGTGCCCAGGGACAACCTCAAAAAATGACTTTTAAGAGCGTATTTTCCAAATCCACACTAAAAAAAAGAGTCTTAACAGAAACTACTTATAAATAAGGGGTTTGTGTTTATTTGCTGAAGTTACAGACACACTGCAAAATATGCACAAATCATTACAGAATTACACATTCAGTACTGGAATGTGACTGGTTACCTTATCTTCCAGGGCAGCCATCCTCTCCTTGAGGTGAAGCTGGAGCCTTTCATTGGATTCAGACAGGAGCTTATCAACAGTTTCTGACAAACGTTTATTATGCTCTTCATTCATCTTCTCTCTCTGTCTAGCCTGAGATACAAAAAAAGCTGCTGAAAAAAACCCGAATTTGCAATATCTCCAACAACTTCCAGGTTATGAAGGCAGCAAGCTCTCTTTAATCCAAATGCATTTTCTTTAACAGCAATATTTTTCCAAAGAGGAATACTGCATGTGCCTCCAGGGCTTTGTAAAGGGAGTCTAAGGGACACTTCAGTCTTTAATAAGTGATCCAAGATAAGAAGTTTAAAAATCTAAGCCTACATTAAAAAAAAATCTTAGAAAGGCACAATTCAGAATGGATTCCACTATTTATAACCAGGAAACAATTTTTCCATAGTCATTTAATTCAGCAAGGTTTTTCAAACTTTCATTGGAGACTTTCAGCACATTTTCCTTGAGATTTAAGGTTAGCCACAGTACAGTGACTCAAATCTCACAGCTAACAGCCAGCCTAAACTCTGGCTTTATTTTAAAGCCGAGAAATAAAACCAGCTTTGCTGAAGAGGATTAGGTTCTTTCTTTCAGCTTTTTATCTTTGTCAAAACTATGTGCAGTACCCTTTGCAGTTCTTGATTCTTCTCTTCAAGCTGTGCCTCCATCTGTCTCAGTCGCTCCTCGATATTGCCGTGTCTCTCCTCAGCCTGTCAAGTTGAGAGCAAAATTAGAATTTGGGTGGGTTTTTTTTAGGCTTCAAAAGCACAGAAACACTGAGGCACAGGAATATTTCGAACATGCTTTTGCACAACTGCCATTTATGGTAAAGGACAATGCAGAACAGATGTTTTTCTGTCACCAAAAGGACCTTGCAGGAGTTCAGATGGGAAGTAGCAAAACGATGACACCTCTCACCTCTAAGTACCATGAATCAACTCCTACTTGCAAACGAGCTTGCAACAGCAAAGTTCATTCATACCCCCAAGAAATAAAACCAAAAAACAAATAAAAGTAAAAACTAAGTGCATTTGCAGCTTCTCCTCACTAGCCTGGACGATGGGACCCTTTGTTAGTAATCATGGCAAAGCAGAAAGCAGCAAGCAGAGACAAGGACTAATATACAAATTCTACCTTCCTAAGCTTGGTGGCAAGTTCCAAAACTTTAGCATCTTTAGCAGTAGAGCTCCCAGGAGACAAAAGGTCAGACTACAGAGCCAGTTAGGGACAGGAAAGATAACAGGGAAAGAAATGAAACTAAGGCTTTGAAAGAAAACATGCACACACACTTGAAAAGGCTCATTTGTACTTAACTAAATCTAGTTCCTTAGACTTCATTACTCCATTTTTAGCCCTCTAAAAATCTTGATATTTGGTAGTACCACAACTTCTCTCGCTCCCCACTTGCTTCACTTAGCTAGCAGTGGAAGAAATTTAGGTTTCCCTTTCAGAAACAGTTCATGTTTAGAAGACTTGATACCTATTACTGAATAATTTTAATAAAAAGCACCAAAATAATAATTCAGAGATGTATTTTTATGATGTAAAAGAGTTAACAGGAAACCCACTTGAGTTCCAAAGAACAGAAACTAAAAAAAAGAGATTAAAAATTTAAAAAGTAAATCAGAGTTTTCAGAGAGATCAATGGAAAAAAAGTAGGAAATAAACATAAATATTTTCTGAATTATTTGTGGGAAAACTGGAAACCAACTGTAACCAAGCCAACACTAGGAATGGATTTCCTGCAGTGGGACACCAATGGAGAAGGGAGCCTGGAGGACACTGTGCCACCACCTCACCTTTGTAAGTGCTGCAACTCTCTGTGCCAGCTCAGCCTCCACCTCTGGCAAAGTCTCAGCTTTTCTCAGGGTCTGCTGCAGCTTTTGCTCAGCCAGCTCCAGTCGTTCTTGCAGTTGCCTGTTCTTATCTTCACTCTGCACAAGGTTATGGCCAGCAAGTGTTGAGAGTTAAAGAAGTGATCAGTTAGAAAGTGGTTGGCTAAACAATCATTTCTGGTTTATAAAGTTGGACTATTTCATGTCAAGCACTTGTCAAACTTCCTCCCTCACTGAGGCCTGTAAAAGTCACTACACACCATGCAGATCTTAAAAGCTTAGCTCAGAATGAGTAATTCTCAACCACAGAACTTAAGATGCTTGGATACACATACAGCAACTTAAAAATCCAGAATTAATAGGGACAAGAGCCCTGTTGCCCCAAGATGAACTGCACTAAATTTCTCAAAACCATTTCCCCTTCCCAGCAAAACTGCCTCCCATCTTTATTCCCAGGGTAAAACTCTCTACAATGTACGACTCCAGCTCCTGAAAAACAATCACTAATAACAGCACATTACAGCTGATATTTATCTTCCTAAAAGCAAAGTGCTTCAGCACAGCATGAACATTAATTATCTCCATTAGTGTTATGCTGAGCAAAATGTACTTCATCTCATTTGAAACCACAACCTGTCGGTGCATGGAGTCTTTAGTGGCAATTTCATTTTCAAGTTTATCATTGAGGTCGTGCACGGATGTAGCTTCACGTTGTGCAGCGAGGTAGCGTTTCTCCAGAGTGGTGATCCTCTCCTCCATGTCCTCCTTCTGGGCCAGAGTCTGGGACACAAGTCAGGATTTGAGAAACAATTATTTAGTGATCAAATAAAAATTGAAAAAAACAATCAGGTATTTCTGTCATTTTTCTCAGTTGAAAATGACGTAGAAAGAAATGACTTTTTAAAAACAGTGAACGATTAAAAAACGCTGGTCTTTATTATCTTACACCACAGATCTGCTACTTACCTTTCCAATGGTACACACACAGCAAATCCTGACTTTCTGGGGATGGTCAGAGAGTGTTCTTGGATTTAACTAAGTTCCCCTTCTATCTAATAAGGATGTGTGGGACCTTGGAGATTAGGGATTCAGCAGTGACAGGAACTGTCAACCACACCACTGAAATTCAAGGGATTCCTCAACCAAGTGCATCTTTTAAAAATGGAAGCATCAGGAGTAAGCTGAGCCTGTATGACAAGATCAAGCATCTCTTCCAGAGAAGAACATGCTGAAGCTGGCAATGCTAAATCACTAATACATTAATGAAATATCTAGTTAGTCACAGAGTTATCCTGAAGACAAAATCTTTTAAGTGACTGGTCTTTTAAACAAAAACCAGACAACCATCATGTCCCAAAAAACCATTTTCTTCCCATCTATCAAACCAAAGACATTCAAACAGCAGAAAGGTTCAACTGGAGCATGAAAGAGACTACAGTTTTATAAAGCAATGGCATTTTTGACTGCCCAGATTCTGACAGCTCCTTCCTCACCTCTCGTACATCCCTCTGTAACTTTGTGTTCATTTCTTCAGATTTTATTAAGTCTTTCCTGGCTGTGTCAAGATCTTCTTCCAGCTCGGTTACTCTGCTGGACAAAGCAGTGAGGCGTTCTTTCATTTGTGTCTGCTCTTTGTTTTGCTTATCTATGATGTCTTGGAGTTCAATCACTTTAGCAAGGTTCTCATCGTGGCATAATGAACCATCAGAGGATCTCTGTTAAACAGGGGGAAAAAATGTGTATTAGCATGATGCAAATAAGACTGGAAACCAAATTGTTACTCACCTGTAAACATCCCTCCCCAAAGACAATTTTATTATTGGATAGACTGCAAAAACTGAAGTTTTGATAACTAAGACTTTTTATTAGATGATCACTCAAAAATATTTTATTATGGTTTAAAGTTAAAATTTTATAGTTAATGATTAAATATCAGACGTCAGCTAAGCAAAGTAAATAGCTGTACCTTCCCATTTGTAGTAGGTGTATTTTCTTGTTCATGATTTATATCCAGCATCCCATCTGGAAGTGTTTTCTTCTGATTATTTTGCTCTTTCAGAATCATTAACTAAAAGAAAAGTTTACAGACACATGTTTCAAGTCAATTCCTTTCTCACTAATAATATAAGGAACAGCTGCAAAAGCAAAGGAGCAAAACAACAATTACTGATTCTACTGCCAGGTATGTATTAATAAAATCTGGCACAGGCACTCAAATACCTTATGCCACTGCAAACCCTTATTTTAAAGGCACAGGAACTTTTTTTGTTGGTTTGGTTGGGGTTTTTTTGGTTGGGCTTTTTTGGGGGCAGAGAGGGTGCCAGGAGGCTGAGGTTCGGTTTTTTCCTCTCCTGCTCTTTCAAAGCAGCTAAGTTAAAAATTAACAATTATTCCATTTGGCAAGAAATCAAAAGCAAGAAGTGAAAGTGAAACTTAATAAATTACTCTGTACAAATATTGACTGAAACACCCACAGTGGACACATGAAGCCTTCTTTTAAGACACAAACCTACCTCTTTATGTGTAGTACCTAGTTCTTCTTCCAATAAGCTACATCTTTCAAGTGCTACTCGTAGCCTCTCCCTTACCTGAAAGGGTAATTTCAAATTATTTGAAATCATTCAAATCAAAACAAAATCCATTTCACTTGCTGCCATGCCTTTACAGATAACAACGCTATTTCCATTACACTTAGAAAACTTCTTCATCTGGAGTCAGTACTAATTACAACACATGCTACCAAAAAAAAGATAGCCAAATAATGTGTATCTTATAATCTAGCTTTTTCTTTTTTGTCATAAGCAACATGACCTGTATATTTAAGCATTAAAGAATTAAACACATCCAGAATTTGCTTGTCCTTTTGCAAGGCACAGACTGTGTTTGCTTTTGCTCATTTACAACATGGAAGAACAGGCAAAATTCCACTTAAAATCATTTGCCAGATTTTATATACAAGGGTCACAAAGTTAGGTAAACTGGAAGTTGGCAACAAAATTCACAGTGAACTTCAGCAGTTGCATATCCTGCTGCTAATATCAGGCACCACTGAAGGGAGGAGTTCCTTTAATTCAGCTTTCTATCCCAGTGTAACCAGATTCCCTTCCTTCCCTCTAGTCCATTTCTTTATTAGATAATCAAAAGGATAAATCCTGATGTTGTACAGGTAAGCAGCTGTGTGCATTCCTACAGCAAATACACTGCTCCTGAGCCATGCTGAGTTTACATTAACACAGCTAATGAAGCACTTGAATAACCACAGCACCTTGCTTTAGTTAAGTGCAGCATCTTAATTTAGGAGAGCAGTTACTGATGTAGTTACACCTCAGAGATTTCTACAGCTTCAGTACAAAAACTGCCTGGCCCACACAAAGGAAACAGGATGAAAAGATGCTAGGGACAACATTTCATTACCTTCTCATCAAGGGCTTTATGGTGCTCAAATAAAGATTTTAGTGCTTTGAGAACTTCTACTTCACTAGAAACTCCTGCTGGAGACTGAGCTTGTCTCTTCACAACAGTCATCCTGAGGGATCGCTCGTGCCTGGAGACAAGACACTCCAAATGTTCCAGTAATAGCTAAAGCAAAAGGAAAAAAAAGAAAGGAGCAATGTTTATTCCTGTTCTGTACAGCTGCAGAAAACTTTGTCTCCTAAAACATCAAGTTTAGAGTTCTAAATTTCAAATTTCACACACAAAAGAGATTGTATTGAGCGTAAGGACTCGTTTTTAACATTTGAGCTGCATTAGCAGTGTAAGCTGCTCAAACTGATCACCACAACCTGCCCACTCTGCTCCTCTGATCCCAGAGCTGCAGGATTACAAAACTTTAACAAGAAGAGTCTGGATGGCAGGTAGTGGTGCAGTCTCACAAGCTTTTCCTGATTCTGCACAGCAGCATTTGGAGCTGTGCACAAGCTGCCAAACCTTCTCAATCAACACACACACACATTTGCACTTCCATGGGGATTTGTGTACAAATATCAGGGGAAAAATACTTTTAGTTTTTCAAACTGAACATTCAGTGTTTTCCTCCTTGTAGCTGGATGCTTTAACAACTGTGAGCTTGGAGAAGACAAGGAACTGACCCTCGTATTATTTCTTTCTGCTTTCAGTTCAGCAATTTCTTCTTCCCTTTCAAGCAGCTGCTCCCTGCATACATTCAGCTCTTTTGTAAGCGCTGCAAATTCCTGGAACAAACCAGACAGAAATATAAGCATGTCAAATATCAGGACACAGTGAGAGTAGATTCATATGAACACTTGACAGTTCCTTGAAGCATTCATTTCAGATGTGTAAAGCCAATACAACTATACAGTCATGCTAAGCCAGCTTCAGTTCAAACACATAAAACCTTTATGCTGCCAACTGTAAAGAGAAAAGATGTATGACCAGGACTTTTGAAAACTTGTTTGTGTCTCAAGGCAATCATATGAGTTGGGGTTTCCCTGGTAAGCAAAGGGAAAAACATATTTGTCACACACTTTGTTATGGTTTCAAAGAGTTGTTGGTTGTTGGCTTTGTGTGATTTGGTTTGTTTTTTTTAAACGACTGCTGAGGGAGACACGAAAAAACAGAGCACTAAGCTGAGCAAAATAAAGAAACCAAAAAACATGACAAATTTCAAGTCAGTATTTAATTGTGAGCGACAATGCATAATCCTAGCGTGTACCAGAATACAGCTAAACACAGGAATTTCATTCATGCCTTCCTTCAGATCTCACAAAAGGGAATGAAGCAGCCCTTTCCCTACAGTCCTGCTAGGAATCTCGGAGGATTAGAATCAGAATTTTCTGAAAGCTGAGCCTGGGGGCTCAAAGCCCTCACAAGGCTCACCCTTCAAATTCAATAAAGATTTCACCAAACAAAGCCCAACCAAAGTGAAATAGTACAGAGTGAAGTGTCATCAGGGAACAGGAATGGAGCTAACTCATGTCACTCACTGCTTGCTTATTACTACACAGTCAATATGAGAGAGTATCTTCCCACAGTTTTGGCTTTCTGTCAGGAAATGATTGCACTAATATCTGCAAGAGCCACTGCATCCTAGACCATTTCCCCTCCCTACCAACAGCCTCACTAAAAATACTTAACATAAAAGCCATTTAAATGTTCTATCAACGCAGGGAGCATACTCTGAATAGAGCAAAAGGTACAACTATACACCACATTTAGAAGCAAACACAAAGCGTAACTTTATCTACCCTGGCAAAATTTAAGTTCTACTCTGAATCACACTGGAAATGAGAATTGGCAGTGTGAATGTGAACAAGTCCATCCTTTAGAAAAGAGCCTTGTGAGAAAGCAACCCTCGTGTTGTCAATGCAACTTATAACGGGAAAATAAATATGCCTCAGTCACTCCAGTGCCTGGTGAACATGTCAGGAGCACTTGGATAAGAAAACAGTGAAATGCTAGTAAATAATACTCCTTTCTGTTGTCTAAAATAAGGAAAATACTCATAACAACAGACTTGCCTAACAAACAAGAGATTTGTACAGCTGAACTGGTGATTAGCAGGACACAGTGAACACAAATAGCCAGCTAAGTGGAGACAGAATTGCTGCTTCTCTGCATCTTCCAAACTCTGCAGACACACTGCTTATCAGCCAGGAGCTGCTTATCAAGTGAAAGCTTAAGATGGAGCTGTTTTGCAGCAAAATTCAAAGTGACAGAAAGCACATGCTTAAAAACAAAAGGCCACATCAACCAATTAATTATACTAAGCACATCTGCAAATTCTAACATGCAGCTAAAAACAAGCAGACACGGTCAAAAGACACTGTAATTTCCAATATTCATTTGGTAAACTTTGTTCTAAAATATTCATGACTGAAAAGACAAAAAGTATGTTTCACAATATACATCTAGAGTGAACTCCTTTGGAATTACTAACATACCAGGCTTTTAAAAGTTGCTGTGAAAAAGACAGCAATGCCACCACCACAGATGCAGAATCCATCCCTATAATCCCTGTTCCTAAATAAAAACCTGCTCATTGGAAAAAAGTTTCAGTCCCTCTGCCTAATCAGCAAAAAAAATCTGCGAAGTCTTAATCTATTTTCCTTTCTCAACTGTTATATTATTTGATTTCTCTAACACAATAATTACATTCACATAAATATTTCATTGCAGTATTTCATTTACATTCTTTTAAAAAATGGCCTATTATTTTCAACATGGCCTGAAAATACTTCCAAAACAACCTGCTCTGTAAATACAGCTACCAGAACTTTTACACACACAAAGCAAATTACAAAAGGGTCCTGAGTGCAAGGTAAACCAAGAGAGGAAAAACCTACTTGAAGCTTTGCTGGAGCTGACAGAAAAATTGGCTCTACTACGAGCTTTCCCTTCAGAATGCTCCTTCACATCCAAGCTTTCCCTGTACCTTCAACATCCCACCTGTGGGAGCTTCCAAGACTCCCAGGGAACTGGCAGCACACTCCCCTTTTGCTCTCATGCAAGCTCAGGTAAACCAGAGCCCAAAATTTCCATGTTTCACTGGCAGTCTCCACTTACCCTTACAGATTAGATAATTATGGACTACTGAGAAGTGCTTGGTATGAACTTACTTTCTTGGTGTGCTTCCCCTTTCAAATTAATAGTAATGTAAGAAGAGTTCTTTGAAAAACCTCAAAAATGCCAACATTAACATTTAGAAACATCAATATTTCCCAGTTCTCCAAACGACACTGGACCAACATGGGGAGTTTTCTATTTTTCCAACCTCTATCTCCAGTTTTGAGAACAGGATGAAGAGCACAGCAAGGACTACCAAACACTGTCTCATCGTTCTTTCTCAACTTGTATTTTTTTATCTGTTTGAGCGTCCCCACATGAAAACCAGCTGTATATTTGAAAGGAAATCTATTCACTCTTCAGATGGTTACAGGACAGAGAGTTCTATTCCATTGCATACTTCTGTGTAAATACCAATTGCAGCAAACTAGATCCCAAGTGTGACACGAGCCATCACACTGTCAGATGACCCAAAGCAAGAGTGCCCACAGGAATTTATACTGCTGCTGCATAAACACACTGACAGGGATTTCTGGCATTGCATAACACCTCCAGTGCTGTTTGTTTTGACAAAATAAAGTTGCTTCGAGTCCCGTGAGCTGCCTAAGAAAGAACATTTGAACGTCCTTAGTTTCAGTTGACACTGCCAAAAGACATGTCCTTTCTAGTTTTAATACTTACCTTCAATGGCACACAATCTGTGATTTCCTTAAGCAGTTCAAAAGTAGAGAAACCATCTGCAGCTTCATAATCTCAAAAAATTTCTAGTTATCTCATAATTTCTTCCTTGGCATTAGATGAATGTACAGAAAGAATTAAAAATGAAAGAATCCTGAGAAATTTTCCTACTTGTCCACAAAGCTGTGTCACTTTTCTGTAATTAAGAAGACTGAGAACAACAGAATGAAGTTCTGCTCTGTTTCTGGCTGCCATCAAAATAATAAATACACAGTGCTGGGGACTGACAAGAATGGAACTCGCAATAAGCACTTCAGAGCACTCACACGAATCAGTGGGAGAGTGCTGAATTTACCAGGGAAATATTCCCTGCTGATTAGAACATTCTGGCAAACACCCATACTCTACACTAAACTGAAATGTTGACTGAAGAAAGTAACTTTCTGACCCAACTGAATCATTCCAAACACATCACTCTTGCTGCCAGAAACAAATATTCTCAACAAAAAGCCACATGGAGCAAGTAAGTGGGTTCTTGTTCAGTAATACATTTTCTGGGTTTTTTTTTTGTTCTCAAGCTCCACGATTTTTTAAAACAATAGCATTTCTTCTATGTCAACCTTCAGAACCGACCTTCAGCCTTCAGTATTTTAGATGCCACAATATAAACATCCTTCCAAAAGCTGGATCTGTTAGTGCTGAGCTGTCAAGCCTGGCTGAGCTGACACACTTGGGAACTTCCAAGATCCCAATCCAGGAACATTATGGCTTTCAGGGAACAGGTTCCCTTCATGTTTATTACAAATATAATTCATAGGTCTCACAGACAGCACATCACAGACCAATAAATGCTACATGACAGGAAGAGAGTATTTAACCTAGGGAAACACTTGAAAGAAACAGAGGTAATTCCTGAAAGTCTTATATTATGAAAGTTGGGTATTAGGGATGCTCTATAAATAACTAAATTTGGTTGGAATTTGATCAAGCAAAAAAAAAAACCAAAAAACCTTATTCCACAAGAAAATGGAACACCACTTGAGTGCACAAGGAATCGTGGATTACAAACAACCACGTACCCAGAAACTTTATATAAATGATGAAAATATGTGTAATAAAAAAAGAGAAACATTTTAAACTCACCAAATATTATTAAATACTGTTAAAGTAGTAACTTCAGGCAGCAGTTGTGACTGTTGCATCTTTAGGAACATCTCTGACCAAAATATATGATTGGAATTTATCTGTTTAATCTCCAAGTGATATTTTGGTTTACTGGTATCATTCTGGTCTGTAGACTGAATACCAAGCAACCCACTCACAAATCTGAGCAGCTAAAGAGAGCAGGAAAAGGACAACTGGGGGAAGTGCAGGACATCAGGGGTGAAAACCAATGGGATCTGAGATAAGTTTCCATCATGATGTTTGTACTCCATATAAACCACAATTATTGCAAGTGATGACTGCATGGAAATGGCAAATATACAGTCTTCAACAAAACAAGCAAAGAAAATGTAAAATATCTAGGCTTATTCCTAGGGTATTTCACAGTCACTTCATTTTAAACTGAAGGGTTTAGGTAGCACACAGTGACCAAGACCCCCAATATATTTGAAAGTTCCTAGCAAGCAAATTTTCATACCTATTAAATCACAGCTTTGTTTGGGGGTTTTTTAGGCTAAGAATCCAAACAATGAAATGATGAAACAGTTCAAGGGTATCGAGAGTTAAAACTAAAGAAAACTGACTTGTTTTCACCATTAAATCCAGCCTTGGAAAAAGAACAGAGTTACACACAACAGCAAATCCAGAAACAACCAACCACCAACACAGATTATGCTTTGCCTGTTCCATGTAATAACACACATTGCTTTCAACCTTTCCATATCTCTGGCCTGTGCTAATGGGAAAGAGAAAAATCAGCCTAGAGTGTGCAAAGAAAAATATTTTCCTTTTCACCTCATGAAATTAATTTCCAGTAAGCATCACGCAACCTGAATTGACTAAACTACAAACATAAAACTTATTTCAAGCATTAATAGAATCAATTCTATGAAATAAGTTTAGCTTTTGTTCTCAAAGCCCCCAACAACTTAAGAGGGAGTGTAAGAGAATACTTCAAGTAATATTAAAATATGGGTATGTCAAATTCTTGGGTTTTGGAACACTGAAAGGCTTTTCATGCTCAAAGTAGCTGTTTTTCCAAGTGGAGCTAACTACCCACCAGAGTGAGAACACACTGGAGCTCATTACGTAATTCGTGTATTGACCTCCTTTCCTATTTCTGTGTATGCATAAAATGTTTTATAACTCTAAAGACAACCACCAAAACAGAGGTGCAGATTTCTTTACTGTCAAAAAAAATTTCTCCCTTTCCAACTAGTGGCATTGAGATATAGAAAAGGTTTAATATCACCTTTGGTTAACTCTCAAAAATCTGTATTTTCTTTGAAAAAAAAACCCTTTCTTATTTTTTTCTTTTCTCAAAAACTGCAAGACTGCATGAAAACACTCTGGTGAATATTGCTGCCAGCTGCCAGTCAGTGATCAATACTAAACCTGAGTCACTTCTTATCATTCCAGCCCTTTGTTTTAGCTGGTCTTCTTCGAATGCCCCTCTTGGATTGACCTATCTAGGCTTTGTCATTAACGCTGCTCAATCCTAAACGGGCAATTAAGTTTTAACGTGTTTACAGTTGCATAATGTTATTGCTCTGGAATGAAACTCTCGCTGTTCCCAGTCCCCTTTGGAGCTGGAAGCAGAATCAACTGCCTGGCATTTGACAAGCCAAGAGCCAAAGGACTCCTCACTCCTCACAGCCAGCAGGTACCAAACATATGCCCAAGAGCAAGATGGAAAAGCTTATAGCAAGCCCAAGTCTCCATGGCAATAAGTAGGTTCCCAGTTACCATCCTGAGTGAGTTGCCTAAATTTATGCACAGCGTGCCCTGAGCCTGAACTACAAAGCACAAAATCCAGACTTCAGCACTGGGAGCTTCCGGAAGCGCAAGGAAACATCAATGGGGAAAGGTGGGATTTGGCAGCTTGGCAAAAGGAATGCGGGAGCAGCAGGAAAAGGGAGGTAGAAACACACCAGCTCCATGTTCTTCCCCCGGTAATGCCCCTTCCCTGATCTAACAAACACATTCCTGACAGACATGTCCTATTTGGGGTGCAGGGCGTAAAAGTACTGGAACCCAAACCTGGATCCAGCCTCTTGCTCCTCAGAGGACGAGGGGTTTTCCTTTCACCACATGAATCCCTGCTCAGACCTCATACACACAGCAGCAAAGTCTGGAGAAGGAGCCTGCAAACCCTTGTGCACAGAGCAGAGCAGAGGTCGAAGACACGCTGGAATCATTAACTACAGCCTGTCCAAACCAGGACCAGCAGAACCCTTACTGCCTGTCCTCCCCCATTTCATTTCCCCTAAACCCAGCAGAACAGTGCTGTTATGTACACAAGGACAAGGGCAAAGCCTCGTGCAAAACCAGATCTTTGCGCATCACTGGAGAGACAACATTCCCTGATCACACACCGTGCTTTGGACTGCAAGGGACACAGGGCAACCTTCCAGGCTCCTCCATTATAGCCAGACCTCCATCCATCCATCCATCCATCCATCCATCCATCCATCCATCCATCCATCCATCCATCCATCCATCCATCCATCACGGGGAACACAAGTCACACATACAACATGCGGTCCCTACAAGCCCGTTTGCAGCTACTGTGCTGCGAGGCAAAACCAAGCCACAGCTGCATCCTACAAGTGCTTTGTAGTCTGGGAAACGAAGGAAAGAGAACGTGAGGTTGTTCAAACAAGTCAGAAAACCTCATCCAGTCACTCCTACTACAACTTGAAGTTTGCTCTGTATTTCTGTAACCAGCCTTGGGATCATCGAAACGTTCAGAATCCCAGATTTCTCCAGATAGTCTGTTAATATTTTCATGAGCCTTAACAAATCAACACAGCTTGTTCAAAGTAGGATGGATCACAAAGGGTGGCCAGTTAAGCCAGAGCAGATACAACCTGTTTTGATCCCAGCCTTTTACACCCCTTTTAAAGCTACAGATGTGTATCAAATCAACCAGTGAAAAACTCTACCAAAGTACCTGGTTTTCCCCCCCAGGGCTTTCTCCAAATATTCAATTGAGGGGGAAAACCCTGCAAGTTAGCAGAATGCACAGAGGATTAACAAGAAATGAACATACTGAGCACCAACTTGAAATACCAGTTTTAAGTAATTTTGTTCACTTGCCTTTGTAAAAAATACTTATAACATGTTGCCTCTATTCAGGCAACACCATGGATCTTCTGAGTAAGGAAGTCCAAAAGCTGAAGCAATTACAAGAGCTGGAAGGTGACAGCTGCCTAGCAGAAAGCACAGGAAATGCAGAAGCAGCCTTCAGACTTGCATGAAACTTGGCATCTATTCATATGCAATGGTAGCAGAAAACCTTCTTCCAATCACTTCATTGTGGTGTGGCTATGCAAGGAGTTCCACCTTAGCTGCTCTTCAATGTACAGGAATACGCCCCCTGAAAGGGCAGATAAGGCACAAAAGTATTCAGAACCATACCCAGCTTGTTTTCCTTGGAAAAATGTCCAAGATCAGCTAAAATATGCATCAGGAAAACTTTAGTCATCATTGAAGAACAGGCTTTTCAACTTGGGATGTGTATGGCTACTTTGTGCAGTAACTGTTGAGAATGGTTGATAATAGAGTGATCCTTCCCAATACTGTACCACTCCAACTACCAATATTCCAGAGTAACACCTTAATTTAACACAGAGTAAGCCTACAATACTTGGGGGGTGTTAGAAAAACAACTGCCCCTCAGTGACACTCTGAATCAGTCAATTCTAAGGGTTTCACAATCTGAGTTACCACATTCCTGCACCCCCAGCCTAAGTCTATTTTGATTAGGAACTAATACAGTAAAGTAGCAGCACAACTTCTTAGGTGTAGCTTTAGGCATCTCCATTTTTGGAGTTCATGTCAGTGAAGAAACCTACCCACACCCATACCCACTATGGCAAAAGGAGAATACACTCGTACTTAATTAAAGAGCAAGAATCTCGCATTACCAGTTTGACGAGGTATGGGACAAAACCAGTCTCCATCTTTAATATGACAGTAGAGAGATTTCAGTCAAGTTTTTCCTCTCCTCACACAAAGCTGCTCAAGATTTCCTGGGATTCCACACTGGATGGCACAGCATGCCATGCTCCTTGGGGATGCCAAACTGTAGAACAGTAAGATGTGCTGGGAAGATTTAAGAAGCTCTGTAATTTTCCTGGGACCCCCCCATTCTGGAGACTGAGCAGCTATAGCAAAATCTTTTAAGTTGTAAACAACATTGAACTGGAAGTTTACTTGGGCAAGAAATAAATCTTTTTGCCCACATCAACTCCAAACATAATGCACTCACAAGAAACAGCACAATTCTGGCTTGGCTGGCATTAAATATTAAATTCCTATGACTTTTATAAATTAAAAACTATTTCAACCCTACATACTACATTCTAGTCACCTCACATGATTAATACTGCTCAGTTTTTTACAAACAGACCCAGGACAAGACCCATCATGCACAATTATTTCAGTGACAAGATACTCCTGCTTGCAAAAACTGTGAGCAGCAGCTGAGGCCCTGCCCTATTCTAATCGTTCATCTTGGCCTCTGGTTGCCAGCTTTAGTTCTGTGGCTAGCAGCTGAAAAGTACATTTTTCACACTCTGTTAAGAGGGAATGCTTGGGAATATCTGAATAAGGCTGGCCAAGCCACCCTCATTAAACAAGCACCAGCATGCACTTCCCCCTCAGTGCTCTCCTGTTTTTTATATATATATGTATTTATTATTTTTACCAAGCAATGCACACTTCAGTCTTATAATTTCAAACTTGTTTAAGCAAGTAATACTCACTGAGGACAGATACGTGCCTTCAGCAGGAAATTCGACTTACCCAGTTTACAGGCTGAGTGGATTTATTGGGCTAACTGAAGCTAAGTATGTCCAAATCGGTGATATTCTGAATAAATGCTACTGGACCATTCCATGGAAAAGTTGTTCCATTTTAACAAATACTCCAAAACAAAGCAATTCCAAAATCCACACGAAAAAACCACAGTCTAGGTCCTGTGACAGACATGCCTGCTATCTAAACACAGAAAAAACTAGAAAAAAGATCAGCACCATAGATTAAGCATTGAAGAGCTGTTTTAGGGGGAAGGTTAAAGCTTTTTTTAAAGTTCAAAGTAATTTTTTTTGTCTGCCACAAAAAAAAAAAAATCCATAATGAACAGTTCTTAACTTGATGACTACCTGAACCCAGACAGCAGAAGGAAACCAGGGGGATGAGCAACACTATAATGCAGAGAAGAAATGTAAAAAAATCAATCAATGAAAAGTAAATAAATGAATAAAAGACAGGGGCAGACTGTCAATATGGTGTTACCACTAACAAATGCTGAACTGAAGGATGGGTTGGTGAGGAACCTGTGATGCTCCTATTCCACACTGGACTGAAAACAAGGGAAAGATGATGCAACAGGGAAGCCCTGCAGCCTCCTACCCCGTTGAGACAAAAGAAATGCTTGGCCCATTTCTCCTCCTCTACTTCCCAGGACTTAATCTCTTATAACCATTGCACAAAATTCAGGAGAGGGTTATGAAGACTCCACAAACTGCAGTTCCAATGGGATCTGAGTTACACCAACATCAGTATCAGCCTAAATGAGACCCCGGGAGAGGAAAAGGACAGCTAAAATCCTAAAAAGCTGTTCCATTTCCACTTTACATGAAGCAAAGTAATTCCAGATTTCTTGAGACAAAGACTCAGCTTTTGGAAGATAATGGTGTGGAACCACACCCTCCAAAGACATTCTGAAAACTCAAGCTGCATGTTTTAAAAGAAATAAATTACTGGATGCACCTGCCTCGTGCTCTTTAACATAAGGCTAAAAGAATATTATGACCTACAAAAAGGTGGTCATGCTGTGTGAAAAATACATTACTCAAGAATAACAAAAAGATTCACAGTGATATCCCCAAGGCATCCCTGAAGTTATCTAAACCAGACTTTTAGTCATTCCCCCAAATATACTACAGCAAACAGAGAGAGCTTTGAGGGGATAATCTGAAATTAGGAGTTTACTTTACACAGGCATAAAGATGTGGAAAACCCAACCAGATTCACCCACACATCCAATATCACACAGGCTCTGCTCTTCCAGCCTTGGGTCTCCTGGGTGCAGCATCATTCTTTACATCCAAATTAGATTATCTGAAGAACTCTTAACAAGAGAATCCCATTCATTAATTTTTAATTTGGATCAGAAGTTTCTTTTACTTCCAGGTTTCCAAAGCAGCCCATGCCTTAAATCCCAGTAGAAGCAAGAGATTCAAGCATGAGATGCATCCAGGACTTTAAATACCCTACACAACAGAACCTTAAAGTATGTAAAATTACAGAGTCCAGTTTCCCACTGGGAACAGCAAATCCACAAGCACAAGCTACAGTTAAAAGCATAGCAAATAATTGAATTTAGGTCTGGTACTATTAGTTCAGCAAGGTTAACAGAGCCCCATGGCTCCCAGCATGTTCAGCTCCCAGGTTTCCCAATTATGGATAGGAATGCAAAGAAAATGAGTGTTTTGACTCTAACATTCTATTGGCAAAAGTATATATTGCTAAATAATTGTCACAGGCTCACACAGGACAATTGAGAATGCACAACTCAAACCCACAAACCCACAGTTTAAACCCTGCCACTGATCAAGACAGCAGTCCCCTCAGATGTGTACCGAACTTCCTTTTCGCCCGGTTTCCTTTTTTAAGGCAATTTGGGGTTGCACAGTGAAAAAAACTTTCATATCAGGCATTCTGTAAAGCAAATGAGCAATTCCACTTTCAGATCTCTCTCTCTCTCCCTTTTCATGACTGTGCTTGAAAACTCAAAAATAGTTTAATGAAACTGGTCACTATTTGTTGAGATAACCATGGATCCAGCACCATTAAAACAACAAGAATTTATGATCCTCTATTGAGTGAGCCCTCTCCACATGGAAGAACATTTAGCTTTTACACCAAGGATTTTGGTGGCCAAAATTCCTTTTCAAGTAATTCAAAATAAACCCCATTTCTCAGCACTGGACACTGTCAGTGCTGAAGACAATCATTAACAGACTTCATCAACTGCAAGGTAGTTTTTTTACATGAACAGTCACAGATCTTTCAACCCTACATCAAACCAGTCTCAACTTCGTACAGGCCAACATAGAAATTCTTTGTTTAAACTGCACATCTTAAGGTGGTTTTGTTTTGTTTGGCTTTTTAAACTACATAAATTACTCAGCTCCATAGGCTTATATAATTAAATCCTTATACTGTGCACTGTTCTGTAAATTTGAGGTAGGGAAATCCAACTCTCACTTCCCTCAACAGTAGAGTGTTTAACAATCTCCACACTTTACTCATTTTTACCAGATAATCTACCCTGCCATTCTATATAAAAGGTAAATATGCCTCTAAAAATAGTGTTTTAATGTATAGAACCAAATTTTATATGCATTTATATGAGAGGTAGGATTAAAAAATATTCTGAAGCACTGTGCTTCAGAGTATTTCTCTACAATTGAATACCAAACTCTGCCATGTACTAGCAACAGGAGTAAGGCAAAACACAGCATGGCTCAGACCATACCCAAAGAGAGACTACTGTTCTACAGAGGAAAAAAACAAAAAAGGAGAAAAAAATTAATTAAATTGAAAAATAAAATCAAGAGCTGCCCACTTTCCTATGACAACAAATAAAAAAAATGCTTGTTTTCCAAAGAGAAGTTCTTTTTTTCTCCTTAACAAAACTCAAAAGGTCACAAATGAAATTTTTCAAGCTTTTTTCCACACTTTAAACAAGTCCTTGTCTAAAATCTGTCCTGAAGATACCCTGATTATGCTCAATACTGCTCGTGTAACGATCTTTTCATTAAGGGATCATAGAATCCTAGAATGGTTTGGGTTGGAAGGGACATTAAAGTTCACCTCTGCCATGGGCTGGGACACCTTCCCCTAGACCAGGTTGCTCAGAGCTCCACCCAGCATGGACTTGAACCTTAGTGGACTTCAAAAAATTCATAAAACATAAGATTAATTCTAGATATTTATCTTTCTGAAAACATAACCAGAAGACAGATGAATTACAGGAATATGTTGACTGTTCTTATTCAGCTATATCCATCAGTAGCCATGGCATATTTCAGATCCAACCAAAATTATACTCCTCTTGAAGATCTTCACTACCATCCTCAAAAACTATATCCTCAGCAGACATGAGTGTAAACACACAAGCAAAGTTCAAGGCCACTGTGGAACAGTCTCAAAAGGGAAGATTAAGCAACAAAGCTTCTCTTTTGAAAAATGCTGCAGCTCTGGCCTCTGTAGGAACAGGCCACAGAGCCTTGTCAGGCTGATGAGGAGAAAGGAGCTGATTTTCAGCAGAGCTCACTGAAACCAAAGGTCAAGTCTGAAACAGATAAAGGTCATGGGCAAAAATACAAGTGAACCAACTACTCACATCATCTTAGAGAAAAACAACACATCAAAATGAAAGTGAGCATTACCTTGGGCTTGTAATCACACTCCTCCAATTCTAAATATCCAAACTCCCAGAGCAATCTCCTCAAATGACCTACAGATATGGATTCAGCTCCCTACACAATCATCTGGAGTTTCCAAAATGTGGAAATATTTCTTCCCTGTGCCTCTGTGAAAAAGTCAAATTGCATAAAAAACTCACTCCATTCAGTAGCAAAATAATAATTCTTTCAGCCCAGAGAATGTGAAAACATTTTTCCTGGCAAGAATTACATTACATTTACACTTGGGGAACCCACAGGCAGGATTACAAAAAAAAAAAAAAAAAAAAGGACACTTGGAAAGTTATGAGCATCCAGATTACCTGACACACACAACACAAATTTATCCCTCCTCAGTATTTGTAGTTTGAGATCCATAGACACAAGAGATTATGGTATTTTCTAATATACGTCAACAGATACCAGTCAGCCTTACAGACTTTAAGTGACTTAAGCTGCCTAAATTGCCACAAGCAGCTTACACAAAGACCTTTGTCATATTCCTTTAAAAATGGAAAACTAAAAAGTAAATCCCCAAATTCAATTGTGGAGCATTATTAATGCAGTTCTGAAACGCAATGCTAACTCAGGGAGAGGAAGAAAAAGTTACTAATAGGCACTTAAAATGTTCTTTCCAAAGATTCAAGGTCTCTGACAACACTCTTAACTATAAGGGGCCTACATCTATTAAAACACAATGTGTCCTCTTAATTCTCTGATCAAAACCCATAGTGAATAAAACCAACATTCAACTCTCCTAAACAAATTACAGAAAGGATGAAACAAAGTCTCAGCCCAGTGGACATTAAAACACTAAGAATTTGTAAAGGGGTAGGGAATTGTGCTCTTAATTCATATTTATCTTAAAAAAAAAAAAGCCAGGAGGTTTTATTTTTTTTAATGGAATTGCAATTATGTAGCCACATCAAATCTTTAAGTCTTGCTACCAAACACCTTCAAGCTCTTTTTAGTTACACTATTAGAAAGAATAGAGGAAAAAAATTAAAGGCAGCAGAGGAAGACTTCTCTGAATACCTAAAGACACTGGCTGTGGTACCAGAGGCTACAGGCAAGCAAACACTGATGAGAGTATATATGATGTTCCCCTGGTTCTAAATATGTATTTTTAAATACTTTGTTTTGTTATAGCTCTTTTCACCTTATATACAGCCTGTTTGTTAGGCTGCAGGTTAGACTAGAGCACCCCAAGCATTAATAAACCCACTGTCAGACATCTGTCCACAGCAGCACAAGAGTAGGGAAAAACAATCACTAGCTCCTGTTTCAGGGCATCAGCCACTATTAAAAACAAATAGAAGGCATTTCTGTGCAGTCACCAAACATTCTTCCTACAAATAAACTAAGGAAAATAAAAACCAAGAGTTTCGGACTTCATCAAATCTGCTTGTTAAGGGGATGGATGGGATATCATTAAGCAGTAAAACAGCAGCAAATTTCACCCCAAATTTAACAGCAGTAAAATTCACCCTCAACTACATGGAAACTTAAAATAAATTCCAAATTTAATCTAGCTAAAAGGTCTATTTATAAATAAGCAAACCTAAACTAAAAGCACTGTATAAACAGCACGTTGCTAACAATAGGCAAACAGATGTCTGCTGGGCAGGGGTGGGATGTTTCAATAAACAAACCCCAACATATCCACGTGAGAAACCAAGAACCAATGCTGGAGACTCAGTCCTCAGTGTACTCCACTGCATTATTTAAGTGTAGCTACTCCTTTTTGCCCAGAGAGCATTCTTTCAGATAAACTCATACTCTGAAGGTTTGGGGCAAAAAGTGTCTGTTTCTATGTCTTGAAAGAAATAGGGAAGCTGAGGTTTACCGATAGTCAGTGAAGAATTCTGCATGTTAATTCCTATCTCCATCTGACTTAAACTAGTGTGAAGCCAAATCTGTTCAGTAATTTACTAACAGTAAGAGCCAAGTAGGATTTAGCAACTGAAACTCAACACAGATGTCTGAAAATGCAACAGGAAGAGTCCTGTTCATCTTTGCTGTCAGAACGGGGCAGGAAAAGCGGAGGATGTGCCTGCTCTGACACCCGTGTGAAACCCTTTGGCACCCCCAGGATTCCTGGACACTCTGCTGAGATTAATGGCTGTTACTCAGAAGTCAGCACCAGCTGCTGCCAGAGTAAGAAGTGCAAGCTATGGCACCTCGGGGCTGAACATCTGGGAATGCTGGAAACGGAGCTGCGCTTGAAGTGCTGAGGAAATTTCAGCTGCTGCAGAGTTTGGCAAGGCCTTTGCTTAACGTGCTTTCTGCCACTGTGCTCTTCATATTAGGTACAATTCAAAACCTCATTTCTACATCTATGACATCCTGTATTACTCAAAACTTGTCTGGAGGAAATCCAAATACCACTATTCATAAAGTGGCAACTAAATCCTTAAGTCCATCATTTCAAAACAATACCAGGGCAGCCTTTGGGCTAGGTGTTCTGATATTTCTTACATGTGAGGCATTGAGTACTTCTGAGATTGTCTAAGGAACATCCTTCTATAGGGACATACCTGAATTTCACTGAATACAAATATGAACTGACCCACACCGTTTTTAACTGAAGTGTGAAGTAGTGGTAAAATATTTACTTTGGATAGAAAGCAACTTTTACTTTAACCTTCTATTTTGCTTGCCTTGTACAGAAAAAGATATGGCATGGTAAGTTTAAGACCAAAAGATCAGAGGTGCAAGATTAAGATGGATCTTAATAAGTGTTACAGAAGCATATTGTATTGCATTTATCAGCTTATAAAATTAACATACATGTTAAAATTTTCATCCTGATAACAACTGCTGTGAATTCACCAAGCGTGCTTTTATTTGTGATAGGCACCAGTGTCACTGGAAATTAAACTCCTGTCTTCTCCATCCAAAACAAGCATCATGTTTTCATTTACAGAAAACATCTACATGAAATTCTATCAGCAAAATGAACCCTGGCCTACAACACTTTATTAGCAGGAAGTGTAGTAACTTGGGTCTCATCTACCTTAGGTTCAAAATTTAACCTTTAAATACAATTTTACAGATTAATTTATAAATTTGAAGCACACAAATCTTGAATTTTGTAGAATGCACTCTAAAGGCTCATAAAAGGCATAATTAAATCCACTAAGGCCATAATTAGAATCATAACTGAATGTGTTTATGCCATACAGCTCTTCAAGTAAAAAGTTAATGTTCATTTTTTTCTGTGAAAAAATCCAGAAAGAATAAAAATTAAGTTCTAGCACAGCACTTTGATTTCCTCAAGCTCATTTTCCAAGGTCAGAGTACAGTTTGACTGGGGTAATCTGTAATAGAAGGGAACTCCCAGAAAACAAAGAGCATTGCCAAGAATGCAGTTATTTTATCAAGGCAGTGGTGATGCATTTCACTTCCAGCTGTCCACACCAAAAACCCAGAAAAAGTCAGCTTTACTTTGAGTAAACGTAACAGATAAAGCACTTCTATATAAGATTAAAATGCTCTCTTCTCAGTGAATTAGACATCCACAAAAGCTGCCTTACTCTAAATAGCTGTCCCAGGTTTATGGAGCTAGAACTGATGCCTTGAATTCCCAGCTGCTCACCACACTAAGTGTGTGCTCCTCTGTGACCACAAAATGTGCATCACTGCTGCAGGAAAAACTGCATTTACTTTTAGAATCTAAGAGGTGCAAATACTAATTTGCTATTTTGTAATTAATTACATACACACCAGTATGAGCTTCCTTCTTACACACAGAAACTCTGAATGTAAGGAATTAAGCACAGGGATGCCATCAGAAACTGAGTGCCTTCATAGCAAAACCAGGAGAGTAGTTTTGGTATAGAAGAAATCAATCTGGCATCCCTGCTTTTATACTAAGACTTTCCATCAGTCATCAGAATGGTCTAAAACTGGCTGATTCAGCTAAAGATATACCACAGGAAAAGCACACATAGAAACAATTCCATTCAATACTTGTTAAGATAAAGTAGTCTAAAATCAACTACAAAGACTTCTTACAAGCCAAGTCTGAGAAAGAAATACTACTTTGGTTACAGAACAATTTAGTAACTCAGGAAATTACACTGGTCTTTGTACAATTAGTTAAATTGACCTTGCAGATCTCCTAAATTGAAAACAACTACTACAATAAAAAAAATTTAAAATCTATACTACTATCCCTTCTTTGCTGAAAAAATATAACACAGTTGTTATTTTATTAAATTTAAAGGTATCCTGACTTTACCCTCCTTGAAATCCACAGCTAAATAACGGGTCACTTAAGGCAGTAGTTCAAAAGAATGCTCAGCTTGAAATAATTAACAAAAAAGTTTGAATAGTTTCAAATATTAGTCACCATAAAGTTTTGACAGTGAACACGTACTAGAATTAAAAAAAACCCCAACTGTTTCACCTCATCAAAATTTACATCCATGAAGTAACTGACTCTACCATAACAACAACAACAAAAACTGCCCAATACCGAAGCTACTTCTGATGTAGCAATGATAATGAAAATATTTCTCGTTTTTGGAAGCACCAGTCACTTGAGCTAAGCACCACTGAGGACAAAAGCAGCAGTTCCACTGCATGAAAACAATATTTTCTGCCAGCAATCTAAAAAAATCCACACACTGCTGTATGCTTATATAAAATTGCAGTAAAATTTCTCCCTCGACTTGCTTTTCCAACAGATTTCACATGAAACCATGCAATTATGGCACTCTTGGAAAAGGGAACTGGATGTGTTTAGAAAGTGATGTTTACATGCAAGTAGCCTACTAGATTCAGGAAGGAAAGCTGAGAACTGAAAAGGCAAAAGGGGAACAGCCGAGTTGAGAGCTGGCATGATTCTGCTCAGCCACAAACTCGAGTCTAACAGCTTGCAGGTCATGCAAGTGGTTAATGGCCTCCATTAATGTAGCAGACCTGACACAGAGGCTCAGGAGAAGCCACAATTATTACAGCAAAAAAACAAAGAATGATTTTTGCCTGCAGCACACGATTTAGCACAGACAGCAGCAAAGGTTGGAAACTTCTCCTTTCTGATTTTCATCATTGTAACAGAACTAGATTAACACGTGTAACATTTTAGTTTCTATCCCTCAGTAATTAGCAGCACCAATTACCATACCAAGAGTCATGCAGTGATGACATTATAATGAGAGCAGTGAAACAGAAGGATTTAACACTACCGTGTGAAAGGGTATAAACAGTAACTACAGTATTTAAGGATAGGTGAACGTTTGTAAAAGCAACAGCATCACTGTGACACGCTTGGGACAACAACCACCACGCACGAGGCTGTCAACAGTTAACCAGCACCTGAAAGCAGCCCCTGCTCTGCCTAGAGCCAAATGCTTCTCAACATGTTCAAAGTCCAGCTGTATTATTTTTAACTCGAATGGATAAAACCCAGCGAGTTCTGTAGACGCCAATCACCTTTCCTAACTACGTTCCTTACGTAACAAACCCAGCGCTGCAGGCCACGTGCATCCTCCACAAGTCACTAATTAGGAACTCCCAGCAGGACCAAAAAAAAAAAAAAATCCCCCAAAACCAAATCCAAACTTTTCAAAAGTAACTGAAGAGGTTTAAACAACACCCTCAGACTTCTCTATTGACACTGACAACTCAGCATGCATTCACATGGTAGCAGTCTTCAAGTTTTTAAATCAAAGTCCATAATGGTGTCAGAATGGTCTGTATGGAATTCACAGAATCCCAGAATGGTTTGGGTTGGGAGGGACCTTAAGGACCATCCAGTTCCAACCTCCTGCCATGGGCAGGGACACCTCCCACTAGACCAGGTATTAATTCTTAAGCACATGAATGAATCAGGCAATTAGAAACAGCATTTTAAAAGTACTAGTGATAGAAGAAAGTCCATCAAGTTCTATTAAACAAAGGATGTAGACACCATTCCATGTTTATGCTAAGCCAAGGAAATTCCAGAAACTGGGAAAGCAGACTGGAGGAGAAGGACTGCTCTTCCCTGCTTTCCTTGCTTCTGCATCTTTCTCAAAGTGAGCAAGCACCAACAGATCCTTCAGGATAGATTCATCTTCCCCTAAGACGACCTGACTCTTCAGTAAATCAAACATACAAAAAGCCAACAAAACACCACAAGGAACACAAAAACCATCGAAAAACCCCTTCCTTCCCAAATGCCCATACCTGTGGAAGTGCAGTATTGAGCTGCCTCTGCAAGGAATCCCTCTCATGGCCAACTTCGTGCAGCTTGCCCTGGGTGAGCGCGAGCGTCTCCTGAGTTTCTCGGAGTGTTTCCAGCAGGCGATCCCTTTCTTCCAGCATGGACACCATTAACTGCTCAAAGTGGGAATCAGCATCTGACTGCAACGGGGAACCTGAACCGTGGCCTCCGTTTCCCCCGGCGGGAATCTCGGCCTCACTGATGGTTGGCATCACCTCACACATCATCTTGAAACAAAACGAGACAAAACACAGGCCAGAAATTTCCATCAAACAAATCTAAACAGGAACTTTGAGTCCTGTCCATAATACCCACTTGGCTCTCCCCACGATAGCATCAGCAAAGGCTGCCAGCACCTCGGTGTTTGCCACTATTTCATTAAGAGTGGAGAAAAGGTACACAGTCAACTTAATCAAGGCTTCACTTCATAATGAGAATCTTGTGACTTCTTGCAAAACCAGATTTTTGCAGCTACGTCTCAAACTGTGACCTCATTTTAATGGATTTATGTTTTTGTGAGGAGTAAACTGCTGCTGAGATCTTTAAAAAAAAACAAAGATAGGGCATGCAGCCTGCCACCAAAAATTATACACTTCACCCAGTAACTCATTACACTGCACATTTTGGGAATCATTATCTGCTTCTTCCACTGCTTCAAACGTACAAAGATTGTATCTAAAACAGTACTTTGAGCTTGTGTCGGCTGTAGAAGGTTTATGGTAGTGAAAGTGATGTATATAAATGAGTGGTAAATCCAAACAGTGCGATTCGGGAGATAAAAACATGTGAAGGAAGACAAGAAGCCAAAAATTCATTATGAAGTAGTAGTAGCTCTCAGTGTGGACAGCAAAAGTAAAGGTAGGCACAAATAATTAAAGGCAGGGGATGAACACAGTTACCAGTGCAAATGGGAGCACTGCACTACTGGTAGTGAGCACACTGTAAACTGGGAGCACCCTTCAGACACCCTAACAGAGCTAAGGAATCAAGTTTTTAAAAAGCATGGAAAACCCCCACTCGTGTCATTACTGCACATTGAACCGCCAAGAAAGTTCTTCAGGCAACCCCTCTCAAAATCACAAACCTACAAGAACTTAAGGCAAAATCAGGAAAAGTAGTTCCCCCAACCTCTCAGGCACCACTAACTTTTGTTCTCAGCCTTAAATTTCACACTCACAGCCGAAAATTTTAAAAGAACAATTCATTCTGAGGCTTACTGTGGGTCCCTCAATCCACTGAAAGTCTTGGAACGGTCTGAAGCGCTTTGTAACATTTTCATGCATGATTACGATAAGCCCTGAATTTTCATCACTACATTATTTACCTTGCTCAATAAAACAAAAAGGCTTGGAAAACAGGCCCCACGTTTCCTGCAGCACCAGTTCTTCTCTGTTTTAGCAGTTTTCTATTATCCCCCAAAACCTTTTGGGCTGCAAAGCATCCATCCAGCTCCAGTCCAATGACTGTTTAATCAAAACACATGAAAAAAAGAAAAAAAAAAAGAAAAACCTGCCGAGGAAAGAGCAGATCCAGTAAAAAGCAGCAGCTTCAGCTAACTCGCCAAGTTCCCGGCACAGAAGAATGTGAAAATAAACTGTCTCAGCTTCCCATTCCTCTATTACTGGCCCATAGGTCCTGCAACAGCTGGGATGGAGGAATCATGGGCTGAGGAAAAAAACCCAAAAATGTAGTCCGACGCAGAGGTGCAACAAGCTTCAACAGTTCATCGTTCATAAATTCCACTCAGGTCACAATCGCATTATTAAACAGAGTACGGACAGCAGGGGAAAACAGCACGAGCTTTCTTGTAGAGGCTTTGGAAAAGCCTCCCTTCTTTTCTCTTCTATTAATTCCAACGGGAGGCTCTCCTTCCAGTTCCCTGGGTCTTAGTTCAAACATTTATAATCCCAAGAGCAAGGCGCTGGCGTCGCTTTGGAAGGCGAGCAGGGAGCGAGACCTGTTGTTTCCTCTGCTCGCGTCCCGCACCAGCTCGGCCGCGCAGACGATGCTCCGCAACCGAGAGATGCAGCCGAGAGCGGGGAAAGAAAGGACCCGGCAGCTCCGGGGGGCACCGGCCCGGTCCCGCCGCTCCCCTTCCCCGCGGAGGGCCGGGCTAGCAAAGCTGCGGGCGGAGGACGCGGGGCTCTCCTGCTCCCCCCGCCCGTCTCGGGGAGCACCGGGCCGGGCCTCCCTTCTCGCCTCGCTCGCTCCCCGCCGGAGGCCCCAGCGGCGCCGGGAGCGCGGCCGGCCCGGGCCCCGCGCAGCCCCTGCGGAGCGAGCCCGGCCGCGGAGGCCCCGGCGAGCCCGCCCTCCCTCCGGCCCCTACCGAGCGGCGGGGGCTCCGCCGCGCCGGGACGGTCCCCTCGGGCCGGGCCCGGCTCCGCCCGCCGCCGCCGCCTCCACGTCCGTGGTGGCCGGCGTGGGGTCGGCTGAGGCCGGGTGGGTGGTGCCGGCCGCCCGGCGGTGCCGCCGCAGCCTCAGGGGGCGGCCGAAGCGCTGCGCTCCCGGAGAGCCGCGATCGCCGCCGCGGCCCCGCCGCTCCCGGCCCCGCTCGCCGCCGCCTCCTCCCGCCGCTCCCGGCGCGCTCCGCGGCCCCGCATAAATCAGTGCGGCGCCCACAATGCACCGCGCGGGGCGGCGCGGCCGCTCCTGGCCCGTTCCCCGCTGCCGGGGACCCGGGTTCGAGACCCGCTCCGCGCTGCCGGCCCCTGTGAGCGATACCGCCGCCGCCCACGCTGCCCGCCCCGAAGGAAAGGACGGGAAAGCTGCAGCGGAGTCCCGGGGCGGGAGGCGTGCTCGCTGAGGGCTGAGAGCAGGGCAGGGCTGGAGTGGCCCCGCAGTCGCAGCCCGTGCCGGGGCCTGCGTGTCGCGTCAGGGCCCGGCCGGGCGCGGAGCGGGATCGCAGCGCCTCGCCCGGCCCCGGCTGCCCCCGCCCGCTCCCAGCGCCTCGGGTGCCCCGAGTCCTTCTCCTGCTCCGGTCACTTCGGTTCAGGAAGGACACCGAGGGGCTGGAGCGAGTCCAGAGGAGGGAATGGAGCTGGGGAAGGGTCTGGAGCACCAGGAGAGGCTGAGGGAGCTGGGGGGCTCAGCCTCGACAAAAGCGGGGGACGTTATCACTCTCTGCAACTCCCTGACAGGAGGCTGTGGCCGCGTTGGTCTCTTTTCCCAGACAACAAGTGACAGGACAAGAGGATATAGTCTTGAGCTGCCAGGGGGTGTTTAGGATGGATATTAGGAAGAATTCCTTTGCAGAAGGGTGATTAGACATCGGAATGAGCTGCCCGGGCAGGTGCTGGAGTCACCATCCCCAGAGGTGTTTAAGGAAGGCCTGGACACGGCGCTGCCGTGGCCTGGTTGACACGGTGGTGTTTGGTCATAGAGTGGACTCAATGATCCCAGAGGTCTTCTCCAACCTAACAAATTCTGCGATTCTGTGGAGCGGAGCCACCAGGTCCGAGCACAGCTCCAGCGAGGGGCGACTTCACTGACATAGCCTGTTCTCCACAGGAAACTGGGTTTGCCTGCACTGAGTATTATTTGTCCAATGTTTTTCCGCTTGCATGTCTATAGCTTTTACTCTCTTCCTGAAGCCTTCACCGTGTCCGTGAGTTGAAGGTTGAAGTTTGCAGGCAAAGCTTAGAAAACTCGCTTCCCTCTCTTCACATTTGTGTTACCACCCTGGATGAAGCATTTGCATTTTGGACCCTATTGTTGCTTTTGCAGTGGAAAGCTTTAAAAGCCATCAAGGGCCAGTTACGCAGACAGAGGTAAGTCATGCCAAAAAGTGGCAGTCCCTGCACAGAAGGTTCTGCAGATTTGTGGCTGGATTATGTGGATTAATTTGTAAACACAACATCCCGACACCTAGCACTGGATAGAAAGGATTGCTAATGAGTCAGTCTTCCTTTCCTCACATACGAAATTCTTTACAAGTTTTCTCTGTTGTGCTCTTTCCGTTTGGTATCTGAGTGAATCCAGGTCACATTTTTTTAAGCTCTCTCTCTACAGCCATGAGGTCTAGATTAGTTTTCTTTCCTCCCGAAGTTTCTAATGTAATCCCATGACTCTGGGAGCTGGAACTTTGAGGGGAAAAGCCAAATATGATGATGCACATTCAAATCACGAGTTCTGCCAAATATTGGTTAGCAGAGATTTAACACTGAATATCTGAATAACTGATGTGTGACTTTTCAGTGTAGGAAGAGTAGCAAAAAGATCCCAAAATGAATTGTTATGATTGTTAGCTTGTTACATAGGTAAATGTTAGCTTGTACATAGGTAAATGCTTTTATTTATAAGCTTTGATCCAGATTACCTTCAGTGGATGAAGAAGACTTCAGGCTAAGCAGCTGCCAGGGCGGCATCTTCAAAATAACCTGCTCCAGCAAAACCAAGACAAGGCTGGAAAATAAAGTGGAATTTATGGCTGTGTGAAAAAAACCCACCCTTTCACTTCAGCTCATCACACATAAAAAATGAAAATTAATAATGTTGGTAGAAAGATTGATCTGGCCTGAGTCAAATGGAAACTTTGTGGATGAAAGGGCAAAAGGTTAAAGACTGCCATGGGCACGGAGTTGATAATCTCTCTCAAACTGGACACTGCAATATATCCAGTCAGATTAACTGATCTCAGAGCCAGGTCATGTGGAATAAATTAATAAGTGAACCTCGTTATTCACGTAGATCCTAAAACATGGAATTACATTTTCTCTCAGCCTGGGATGCCTTGGAATGTGCGTTTTTCTTCTGAAACTAAGTTTTGGTTTGTCCTTAGATGGTTAAAACCAAAAAATGAAGATTCATACCGTGCTATAATCCTGCTTCATTATGAAAGCAAAGAACCTACCACACAATTCTGAATGGAGAATAAATATGGATGAGCTCCGTATATTAATTTTCACATCACCCAGTTTGTTAACGAGGCACAGGCACTCACATTCGGCTTGCTCAGCTCCTCACATCCGTGGCTGGATTTCCCATCTAAGAGGCAGGAGGTTTTAGCTGCAGACCCTCCTCAGCCTCAAGGAGTTGTCACCTTTATCTCTGTCACCCTGAAATCACTGTGTACACAGGTTTCAGGGGAGGGTGGAAATGCCAGTGGTTAGGCACTTTCTTGAGAAATGGGTTTCAGCCTCGGGTGGGAACAGAGTTCCCATAGCATATAAATGTCTGCTCTATGAGAAGGAGGCACTGTAAAGAGCCAGGTATTTATTCATGCCCAAAAGGATGGCTTAGTCCAGGAGGGAACCTACATCCAGAATATCCCAGCTAAGGAATATGCCTCCCACGTGGCATAGTGCAAATACCTTCCTTAGGCGCCACGCTCTGGGAATGCCACACAGAGCCCAGACCGTGGATACGGCAGAATTGCTGAGATGCCCCAAAAACGCCCAAAAGGCCTGACTTCAAAGCCAATTGCTACTCCCATGTGCAGTCCACCAAAGCTGGGACCAGATCAGCGTAGAGCCAGAACTTGAAATTCCAGAGAAAAAGTGAATAAGCAGGTCTTTGCATGATGCTCCGTGCTGCACAAAACACACATGGAATGATAAAGTCAGAACTCCCAGGCTCTGCAAATACCAGAATATTTCTCAGTCCTATTTACTTTGTAGTACAAGGAAAACAGTTTCCTTATTTTCCTTCCTCCTGGGCATGTAACCCAGGGTATACCATCCGACATGAAGAGGCACCAGCAGCTCAGATCTTTTTAATTAAATGAGTGTGATGTGTCTTTTGTAAGTTCAGCAAGAGGTCTGGCTCCCTGTCCGTGTCATTTAGTGAGATGTAACACTTGTGGATGTGTCTGGAAAGAGCCCCACATACATCAGCTGACAGCAAAGTAATCAGTTCAGAAACCCAGGTTAAATCTCCCTCCACTCTTTGCACCTCAGAAACCACACGCTGAAATTCAAACAAAGGCTGTTAAAAACAGGGAGGAGGGGGGGGAAAAAAAAGGTTTCCTTTCCTGTCACATGATAAATTAGATCCTAATGTTTATCCAAGCTCAGCAAAGCAGCCAGCTCTTCCTGCCAGCCAGTGCGGTGGGGTGAGGTGTGGGGTCGGGCCGGAGCTGCCCTGCCGTGGGCTCCGAGGACAAACACCTGCTGCCACCCGGGCCGGGCTGCCCGCGCACCCTGCTCGCCTCACCCGCCGCCTTCCCTGCCCACCGAGGGCTTCACGCTTCATCTGTGCTGAAATTTCCTTTGTGAGCCTCAGAGCCACCCCACGCTAGCACAAAACCTCTGCTGAAAATAGTCCAAGATCGCCTACGCAGTTTTCTTCCCCTCCGAGCCGAGCTGACGGTGCCTTATTTACTCCTTGTCCTTTACAGATGACTTAATGACTTAGCAGCAAGATGCATTTTGAACACATTTCAGGCATTTCATACAGAAATGAATAGATGCAAGGACAGGATTTTTGCCAGCAGCACTGATTATCCTTTTGTCAGTAGATAGACGTGACCTGGACCATTCTGTTACCATAAGAAACGTCTCCAGAGGTTTCTAGACAGAGGAGACACTTTGCCTGAGGGAGAAGGAATGAGAGGGAAGAGGATGGAAGGTGGCCTGTGGAGAAGAGGACGGAGGTAATTAATGGTTATGCCCACGTATAAAGATAAGTGCCCCAGTAAATGTGTCAGCCCTTGGGCAATGGAAGCCACGACTTCTGCAAACCCCAACGCAGTTCTCGACATCGACATTTTATTTATATAACGTGGGTCTACGTGGATCTGTGCCGGATTCAGGCAGGTGTAAATCAAATGGGAATTGGCTGCTCTGAAGCTGAAGAGGGTTTTTGAGTTGGACTTAGGAAGAAAAGTCTCCACAAAGCAACTGGAGACATGGAGAGGACTCTTAAAACACCAGATGAACTTACACAGTTTATTTTAGTGGGAATCATACCTATGTCAAGACCATAAATATTTTCAAATGTAGCTGTTACTCCTGCAACCAAAACCACATATTCTCACTCAAGTACAAACCTGCTGAACTCGAAAAGGCTTTCAGCTTAGTTTCAGCTTCAGTTGTGCAATTTGCAGTTCAGAATTATTGCAGCTGTTGTCTTTTTTGTGTGGATTTACAGCAGCAGAAATCCCCTTGAGCTAGAAGGAATTTCTAAAGCCAAGTATCATTTATTTCAATCTGAAATGAAATACACCCCTAATATCTAATGCAAACGTAGTACATTCCCTCAGTGTAGACTGATTTCAGCACGTCTTCAGATAGTTTATAGCTATAATGAAAGGTATCGACCTAAAAGTGCATTCAGTTGCAAGTTCAGGGCAATGGAGTTGCACATTATTTAGTTAAGCATTTTTAAAAAGATAATATTTTTCAGAAAGGCCATATTTGTGTGACGTAGCTGTGAATAATATTGGAAGAAGAAACTGAAGGGTTCAGAACCAGCTGTGATAATGCAGCTCCTGCCTAACTAGAACAGGTCTGGATACATTCCACCAGGCTGACCACCTACAGCATGAACCCATTTACCCTGGGCTGCCTCTGTAATCAGTGGAGCGAGAGAACCACTCCATGGGAGGAGTGATTCAGACCTTTGGTGTGGTCCATGAATCACCTGCTCCAGGTGCCTGTCTGTTCCCATTGACTGCAGAGGGAGCCCAGGGCAGCCGGACTCTTGCCGTGGGAGCTGTGCTCGGGTGTCTAAAGCAGCATGAGATGAATCTGGATGCTGGATACGTGTGAGATCAGCACAGCTTGTTGCTGTAGGAAAGCAAGGAAAATGACCATGACTGTCCTCAGAAATGAGCAGGGCTGTTACTGGCTTCATTGCCACGGATTTAGCAGCCCAGGGTTTGCCTGTCTCAGTAATTTTAGCTGGTCTGCAATTCAATTACTGTCTTTGCAAGACTGGAGCCTAGAGCTTCAGAGACATGGCAGCCTCTCAGGGCAGAGAATCATAGAAACACAGAATGGTTTGGGTTGGCAGGGACCTTAAAGATGATCCAGTTCCAACCCCCTGCCATGGGCAGGGACACCTTCCACTAGACCAGATTGCTCCAAGCCCTGTCCAGCATGGTCTTGAACGCCTCCAGGGATGGGGAGTCCATAACCTCTCTGGGCAACCCGTGCCAGTGCCTTATCACCCTCTCAGCAAAGAATTTATTTCTTATATCTAATCTAAACCCACCCTCCTTCAGCTTGAGGCCATTTCCCCTTGTCACTCTGCCCTTGCCCAAAGTCCCTCTCCATCTCTCTTGTAGCCCTTTTAGGTACTGCAAAGGGCTGTAAGGTCTCCCCAGAGCCTTTTCTTCTCCGGGATGAACAGTCCCAACTCCCTCAGCCTGTCTTCATTCCAAGAGAAAAGAATGATGTTGTTTTTATTCTGAACCCCCTGTATACGCACACAGCGATCCCAGAGTGAGCTCCACAGACATTGAACCTTTCACCTCTTCTCAGGACCACAAGAGAGAACAGCTGGGTTCTACCTGGATCGCTTCAATGTGGAGGCTTCAGCTTTTAGAATGTTTTGAGACCTGCTACGAGAAAAATTAAAAGATTGCATTATTTTAATAACAGATTTAATAAACTTTATAAATAATCCAACTACAGAAAACAAAAAGGATTTGCATGTGAAGTAACACTTCTGTTCCTGTACATCAGTGTTTGAAGGAAAAAAAATAGGGTTTTTTTCTGCTTTGTCTGCTATGCAAAGACTCCTACTGTTTCAAGTGGCTTTGGAGTAGGCACTAAGCAAAGTGGACCATGATTTCCATGTACTCAGTGTCCTCTACTATTAGTCCTTCATACTGTAGTAAAGTAGATAAAAGCATTTGAAAAATAAAGAGATCTCAAATAGCACTTAAGCCTATTTTTAATCCTTACCTGACTAGATTTCAAGTGATAACATACCTTTCATTACATGCACATTGCCTGCATGAAATTGTTTGCAGCAATCACCACCTTCATTATTCAGATGCACACTGAATTGAAGCATTAACCCCTGTGTGTGAAGATAATAATGTTGGGAAGGTATTAGTCCCAAATCATACGTGTGGGACAAGGCTGAAGCATCTTGCTGTACAACCAGCTTCAGCTTACAGGCAAATGAAAATGTAAACAACACTTGCAGTGAATCACCAGTTTATGTATGAGTTAAAATGTTTATTTTCACCGTTTTAGAGCTCCCCACTGTCTTCACAGTATTTACTAGAAATATTAATTTGCTGAAATGAATTGGCTGAGATGGTGACTAAAAACCAACATGGCCTCAAAATGAAGTCATAAAGCAAACTGCACCAGATAAAAATTATTAAAACTACGGACGCTTGCAATGGCAACAGTGTGTTTGGCAAAAAAACATCTCCAATTTCAAGGTGAACCTAAGGCTCAGATGAAATTGTCTGCCAGTAGATATGGTGTATTAAAGTGCTGTTAAAGTTCAGTTTCCAATATTATTTCCTGTTCTGACTAGTAGCAATTCTGCCTAGGCAACCAGGTCATTTCAGACTAAATCTCACCTTTGGCATTTGGAGAAGAAGGTTATTAGGTCAGGATCCAACACGGAAAATGAGTATAGGTATAAGCCATCTAATGGGAACCATTCAGCTCCGACCACCTACCAGCAGCCTGAAGCAGCAGAGTGACATTTAAAAGCAATCAGAGTCAGAAGAAAACCTTCAGGGAAAACAGACAGTCCTTCAGAAAAAGCAGCTCTACATTCGGCAGAGGGAAAAAAACACCAGACCTTTGGGAGCAGTGCTCAAGTCGACTTGAAATAAATATCAAGAAAAAGAATGGAAATACAGTAAGTGGGGCTTCTTTTTAAGTAAATTTATTCCCCACTTGCTTCTATATTGGCCTGTCCTTACCTGTCAGTGTTGTCCCTTGCTGGGAGCGGTCTCACCCTTAGCTTTTGAGCAAAATTCCCTGCAAATCCATAAACCCAGAGCACACAGCACACAGCCTGGGTGAGACATGCTGTGGGGAGGAGATCCTCATGGAGAAGGCAGGATCCTCTCTAATGCCAACAGGAGCAGGAGCTGCCTTTGCACTGCCTTGCCCATATGGGTTATCCCTGCTGCTGGACTCACAGTGCCCTAAAGTAAGGCAGTTTTAGGATTCCTGTCTGAAATTATAATTTCATTGCAACTACAATATCCTAATTTTGAGATTAATGTGTTAAGGATGCTTAAGTCCTTATGGAACCATCTCTTTTTTTAATAATGACTAAAAACAGTGAAGCCTTGCATCCCTTCTTGGCTGGCAGAGTGTTTGTCGCTAATCTGGCCCAATTTATCTTCCCTCTACACAGAAATCTCCTCTGTAAAACTTATGGTCAGCTCATACTGCCTCCTCCGGCTGGAGTCAGGCTTTGTGTGTGCTCATCCCTGTGGGTCACTCCGAGTTCAGGCCCCTTACAGGAATGTCTTTATCTGCACCTGAGGTTTGATCCGGTGTGTCCTCAGCTGCAATTGAGGTCTCCACGTGTAGTCTTTTGGCTCAGCTACCAACAAAAGGTTTGTCCCTGCCTTGTGCCAGATAACGCTCTTAGTCACTCAAATGTTCCTTTTCCCTTTTTCTGTTTGCCTGAATGCCTTGTTCCTTTGCACAGAGCTATTTACACAGCTCTTGTCAAATGGCAATTAATTAAGGCTGGCTGTTACTAAATAAAAAGTCATTTACTATCTAACTGCTGCACGTAAGGTGACATGGCATGTAACTTGGAAAAAAAACCAAAAAACCAAGAGAAAAAGGTATGAGAAGTTGTCCTCTCCCTGCTCTGGGTTAGGAATCATCATTTCTAGGAGGGTGGACAAACAGCTGATCAAACCTTGTCACTGTCTTATGCTAATCCTTAAATGAAGTGAGAATAACACATGTAAGATATAAAAGGGAATAACTCAGAAGAAAGCAGCAGCCCTGATATTGTTCATCTGTGCCACAACGAGCAGGGGAAATGATTTATTTCGAAGCTAAATTCCCCGTTGTCCTGAACACGGTTCATATTAAAGACCCTTTGACCACACCATCTGTTTGCATTGTAATCCACGTCTAAAAGAGTCAACAGCAGTATTGACTCACGAGCTGGTTCTAGCTTAGGCCTGCGAGTTAAGCTCCCACGGCACACTTAAGCTTTTGCACAAAGAGCCGCAGGAACACTTCCCACCTTTTCCTTTCGTGTTACAATCAATCATCCAGTACTCCAAACACAGCTCAGGTCCTCCTCCCCAGTGCAAACGAACTTCTATCTTCCCTTTGTCTCGCAAACAACTTTAAATAACAATGCCGAAAACTTCCAGGAATCATTAGCATTTCTTCGTACCCAAATGGGAAATATTAAGTCTAGCCAAGGTGAGATTAATCTGGCAGTTTCAGTCTGGTGAAGTGCTGCCCTTGCCACAACAGCCATCGAGGAACTTGGCACTAACTCGCTCTTTGTACTTTTTACCTGGGAAGCCAAAGGCTGAAGTGGCAGGGACTCACCTGCCCTGGGCTGGAATAATTTATGGCACTGGAAAAGCACAAGGAGAGTGAGAGAAGGACTCTTCCATTCACTCTGGCCACGTATAATTTCTAAATTTTTACTGTTAGATGATTTCCTCGGTGTCTCCAGCTGCTGCCTGCGAAAGCAGAAGCAACGGGGAACAGAACAGAAGGTTCATTTCAGCATCCCAGGTTTTGAATTGACCCAAAACACTGGACTGAAGGAAAATGCTGAAAATCCCAGTAACTGCTCCAGTGTACACCAGGAATTAAGCCAATTCTCGCATTTAAAGCTGTGAGAGTAAAACAATGGCTCAAAATCACTCCTGCTCTGGCTGATCCTGGAGATGCAGCAGCTGCCTCTGGATTTGTACTTATTTTTAATGAGTTGGCCCAGAAATACCACCTTTGTTTCTGACAAAATTAGGCTGCTCTTGGAGATTGCCATAGGGATATATTTCCTTACAGAAGCAGCATATACGGGACAGCCAGAAGCTGGAGAAGCAGTGTTGAGACATAGCCCTGGCAGGAAAATCTTGTTTTCCAGATTATATCAAATAACTTTACTGAAGGGTGTGTGTGTGTGTGTGTGTGCATTTGGATACACACACTATACACACACAGATACGTGGATATATGCACACACACAAGCATATCAGGATTTGGGAGGCACGTAATTTTCATGTCCAAAACTTTCTTTCTCTCCTATAATTAAATGTGCAGTTTCCTTTCACCAAAACAACCTGGAACCAGTTTGATTTTAATATATCTTTAAGCCATGTACAAACAGTGAGGTTCCTTGCATGAATATTCAGCATTTATCTGCCACATGCCCATGGATATTCAGAAAAACAGGGAATATTCAGCTGTAAGTGATACAACAAAAAGTTCTGCAGTACCAGATTTTTGCTGTAAATAGAATCATCAAATATTATGCCAGCCAAAACAGTGATAATTTAAACTTTTATCTCTCAAATCCAGCAATGCTTTTCTGGATTGGGTTGTTTTATGCTGTCAAGGTCAGGATGTATAGTAACAGCAATGGGGATGGTTCCTGACTCCCAGTTTTCAGTGCTCATGGAGATAACATGTCTCAGTTACAGCCAAAATGCTGCAGAAAAGCCTCTGTATACAGACACCAGCTAGGTCATAGCAAGGTTTCTGAGTGCACAAAGGAAGGGTTTTTCAGCTCCTAGGGTTCACTTTGGTTCCATGATTTAGAGGCTTTTTTTGTCTGCCTTCAATAATGCCACCTTTGTAGTACCAAAACACACGGCTGGGAGAAGCTGGCAGCTCTCTGTGGCCAGCAGCTCCCCCATTCCCTCCCTTTGCATGGAAAAAAATAAACAAACCCAAAGCAGGAAGCTGCCACTGCTGCTGTGACATCTGACATGGTTCAAAAACAGGATACTCCCTGACCTGCCTACAGGTGCCGTGGCAATTCCACCCGTGCCCGTTTTTCCCTAGCTGAGGTTGTCCTATCCTATTTGAATGCATTAAGAACCGCTGGAACAGGCTGCCTGAATAACCAGGGGTGATTCAAGGACTGTCAGAGTCCTCTTCAAAGCACCAAGAAAACGAGTGTTTGTCCTCCCTCAGGCCTGTGTGTTGGAATTATCCAGCATTTAATGATGAGTTGGGGGGTGAGTTTGTGGGAAGGAGATAAGGGATGAAAGTAACCTTTTAAAGGAGAAAATGGGACAAGCCTATGGGGCACTTCAGGTACCCTTTAAATAAAAGAAAGTGGGATCTGATTTCTCTACAATTCCTTCTCTAATTCCTCTGAATTAGCCTGTGGGAACTTCTCAGCCCTCACAAAACAAATTGAGCTCCCCACAAGTCAGACCCGAGGAACAGACATCAGACTTGCTGGTGAGGCTCCTTCTGGCAGAAGACCTGTCTCAAGCCTATTTGAATCACACATTATTAAAAAAATCACCTTCAAAAAATGTCAGTTCAACCTAAATTCAGGCAAACCTAATAGTAATACCCCGTAAACCAGTGAAAATACTAACATAGGAAATGGACAAACACTATGTGTGAAAGCAAACTCAGGATTTTCAAAGGTGTTGGTTGACATTAAATTTGGTTAAGTAGCTGTGTGATGGCATCTTCTCTGAGAGTGTTGGCCTAGACACCTCTGAAAACCTTAATTCACAGGAGTCAAATCTGCCTCTGGCTTTCAAGCTGCAAAATGATCTGGTCCTTTCCCACTGCTCAGCATCTTACCCAGTGGAAGTGATTACTGAAGAGTCAGGAATTTCTAGAGCTGAGGATTTCTCTCTCTGGTGAGGACTCCCACCTCCACTCCCACTTTAAGGCAAATTAGGCGAAAGAAGGAGATATTCCTAGGGAGAAAATCATGATCAGGGGTACCTTATGCCATGCTCAAGCTGCTTTTCTTTACCCCCAGTGGCTGGAGGCTGCACAGGCATCAGTCCCATATGCCAAGGAGCTCAAGGATTATTTGGACCCTTGGCTGAGCACTTTCATTCCCCAGCATTTTATTTCTGTACTGGATGCAGGGTGGGGAAAAAAAGGATCCCATCCACAGAATTATTCTTAAAATCAAAAGCCAGGGTTTGGGGGTGCCTCTTGCTCAGGTCCAACATGAAAATACGGGGTTTAAATTCTTACTCAGCCATTGAGTCACGTGAGTAAAAGTTTGAAGTGAGGCAGGGCTGGAGAGCTTTAACCATGAAATTCCAGGAGTTAAGGGGAAAAAATACTGCATGAAGTGAAGTGCCTTCTAAACACAATCCTCTAAGATACAGTGCAACATTTAATAGCCCTGAAAAGTCACAGGCTGGATGCAGAATTTGACGTTCTGATTTAAAGATTCAGATATTAGTTCTTCAGCATGAAGCCAGTATTTTTTTTTTTTTTTTTTTTTTTTTTTGGGGTAAAAAGTAGAATATGGTTTACAGAAAATCGTATGAGCAGGTCCACAGTGAATAACTTATTTGGTGGCATGTAACAGAGCTGCCCACAGTCGTTAGCTAGAAATGTGCACTTTGCTGGCTTTAGCTCTAATTTTAATTCATCTGCATATAAAATAGCTGCTTCATGCACCAACATGCAGCTACACACACAAGCTGGAGCTTTACCATTCCAGCTGGAAACAGAAATGGAAGCACCGTGTGCTAAACTGGTGCTAAGGACAAAAAACCAATTCTATTTCTTAATATTTAGCCCTGCTCTCTCACGTCGTGTTCCAGGGAGAAGTGGAACCGAGGGAATTCGTCAAGAAACTTTCATTTTCCATTCCTGCCCTCGGATTTTGGGTTCCTGACATGGTCACTGAGTGGAGCCTGCAGCAAATCCCACAATTAGTAAGGGCTTCCCAGGGCTGTGCGGCTGGCTGGGATGGCCAGGAGGCAGCGTGCTGCAGCCACATGGCCCGTGGACTGCCGTGCACTCGGATTGCCGTGGCAACCCCGGCTTTGGGGGGAATTCAGGCTATCCCGGCTTTCCCACGTTAGGGACTTCACAGCCAAGAAGCTGTGAATAAATTCTGCTTACGCTGAGCAGAACATAAATTAAACAGTGTGGGATGTGAGGCACAGACCTGCCAGTGCTGCACCCTTTTAATTCACGTTTTCTCCGCAATTTTTGTTCACAATTTGGCAATATGCCTGGGAGTGACAGAAAGCACCTCTCAGGAGATGACTGGGAGGGAAACAAAGATAAGATTTAGCTCAATTGTTCACATACAGACATTAGTGGCAAGAACAGTTTTATAGTTTCATTTTTATGTCAAACCTTTCTCACACTTTGTATGCTGGCTACAAAATCGCGTACCAGGTTTGCATACAAAAATCACCAACTTTTGTACAGAGATTTCATCTTTATTCATCCCTTTAGACAAACTTTTGCCACAGGTGGTGTGTACCCTTGCAGAATGGCTGCTACAACCCTATTAAAAGTTAGACCCCAGTAAGAACTGCTCCCAGATTAAATTCTGCAAATTAATTTTGTTTGAAAGTTAATATTCCTGCTGGTATCAATAGCAGAATTAAGAAACGGGAAAGGAAACATTATAAAGATGGTGAGCATTTTTAATGGCAAGATGATTGCTTTCTGTAGAAGTTCTCGAAAGCCAGGCTTGCCTGTGAATAAAACACCTCCCACACAAAGTCCCAGCTGGGTGTTTTTTACATTTCCCATGACAAAGGTCCAGTTCTATGTCTGTGTAACTTCACACAGCACCAGAGGCTGCTCTGAAGGCTTCGACATTAGGTAGTAAATAAAAAATACCAGTCTGGCAACTTTCTGAAGTATTCGGCAGAGATACAAAGTTGACATTAGGCTGCTTCCCTTAGCAAAGGCCCTTTTTTATTCCATTGCACTGGAGACATCTCAAGGCCTCCCTTAGAGCTGTCATTTTTTACAGAGTAGAGAGCACACACAAACCCCTTCCCTTTGCTCTAAGAGCTGGTTACTGAGAGCTGCTGCGCCCTGCCCCAAACACAGCACAGCAAACCGAAAGAAAGGAGAGCCAAGCTGCCATCCACGCAGGAGCTCTGCACACACAGGGCACTTGGAAACCCATGAAAAGGCTTTCCGCTTCCAAACCCGATCAAATCAGAGAAATTACCACATTCCAACTCAACCAGGATGGCCAACTTCAGGGACTTTAACGGTGTCTATTACATCACGCTTCACAAGAGCAAGCCTGCTGTTTTCTCTTCAGCCTGCTTTAAGAAAGGCATGTGTAATGCTCTCAGGAATGAGGCAGGAGCAGGAACGCTTCTGTGGACGGGACTCTTTAATGATCAAGAGTCGGCTCCCCGCAGATTCCCACGCAGAGACCTGCATGACTCTGCCTTTCCCAGCAGCCGAGTAAAGCTCAGCTTCCCTCTCCCCGAACCTACAGTTCCCAGCACACATTGGCAACACGCCCTGCTGCTGTGAAGCAATCCTCAGCTGCGACAGGTTTTACTGAAACACATTCTCCAAAAGTTCCTGAACCTCTCTACTCACAACTCCTTCCCCTAGCCCCCAGCTCACCCCCACAATTCCTACTTTCGTGGTTGAAGCAGTGAACTAATTTCTCTCAATTCCACCAGAGCAACAAAACACTGGCAGAGAAAAGTAATAAATCAAAGAGGGAAGACAGCCTACAAAAATATTTGTGCTGGAACACATTTTAAGGACATAGGTGATTCATGCAGAAGAAGAAGGCCACAAGGCAGTGATTAGAAATAAATTTGAATTGAAAAATACTCAGCCAAAAAGCCTGAATTAAGAACATGCTGAGCACCAGAGAGAGCTTGGAGACACAGTCTGTGTTATTAAGCTTTCTGCATTAAACAATTAAATGAAGCAATTACATTTCAGAAAGGAGGCAATTATTTTAGGAATGAAACAAAGGCTGGAGGAAATGCAGCTGCCTGTGTGTGGAGAATGGAGAAAAGGAAAGCAAAGCACTGCATTTGAAATGTTCACAACAACCAATTTGCCTAAGAGGATTTTTAATTAACGGTCTAGGAAACTTCTTTTGACTCAGTAATGAAAATAATGCGATTTAAGAAAAACACCTCAATATGTGATTATAATTGGTATCTTCAAAAATCATAGGCAATGGGAAGCAAGTGCTGAAAGGGACCGAGAAGTGACACGGAAAAACAATCCTCCAAGAGGAGAATTCTCCCGAGATGGCACTTTTAACTCTCCACATGTTTTGATGTGCTGTTTTCTCAAGGCTGTGAGGAAAGATGACTCTCACGAGACTAAAAGGAAAAGGTTTGAGTAATTCCTCACAGGCAGATCTTCTTGCAGAGCATCCTAAAGGACTTGATAAAATGGGTAATTAAGTTATTTGTCTTACTCATTCACAGCTTTTAGTGCAGGCTGACACTCCAGAGAGCACCCAAACCTCTGACAATTTTGCTCTGAGCACGTCTTCTAAAAGCCTGACCAAGCTTAGACTAAACTGGAAGCCGTGCTTTTAATTAATCATAAAACAAATATAACATCCTCAGCACGGCACGGCTAGCAGAGGAAAAGGGAGGGAAACTACCCACAGGCAGCCTGTCTCCCAAGCACACTGGGACTCGATTTTAGGCTCCTGAGGGCTGGCAGAGAATTTGTTTTCCTTACACCTCCCTAAGTGACAGCATTCAAATGCTACTGCTGCTGCTGGAAAACTGCAGCCTGTTTAGCACTTCTGAGAAACTCAATGACAAAACACTTTGCTTTTTTGCTTTCATGTCCCAAGGAGGGCACTTGGTAACACAATGCCTGTTTAGCACCACTCCTTGCCTTCAAAGTGTCCTTAACATCCACCTTCTCCCAATCAGAGATCTCACTGCAGACAGCAATCCCACCAAACAAGAAGAAAGCCCAGTTCCATTTATCTTGGTTTTTAAGGAATTATTTTTAATGAATTGTACCAAAAATTACACAATATAAAGCTTTAATTCAAGTTATAAAAATATGTATATGAGTTCAAAGTGTTTAATTTGAAAATAGAAGATTGCCAGCTGGATCAGAAAACATTCCCTTACAAACTGCACCCTTTCCCCTTATCCCTCCTCCCAATAAAAATATTTTGTTCCCTTCGTTTCAGTTGATTTTGCTCTCACATAAACAACATTTTAACCTCGCATAAAAACAGTCTTAATTGGCCCTGAGGTACTGCACAGATTGATGCAGTCTAGGTCATTGCTTTCATACACCGTAAAAGGATGTACAAAATCTCTGAAGAAATAAGGTTTTTATCTTCTGAAGCAGAATATTTCTTGTAGCTGATGAGTCCTTGGCTACAACTAACAGGTTGTTCCAACCGATTCCCAAAATATCCTAGTCGTATGCAGTAGGCAGTATGCTCTTCCCATTCCACATAAATCTCCTCTGTGAAGCAGAAGACTCATTAAAAGTGGGTAAGAAAGGCACTTTAGCAGAGAGATTGGACTTGGAGCTGTTGCAGCACTCGCATAACTCACTCCACTTCTCTGCTCTGCTCCCAAGGATTGCTCAGAGGCAGGAAGGAAAAATTCCTGGAGCAATCCTTTTCTTTACATACTGCAGAATGGATACTGCTGGTGTCTGTGGAACAAAAACCTCCAAAACACCCGAGCTGGTCATTCAGCTGAAGCTCAGCATCTCCTCCTGGGAGCCTGGAGTTGACAACTGATACAAGTAAAGGGAATAAGAACGTGGAGAACTCTGCCTGCCCAAAAAGGCAGACAGGTGGCAACTCCTGAATTACCCTTTGCTTGGATACTCACTGGTATTTAACATACCACAAGTGGAAAGATACTGAGAATCAGCATGCAATCCCAATGGTTTGGGCTGGAAGGGACCTTAAAGATCATCCAGTTCCAACCAGGGACACCTTACACTCAGCCAGGTTGCTCCAAGTCCCATCCAGCCTGGCCTTGAGCACTTCTAGGAATGTGGAGAAGAATCACTGAAGAGAAAAAAAAGCCCTGACTGAAATGATTTTTCTATCATGTGAACTTACAGCAGTTTCCCTTCACTACAATTAAGTATTCAAGCCTCAGTGTTTGAGCAAGAGGCACCAAGTGCAATGAAAACCTGACAACTGTCAGTGTCATGACGTTTCTGCAGAGCACTGCCAGGTTACCTGCTGACACCCAGCCTTCACAGCAATGGCACCACACAAAAACAGCTTGGAAGGAGCTGGAAGTCCCACAGGTGCAGCAGCAATAAAACCTCTTCCAATCTCTAGCCAGGCACTTGGGAGGATGTTTGCAGAAACACATGATCAAGCAAGAATGTTCTGTTCAAGCAAGAATGAACTGTTCAAGCAAGAATGAACTGTTCAAGCAAGAATGATTTCAGAGGATTCCCCCCCAGCACAGGGGATGGTCCCCAGAGGCCTCTACAGCCCTGCACGTCCTGGACTGAGCAATTGTGCAGCTTCTCCAGCCTTAGGTCAGGCGGGAAGGCCACGGACTGAAGTTTGTTCCAGATTAAAGCTGAGAACTGCACCTGGTCTGGCTCATACATCCTGTTCCCTCACACCTTCCAGCACACACGAGCAGCCTCTGGGACAGAGGTCATGGGAGGATTCCCAGCAAGGAACCCCAAAGCATTCACAGCTTTGAAAAGAGGCTGCTGCAAACATCTGTGAGACACACAATCACTTGGATAGGTTCAGGAGAACGCTTCCTTCAGGATGCTGAAGGCACTTGGTGCAGACATTGGATTTCATTTTCAAACCCAAGGCACATTTTTTTTTGTTCCAAGAAAGAGCCACCACAATATTTAATGGCCCTCTTGCACTGCAGTCTGAGGTTACAGTTGTCTTAATATCCCTTGATGGAGAGCAAATATACTTGACAAATTACCTAAGATATTATCTTATGCTACTCCAAAAGAAAAGCCAGCACCCAGCTGAGAAGTTTACTCCTTCTCCCTTTCACACTAAATGTATAATAGGCCACCAAAACAAAAAAAATCCAACCTCTCCATGAAATTTTAAATTCCAGTCGCCTCAGAAGTGTCCCATGGATGTATTTTCATGGAGATGTATCTGAAAAGGGCCTCGCAGCAAAGCAAATCTTTCCAGGTAGGTGGCAGAACAAAAGTGCAAGAATTTCTACAAAACGGAGTTCAGGTCTTGTGAAAGTTAAAATATCTTGAAGGAAGCATCAAACTACAAAGTGTTCTCTGAAAGGAATCAGTTTCAATGTCAATTTTCATCTGAGCACAAATTAACTTATTAAGGCACATAAATTAATGGCATGGTAAGCAAACAGCGGTAATTGTTTTGGTTCAGAAGAAGGCACTTTGACTTTTTTTATTCATATTTTTCACTGATTTCATCTGGCTCCAGTGTTAAGCTGTGAGATCTTCTCTTCAACCATGTCTGCCACCAAATTCAGGCTGCAGCCCCGCAGGGCTTTTATTAAATCAGCCACCTTTGCATCCTTCCCCTTCCACTTCTGCCACTCCAGAAGTGCCTGAACAAGCTGTTCATACAAATTAAATCGATGGGCTGCCTCTATCCTGTCCAGCTTCACCTCCGGCATTCCAAGTTCTCGCATCAGCTTCTTCCACTCTTTCCCAACGTTGTCACATATGACAGCAATAGCTGCCTTCAGGAGACCTGAAACAGCAGATGCAGATCAACTCAGCCATGGATTTATTAAGAAATATAAGACAATGTTTAGAAGTTGTCGGTTTTTTGGTTCTGTTTCAGCAAAATGCCACTACTCTTGTTGCACTGCACATACTGAGAGTTCTAAAGAATAGAATAGATAGATTTGGAATCCCAAAAGATAACAGAAAAGGAAGATAAAGAGAGGGGAAAAAATTCCACCCCGGAAAGCCGTTTGTGTACACATTTACTGGGGCTGCTGGGCAGCGGTACACACGGGGGATGTACCTGTTTACAACCACATACATATAATAATCCACCTACCTTTTTCATGCGCATCTGGCTGACCATCAGGGGCATGAGGTTCTTCCTCTTCGAACTGCACCAGCTGTGCCACCAAGTCGTCCCTATCGATGTGCTGCAGCAGCTTCCTCAGGAATTCCAGGCTGCCGCTCGAGATCTCCTGCTGCTCCATCAGGATGCTGAACAGTTCCCGGCCGCTTTGCACCGTCTCAAGCTTTCGCTTCCTAATTTTGTCGCGGCAGAGGAACTTCATGGCGGAGAGCTCCGTGTCCGACAGGCCCGAGGAGATGGAGTGCAGCAGGCTCAGGAAAGGATTCACGGCGCCCGGGCCCGCGCCGGGCACAGGCCGCGCGGGGAGCACTTCGGCGTCCCGTCCCCACCCTCCGGAGGGGAAATCCATTGCTGCCTGCGCAGAGCGACTTCCCGGGAACACGGAGAGACAGCAGGGAGACGACACCGGAAAGACGGAGACGGAGACCAAAACCAAAACCGAGACCGACCCGACCCGGCCCGGCCCGGCCCGTCCCCGCCGCGATGGCCGCGACCCGCGCCCGGAACTCACGTGACCCCGCGGGTTTCCCGCGCCCCGCCCGCCCCAAGATGGCGGCCGCGCTGCCGCCCGTAAGGCGGGAGGGTTCGTGCCCTCGCCGCCGCCTACCCCGGGGCTGGGGCCCGCTGCCCCGACCTTCCCGCGAGGCGAACGGGCTTGTTTGGTGCTGCTGAATGCAGAGCGTGTGTTGGAGCCGAGCTCGGCCCGGTCCGTGTCCGGCTGCAGCAGAGCCCCCCGTGCCTCAGCGCCTCAGCCCTGGCTGGGTCCCAGAATCACAGAATCGCAGAACCAATTCGGTTGGAAAAGACCTCGGAGACCATGGAGTCCAGTCTATGAGCGAACACCACCGTGTCAACCAGACCGTGGCCCTGAGAGCCACACCCATCGTTCAGCACCACCAGGGACGGTGACTCCGCCGCCTCTCTGGGCAGCCCATTCCAAAGTCTGATCACCCTTTCTGCAAAGGAATTCTTCCTAATATCCAACCTAAGCCTCTCCTGGTGCAGCTTAGACCATGTCCTCTCCTCCTGTCCCTGTTCCCTGGCAGCAGAGCCCGACCCCCCCGGCTGCCCCCTCCTGTCAGGGACTTGTGCAGAGCCACAAGGTCCCCCCTGAGCCTCCTTTGCTCCAGCCTGAGCCCCTTCCCAGCTCCCTCAGCCTCTCCTGGGGCTCCAGCCCCTTCCCAGCTCCATTCCCTCCTCTGGACATGCCCCTCGATGACCTTCCTGAAGCACGGAGCCCAGAACTGGACACAAGACTCATGGGGTGACTTTGCCAGTCTAAGCCTGAAGTTGGGGGAGCTGTAGCTTCCTTGTTTAGTACTCAATCATTGGACTTCTTGCAAACATCTACCCCTATGAGGGTTAATCTCTGTGGGGTTTTTTTTTCAAAAGATGGAAAGAAAATCAGTACAGGGATGAAAGGTCCAACCTGGGGAGGAGGAGGCTCAGGGGGTACCTTCTCGCTCTCCTCAACTCCCTGAGAGGAGCATGTAGAGTGTGGGTTTGATCTCTTTTCCCGAGGAAAAGGGGCTGGACAAGAAGAAGATCACCAGGGGAGGTTTAGGCGGGATATTAGGAGAAATTTCTTCACTGAAAGGGTGGACAGCCATTGGAACAGGCTGCCCAGGGGATTGGTGGAGTCACCATCCTTGGAAGGATTTAAAAGACGTACAGATGCAGTGCTTTGAGACATGGTGGTGGACTTGGTAGTGCTGGGTTAATGGTCAGACTCAATGATCTTAGAGGTCTTTTCCAAGCTTAATTGTTCAATGGTTCTATGATTCTAAAGAGGGCTTTCTACACCAAGAGCAAGAAAGGCCACAACAGAGCCCTGCTCCCAAAGAGATGCCATTCCCATGGTTTCCCTGCCTGATAGCTGCCCAGGGAAGCAGCCTCTGCCCTCCCTGTGCAGCCTCGGCTGCCCCCAGAGACCCCCAGCCTTTCCCTGGAAACGCAGGGCATGCAGCCTGGCCTTTGTTCCTCACAAAGATTAATTGTGACACAAAGCACCTCCTGACCTTTAAAAGGGAAGAAACAGGGCAAATGTTAAGTCCCTGTATTTTAGAGGCGACTCTTACACAGGGTGGAAGGTTGTGAACTTTTCTTAAATGGGAAAGATCACGTTCATCCCATTGTTTTGTAGGTGCCTTTTGGCTTTCCTTCTCAGCACATGTAGATAGTTCAGAGATTTCCTTGCTCCTTCTGTGAGCACTGGCACATTGATTCCCCAAGCTACCTCATTCCTAAGTTGTTTCCAGCACACTTTATTATTGTTACACTCACAGGCCTGTGTTCCCTCATCATAAAAAGATTTCCATCTGATAAATGGACTTAAACACTATCGTCTTCCTCATCTCCGTCTCCACTCTCACATTCCAACGGGAACTCCTACCCCCAAAACATTTCTAAAACTCCCACAGGCACAAGCCCTCCTTAGATAAACCCACTAGATATTTTTGTTTATTCCCTAAATGCTGCAAACTGGAGGGAATTAACTTGTTGCAGGGTCTCATGGTGGAGCAAAGAGCGAGAGGAGTCACTGCTGAGACCCTGAGCTGGGATGAGATGTGCCCGATTTAAGAGATTTGGTTTCTTTCTGCAGCCCTGAATATACCTTAAACTCAAGGAAAGACATTAACAAAAAGGGTAGCGTAGGAGAGATATGCTTGCTGTGTGTGTATTAATTTATGAAGCAGGACCAATGCTTTTACTGATGTAAGAAGTACAAAATCCAGTTAAATAAAATCTCTTATTAATTTTATGAAGGAGGGTGACTCTACAAAACAGCAGGTACCAAATCCCAATATGCCTGGTGATGGCAGCCAGCTGAATTCAGAGACAAATCTATGTGAGAGAAATCTAAATCAGTAAAACTCATGGTTTTATTCTCTATTCCTTGGCATGCAATTGAGAACATCAACTGAGATTTTAATCAGCTCATGCAAACCTAGGATTCAGCACTGAGGTACGAGGAGCGTGGAAGTGATGCTGCACATTTATGTGATTCCAAAGGTGTTTAAATTTGTAACAGAGACGAAGCTAAAAGACACAAATCAGTATTTAATTAAGACTCTTAAGTGCTTTTAAACTCACTCCTAACCTAAGGCAGAGTGATTGAGTAGGGTCTTTTATTGTGTCTGAACCTGACTTGGACACATTCACTGATGAAAGTACCCCAGCAACTTGCTGTGTTCCAGGGATTTCCTTTGGAAGCAGTCCGTGGGGCTTTGGCAAAGAAAGGATTAGGCGAGCCTAACACATCGTAAGCGCTTCCGCATCGGAATAAAACTTAATAGAAATGATTTATTGGAGCAGCTCAGATTTCAGTGGAAGCTTCCCAGAAATTTAAGTGCTGTGAATGATCCCGTTCCTAACCAAGTAATCCTCGGGATTCTCGAGGCAAGACGAGTCCTTGCACAATACTGCAGAGGGAGCTCGAAGCCTGGGAGTGTTTCAGGCTTCGCTTTGACTTCACGGTCCTCGCTGGAGGAGCAGGGCAAAGAGAGCGTGGAAAGATTAATTTCAGCAGAGCCCTCAGGGAGGTGTCGGACACCGGGACATTCAGGCAGAACCCGCCCATTTGGGCACTGCAAAAATGGCAAAGTGTGGGGCTGTCCTGAGCTTTGGGTGACTGAGGTGTGTTTGTGTGGGAAGATGCTTCGTGATTTCCAGCCAAGGCCACTGACATTCTGCTGCTCCAGAGAAACTGGAGTATTTAGGAGCTGCTGGGCTTTTAAGTGAAGCAGCTTGGATAATTTCTTTAATTTACCAGGCAATTCGATAGCAGATAACCCGGGGGGGATTTAAAATCCTCCACACGGGTTGGGCAAGTGCCTTGGCACAGGCAGTGCTGAGGAACTGTTTCTCTTTTGAGGCCCAGTTGATTGCATATGTATCTTTTAATATACCTGCTCTTGTCTCCCGAGGGAATTAATAGCACCTCCTCTTTTTCTTTGCTGTCTCCAAGATAAGAGGGGATTTTTGCATTAAAAGAGCAACCCCCTCCCTACTAGCAGAACTGGGCTGCAAGAGGTTTGTAGTTTGCTTGCTGGCTTTTTCACTCCCATGGTGAATAAACTGATCTCCATAACATTTCTTAATGGATTTATTCGATGCCTCTCACCCGTTTTTTCTTTTCTTTTCTTTTTTTTTTTTGCAAAACCCCAAAATACACATTTTCAGCAAAGAGAAGACAGTTTCTGTATTTTCTTTTGTGAATGAATTGATCTGCACATGTTTCTTTTGTCAGCTATCACCTCTCTGTTGCTATAACAGCCAGTGTAGAAAGAAGTGCTCTGGTAAAGAAACTCATTTGTGAAGAGACTAAGGATCTTAGGAGAAAACTGTCCCTGACAAAAGGGCCTGTAAGAAATGTCAAATTATTGTGGGCTGAGAGAGTAAATTAGAAGCAGAGTGTGGGAAAAGTAAATAAGTACTGAAAAGAAAGTGAACTCTGGCATGACTAGGTTGTATACAGATAAAAGATCTGGCCAAGTAACAACAACAACAAGCAAGAAGTTGTTAACAGATGCTTGAACTTAATATTGAAACAGCAGAAGTGTTGATATAATTCTGTTGATACAGTTCTCTTGTGTTATTGTTGGCAGAAGAAGTTAGTTTAACTTTAGGGGAAGGGTAAATTGTAGACTTTTGTTTATTTGCTCCGGCTAAAAACCTCTGACTTGACTTTTTACCTATTTTTGTAGTGAATTTTCATCATACCATGGAAGTATGAAATCATTCAGACAAACATTTCACATGTCAATAAAGCTGTGTGTATATGTTAGCCCAGCACATCTCATTCCTATAAACCGTATTTATTACTTAAGCCCTGTGACATCAATTTGGCACTTGGAAAAACAGGAGAACAGAGAAAACAGAAAGCAAGGGCTGTTTGCAGAGGAGCATTGTTGTGAAGTGACAAAACACCCCCGAGTAACAGTGAGTGATCATTAGATCCCTTTTGAGGCCCTTTGTGTCTCTATTCAGTTCAGTTCCTGCTCTGTAACTGGCTGAGGGTGAAGCAGAGCAAGTTAAGATCCAAACTGGAAGTTGCTGTTCATCCAGGGAAATAATCCAGCAGCTTTGATTGCCAGGCTTGGAAGCTAATACGAATTAATTTCTGCAGAGTATGTATAATTTGTTCTTTATTTTCCTGAGTTGCTGTATTGCCAGTTCCTAAACCAGATAAAACCATGAAAAGGTAAATACTTACCACAATAACATTTATTTTCTGTAAATGGAGGTGTTTTTCCTCACTCTCCATCTTTGTATTAGAAAATACAATATTGTGAGCAGCTATAAAATAAAGGTTAGGATAACAAAAATAATTATTTTGCAGAAAACTGATCCATTTTGCACCACTTGGAAGTATTTCTTACAAGCATGTAATTAGTCCTGTGCCATGGGACTTCCTCCTCCCACCCAAGGAAAGGTTTTTTTCTCCTTTCCCTACAGAGGAGCAGCACTCCATTGCCTGATGCAGAGCATTGCAGTTGAAATAATGGCAGCAGCGATTTTTACTTGTGGGTGTACCTGTGAATATTCAGCTCTTATCTCTTCTGCACTAACAGACTCTGCTTTGAACCTGGTGAAAAATGCAATCTTTCTCCCAGCCAGCATCCAGCCTGCAGAGCAGCCTCTTCAGAGACCAGGGAATATCGAAATGTCTCTCAGAGGTACTGAAATTTTGCTTTAATAAAGAAAAATCAGTGAGCCTGGTCGCACTTGCTTGGTTTTTGGGTTAAACTCAGGTATTGTGAACTCTCTGCTGTGACTGGAGATGATGACAAGCTGAGGAGTGGGGGTTATTTCCTAGAAACAAGTGTTGCCTTAGATACCTGTGACTCTCATTCTTTTCAGGATGTGCCAATGCAGTATTTTCCATCTGAGTCACTGTCCTGGAGGTTGGAAGGTGCAAGTTTTCGACTCAGTTCCGATTGGAGAGGGAGTGCCTCGTCTGCTCCAACACAGTGCAGTTATTACCCAGTTATTTCCTTCCAGAACATGAATAGTTTTGTGTAGCCACTAAGTGATACAGGATGTGACTGGGCGAGTAGCTCACAGGGATTTAGATATAATAAATAAGAAAGCAAATCTGATTTCATCATCCCTCTCCCTCTGTTCTTTGGGGAGGAAGTATTATTTTCTGCTCTCTGAAGAAACGCTGTAATTTGAGCTAGCCCACAGTGCTGTGGTCAGAACCAGATACCAGCTGGTCCTAAACCACAGTTTGGAATCCATTTTCATGCACAGACATGTGGGAAACTTGTTGCATTTGTTCCCAGAGATGAAAAGTCTAGGAAGGGAGCGTGGCTTCCTGAGAGAAGGCTGGATTAATCTAATACAATATAGCATTTATGCATTTTCCTCACAGTCTGTACCCTTTACAAGAAGTGAGGAAGTTACATGTGCCACAGCTTGGAGCCAAAAAAGCCACAGAGGGAGTTTTCATTTTTTCCTTTTGTAGATACAACCCAAATTAAAAGACCTGTAGCATAAGATCAGCCCCAAGCTCACCCTCTCTGGTCAGTCAAATACACATTTAACCATCCTTGGCTGTTCTTCACCAGTTTTGGAGTGAGGCTTTCGAAAGGAGCCCGTACCACATCTTTGCCAAGCACCTAAACCTGCCTGTGATTAATTCATTGTCACTTCTTACACCCAAGAAGCCCCAGAGGTGATTACCAGCTTAGCTCACCAGCTCTAAGAGGCAAGCCTTGTAAAGAGGTGGAGAAACTTGGGTTCAGAAGTCACACTCAGAGAGGCAGAAGGGAAGAGGTTCGGTAGAAGTTCAGAACTACCTCTCAGTTTTACCCATTTCACTCTTTGAAGGCAGGATGAAGATGGAGCTGAAGTTCACGTTGATTCGGAGGAATTTCACTGTTCCTTCCCTGCTCACAGCTCCCTTTTTCCAGCAGGGCCTGAGGGAGAGCAAAATGCCCAAACACGTCCAGGAGTCAGAGCCCACCATCCTGCAGACACACAGTGCCCACACACCGTCTCCTGCAGCACACCCAGGGCAGTCTGGCCTGCTGAGATTTGTTGCCCTCCCACTTGATGGCTAGTTACTTGCTAATTACTTGCTAGTTACTACCTTCCTTCCTTACCTGGAGATGTATTTCAGAGATGAATCCCATGAGAAGTGTGAGCTGCTCCTGTAATTACATGCTGCTGCCAGGACAGATGGGAATTCCAGGCTCGTGAGCGACGTCCCTCCCACAGGAGCAAAGCCTCCCAGCTTCCATCTCCACACCAGGCCCACAGCATTGCCTGGCTTGGCACGCTTGGGATGGCACATGGCTGTGGGAACACTGGCAAAGGCTGCCCCATAACGACCTACAAGGTGTCCTTGCCTTAGGAATCCATCCTCTTTCCAGAAAAAAAGCCATTCCTGTGGCTGATCTGTCAGCTACCTGGGCTCTGAGAACAGCAGGCAAAAGCCTTTTCTTCCTCCCTTCCCTATTTCGCACCTTTCCTGTAGCTCCATCTCATATTTCAGCTGGAGAAGATAACCACTATTTTTTCATTTAGCAGTAAAAGTAGGGAATAACCTTTTCTTCTCTTCTAAGATTGCTTAACCACATGCCTCTCGCTCTGAAAAATGGACTTTATTACACTTCTAAGCTTGTTCAGCACAAACACTCTGCAAAATATTTTGTATTTTGATTCTTTTTTCTCATGGTCATCAGAACAGATCCGTTTCCTGTTTTGGCATGAATTTTTTTCCCAAGATGGAGGACCACATGAAAGCTTTGACCTCAAAATCTTCAATCCTCTTGGATTTTCCAAGGCCTTTGCCTCATGGAAACCAGCACAGTGGTGCACCCAACTCTTTACTGCTCTCACAATGCATCTGCATCGATTTATTTTGGCTTTAGCTGACACTGAGGGTTAGAAAAGTAACCTACAATAACTGTCAGGAGTTTTTATTTTATCCAAAGTGAAACCAATCACTCAATAAGTAATGCTTAACCTCATGCAAAGCACGCTGAAGTCAAAGGGAATCAATGGAAATATTTTCTTTGGCTTCAGGTGGCCTGCATGGCCTTAAAAACTAAGGATAGAGTTAAAATTCAAAACAAGCCATAGTTAGTTTTTTCTTCAGAAAGGCCTGTTGGGCTAAAAAAAGAAGGTTAAAAAAAGCACTTTGGTTTTTCTCTGCTATACTAAAAATGGCACGTTGTGTTTGGTCATGGAATAAATAGTGCTCGAATGTGCAAAGAATTGAACCAGAGTTTGAATGGAATTCATATAAATTTTAAGATGGGTTTTTTTGTTCCAGTGGCAAGAGGAAGAGCAGTTGTTTACTCTAAAAGCTTCATAGGAAAATATAAATGCACTCAAGTGATGTATGGAACTCTGAGAGAGGTCAGACTCCTGAGGTATCAAGACGAAAAATAAATTATTATTGCCTATTGGAAATCACAACAGCCAAAAAGATCATTAACAGCTCAGGACCAGGGAGCGTGGGGGGGTTAAAAATAGAAATGTGTCTGTGCCTTGACATGAGACTTATTCACCCTTAAGCTATTTAAGACTGCAAAATATTTGTAGGACAGTATCTTGGAAACACAATGACATGGAAATGCAGGAGCTCCAGACTCGCTCTGGCAGCACTGTGGGGTGGGAACAACTTCCTCCTCGGACTCAGTGGCTGACGTCGTGTCTTTGCTGCGAGCTTCGGATGGCAAAAAGCAAACAGTGATTCAGCAGTGGTTCAGAAATGGTCCTTGGAGCCTTTTCCAGCAGGAATCTTCCCCCTGGTCTGCATTTTCTCTTGGACCAAGCAAACTGGTGTTGTGACTTTCCTCTTCAATATGTTAAGACATTGCTTTTGGGACTCTTTTTCTTTGCTCAAATCAGGGCTGGGAAGTGGTTTTGTACTCATGGTTTTGGGGCAGAAGCATGCCAGGAACAGGGCGAATGCATGTCATGGACGTGCTGTCATACCAACACAGAATTCAGCTTTGTATTTGCACAAATGAAATATTTGGTTTGCTATCTTTCATCAAACCTGGCCCACATGGTGACTGTGAGTCACATCAAGGCACGGCCAGGTATTCTTTGATCACTTCCAGATCCCTGCTTCCCTGCTTTATTTTTTTTCCCCCTCTATTCCAGCAAATCCTTATGCATAATCCTGCCCCAAATTTGCTATTGATAAAAGCAAACCCTTTTTTTTTTTTTTTTTTTTTTTTTGTGTCCCAAATATGAAAAAAACTTTCAGGAGAAGTACCACAACCACAGTGCAGGTCTTTTTCCAGAAGGCATTACCTTGTATCTAATAAGCTCATATGTACTATTTTGTCTTTAAGAACTGACAATCCCACACAGTTACCAGCTAGACCGTGATTTACCTGCTTCTGGTGTCCATGTCCATTCTCTCAGGACACAATTCCCACCTTCTAACTAAATTTCCTGGCTTGGAACATTATTTTCCACCAGGGAAAGGAGGATTGGCATGAAGCCTCCTGCTTCGCCTTCTCACACAACAGTTAAATGGGAGAAGGAGAAAAAAAAATTGCAACCAGCAGGTGAGGTTCTGAGCCCAGCTTTGCTTGGACAGGTCCCTCAGGGCAGTGAAAGTGTGACAGCCACAGTGGGGCCATTCTGCTTCCCTTCAGAGCTGAATCCAGCAAGGTGTGGTCAAAAGGCTCCCCGAGTTTCACTCCTGTCGTTTCACCACTTCATTCTTAATAATGAATACAGTTTCCAATGAAAAAAGAAACAAAGCCAATAGCATTCTTCCTCATTGCAAACTTCTTAGTAAAAGCTCCTCCACGTTGTTTTCTCCTAAATGCCTAGGATTAAATCAGAAAAAAAAGGAAAGCTCCCAGGCTAAGACCCATCATTTCATATTCCGTGTCTGTAGGTCCAAAGCAGCCAAAAACTCCCTTTGTGCTCTTGGAGATGGATTTCAGGTAGGTTTCACTCATCTCCAAGGGGGTCTCTAAAGTGGCTCAAACACCAGATCTACCTGGGACATTTTTAGGAAGATGTCTGTATGCTCAGAGCACAAGGAGGGTTGGGAACAGAACCTGTCCCACAGGAGAAACTCTTGGATATTTAAGTTTATTTCAAATAAGTGTTCAAAGAAAAAGGAAAAAAAAAAAAAAAACGAAATAAATCAGATTTAGTATATATTTGCTTTTCTTTAAAAAATGATTCCATGAAAGAATTTTATAGATATCTAAGTAGTAATACAGATTTTTATATACAAAATTCCATTTCAAACAATTTACTGTACAAAAGAAAGTATAAGCATTACTGTTACTATTCCATGATTTCAGCAAATAATGAAAAATTCGGCTAAGTATGTGTTCAGGATATAGTTCCACCATTTACAGGAATGTCAGTATTAAGTTGGGAATACCTTCAGGTCAGTATTTACAGATTAAATCCCCTTCGAGGACGATCCCTAAGATTTCTCTTCAGAATAGGTAGTTTGGCTTTCTCCTGGATCTTTTGGGCTACCGAGGAATGAGAGGAAGAACAGGTTTCCAACAAAATGTGGGGACAGAATTCTGCTTGATTTATCCCCACTCCCAGTCCTATTGCAGTCACTGGGACTGACCTGGACCTGACATTTACTGCCAGGCATTGCGTTAATGTGGGAATAAATCAGGCAGGATTTGGCCCTGCAGCAACACTCTATCCTAAGTTACAAATTTTAAAAATAGTGACATTCCTGCAAGTCAAAATACAACAGAAACAAGATTTAACAAAATATAAGCCCTTTATTAATAAAAATCTTTGGTTGGATCAGTATTTTAAATAAGCTTCAAGAATATTTGGTTAATACCATTTATCTTTCTTCCACATAATTTCTCTTCTGGTACCTTCTTTGGACAGACTACAGAAAAATATCAAGTTTATCACATACTTTAAAACAAATAAATATATCAAAAGCTATATATGGCATTCTTTTTAGAGTTCTAGCATTAATCTTTAAATTAGTTTGGCGAAGAAAAAAAGAAAAGAACAAAAGAAATAACTAACTCCTCTTGAAAACAGCTTGGTTTTGTAACAAACCATACAGTAGTTAGACTTTAAAGAAATCTTTCCTTTTTATTTTCTTTTTCAGTTTTGTAATGCAAGTGCCATGGACAAGACAAAGCAATAAAAAGAAATTAGGTTAATTGCACCAATGTTATTTGGAAGTGCAGTTCATCGGTCGACAAAGCAAAACTAAAATATATTATGCTTAAAAAGAGCTGTACTGGTGGGATTTAACTAGTCGTGGTAAGTAAGGATTTCAGACTTATACTTTAAGGATAAAGCTCCTTGTACAAAAGATAGAGGATTTTAAGACAAAAGAAAAGTCCTGTAACTAACTGAAGGTCTGGTCCTGCAGCCCCAGTGCAGGCAAAGCTTCCACTGAAGACAGTGAGTGGGATGCATTTGGGATTTACTCCTCTGGCACAGCCTCTGGGAAATGCCAGCCAACAGCAGAAAGTCTGTGGGAAACACTGGCTGTGAAACACAGGTGCAAGTACTCCCTTCTCCTGCTCCAGAGGGCTACAGGGAAAAGCCTGGCTGGGACAGGGATGTGCTGAAACAAGGGGGAAAAAAGGGAATTTCCTCAGCAACAGCAGTGTCCGAGTGCTTGGCAGGGCAGTGAGAGTCACTGGAGCTCTCTGTGTGCTCATTTAACAAAATGCTCCATGACCATGGACCTGCTGGGGGATCTCTGGAATTGTGCTGCTGCTGCTGCTGCTGCTGCTGCTGCTGCCAAGAAAGCTCTTCCCAGATTCCCTGCGCTGATGTTTCCAGAGGCAGCGGTGCCCCGGGGAGGGCCTGGGGGACACAGCAGGCTGCCACAAGTGCCCCCTGTCACACCTGTGGGACTCCAAAGCTCAGATTCACTGAGCTAAAGCCAGCCTTGGGAAGCAAGTCAGCCTGGCAGGCTTTATGGAATACTAGGGAATACTGATTTTGCATATAATTTATCGAGTTACCCCATGGACCTTCAAACCTGGGTTTCCAAAAAATAGTTCAAGTTAGCATTATTATTATTATTATGACTTCAAATTTACCTTTATTTCGTCAGCTAATTGATAGGCTAAGATCAGATTCCCAGAGAATATCTCTAGCAAGATGTCCTAGGTATCTGCATTTCTCAATGCACGCCAACATCGATAGTGTTACCTACGGATGAAATATAAAAACTCCCTGCATTACTGCTTGTGCAAAAGGAAACAAACAAACCAACAGAAACCCAACATTGTCAGAAATAGAACGTGGTCCTCCATGTTTGCAAGAAGGGCATTTCTCACAAAGATGGGAGCGAAAAGGCAGCACATCCTTCAACATGCACCGGGGTGTCCATTACCGGAGTCCTGCCCTTGGCGCCATGGCTTTTGTCTCTGGAATGCCCCGACAGACTCAGCTCCCTCCTCTTCTAAACATCCAGAGGATAGGAATGGCAGGAGGACAAGCTCCCACTGCGGCTCCTGGAGAGCCTGGGGCTGTGGTTGTTACAGTTTTCCCCTTTTTTCTTGTCCTTGTCTTTCCAGGTTTCCAGCATCTGCAGCTTCCCTTGCTCTTCCCTCATGAAGACCTCCACCATGAGAACTTTCTCCTTGTGAATCTGCTGACTAATGTCCTTGGGAATGTCTGGGATAATCCAGTCAACAAATTCACTCATGAACATGACCAAGTTCTGAAAATGAAGTTGAGAGAAAGTGTCAGCGAGCTTAAATGAAAGGGAGGCTCTAGGGAAAGGAAAGGGGCTGATTTTGGTGGGCTTAGGAAGGAAAAATGAAGAGAGGACAATATTTGGTCTGGAATACTTGACCAAATTCCCCTCAACTGCTTTGTGCATGCTAGTAGTAGAGAAATACATCATAGACCTACATGATTTATGAACCAATCCTGACACAGCCTTGTAGAAATCCAAAGGAATTTGTCATTGGTGAGTGGCTCATGAGGTTTACATCAGGAAGGCAGAAACAAGTACAAGAGATAAAATGGCAAAAATTGGTAAAATATGTTCCAATTAAACGCTTCTGATTGAAAAACCTTGATTCAAGGAAAGGGAGGTCTTTCCCCAAAAGATAATTTTTTATCAAAAAACCCAATAAAAGTTTTGAAACAAGTTATTCAGATAAGGCCGACTTAAAACACTTGTGTCACAATAAGCAGCATCTGTCTTTTAAGGACAAATTACAAGATTTTGGCTTCTTATTCAGATGCAAGTTTAACTGGGAAAATTTTGAAAATCTCATTTCTTGGCTAGTTCTGAAAACAATTTTGGATTAAATTTATGCTGCTTCAGTGAAACTGTTGATGTCCTATGGGAGAAATTGGTGGGACCTAATTAGTATCAGCCTTGTGCTTTGCTGCTCTCTAAGGTCATTAAGTTCTGCATCAAACCAGTTCAGGGAATCCCTGGGGATGAATTGTTCCCCTGAGGATATACCAATGCCTGGGTGGGTGGGTGGGACAAAGAGGGTGATGAAGAGGGGCAAGTTTCTTTGGCTTTTCCATGAAACAACTGAGAAAGAAGATATTTCTTTGGCCCAGTAACTTATTTCCAAGTGCCTGCAGTGTAACCTACCTGGAAGACTATCACAAATGCCAATCTTGCTGCTAGGACAGCCCAGAAATCCTTAGAAATGTCGTATTTGTTTTCAGACCAGGGGGGTTCTCTATAATCTTTGTACCTGCGAAACAAGACTCAGTAAATCAGGGGTGCAATTCAGAAATGTTAGCACCAGAAGGAATTATCAACAAACAGTCAAACAATAAATGGAACTGTCTAAAAGAAAGTTCACTGTATTAACCTTTCAGAAACGAGACACAGCTGAAAGTCTCCCTTAGCCTTCCAGTTTTACTCAAAATTAAAAATTAATGCATCTTAATTCCCTCTGATTACTACAAATAACATCAATTTTGCATAAGACAGAGTAAACTACACAGCTCAGGTAATGTATTTTATTTTAAGATAGGTAAAAAGACAACATATATTTTTCAAACTAATTTTAAAGACAAAAATACTGACCTCAGATTCATAGAAGATGTTTAACACATGATTAGCAAAAGATTGAAGCTAAATTTTGCCATGTGGAGAGAAGAGAGTTTTTCCTTAGTTATGGCTTACAGAAAATCTATGTGTTGATAAACAGGACCAAACAAAAATACATTAAATTCAAAACCACAGCATCCTGTCAATATTTTGAAAGAAATAGGGCTCTGCATTTTCAAATGATTTAAAAATCCTTGGGATACAGATGGGCTTGGAAGAAGGCAGGGGCTGGGACTGGAAAGCAAATAAATTTGGCATTTTGGTATTAGACCACGATGCCAACACTTCCATTCTGTGCTGAAACGTGTTTGCCAACCTTGCTTAACCTCTGCCCAGAGAGCAGCAGGAGGAAACCAGGAGAAAGTAAAAACAAGCAAAGCTACTACAAATGCAGTTTGGGTTGGTTTTGCTTTCATCTCTGAGCGAATTTTCTGTTTAGAGGTCATTTCAGCATATTAACTTGCACTATTCAAATGCATAAAGAATATAATATAAAATAATACCATTCAAAGGCAAGGTTTTTTACTTGGTCAGTTCGTGTGATTTTCTTAGTATGTGTGGATCAAAGTCATCTTTGGTTTTTTCTTCCCTGGAATATCTCGTCCTTCCTTGCTCTCCTCTCCCTTTTCCTCCCTCCATTTTCCCCCTTTCAGCTCTGCTGGTCTAAGTGCTTTCACTGTCAGATTTGGCTTTGGCCCCCAGTTTTAAGAATTCAGAAGCTGAAATAGGTAACCATAATTTTCCTTTAAACATGAGAAGAACACACAGAAATTGTCACAGGCATGCAAATTTCTCCTGTGTGATGACACTTTAACTAAGTCCTAAGTTCCAGTGCAGATAAGGATGCTACTGCTTTCATCAGGAATTGGAAACTGGACCAAAAAAATGAGGTCACGGCCATTATATCATGACATGACATCAGAGTGACATCATTTTCTTCCCTTAAAGCATCATTGTGCTGTTTATCATTATTTGTCTCCATTTCTGGAAAAGGGAATCCATAATAATAAAAATCTTTGCATGGACAAGCACTGAATTTAACTAATCCTAATCTCCATTTCCCCAAATAAGCAGTAAATCATAGTCAGGCTTGTGATTACTTGATATGTAGGCAAGATGTTCAAGGCAGTGGATCCATCTGATACAAAAGGCTAGCAAGGTGCTAAAAAAGGCTTTGAAAATACAAGGAACCTGCCCCAGGAATGCCAGAATTTGCCCCGCTCTCAGCCAGCCGTGAAAACCCTTCACGTTAGTGACCGTTCAAGAGAGTACCTGCATATCTGAACCTCGTAGCCAAGATCCAGGGGGTCGTTGGGAGCTGTTCCTGCTTGGAAATCGCTGACATTAAAAGAGGATAGTGTATGGTTGACGAAGCCATGCATGGTGCCATTCTCACTGTACATGTACAGGTACACGAGGCGTGGAATGAAGTCGGATGTGAATGAGATCACAAATGCCTGAGCCACAAGAGTAGAGAGTGAGCGCAGTACCCAGGCAGGGCTTAAGTTCATCACATCCTCAACCATGACTCGCCCAAACAACTCACACAACTCAGGGGAGCCTGGGGGCCCTGAAAGTGGAGCATCCACTGCACCAGTAAAGGGATTATTCACTGCCCACTCTCCTGAGGTGCAGCGTATTCCCCGGAGCAGTGCCACACCAGCTGAGGTGGCTGCGTGGGTGATAACCTGAGCCCCCCAAAAATGGAGCAGCTGTACCCCCCAGCACCAGGGGAGAGCTACCACAGCTCTGCTTCCCCGTGTCCCCATCACAGCTTCTCCCTGGTGCCTTGCACAAGGTCCAATTGATTGATTTCCAGCTGCTTTTCCGTCCTGCAAACAACTGACGGTGATTTGACTCTTCCAAGTCTCATTGCATTGCAAAAGGACATTAATTGCATGTGGTTCTTAACTTCATCAGGATAAAAGCATGAGGAGACTGAGCCCAGTTTTATTTTTATGGTCACAAAAGCTGCATTTCATCCAGTTATTTAAAATTTTCTAAAAAGATCGTGGAGAGAAGGCACGACAGCCAATTGGGCTGGGTTCCTCATGACTTTAGCCTTCCTCGTTTATCATCATTATGAAACATTGCCCCTGGCATAAATCTCATGTACATGTGGAACAAACACAGTACAAAATGTTTTACTTATTTTATGGTAAAGAGGAGCAGCACACTGATCAAAGAGGGAAAAATAACACGGGGTATTGATGAAGAGAGACTACACAGACCGAAAGAGAAAAACAGAGAGAAATTATTTCCAAAGGAAAAGAGGAGAAATGGGAAAGACAAGCTAAGGCAGCATATGAAACAACCAAAAGAATGAGTTTGCCATAGCACAGCAGAACCCTGGGGACAAAATGAAGGGATTGCAAGTCTGGATAACATAAAAAACCCCATGGGAGTCCATGGCCACGTGGCCATAAGCGTTACAGAGCCCCTGCTTTGCTGCATTGCAAACGTGTTGAACTTCAGCTGGCCTTTGTTTTCATCTTTCCCCAGCTGGGGTGTGAGGAGGATGATCATTGTGGGTGTCTATTCATATAGAATAGCACAGAAGTACATGCATTAATACATTAAGGCCTGCTAAATTTGTGTAAGATGTTGAATTCTTTTTTTTTCAGGATTTTCCAAGCTCTCTGAGTAGGGGCAAAGCAGCTTGAGGGCAGATTTTCGATGGAGGGATTCTGCACTCTGAGGAGCTGAACTGACTCTCACCTTACCCAAAACAGTGCTGAAATGAAAAAATACATCTCATCCTACTGATAGTATTTCACAAGAGTAAAAGTAAGCAGCTGTGGTCATATTTGTTTGAAGGGCAAAACTGTTTCATGAAAACATTCTGGAAAAAAGCAGCAGTGACTAGTTACTATTTTACATTATTGCTACTGCTATCACAGCTTGAAAATAAACACAGCAACTCATCCTCTGATGCTTCCAAAAATTTCTAAATCTTATCCTTTCACTTGATTTAAGGGATTTGTGCTGAAGTAAAACTAATGGAGCAGAATGGAAAAGCCAGCCTATTGAATTCAAATTTAATTCATGCTGATTTACTTACATTTATGATGACAGCAAGCTTTCCAATACCTCTGAGGATATTATACCAGATTCCTAAGGAAGGAGACAAGCATGTCAGTGCTGTTCTAGTCCTTGAAATTAGATTAATTACATCTTCAGCTCACACAGTTAGGAGCGTGCGTGATTGTGCTGAGCTAGAATGATATTTTAAATAGAAAAAGAACAAATTATAAAAAATTAATGTAATGGCTTGTAAGCAAAGGGAGCCCAACTGTGTTTTGGCAGTTATTTTTTTGAGGTTTGAAGAATGGGATTGAACTGCAATGAATTGCAATTAATACCTTCTCAGAAACAAATTTTAAAAAAATAATCAAATCCCCGTCACAATCAAAAAAATCAACATCACCCTCCCTATCATCTCCACCAGCAACCTGAACCTGCTGCATCAAATCAGGGAGCCACAAAACACCTCCAAAGCAAAGTCATGGCAAAACAGGACATGCTCTTCAAGTCTAGGATGATCCTAGGGCACAAGGATGAGCCCAAGGAAAAAAGGAACGACTCTGCCTGTACAGCAGTAGGATGAACATAGAGTTTAATAACAGATAAATCTCTCTGCTCTTGCTGCCTGGCTCTGTAACAAGGACAATTATTTTATTTCTACTTTTATTTTTATTTTAATGAGCTTTTCAGTAATAAATAACCACCATTTGGGAGAAGCAGCTCCCTCATGACAAACACCCACAGGTGTTGCCCCCCCTGTAAGGGCAGGACTGGGCTCTTGTCCCCACATAGCCACAGAGCCCAGCTCCATCCACTGCAGTTTTCACCCTTCTGACATTCCTGCTGAGTAGGGACAAAGGGATACATTTACCCACAGACTTCTGAGTCTCCTCTCATTCCCAAGGGCATTTCTGAGGCCAGTCCAGAGTTTTTAAATGCGGAAATTTTTGCTTCTGCACGAAAACTGCACTGCCAGGAAGGGCTGGTGTTGTCAGAACCGTGTGAGATATTTTTCTATAGCATTGATCATTTTGATTTCAAAAGTGATAATGCTTGCTTAATGAAATATTCATCTGAATTTAAAGCTCTGGTCTTCCTATTTTAAAGATAAAGCCCCGATAAATTATGGCAATTCACGGGTAAGCCACAGTCGAATGTTTTGACTTTTCCTATAAATATCTCCCTGTTGTTGAAACCAGCTCAGCATAACAACATCCTGCCATCAATCCAGGAATAAGCAAACAGGGGTACAATAGCTATATCCACTTACCTATATCCTTTGCTCTCACAGCTACCGGTCTCCTCAGCTCAGTAACAAATTTCTTGGCATCCAGACGGATTTCAATGATGTTGTTCAATAAAGCGAACAGAGGTGCCAGCGGGAAGGAGGCAACGAACAAAGTTACAAACCCAAACTGGATAACTGGAGAGAAAAAACAAAACATTTCAGTGCCTGGTGCCAGTATTTACCAAATGCAGCCATCGCCACGTCAGTGCCAGCCCCCAAATTCTGACAAGGTGGCAAGTTCTGGGAGACTCAATCCCATTTTCTGTGTCAGGCACAGTTTGCTTGATGGCTGCTCCATTTGGGCATGGAAGGGCCAGTTGCCACCTTGCAAAAAGCAAGGCGAGAGTAACCAGAAGGACGGGGAAGCTCCTAAAGCATTTTTATCATGGTCAAGGCTGGCACAGGAGTCACCTGAAGGAGTGAGATTATGGCAGTGACCTCTGTGTTGGCTCTACCTCAACTTGCCATGTTCCCCCTGGCAGGTTTTTGGCCTTCACCAATCCCACTGGAAGCTTTGGAAAGGACGTGGCTGATTCTGTGCCTCTGCCAGGAATAACTTGCTTCCTATAACCTGGGATCATATTTGCTTTTTGTGTGGATGCCATGCTCATCCTGGTACTGCCAGTGCCCATCTTTCTCCTGTTACTTCCACATGCTGATCTCAGTAACTGCACTTTTTCTTATTTTTAGGAACTGGCAGCATGGCCTTGTAGTTTGTACCACTGAATTCCCATCTGCTTCAAGTACTCTGAACATCAAGGTCACCAGATATTCTAATTTGTCTCACTCAACATAAGATACTACTTGAAAAAAAAAGTTCTGCGTGATCTGTCAAGTAGAACCTGGTCTACAGACTTGCATTGCTCTCAGATTTAGTTCAGATATCAGGAAAAAAAAGAAGGACTCTGGTGTGGAAATGATCCAATCTGAACTAGCTTATTTCCAGTGCAGGGTTCATCTGATGGTGAAATATGCCTCACAATCCTGAGTAGATGCCACTTAATCATTTGCATTTGAAACTTGACAGTGATGTGTCACATGGCTCGAAAGAAAATATCTAAAATATCGTGCTAAAGTAAGGGCTTGTGAACAGCAGAGAGCACAGTTCAGCCCTCCAGCAGCCAGGGTTGGCTGAAACACGCTCCAGTCCAAGACTGCACACGTTAATAATTCAGTTATCTCATATCCACTGTCTGCTGAATGTACAGCTCAAAAAGCTCAGCTCTCCACCCCAATTAGTCACAATAATTACGGTTTAAAACGCCTTCTTTCCACCTCACTCACTCATTTCCATGTACTCAGGGGTGAGTCCAGCAAAGGGCTCCAGGTTATAGTCCACTTCGTAACGCTGCTTTTTCTTCATGTGCTCTTCATGGTCAAGAGAACGCCGGCGCTTCAATTTCAAGTATCGTATAAACTTCTTCATTTTTCTGAGGGAAATGGAGAAAATGTGCTGAGCACTCCGTTCTGCTCACTCAGTGCTCATTTCCCAGTTATTTTACATGAACAGGCACAATAATTTGGAAAAAAAATATCGAACAGAAGCTGCTACTTACGGGATGCCGATCTCAAACAAATTGTTCTGGATCAGCTGCTTGCCCAACATGATAATACTGAGCTGGATACACAACTCCATGAGGCAACCTCCTGGGGCACACTGGGGTGGACAGAGGAGAGGTCATTCAGAGCACCTCCTCCACCCCTGTGGCAGGGGCAGAGGGTGCTCCCATCCATCCAACACGATCCCAGACAGGATAGAAATTCAATTACCTCTTCCATTCGGAAGGAATGGAAAATGTAGACGTAGTCTCCTGGACGTCCAACAAATCTAGGGCACAATGGTCAGAGTTATAAACATCAGATGGATTTTATACTTTCCATATTTGATTCCTGAAGCTGAGGCCTGAAAAGGCCTCCAACAAGCTGAAACCCTGAACAGCCCTTTCATGACTCACCGGCCCTTGAAGAAAGCCACGTAGAAAATGGGGGTGTAGGCGTTGACAAATTTCAGCAGGAAAGCCTTGAAAATCAGCCGCTCCTCAAAGTTCTTGTCGGTCTTTGGTACCTCTGGAACCAATGGGACATGGAAGAGAAATGTTAAGGAATTATCCTACCTGGAAACATTTCAAGATCTTATAAATGTGGGTTTTGGAGAACATCAGCCACCTTTTAAACAAAGGCACATATATATAAAGGCATATATATATAAAAGCTGTGGCTGTACTGAGGTCAGTGGTCAATTTGCTGAGGATCCCACCAGTCAGACACGTTACAGCAGCAATTCCAGTTGCATTCCACACCTGCCTGACCTTCATGACAATCATTTGTAGATGGGCGAAAACTTAACCTGAAAAGCTTTCCGGACCTTTTTGTTACGGATAATTTTTTGGAAATAATTAAAAAAGAAAAAAAAAAGCTCTACAGTGGCATTTTAGCCACAAATTTGAACATCCATGAGTCCCAGTCATCTGGGTGCTCTGATTTCAACCCCTTCCAGCGAGCTGAGGGCTCCAACGCACCGATCTGCGTGAGCCACCTGGCGATGCAGCCGTACACCTCGTCCAGGATGATGATGACCACGAGGTTGATGATGACGGCGGTGGCGGTGACGGTGACGCGGACGCTGGAGCGCCCTGAGGGCGTGGAGCTGATGGCCAGGGCAGCGGCCGTGGAGATCCTGTAGATGATCACCCCGAACACGATGGCGAACGTCAGCCCGACCTGCGAGGAAGGACGGCCCAAAACCTCACCAAAGATGCACCTTTCAACGCTTGCTTTGGGATTTAGAAATAACCTTACAAAGGGGACCTCTAGGCCACACCCCAAGTCCCCCCCCCAGTTCTGCTTTAAGGCTCTGAGGAACTGTGGGAAAGGATCCTCTTTTGTTACTTGAGGATCACATGAAAAAAAATGACACCATGATGCCACAATCGCAGGCAAAAGGCTTTTTTTTTTTTTAAGGCACCTAAATGTAAATTCCTTGCTTAGCAGTATTAAAAAATACTGCATATTACTAATAAATAAATTCTAAAATACTGTGTATTGCTAATGAATAGAAATAATAGTTGTAATTAATATAAATACTAATATTAAAAGTATTAGTGTGCTTGTTTTTGGCCCCAACACCAACGGCATATACACATGGAATTTCCTCTTTGATATACCAAAAAAGCCAAATTTGAAACAAAGAGGAGTATTTCAGCTGCATTCTACACACAATCCTTCAAATCCCTTACTCAGGCTCACTGTGCTTTCATAATCACAAACTGAAATTAAATCTGATTAAATCAACACACTTCCTGGCACAGTAAAATCCCTCTCAACTTTTCAGTGCTTAAATAGAGGAATGATTTTAAAGCGTGATTCTCAAAAGGTATTGATTCTTCAGCTGAAAATATGAGATTTGTTGCATTTCCGATCTCTGAAAACACAAAAATTAAAAAATCCCAACCCTAAACCAAAATCCCCATCCCAAGGAACCAAATTAATTGACTTACTTTGGTGAATTTTACCTTTGGAAAGGGTTTAAGCTTCTTTTTATCTCTCTGCCAATCTGTTCCATGACTTGAATTATTATTATTTCTGTCAACATTTGTTTTAAATGCTGATGCTTTATCAGCAAATGGAAGAAGGCTGTTCTCATCATTATTTTACCTTTTCCTTGAATTAAGTGCTCTGTTTGCAATTCTCCTGTTAGATGGTATAGCTCCAAATTTGAATGATTAATTAAAAATCCTTGCAATTATGATTGCAACTGGCAACGTCATTTCTTTCCAAAAGTTTGATTATAAAAATTATGTTGGTCTCTACTTCCTGACCACTCTCTGAGAGGCCTCTCTGTGCTTTTTAAGTTTCATCCCATCAGTGGTGGTGGGAATTTCCATTTCTGTCACCTTGTTTTCCCCACCCTATTTTAGTATTCTTTTTTCTTTATTGGAAAGAGACAGCAAAGTAGAAATTCAAGCTCTTGAAAATATTTTAGATCACAAACCAATAAAATGCTTGAATTTTTTCACTGGGAGAAAGCCACTGGGAATCACATCCACCTGATAAAGTTTCTATCACTTCCCTTCCTTACAACGACTCAGGAACAAAAATTTCAGGTTTTGCCAGGTGATGCTTACCATGAAGATGATGCCAACAAAATTGGTTAAATAGGCTGGAAAACGGTCCTTCCATGTCAGCTTCTCTTTATCCGTCTAAAATTTTTTTTGGAGGAGGGAAAAAAGCGTACATTTAATAAAGAAGGAGAGTGTGATTTTGCACATGTGATGAAAACAGAAAGGGGGAAGAAAAGGCTGGCAAAACCACAACCAGTTAGAGGATGCAGACACAGTGTTTACAGCCACAATTCCACAGAGGCAAATTGTTTACTCCGTATCCAGGTTCAGACTGGTCAAGCGCCTGCGCTGGGAGTATAAATAAATCAGATTTTTCTGTGTACTTTTGAAGGAAACATGCAAATAGGCTGTCATAAACCATGAAGTAAGGTCTCTCTTGCTGTTAAATATTTTCTTTTGCTTTCTCTAGAAAAATCCCCCTCCTTCCTCTCTCCCTCCACAGTTAATATTTGCAGCTCTGCTGTTGCACAGCTGGCTCCACTGAAACACAGATTTAGGTATTAAATTAATTCATGCTATGGAGTAGCTCCGAGGTGAACACTCAGTTGACAGGGAAGATCTAGTTTTGGTGGGTGGTAAGACTTGAAATTCCTTTGATATGAGTGATTTTTAATTATACCTGGCTATTCCCACAGTATTCAATGGACTACACTGAGAGGAATTATGGAAGGGGGGCTGGAATGAGGTGATCTTTAAGGTCCCTTCCAACCCAAACCATTTTGTGATTTTCTATATAACAAGTCTTTATATTCTCTGAATTCCCTTGATCCAGCCAACCAGCCACTGCCTGAATTTGGCTACCAGAAATTCATTTAGAAGAGCATTGCTCCTCTGGAGTCCTTCACAAACTTGGATGCCCGGAATTGTTTTGAAACACCAGAAAATCAACAACAAAAGAAACATGGCAGAAGATGATGCACACGTTGTAATGCACATAAAAATACTGCTCCAATTCTATTTTTAGGACATGCACGTTGTCTCAGGGAAGTGCAAGAGACTCTTTCAACACATAGCCCATGCTCCACTGCAAAACACAACATCCAGGATGGGAAATCTAAGATTAGCCATGCAGTGCCATTCCCAACTCATAGAACAGCGTCCCAAAAAGTGCTGAAGGAACAAGGGGAGGAAGGGGAAGAAACCCAGAACTGAATGTGAATATTAAACAAAGGTTCAACAGCCAAAAACAAATTGATTTGTGTCTTCCATAATTACTCATAATTTGAGTTTCTTCATAAGTTTGAATAAAAAGAACCAATTTCACCCCAGCCATGACTGTCTTAACTCTTTGTCTCCATTTGTTTGCTGTCTCTTCTGGAAAATATCGGTGCTTCTGATGGCAGTCAAAGGAAACAGAAAAGGGTCGGGCAATATGGCATTACAAAGCACTGCTCATTTAATTCCATTTATTAATTCCATATTCTCTACTGGCACAGCACTTTAGCACAAGTGAATGCTCTGTTAGTTTGCTTAGGGCTTGGTGTTTCAGCTTTAAGTTAATAAAGCCTAACAGCAACAAAAGACAAACGCTTGCCCCAAATCCTAGGGAACATCAGGCAATCCTAAAAGGATATTCCCTTTTAAATACAGGATTGTGCTCTGCTTTCTCTTTTATGATGTATAAACAATGTCCAAATTTTCTTTTTCCTTTAATTTTGTTTTAAATTGGGCTTCTCTTGGAAAAGCTATAAGCAATTTTGGTTTAGCTTTAGATATTTTTTCTTTAAGAAGGTTTCCAAGTCATCTTACAACTGTTGAATTTGAACTTTAATACACTAGATCCCAATGAAAGATAACCACCAAGTCTTTCAGAAAAAAACCTCCTTTTCTCACGTTTCTCAAATTAGTAACATCCAAATTGAACACAGCCCAAAAACTTATAAATAGTCTGGTAAAAAAAAAAAAAAATCCTTTCTTAATTGCTCAACTTTCATTCTACAATATTAGAGGGCCACCATTCATTAATTGTCTGATTAGCCTTCCACATTTAAGACCTGAATTCTGATTATACAAAGTACAGCAAGTTTCAGGTTTTTAGCAGAATACAGTAAAGTCTGTATTCAAAATCATTTACCCAGCCTATCACAGGGTAGCAACCCGAATTGTTTCTCTTCTGCAAGGGACTTAAAAAGGGATTTGATTTGCATATGGCCCTGAGCCACTGACACACAGCATCCTATAGATTAATGGGAACACACCACCAGCAGCTCTGTAGCATCTTTTAAGAGGAGCCCAGTGGTACTCAAGTATAAATTTATTTTAACACCCATCTCTACGTGCTGCCCCTGAAGAGTGTATCATGTAAGCTTTGTTGTTGCAGTTGTATTTTCACAGGGTTGTCATAAAATCCCAATTTAGGGAATGGTTCCATGCTGTGGTGCCACTGGCAACAGACACGAGAGGAAATTCTGCCAACAGGTCTGGTTTTATGCTGGAGTTTCTACTTCTGTCATTAAAACCACGGCACACAAATGGCTCAGTCCTTGCAGTGAAGGGGGAATAACCTCAGGTAGGACGGGCCAGTAGAAAAGGAGCTTTTCCAAATCTTTCTGCTGCTGACAGGAAAGGAATTCCAGCCCCAGTGAAAGGGCAGGGAAGCTGCTTGTAGGGATTGCACCATCCCTTGGCAAGAGGCAGGTGCTCCTGGGATGAGTGGCAGCCCCTTTGTCACACTGGTGTAAAGAGCAAGTTCCAAGTGTAAGTGAGCACTGCCTCGCTCAGTGGGATAAAAGGGAAGCTGTGTTTTCAAAAGGCAGAAGGCTGCTGCCAAAGCTGGAATTCGGCGTGGAAATCGGGGTTAGTACTGTTCATTAATATTTTTATTTGCAGGGAAAGTCCAGCAGGAGAAAGAACTTCTCCTGAGAGGCTTTAGGTACTTTTGCTGCATGGAAAAAGATGGTTTGTCACAGTTTTCTCAAACTTGATTTATTAGCATCAGAGGAGCACCTCTTTGATGAGGCTCAATCAGTTTCCCTGAGCCACACTCCTGAATCTAATTAGTAAAGGCATTTCTAGATTTAATCAGGTCTTGTGCCTGGCACACCCCGAGCATCTCATGCATAGATGAAGACACCTGGAATTTAAACACACTGAGCATTGACTATTTTTTACCTATTTCTTAGTCTTGGGTCACTGCCTGCTGTAACAACCTTCTTTTTCATAAGTGAAACAAATGAATGTTTTTACCATACCTCTTTATGTTTGTGTTCTTTTCTCAGGGATTTTTCCAAAACTTTCGCTTCGTATTCCGCTCTTGGATGATCCTGTGAAAGAAGTCATATTTAATTAAAAAGCAACATTACTTATTTTCTCTATCAGCTACAGATGAACTCTCTTCAGGTCGATTTCCTGGTAATTTCTGGGTTTTCTAACTGAATTCCAATTCTCTTGGTATGTCATTCATGTCAATTGATAGTTGACTATAACTAAAAAAATGTTGGATCCTGTGTCTACAGCAGCAACTGCAGAATGATTTGGACAGCAATGTGCAGATTAAATTTAATATATGAGATATGCAGCACAACCTGCAGACAGAATGGCTCATGATGCTTGGATTTTATTACCTCTATTTTTGATAAAAGTTAAATGTCAGTTACTAATTTCAGTGATCCTCAGCTCATGAGGGGATTATTTTTCTGCTGTAAGTATGCAAAATACTTGGCTTTGGGATCCCATAAAATTGTCAGGTGGGGTGTTCCCCTAATTCTGTCCTGGACAGCATCCACAGATTCTCCATCTGCATTGCAGGAGAAGGTGCAGGAGATACTTGGAAGTAAGAGACAGCCAAAAGATTGAGGAAGATTCATGGATTCAGAATTCCCGATAATTACACATTCATAAAAGAGTCAGAATTCAAAATTATGCATTGGATGGGAAACAGAACAGAGCTGAAAAAAGTCTGAAAAAGTGGAGAGGGGAAGGGTGTAAAGGCAAAGCAATCAGTGGGAGTTCTAAAGAAAATCTGATGCTTGAAAAAGGAGAAATGGAGATCAAAAGATGGCATTCATCAGTAGACATGGAATAAAAAAGGTAGGAGTGATTTTTAAAAAAAAAATGTTTTCCAAACCTTGACTGCCTCCTTCAGGAAACCAGAAAAAAACCACGAAAAACAAGAAAAAACAAATAAAACAAATAAACAAAAAATTGATTACTGAACTGTTGCAGGTCATATTGTATTTATATATTAAAAATTACATAAAGCAAACTTAGTTACAGAGGATGGTTAGACACTACCAGAGAAAAACCAGTCTATTCATGTTCCATATTATTTAACATTACTGAAAGTATTGCATGAACCAGGCATCCCTAAAACCACCAGAAAATGAGATACTTTGGGCTTTAGCATTTCACTCAAAACCCCGACTGTTCAACATGATTCTAGCTTAAGTTTCCCCCCAAATCAGAAACAGGAGAATCTTAAATTCTGTGCTAAACCCATGACTGTATTCTTTATCACTGCCCAAAACACAGAATAAAATACACTGTATTGACAGCTGCTGGTCTGGCTGTGCAGAGCTCTGAACTCAGACACTGGAAAGATACACTTAATCCTCTCCCCTTTCATGTATGCTAACAAGTTACCAAAAATAAAGGAGTATATAGTGTCCAGGAAATAAATCCCTATATTCTCTCCCAGTAAATAGGTACGGACCAGCACAGAGGCTGCTGGCACAGGGCACCTAAATATATTGTGGAGGAGATAAACATATTAAGGGGAGCTAATTCCAGCAGAAAGGCTTTGGGGGCGAGGGGAGCGATGGCTGGGCCAGGCTCAGCGAGCTGCAGGGTGTCAGACCCAGGGCTGGTGAGGTTTGTGTTGCACGTGAGCAGTGTTTGTTGTGTATCTATTTAGGACATCTAGGGACGTGACAAGGGAGGTCATACTTCTTTTAATAACAACAGCAGGGCAAGGCTGGGGGCTGGGACTGTGCTCTGCTCCGGCAAGGTGTCTCCTTTATTCTTTGTGAAGCGGCAAAATCGAAACCAAAAAGGTGGGAAACAGTTTCTCAGCTGACTGAGGGTTTTCTCTCCTTTCCTTCTAAAACTTCATTGATTTTGAAGATCTTTTCTTTCATACAGATTTGGCCCTTTTCTCCTTTATGCTCTTTAGCAGATTTAGCATAAACCTGGCCAGGGATATTACATTTTTTTAGCCACTGCAAAAAACTCCACCACCTCCACACCGTGTCCCTCCCCATGCCTCAAGCCCACACGTCTGGCAGTGCTTCCTGAGGTATTTTCCAAGTCAGGGCTTGATCCTGCATCGTTAAAGTTAATAGGAATTTTTCAGTGCTTTTTTTTACAGCGCTGTAACTTTATCAGTTTCAATGCACTCATTTCTGATTTACAGCAGTGTGTGATGAACGAGGTCCTTGGCTCTTGGCACCCTGACTTCAGCCCAGCAGAAGGTCTGAGCTGTATATTCCATGCCTACACTGCTAGGTGTGACCCCACTACACACTTCAAAAAAAAAAACCAACCCACATTTTGTGGCTATACAATTATGTTCCCATGGCAACAGGGCTGGACTAGTCATGCTCTTGCTACAAAAACCTCAAATAGTTCATGTATAGGGATTTTCCTTCCTTCTAAAGGATGGAACCCTCCCAGGAACACGAGGCAAAGTCTGCAAGGTCAGGGCAACAGCACGGTGGAAAGCAAAGAGTCAGAACTGAAGGGACAAACCTCCTCCTCTTCAAACCCAGTCAGGTCCCACCTGTAGTTGAGGCGCATCTGTTTTCTCTTCCAGTGCTCCATAAAGGTGGCAGCTGAAACAACAGTTTAACATATAACACATATTACCACATAACTTCATTTCTGCTCTCTTTCAATCAGCAGTCATGTCTGGCTGGGAAACACTGATGTGCCAAGAGCCAAATGTTTTACCCAGGTAAGCTGAAAAAAGGGCGTTTGTTACATCCACAGCTTCAGGTAGGAAGATGCCTGTAATTTTTAAGGGGTCTAAGAAAGTCAGGCAGCCAAACTTATTTAAATATTTGTACTTGTGACTAATGATATTGTTGGTCTTCAACCGCATATCGTTTCATCTGTGAGTCCAAAAAACCTGAGTCTTACCTGTACAAAATAGGAATGATTTCACTTGTATTGATGGTAGAGTTATTCCCCCAAAGATATCAAGATAGAGCAATTTAATGTCATTATAATTACATCCATCTAGTGGTCACAATAGTGTGGTTGGCTCTAAACATCACACCCAAACCCAAACACTCTTGTGAAAGCTGCATGTGGGCAGGCTGTGAAAGAGGAAGCCTTTAAGGGTTTCAATCATTAAAAACCTGGCTATTTTCTTTTTGATGGAGAAGGCTCAGAGAAAAAAAACCTCACTAAAGCTGTTCTTGAGTCCCAATGAATGATCCCAGTCTATATCAGTCCATCTGCCCCTGAGACCGAGCGAGTTCTCAGAGGACATATTTAGATGCTGGGAATACACCAGTGTTGTATAATAAATAAGTGATTATGAAAGAGGCAAGTCTACCAAGAAATGGTGCTCCCAGGGGAGCTTCCCACAGTGAGTATTAACAGATGTGCTCAGAAACGTTCATATCCAGAAAAAACAGAGGCAGGGAGAGGGTAACAAAGTTGAACAGAGAGGAAAGGACACCCTCTTGACTGGAGCCAGGCTGGGGCCATGACATTCATTCGCCTTCCAAGCGAAACTCTCACATGGAAAAGCTACAGCTGAGGCCCTTCACAAGCCACAGGCTTCCTGTGAATCAGGATGGCCAGAGCTGTGTCTTGAGAGGGTCCCTGTCACGGAGCTGGAACTGCCTCCCCTCTCCTCGCTGCCGGCAGTTCTCACGCTGGCTGGGGGCTGCAGCTCCCATTTACAGACAGAAAGATGGAAAACGAACGAGAGGCTGCTGGAAATCCTCCCGTGGCACTGGTTTACAACAGGGCAAAAAGAAAAGGACAGTGTCTGGAATGCTGGGTTGTTTCAGGAGCCCTGGGGGAAGATGCTGGGGAGCTGCACCCCCGCTCTGCCACAAGCACCTGCACTCTCCTACTTCAACTCCACATGAATTTAAAAATACAAATTCAAAACTATGTGGAGAAAGTTCTTCGTTTTCTAGCTGAAAAAGACCTCTTTGAAACAACATTTGTTTTATATAGTATTGTACCACAACAAAGCTTTATGTTGACTCCAAAGAGCTTGAGGAGTTTCACATCCCACTTCAAAACCCTCTCAAATTTTGTGCAGGGCCCAGGGCTTCTGCCAATCTGCCTTGCACAAGAGTGAAAAAAAATGGATTAAGAGACCCATAGTTGCTTGCTGTGCAAAGTGAGGCAAACTGTTACTTTTTGGACAACAGGACAACATGCCAAGATCCATGTGGGGCTCATGATAATGGAAAATGAGGGAGACTAAAGCTGACATTTGACTTTCCTTGTGGTACTTGATAATAAGCTCTCAGTGCTGCAGCTAAAACAGTGTTATCCCAACCACAGACCTTGGCCAAGAATTTAAATTAAATTATGTTGAATTGTACTTAAATCAGTTCAGATGAATGGCAATGTACAAACAGTTCCCAGTGTACTGGAAGAGATAAAAGCTCAGGGTGTATTACTGGGATGAAATATAATCCAGAACAGGTTATGTTAATTCACAACGAGGTGTACAGGGTTGTGCTGCTCTCAGTGCTGCTGGGAATATGCGGCCATCAAAGCTCCTCTCCCCCAGAGCCCATTCCTGGAGAAGGGAGGTTCCCCATCCCTCCTCCAGCAGGGAGGGGAGAAGCCCTCCAAACCATTCCTGAAGACATCCTCACAAAGTTTTCATGAGAGGGTTCATATTTTGACCCAAGTGCCAGAGACATGCCCAGAAAGGGCTCAAAGCACGAGGGCAGCATCAGGATCAGAAAAAATCCCTCTCCACCACTGTTCCCTCTTCCCAGTCTCCTTGCATGATGTCTGCCTGCTGATAAACCTAATTGCATCTCAGAGCACACTTGGGAATCAATGTTGGTTTGTCCTGAAGACACTAAAGGCCATTACACTTCCCCCCGGAGCCCTCCCCTCAACCCCCAAGTACATTAATACATTTCTTCTCTAATGTTCTAAAGTGGAAGCTGGCTCTGCAAAGAGATTTTTTTTTTTTTTTTTTTGGCAAGCTGTGCAATCCCTTTAATGAAATTTTGACATACCACGCAGCAGTTTTATGACAGATGCTTAACAATTTCATTTGCTATTCAGCTTGAGCAACTTTTTGAATTTTAGCCTCCAGTCCAGAATATAAATTTGGGTGTGACAGTTTCATGGGAAAGGAAAAAAAAAAAAGGAAGAAGAAGAAGAAGAAGAAAAAGAGACGTTCTTTGCATCATTAACTGCCTGTGTATAAATATACTGCTTTATCTCCTTTGTTTCTTCCTGTTGTATAAATAATTAAAAGCTTAACATCAAGGCATAGATCTTCTTACCCCAGAGAGCCATGAAGACTGAGAAGAAGACAGTTGCAGGGTTATCAAACAGATGACTCGCACGGGCAGTGGCACAAGCAGAGCTCATCTTCCAGTAACTGCACGTTTTGTCACACAAGGGACACATGGTGATGTTGTTTCTCTGGTCACACATCTCCATACTGCAATGAAGCCACAAGAGAAGGGAACAGCACGGTCAGGATGGCTCCAGCTTCGTGCTCTGGTCATCTGTTCTCCTCTGGACAGCAGCTGTTTCTGTAGGATCATTGGATCCCATCCTACACCGCTGCAGGGGCTGAAATCCTCACGTAAGGCTGTCTCCCCCCCTCCCTCCCTCCCGCCTTCCCCAGCTCTATTTCCATTCCAAGGAATAAGAGGGAACATTAAGAAAGGCATAAGGCTGTATGCTTTCTACTCTAAGATCTTACAGAATAAAATAAAATAAAAATAAAATAAAACAAAGCACTCTTGTTTTGAAATACAAACTACAGTGATAGATAAGGTACAAGGGAAGTGCTGAACATCAAGAGACTGGAGTTCAACCAATTTATCTCCTCTGTGCTCCATCTGTGAAATAGCAACAGTGACCCTCCCTTTGACTTTCTTCAACTGTTGGAAGCACTACAAAGCAATCTTAACGAACAAAAAAAAATTTAATCTATTTTTTGGTATCCATTATCTGCTTTGTTACTCAGGGCTGGTGCTCGTTGTACAAACCCTGTAATTTGCATCTCCAGCTGATGATACATGCAGGGCAAATAATGCAAAATCAGAGGGCTTTAAAAATGTTCTAATATGAAACTTGCTAAGAGATTAAAAGTAGGAGGACATCCAGATTTTGTTGATGTGATCACAGTAGCTTATTTGAGGGATGTGTATTCTTGATGCATCTCTCTGTCACACTATGCCCTCCTCAGCACTCTGTGCTGGGAAGCAGCAAACCCCCTCATTAGCAGAATTTTGCTGGTTTGTTTTAACATAATGATCTGAGTTAGGGAAAAAGAAACAACCACCTGAGCAACCGGCCAAGAATTATTTTTAGGACATCAATGCAAACTCCCCAAGTAATATTAGCAATAAATGCTAATGAGATAGAAATGAGCTGTTCTGTGCCCTTGGGAAAGCTCCATGGCTTACTGGAAGCTGAGATCAGTGGGGCCTGTGGAGGTGGATTAATTTTAAGCAGAGCTTCCAAAAGATAAAGCGTGAGGATGGAGGGTTTTAGGAGCACACACAGACAGACCTCAGGAACAGGGATTGGGGTGTCAGGATGTGGGTGGCACAGGGCAAGATGCAGGAACAAGAAACCACAATTTCAGCTGTGCTCAGCCTGGATATTACTGACAAAACATTTCTAAAGCAAAGCAACTTTGAGCTTCCAGTGCCCTCCAACAGCAGAATCTATTTATTCATCCATTTTACCTGGGTATATTCTCATCCACAGTTGCACAGCCATACAGGAAAACGATAATCCCTACAATTGAAGCTGGAATGAGCATTTGTGTATAAACTCCCAGCCAGGCAAAATATAGCCCGATCTTCTCTCCAAAGTATTTTCTGAAATACATTTAGAAAAAAAAGAAAAAGAAATGAGAGAGAGAGAGAGAGAGAAATGTTTCCTACTTCTTAAAATATAACGTGGCTAAAATTATGAATCGCATCTGGATTGGGCATGGAGAAAGGAAGATCTGATGACCTGTGGGAATTTTTTTCTTCTCAGAGGACTCTCTTTCTCATGATGCTTGGAGTCCATCCAGAGATACAGGCACCCTGAAAACTAGTTTGTCCCACTGGTCATTTTTTCCCCCCACTGTGTTTCTGCTGTGCAAATTGGTGTCTTTGGACCTTCTGTGAGTGAATCCTCTTAAAAAGGCACCTCATTTTCATCAGAGAGCCTCAGGTCTTATCATGAGCAAACAAAATTAATTGAAAATGTGTCCTCCGCAAGCTTTCACACGGTGTGGGCTATATCAGCACATTTTAACTCACAGAGAACTCCTTTTCTCCGAGTGAATTTCCCACTCTCTGGAATCCCCCGGGGGTGGCACTGAGGGCGGCATCCCCCAAGGGGCACGGGCACGAGCATCCCTGCAGAGCTTCACCTCTGCCCCGTGGCAACTCGACCCCAAGGGCTGAACTCTCACCTCACCAGGTCGATGGGCTGGTATTTATAAAACACTCCGTAGCTCGCCCACTCCTCACACAGCAGCTGGAAAACAGAAGGGCAAGGGAAAGGTGAGAGCTAAAGCACCAGTGGGTTCTCCTCGGGCGCTGCAGGGCCCACAGCTCCGGCCTCACCGCGTCGGGGTTTCAGCCCAAATCATGCCAACACACGCAGCCTGCATTAAGTATTAAAGGTCAATGTGATGGTTTGGCTTGCTCCAACAGAGTGATGAATTCCAGCACATTAAAAGGCTCCTCAGCAGCCAGACGGATGGACACCCACAGCAGAGACAGGGAGAGCAGTGCTGGCTCTGTGATCCGTAGGCCCAACCACCCTCTGGGGGAAGAACCTTCTCACATCCAACCTCAGCCTCCCCTGACACAACTTCAGGCCGTTTTGCTACACCAAATATATAATTCAGCATCCAGCAAGAGGTGCTGGGCTGAGGTGCCTCAAAAGCTGCATTTAAGATTTTTTTCAGCTTTAAACCACAAGAAGCCAATGGTCTCCACTCTTCCTTTTTGTCAGGATATGGGCCAAGGGAAACAATGATCCCCGTTACTGATTTGCAAAACTGAATCCCTCACAAAACCAGGTTCCTCTGAGACTGTCAACTTATCCTTTATTCTGTAAAATATATAAATAGTGCTTCTCAAACCTGATTTTTTTCCCTTATTCAATTCAGCCAACAGAGTGAACAAGAAATCAAACTCAATGGGGAACCAAGACTGAAACCAGTAGCAGTATAGGGAAGACAACAGGATTAATCTAGTTCCTAGACCAAACAGGATGTTATTCCCTGAACTCCAGGCTATTTTATCATGGGAAACTTGACAGATGTCAAACTCCTACATGTCTCCAGTGAAATGCAGTGGAGAAAAGAAGGGCAGACCAGAGCCATGCCCATTCCTCCTGCTCACATTTGATCAAAGAGAAGTCCCACAGCAAACAACGTTCCTAGAGCAATTTTGGAATTCTCCTGCCAAACCACTAACAGAGAATTTCCAAGCTGTACTTATACAAATGGCTTGGCTCATTAAAAAAAAACCAAACAAAAAACACCAAGAAACTTCTCAGCTTTTACAGAAATATGACGTCAAAAATATAAGTGGGCTGTGGGTTTTCCCCTCTGCAACCCAAAGTCATTAGCCATTAATAATTTCCTTACAACAGTAAGAGCAGGAACTGAAACTTAACAGCAGGCCTTTATTAAACAGCAACATTCTTGCAAACTTTATTTTTATTCTGCTTTAGGTTTCTTTCAACCACATTTTCCAAAAGTTTAAGGCCAACTGCCTGTGTCTTGGAGGCAATGATTTGGGACACCTCAACATGCACATGCAGCACTAGCTAAGCCCCTTTGTTTTATATATATATATATATTTTAAGATTTCATTTTAAAAACTAAGTTTATGGTGGAAATTAGATTCCTTTTCTGTGATCTAAGCTGGCCAGACGTATCAAGAAAACACTAAGCTGAGGAGGTTTTGCATCAGTGCCATGTTTTAGTTTAGTGCAACTCGAAACCAGATTTGTGTCTAAAGTACAAATGAATTATCTCATTTATCCTGACATTTATCAGCCTGATATTCAAAGCACAGCTTCAAAGACATGATTAGAGGAGATCAGCACACTAGACCTAAATATTTACTTCATTTCTAGGCCTCAAATCTTTAATTTTCTTGTTAAAAAAGGCACAGGCCAAGCCTAGCACTGGATAAGATTAAAGAAAGCTTCAAGAAACCAGAAGAGACATGCCAAAACACACCAAAAGATTACTTGATGGAACTGAAAGTCAAAAGCCAAGGTAAACACTTCCAAACACCCAATGAACTCGAGAAATTAATGAATTTGTGAGGTTTGAAGTAATAGCAATGAAGAAGATGACCTGGACTCTTTCAGAAAACATGGACTTACATGCTATTTTTAGTTGAGCGAAGTGTTGCTTAATAATGAAAAGACAGATGTGTGGTATTTTTAACACGAATCAATAGAGGGAGGGAAATAACATCCACTGCCTTTTGATGAGCCATTTGCACCTGAAGGACTAGCAGTCTGTCCATTTTGGGCACCTATTTTTATATATAAAGCCTGAAGCTCTTTAAATCTGCTCTTCCTACGACCTGAACGACCAGAGCATTTCTTTGGAGAAAAAAAAAAATAATGAAACAAACAGGGAAGGCAAAGTTTCAGGTCTGAAAGCCCAGCATATACAACACCCAAGTTCAGTAGCTCGTCCTGAGAGAACTGGTTGTCACCTCTCCACTTCAGTTTTTGTCTGATGCACCGACAAAAGCCACCCTTCTTTGGGGAAGTGTGATGGGGAGGATGCAGTAACTGAGCTTTGAATTTAAGAAATCAGCACTGCCACAAAGGCTGAAAAATTTGGCTTTTTTCCTCATACTTCCTTAGTATAAAGTAGTACTTCCCACTTCCTTAGGAAGAGTTCTTCCTTGGGAGAATTCCTGGTTTTATAACTTGTATTATTCCTTGTTTTAATAACTTGTTTCACCACAATGAACGTTATGTCTTTCACTATACAGACAATAAAACCCCAATTTCAAGCATTAACTTCAGCAGAAAGTGATGCAATGCCTCAGTGTGTACATCCACAGGGCAGCTTCTGGCTGCAGAGAACACATCAAACGTTGCTGAGGGCCTCTTATTCCCAATAAATATTCAATATTTATCTTTCCCCATCACTTTTATGCTTATGTTTTCAATTGCTGCTCCCTCCCACTCCTCCAATTCTGATCCTGAAGCAGGATTTATGCCCAATACAGACACCAGAAGATGGCTGAGCATATTCTCATCATTGGCCCGAAATGGCAACATCTGAACTTTGGGAGGAGTTACATGTCAGTATTCTTGCCAGTGTGGCATGAAATGTGTCATTACTGAGCTGGGTGCTTTATACATATCCACACTACTGGAAAGCACATTTTCTCTTAAACTGCTTGGAATTTAGTGTCTTTTTGCAGCATTTTCTGTGAGATTTTGGCAAAAACATCAGATTCCAACAGGTGACTCTTCAGGCTGGGACTCTTGTGAATATGTTAAACCCCTCCATGCATCAACTTACTTTTCTGTCATTGGGCTCCACGTTTTCACCTTCATAGTCACCCTTTAAAAAGAGAGAAAATCTGTGTCATCCAGCAGGTTGTGCCAAGAACTGCTCTGCATCCTGCATACCCACATCTCCCACTCACTTAATGCATCAAAACCAGAAAAAGCAATCTGTAAAATAACGCTGTATTTTAGGAGCCCATTTGTCACGGGGCACTTTGTCTTCTGTCGTTGGGCACATTAGGAAAGAGCAATAGTGTCTGTCATGGGGGAAAAGGAATGAATAAGTGATAAAGGTGGCCTAAAAATGTCAAGGGAAAGGATGCGGTGTTGCCGTGGTATTTGGGGTTCAGCTCAGTCCGCTGGAAAGAGAAGAAACCAGCTGAGAGAGCTGCTCCCTCTCCAGACTCTCCAAACACTCAGGGCTGATTAGAGCTGAGGTTTTCATTTGCAGCTATTTTTTGAGATGATAAAGGAGTAAACGAAGGCAATAAGTAACTTCTATCCAAGACTATCAGTAGCTGTCTAAAGATGTGAGGCAAGAACACGACGAGACGTTTATTCAACCTTTCTTTCTCGATTTCTACACGGCACTGCTGTAGTTTTTGAGAGCCCTGACATGTATGACAAACATCAGGCAGAAAAAGAGGCAGCTCTGCTCTTGGGTGCTCCAAGACAGAGCTCTCACAGTCCCACCTAAAACCAGTGTGAGTGTGGGGAGCAGAAAGCCAGGAAGACACACTTCACCCTCACATCCCAGGCCAGAAAATGGGCACCGGGCTCGGCAGCCCTTGGACACTCACACAGGCTGTACATGAGGAGGGAGCAGCATGACTGCCACATCCCCCTGACATCTGCCAAGCTTTTCTGTAGGCTAAGAGCATGTGTTTGTCAGTTCTAGTTGTACCCTGAACCTCTAAATCAGGACACCAGCACCCAGCTGTGTGCACCTCTGACAGGATGAGGGTCCCCACTCGGCTGTGAGTGCCACCAGAATCCCTGAGTTCTCACTGACCCTCTCAATGAGCACCACAGCTGAACACACTCTTGACATCTCACTGAGCTGCTCAGAAGCAGATTTCATCAGTAGGAAGGTCTGCAATCACATCCAGCCCCATGGAAAATGGGACTTCAGATCCTTGCTTATGGTTTTTGCTGGTTGCACAGACACACAGCGACCGACACCTCTGCAGGGTGAGGCCAAAGGAACCAGCTCCTTGGTGCCCTGGGAGTGAATGTGGTTCCTGGAATTGGTGCCAGAGACCTTGGGGGCAGAAGGTCAGGAAACAACAGAGGAATTTCATTTGCTAAAACACTGAAACAACTTTTCTGACGTTCAAATTTATGATCATCAGACAGAGAACAGAGGTGTGGAATTCCTTAAAAGAGAGCAGAGGGGTGGAAACAACCTGCAGAAGTTACTGCAGTCCTGACACAAGGGAGAAGGAAGTCAGTCATGTTTGGGATGATGCCACCAACACGTCACACACAAGGGATTTCTTGGTGACAGACAGCAGACGTGTAAAACACAGTGCGAGATCACTTACGTCATGCAGAGGATATGCAGCACTGTAAACTCCATTGGCAAGCAGGCTGGTGATCCCTTGAAAAATAAAGACATAATAGTTATTTATAATTTCAAGGTTAGACAGCCTCACTTCATCATCCTTCCTGGAGATTTCCCTCAAAATAACAGCCATTTGATCAGATAATGATTTTGCTGCCATCTCATTCCTTTCCAGGTAGTTTCATTTTTAATCATATAGGTTATTATACATGACTCATTTTATGAAATGGAGAACTGCAGAGAGCAAGAGGAAGTCATATATATTTGAGAATCAAGAATTAGAAGCCAATGACTTGAAATTAGTCATTAAAATAAATTACATTTTCTGAAAAGTCAGTTTGATTTAAAGGCAAGCCTGAAGATTTGAAAGTGTAGCAGAAGGCTGGATCACAAGGAGAATGTGGCTGGAATTGATGGCATAGGGGAACACACATCCACACGCATCACCCACGCAAAGTTTTGAATTCAGGTTTCAGATTGATCAGAGAAATTGTAGGGAAAGCCTTTGCGAAGACCTTGGCGTAATACTTACCATATTTACCACATTTTCGTCTTTTATTTAAAAGGGCAGTTTCCTTCTTTCTTCCCTCTCCTTTCCCTGTTTACACAGCCGTTTATTAGTGACATGCATGAGGCTGAAAGCAATTAGTGCTTCATCTATTAAATGTCTGTGGCACAAGGGACTGGGAGGAGTCCTGCCTTTCCCAGGGGTGGTGTCGCTCCTTAACCGGGGGTCAGAGGGAGGAGTTGGTGTGGAAGTTTGGAGGAGCACTGCACCATTCCCAAAGGTGGCTGGACCTGGACCTTTGGAGGGCTGTAGCTCATTAATTCCCTCATGTTCTTTCCTCCAGCAGCTGCTGGCTTTAATAGAGCTACTTCCAATTCTGTTCACCACGTCTGGAGGTGGCGTGTCGCCCATGAACACACATTTGGGGATGGAATGAACCAGTTTTGGGTGCTGAGTCAGAGCTAAGTCAAGCACTTGTCTTTGTGCAGGGCAACGGTGATTAATGCCAACTGAAAAAAAAAAAAAATATCTATAACTGGCCACTGGCGTTGGGGAGGATTTGAAAGGACTTAAAAAAAGAAAAGAAAAATGAGGTGTACAGTGGGCTCCATGCTGCCCATCAGTTCATGGCTAAGAAAAGAGTGGGAGACTGGATTTGAAGGAACAACGACTATGGACCTGGAACCAGCTCACTGTAGAGTAATTTTTGATTGCTCTTGAAACGAGGATTGTTCAAGTTCATTAACATTTTCGAGATACTAATCACCTGCTGCAGGAGCAGCTCCAGGAGTGCTCAGTATCTTGCGGTATCATTAATTTTCAAAGCCCTATTTAAGATTATACAGGTCTATGAATTGTCTGCAAATGTTTCCACACTCCTGGCAGAAACAACTGGTGAGCAGATAAATTATTTTCCCAGGGCTGTGAGAAGAGCTACATAGTCCCCTTCTTCAGATCTGGATTTAACAGTGAAGACAGATCCACATCTTCACAAATTTTCCTAATAAATAACAAAGGCTGCAGTGTTCCCCTGGGAAGCTGCCTTTTTCCTGCTGGGCAGCAGTGCTGCAGCATTATCTGTGTTTGTTTAAATCTGTTTGCCACCTCTGCTGGGTTGTAACCCAGCATTCCAGCCCTGGAACACAAAGGAGCTGATTGAGTTATGCTGGGCTGGCCTGATGGCATTTTCATTAGCAATATTGTGTGGCCTTGCCAGACTGAGGTAGAAGAACCATCCAGGAATCCCAACACTCTACCATCCATTAGTGCCTTCCCTATTCAACTGACCCCTACTGTGTTTCCCATTTTCTGGAGAAAAAAAAATACTCAACTGAGAAACCAATTCCAAGGGAAGAATTCAAACTGAGCTGTGTGACCTTCCCCTTTCAAGAGTCCAAAGACGTAATTTCCAGTGAAAATGATCCAGCACCAGACTCGGAAAGGGTCTTGAAAGTCACACAATAATTTGGATTTCCCATGCTACAGAGAACAGCACTTCTGTTAATACTGGCTGGCCACCAAATTTTAGTGTATATAAGGAGTCAACAATTGTGCATTGTGTGTTGCAACTTCGACACAAAAGGCAAAGCATGGAAATAATTTGTGGCGTAATTGTTCGTCTATTATTTGATGTCTTTCTAAGCAGCTGATGGGTCAATATTGAACAGAACTACCTGTAATTCAAGTTCCCATTGTTTTATTGAACTGCTTGAAGGCAAATAAACGCTGTAACAGATTTCAACAGTCACCAAACATTTTCTTCCATGTTCATGCACTTTTCTCGCTTTGTTTGGGAATTCACTCTTCCACCTTATTTGTTTGGATTTACAATTAACTATTTGTTAGCTTTGGTCTCAAAGTCAAGTGTATACCTGTGCATCATGAGATGTATAAAATAAAGTATATAACAGCTGAGCACGATCAGCTGCCAACAAATCTTTAAGGTGGCCTGATTTGCAGTTCATCTTTCTTATGAGTTTAATTCTTACAGCACAAACTCTGAGGCTGAAATCCTAAAACTCTTGCTCGTGGCAGTACAAACTTCACATCCCCTGACTTGCAGCACCTGTTCTGAGGGCTGAGGTGCCCAGTTCCAGTGCAAGCCTTGGCCCCTGGCTGTTCCATGGGGCTCATCTCAGTTCCACTCAGGATGGTCATCGGTCAAGACCATTTCACTCCAGTCACTGGAAAACCATGGCACCATAAAACATGGGGTTCCTGCTTGAAAGGAATGGGCCAAGCCACAGACTTCCACTGCAGCTGGAATTAATGGAAATACCCTCATGCATTTTAGGGAGTGTAGGACACAGAGCACATCTCATCTGCTGGTTTATGTCACCTTCCAGCCCTGCAGGGGCTATGTGCTCACTTACCATTTAATTTAGAGTCAAATCTATAAATTCACATTTGAAAAAATGTCAAACAGCTACATAAATTCCATTAAATTTCCAAATAAAACAATTACATCCACATACATCAAATTAGAGAGCAGGGGAAAAACCTAAACTCCACAGCCATTTATGACACGCAATTATTTTCAATACCTGAAAAAGACACTGATCTTAGAGCTAAATAAAGTTCCTTACCCATGCTATATTTTGCTTTGGTACACGTTGTTCTTTTCAATATTTCATAAACCTACAGAAGCAGAAGCAAAGAGAGGAAAGGGTTACTTCAGACACTGCCAGTGAAAAGCACGATCTTTTTGTGTACAGCTCAAATATTGGCCAAACCAAGATGTCGATGAAGTCATCATTCTTTAATAAAAGTCATGGTATTCAGGAGAGCAGGGCTCGGAGCTCTCCGTGCTGTGCTTTCTGTACAGGAGAGAAAAGCTTAGCTAAATAGTCAGCCACTGAGAGAATTGATGGGGGCAAACAGGGTTACATCTACCCCCTGGCGTAACAGAAATGCTATTTTTGCTCAAGTTAGCCACTGATCAAAGCTCAGGGGTGTTCTTCCACCTGGAGCAGCTCTTCCCTCGCCTCCGAGGGCGCAGGCTGGCTCCATCCCAAGGACCCGAGCAGAGCTCCGGGCTCACAGCGTGTACACAGCACGCAGCCGTTTATCAAACTGGCCTAACACAGGCTGACCTTAACATCTCTGAGCCTGCCTGACCCCAGTGGCAAAACAGATGTATTTATTTTGGGATTTATTGCATTTATTGTCGAGTAACCTTTGCACAGCTCAGCAGGCTGCCCGCGAGGTTCAGCTTTCGGCCGCTGCCGTGCAGCGATGCTCTGGGGCGAGGCAAGCAGGCAGCACAGGGAAACCTGGAGCAAAGGCACCTCCTGCCCACTGCCTGGCCTGTCCGGGGAGCTGGGGGCTGTTTCCCAGCTCCCTAATCCGTGTGCTAACTCGACTCTTGCTCAATTCATTGGAGGAAGCAAGTGAGGGCATCCAGGGCAAGTCCCACAGCTCGTCCGTCTGTCGTCTTGTAACCCCAGTGAGTTAAAGGGCTGTCACAGAGAGATTTCCAGTTATATAATTTTTTTTTATTTTCTTTTTTAATAACTAAAAGGTCTTTGGCTTAGTTTCTATTCATCAAAGACTCACGGGTAGTGACTAGATTCCTGTTCATTTTGCAGTAGGCGGGAGGGTCAATATTTGCACTGCGGTTCAAAAATACATATGAGAAAGGCAGGGGAGAACTTTAAGAAAGAAGAATACAAACAGCAGTGCACACAGAATAAAATGGTGTTGGGAAACATTCAATATGTTCTTCATTACTGGGTGATTTACAGGGATTTCACACAAAGCAGCACAGCAGCAGCACTATTGTTATATGCCCAGTGTTCCTCCAGTCGTTTAAAAAACCCCTATCCCTCCCTTTCCTCTCAGCCTCTGCTCTGAGCTCCCGTTTCAGTCCATTTTTCAGTCAGTCTTGCTCACCCTCTTGTCCCATGGAGCCATTTTGTCTTGCTGCCTTGCTCAGCCTGCCATGAAATTTAACTCTTTGTTTGTTAAGTTCCTTGCACTTACAAGGATTTTTTACCATACATCCGGACATATAAAAGAAAGCCTACAAACAAAACCCAGGCTTTTTTTTTTGGTTTCCCAATCTCAAGTTGAATGTTTTATTTGCAAATAAACTGAATCAATGTTTGCCTTTTCCTTCCCCGTTTCTGTGCTCCTGCATCTGCCTCCCCTGGTCCAGCTCACCTCACCCCCATAACTTGTGCTCACATCAAACCCCTGCACTTCAAGCTGGAGGGGAACTGCCCTGTGGAACACGCTGGAATTTCAGAGCAGGAAAGGGAAGTGGGATATCTCACACCCCTTATCACCACAGCAATGAAAGGCAGCTATGACTGGGATATAAGATCTTTTGGAAACCACTTGGCATCCCAAAAGGCTGATGTTAAAGATAAGATAAAAGCACACTGGCAGTCACATTCCAAGGCACCAGTTAGGAGCAGGGGAATGGGGCAAAGAGTCCCTGTTATCCTTTGAAGTGTGTTGCAGCCAGGGCTGCTTGGCACGGCCCCTTCCAGCTGCCCTGCATGTCACACGAGCTGGCCTTTCCATTCCTCCTTTGGTGGCTACAAATGAGGCTACACCTTCTTCCCCAGCTCTATTTTATGTTCTGGAAGTCAGATAAAAGCCATCAACCTCAACACTTTCAATACCATTACAGAGAATTTCCCCCCAAAACTATAAATAATATTCCCTGTGAATACCCGGCTGTTTCGTTGGAATTTGTCTCGGGATACTTCCCAGCATTTTGCAAGAAGAACAATGTACAGTTACAAAAAGTTAAACCAGTCATGGGTGCAGGCAGCTGGTGGGCAGAACCAGTGGTAACATCTAAATATTCCCAGCTGGTGATATCTCTACTAAGAAAATTACCTGTGAACTAGAAAGAAGATCCAAATTATTTTCCAAAAGGCAGCGACCTGTTAGCATCAAACACTACTCAGCACTAAGTCTGGAAGTGCTTTCTTTATAATTTCAGTACCTGATGGCACAGGAGATCCTTGGCATTTGGTTAAGAAAGATAAACTTGAACAGGCATTGTTCTAAAGCTGTTAACACCACGACTGAGGCAATATCCACCATAAATTATTTATAGGCAGAACTTACTATAGTGCTTCTCGTTTTACTGTCGAAGAAGGAATCTTTGTCAGACAAATCAAATCTGTTAAAAGATTAGAAGGAAGCCCATTAGGTCAGGAAAAGAAAAAAGTCAGTAATTTCCTGTTCTTGTTGACCCCTTCAATATTTTCATTTCTCCTGGGGATGTCTCAGAGCTCACATTAAAGAACAGCTTGTAAAAACCCTGTTAAAAAGCAAGTCCAACCCAACTCACACAGTTTAAAGAGGCTGCTTATACATTTCACTGGTTCCATGTCTTTATAGGTTTTTCAGCACAAAAGAGAATGTTGGTGCTCATTTAAGTTGAATCCCTGACCACTGCTGGCCTTGAATTTCCCCTCATAATCTTTAATTTTCCCTGTAAGGCTGCTGTTTTCTCCCTTATTCAGCAGAGACACAGGTGGTCTCACTGGAAAAGCCACCTGCAAACAGTCTGAGGCCCATCCATGTCTACACTCAGGAGCATCTTTTGGACCTTCTCTGAGCCTCCAGGAACACCCCACACTCAGCAAACACACAAACACATTTCCTGCAAGCCCAAGGCCAGGCCAAGATGTCACACACATTGACTGGCCCAGCCCCACCAGTGCTCTGCATCTCTGGATGAAGCACTAAAATCCCTGTGTGTGCAGGGAAGGGATCCTGCCCTGGGATTGTTGTTTGTTCCAGCTGGCACATCCATTAACATGGCCTTCAAAGTGACTCCTCTGGGATGCTGGCCAGGGAAGAGCAGCAGCAGAGCAATCCAGGGCAGGAGAAGCTTTGGCTGGGCTCTGCCTCATGATTTTTTCCCCTACACCCACATTTACAGCTGTTCTTGCTGATCTGGGATCGATGGCAAAGCCACCTCTGACTTCACAGCACTTCAAAGGCAAGGCCTGGTTGGCACTACCTGTGTCAGCTGCCCACACCAGATAAATTAAATTATTCTGAAATTCATCAACCCACATCTCTGCCTGCAAGTTTTACCAAGCATTATAAACCACACTATTATAAACCACATTATAAATCCCCTTTTGGCAGCCTGACAGATAAATTGTACAGTTATACAGATGTGCATTATGTGCTACAACACACAGAGATTTCTCTACAAAGACTCATTCCTCAACAACGAGCCCAAAACCCCCCCAAAAAGTACGTTTACTGCAAAATGGAAATATTCTTTGCAGCAATGCCCACCAAAGTGTTGGTATTCATGTCCCCATTCACCCCCTGGTGCCTGAGCTGCTCTCAGGGAGGCTGGAACCTGTGGACATGGATTTTTAGGGAAATTCACTTACAAGTGCTGCTTCTCTCTGGAGAAGGGGTAGGAGAGGCGCTTCACCGTCTGAGGTTTGTGTTCTGCTACTTTTGGCTGGATGGGCTCTGTTATTTTTTGAATTACAGAATTAATCTTTTTCAGGAGACCGTGGGTCTGGTTGATCTGATACATCTGAGGGGGCAAAGAGAGAAAAAAACCCCAAAAAACAGTTAAACTTCACTGCTTTTTGGTTATCCCTAGGTCAGAGTGGACTGCAAGGAATAAACCAGCAATTAGATAAATGTATCACAATAAACTATTGTGGAGTGGGGTTTACATTCTTGAAACCATCCAGAAAGACAGGGATGAGAAAGTCAAACCAAGGATTAAGGAACCACAGGATCGCAACAGACTTTTTTATTTAATTGTGCTTCTGATTAAAATCTCCTGGTAAGTGAGGCAATAATGGGGATTAATATGAAATCCAAACCAAAAGTGTGGTTTTAGTGTTGTAATAAATGATGCTGGGCTTGGAGACTGTCTCTTGCTCCATTATGAACTTCCCTGTGCAGTCTGGGACCTGCACTTAGTCTGTGTTTAAATATTAATCCATCTCTGAGCTGTGCTCACTGAGCAGGTAGCTATCGATCTATCTATCTATCCATCACGGGTGATTTAGAATTGATGAAAATACACTGTCATTCCTTTAATGATATTTCAAATATTCTGAGAGGTAATTTATTTTGTGGTAGAGTGGCCCCAGCTCCTGCAAACGTGACTGACTGTGTATAGGAGTAGTCACTAAACCCGGCGAGACAAATTCTTATCCTTGTGCTCATTTTTAGCAGTCTTCAGGTGAGAAAAAAGTGTCCAAAATGCACACACAAATGTCACCATCAATTGCAACCTCTTCTTTTAAAACACACTGAGGATGAAATCACTCTCATCATGTACAGACAGTGGCAGCAGCCAGAAATTCTTTATTTCCATTCCTCCTTTCACTTTTTCTCTCTGCTGCCCGAAGCAAGTACGTTTGTGACTTTCATTTTTGGTGCACATTAGTTAATTGTTTTTAAAGTGCTCGTGGAAAGAGAAGTCTGCATTTGCAAGGTGCTCTGAGAGGAACAAATGTTTAAACTATGCCTTCTTGAGGAAAACAAGAAGACCAGGACTGACCTTTTTTGTGGGCATCTTGAGCTTAAGGAATTCCGCCTCTCGACACAATACATTCCACGGTGCATGTATTTTTACAAATCCAATCCCATGGATTTTAGTCTTAACAGAAAAAAAAAAAAAAAAGCAGGGGAAAATGTTACTGATGAGAGGAAATTAAATATATTACCCCTTGTGATTCATACATATTTAAGGAACAAACAGTCCATCAGGGCCACCATGATAAATCTCATTTGTTTGAGAGAGTTGGTTTCTAACAACAGGACAATCACTGAACACCTCACTGTGCTGAGCTGCTATGGAACGTGACTCAAAAAACACTATTGTCTCCCAGAGCAATTACCACAAGGTTAAACAGATAAAAAATGTTTGGGAAATAAAAGCTGATGACTGTGGACACAAATACAGTCTGAGCTAGTTAAATTTGAAGCAGAGGCATGCAGCCAAAATGGTGTGATTTGGTGAGTGTGCTGTAATTGCTGAGAGAGCCCCTGCTGCCTCCTGAGAGCTGCTCACACCTCAGAGCAGCAGCCTCAGAATCAAATGTGAGTATCTCCATTAAAGCATTGTAATTAGGAAAACTGGCAGGAATAACTCCACAGAACAAAGAAAAAGGAGGATAGAAGTTAATGGCAACATTGGTGGTTTGCCTGCAGCCCAGTCATTCTCTGAGCTGCGTTCTAGAGGGCCGGACATGGATGTTTGCTCCTGGCACTCCCACATACGCCCATGTTTGCTCCCCCTGGAGCAACCGTTCCAAAGGCACTGGACAAACAATTTCCAACCAGGAGGCATTCAGCAAACAGAAGAGAAATGAACTTTAATGAATCTTTCTAATCTTGCTGCTGCAATTCAGTTATTACAAGAACTAGTTTTCACACAGCTATATCCTCACCGGCTTTCTAGAAACTGGTTACTCAGAGGACCATGGAATGGTTTGGGTTGGAAGGGATCTTAGGGATCATCCAGTTCCAACACTCCTGCCATGGACAGGCCAGGCTGCCCCAAGCCTTGTCCAACCTGGCCTTGTTTTAATCAATTATTTGTGGACATTGAGCTGCTGACCGCAATTCTTTGTGTGTGACCATCCAGCCATTTCACTGAAGAGCGCTTAAGTGATTTATTAAACACCATCTGTTTAAGAAGCCTTTGCTCTTTTGGAATCAGTGAGGTCTCCAAAGCAGCTTTGTGGCTTTTCAGGCCCAACTGACTGCAGATCTTTCCCCCTGCATGGATGTGCTGGATGTGGAAGCTGATGTAAATCCCCGAGTCTTGCTTTCATCTCTAGACTTTCCTCATGTGGTTTGGTGTCTTGCACTGAAAGGACAGGGTTCCCTCTCTTTTACAGTGTCCTGGCTTGACCCCTGTGCCCTTCTGCATCATTTGAAATCATATTACATGTCATAGGTGAAACCTCCCATCTGGCAAAGGGTTTAAATGTCCATGACTTGACACCTGCCAGCTCCCAGTTTCTTACAGGAACCTGCAAGCTGGACAGAAAGCCAGTCTAATTTTCATTGGGAGACAGAGCAGGGAAAGGTTTTGGGGTTTTGTTGCATTGTACCATGTTAAATATATATATGACATACACATAATATATAAAAGATATAAATGTCTGTAATTTGTGAGGAATAGGTGACAGATTTATTTTTTAGCAGGCTGTTCCCAGGTTGAAATGTTTACCTCAGCTTTTGGATCCTGTAAATAAAACCAGCATAAATGTTTACCCTCTCTCTCAGGAGTCTGAGGCACATTGGTTGGGTCAGATAATTGTAGCAGCTTTCTTTGAAATTAATACTGCTGTGTCTATTTCTGCTAATCACACACTGGCAGCACTTCACATACATCATTTTTTACACTGGCTAATGGGCTTTTAATAGAATATCCTGTTTTCAGGGTGCAGGTGGAAGACGTTACAAGCTGTACTGTTCACATCTAAGAATGGAAAGAGCAAACTGTAAGGCAGACCCACGTGCCCCAGCAGGAGCGTGGACCAGAGCCTCCTGAACAAATTTAATTCTCCTCGAGCCTATATTGAGGAATAAAGATGATGCTGCCTTTATCAGATTTTTTTTTTTTTCCTCAGAACTGGAATTACCAGGGGATCCAAATCACTGCATACTGTAAACCCACCAAACTGGGATCAGTGTTCAGAGCAATTTAAGCCTCACTTCCAGATAGCACGACACAGCTGTGTTGCAATGGTGGATGTGCCACAAATCCTGGCCAAGAAAAGCCAGGAACTTCACCTCAGTGGGGCATTTACAATACCTTGCCACACTCCTGTGCAGCCAACTAAATCACTGGGTGAGGATGGCACTGACTGCCAGAACTGCAATCAAATCCTGCAAGAGCTGAGCTTGTGCAACCTTGATCAGAGCCAGGTTCGCAGGGACGGCTCAGCACCACCCAGGACCTGGCCACCAATTACCCTCTCTATCTTTAACCCTTTTAAATGGATCCTTACATCTTCATCACGTTCCAGCTCCAGCCCAGCCTCCACGAGGTTCCCTTCATACTCCTCCCTGCGGAACCTCTTGTCATCTTCGTGGTAATCCATGTGAGTCTCACTCTCCCCCATCTCCAGCTGCACGCCCTTCCCTGGAAGGGGCTGGTCCTGCTTGCTGCTTCGGACACTGGCATCATTCTGCTGAGTTCTCCTGGCCAGAGTCCTCCCGGCCGAGGACTTCTTGTAGTGGTAAACCAGGATGTAGTCCACTTTCCTCTTGCCATCTCTGAAGTAGAGCCCGTATTTGCAGTCAGCATCCGGATTTTTGGATAGGGAATTTAATAACTGGAAGTGGGGAATGGGGGTGTGGAGAGAAGGAGAGAGAAAAATAATGAGTGCACACCCCAGCACAAGCACCAGACAGACCATCCTCTCCTCTCCAAGCTCCTTTTGCCTGGAGCACACGATGCCCTCTCTGCAGACAGGCAGCAGGTGGGAGGAGTCCCCCCATGCTACTTACTCCAAAAATTTTTGCAAGTTAACACCTTTAATTTTACTGATAGCCAGCTGGGGTTTTATTGGCCAGGAATAAATAGATTAAATGTCTGGGATTTAATCTAATCAGCAGCACACTGGTTCATAAGTCAGCTACTTGGTGGGTTTGATCTTCTCCTTCGGGGGTTAATCGCCACTAAGATCGTCTGTCCTTTTCCACCCATGACATCTGCAATGTTGTAATTCTGACAAATAGATTAATATCGTGTGGAAACATTTCTCACTTCTCTTATCTATCATTGCAAGTCTGTATCATCTGAGAAAGAGATCATCTTAGATACAGACTGAAGGGAGCCAGCTGGTCCTGCGGCACGGCCAAAAACGCGCATGGAAAGTAGCCAGGGAAGTGGGGTCACTGCTTATTGAGTTCACCACTTCTTTTTCCCACTTATAAAACCCATGTCACTATGCAATCTGATGGTGGCAATGGCTTTATTCCCAGCCTGAGTTAATGCTGGGTAAGTGTTGCAAGATACATGAAAGGTAAGACTCAAACCACAATTTCATTTCCAAGCATTTATCTGAAAACTGCACAGGCCAAGTGTAGAAACAAACAAGCAAGCAAACAAAAAGGTACTAACAATTAATTTATTTCTACTTGTATAACACTTCTCATGCATAATCCACAATTCTACCCTTGGAGATCCACATACTATTCAAAAAAAAAAAAAAAAAAAGGAAAGAAAATTCACTAGTTACTGGCCTTTCCTCATCACAAGAGTGGCTTTTCAGCAACCAGGGAAATTTTCTGGCTTTTAAGTTTATAGAAGAATGTCCATCCTCCATGAAAGGAAAAGGACTTGTGCTCCAAAAGAGAGCAAGAGGCCATCAGTTGCAAAATGCTACCATCTGTTTGGGATGTGCACACCTGCTTACTTCATACACATAACAGGGAATGTGAGTTATTTTAGATAGCCTTTGCTTCTCTCTCCTTTAGGATCTCGCCCCTCTTTCCCATTTAACCTAAACCCTTTGCACCAAGTTAATAAATATATAATAAAATAGTACAGCATTTGGTGCCACCTTGGAGTTCACTCTTTGTCCTCTTGCCTCTATTTCCTGTTCCATGAAAACAGGGAAGGTTATTTAGCCATGCCAAACTCTTCAGGGCACAGGCTGCTCACGTTTGTGCCCTATCTAGATATTCTCATTTAGTTCTTAAGCATAACTTTGATGTAAAATACCATTGATAACTCTTACTTTCCAATTGCTTTGTGATTAATGGCACGTACCTGTGAATTCAGAACATTTTTTTCAAAGCAAGCTGACAGCTGCTTGTGGCAGGCAACTCACTTATGCAAATTTCTACAGAAACAAAACATTAACAAATGGCAACTAACTGTATTGTGTTTAATTTTTCTTTAAGATGTGTCAATCTTACTAATTAATTAAACAGCAGCTTCTGAAAAACCTGGCTGAACCACCACTATGGCTACTAAAGCCTCAACAGATTCATTAATATGTGAGAATAGCTATAACCCACTGCAAACAGGAAGCAGCCGAAAAAATTGGTTCTGTTTTAAAGAAATTAATGGTCAGGTTATTTTAAGGATGGGGTATAAATGCTGAAAGGTACTCATGGGCCCCCTGTTCTCTTGCAGTGCTGCTGTGCTTAAATGGAGTTGCATTGACTTAGGCCATGTCCCTTCAGCTGTGAATGAGACAGAGAAAAGACATTTCAGTTTCACCACAGCAGGAGATTTTAACACCCTGACAGAATCATTCCTCCATGCTCCATCCTAATTTTAAGCACAAGCACAATAAATCACATGCTGCTTTTTCAGGTTCCTCTTTCCCCAGGGAATCTGTTGTATAGACCACTCCACCTTAATAAACTTGTTTTTATGTTGGTTATTACATAACCAACTCGTAATCACACTGGGTATTCATATTACTGACTTCCTCTAAAATCTGTGTTAAGGAATTTTACCAAGGAGCAGTAAATGACACTGGAAATCTGATCTCTGTTGTGTGCTGGAGAGGATCAGTTTAATATTACCTATGTCAACAATGGCTTTTGCATGAAATTTTAGGCATTCTCTTCTGTTCTCCTCTGCACTGGTAAGATGTGAAGGTTGGCATAGCCTTGTTGCCAGATTCCTTACTCTGAGAAGAGTCAGCCCCTTTTTATGCTCCAGGTTCCCTTTCTCACCCAGCCGAGAACAACCCCCAGCACACCAGCAGGGACAGTGCCTGGTGGCAATCCTTCCCAGCACCTTGGGAAAACAGAGGGAGGGGATTTCAGAGCATCCTGGGAGTGGAAAGGATGAGAAATGAGCTGAGGGGTGAAGAGCAGCGTGCCTGTTCTGGCCCTGCAGGCCCGTGATTACTCACGGTGCTCTCGTGCTGGTCATAGCCGATGTCCTCGATCGCTCGGATGTTGATGATGTGGATGCCCTTCTCCTCAGCAGGTAGGCAGGAGTATTTCTTGTTCACCCTCATTCCTGTCTCCACTGGAGCCTCGCTGAGATCTTCTGGCAGAAAATCCACCCCATGAAACTCGCTGTCTGCATCTGAGAAGAAAGGGAACAATTTTATCAAGACACTTTAATCCCAACACTTGCTCCTCCCAGAGCCACCCAAAAGCTGAAATGTATCCCGTGCCTGCCTTCTCCTGCCAATGAGCCTTGGGCAGGGCTCCCACCCCTTCTCCCTGCCTCCCTTCTCAGCTTTCCTCAGCCCTCTTCAGCCCTACCTGGGTATCCTCCTCCTCCAGAGGAAGAGTGCTCAGTTAACTTTTATCCTGCACTGGTGTCTCAGGATGTTTTCACTCTGTGGGCTCATGGAATGATTGTATTTCTTTGCAAGAGAAGGAAAAAAGCAGGGGGAAAGAGGAAAACTGCTGGTGAGGATAGGTGCCACGGTTCTTTCCCCTTCTCAGAAAGCGTTTTCTCCTTTAACTTGTTCGTGCTGAAGAACTAAGTCAAGGGTTTCCCCTCAAGTACCTACATCCTGCATCTGATTTACTGAACCATTCTTATTTAAGCAGTTTTGAGAATCTGGGGGGTTCTCCCTCTCAAACTGCTTCTGATGAAGACAGAACTGTTTCCACTCACTGTTTAAGTACACAGGCTAAAGGATTTAATATAAAAGTTTCATTACGAACGGAGTGACCAGATAAGGGACAGAATGCAAACTGTTGTTTGCATATGGGCACTTATGCAAGCAATAGGAGGAAAAGTGTTCCACGATTTTATTAATTTTGACATTGAAATACAATACTGCAACATTGTACCCTTTTTTTTTTAACCACACAGGAGCAGGGCTTGCTTGTCCGAAGAGTGAAGATAAAGCAAGTATTATAGAGGTTATGGATACTAAATAAGCTCTCCCAAACAACAAAAACATGCAACCAAGTTCCCTGTCTGGGTCTGGCTGAAGTTCAGGGATAATGTTGAGGAAAGAAACAAGGAAAATCTCACTCCCCAGCAAGTTTGCAGATGATGTGAAACTGAGGAGAAGGATTGATAAGCTGGAGGGCAAGGCTGCCACTTCAAGGGGTCTTGATAGGCTGGAAAAATGCAAACCCAAAGAAGATAGGAAGGCAAATGAGGGGTTCCCATTCCTGCCTTCACCTACCAGCTGAGTAGGTAGAGACACAGCAGGACCGGATTTGATGCCTTAGGTTTCAACTTTCATATTTTTTATTTCTTTGGCACCCCAGAAAGAACTGATGCCTTGAGAGGCCACCTAAAAAAAGAGACTGGACAAGAACAAGGGAATAAAGGTGGGTATTTATTTGAAAGGCCTTCAGAGGTACCCCTGGGAGCCAGAGGCCACTGCCAAGAGGGACCCCAAGATGGACAGCAGGTCATGAGTTCTTCACACCTTTATAGGTTTGGTTCATTTGCATATCAGGGTTAATGCTCCAATTAAAGCTTCAGTTCTATGATGTATTCCCCCTCATCTTACACCCCCTTAGAGATTTTTGGTTTATACTTTTTGGGCCTAGGACAGTCTGGGTGTCCTTGGAGAGCAGGCCTGGAGAGGCTTTGTTATGTTTAACCTAGCACGAGAGAGCAGAAGTGAACAGCTACAAGGAACTTCAGAGTCACACACTGGGCAGTGCAGGATTTGAAAAATATAAAAGTTAAAACCTAAGGCATCAGATTCTTCTCACAGGTGCATGAGAAAAGGGTGGGGGCTACAGACACAAGTTGCAACGAGGGAGATTATGACCAAACATTAAAAAAAAAAAATCTCAGTTCTCTAACAACAAGAGTGATCACACGATGGGGGAGGAAACCAGTGAAGCTACAAATCTCCATCCATCCCTGGAGAAGGTCAGAGCTTGACCACACCTGGCCTCAAGCAACCTCACCCAATGTGAGTGTTGGGAGGGCACTGCACTAATCCCTGCACTTGAGATCAGGCTCTTGGCAGGGACGAGGCAGGAGCCAGCACGGACAGCAACCCGCAGCAGGCAGAGGAGGAAGATGCAAGCGAAGCCCTGGCACATCTCCTGAGCTTATCAGACAGAGAAAGGTAAACATTACTGTTATGAAAGCCATGCTGCTGTGGAATTTGCAGTTGTGCTTCTCTGGAACTTGCCGACGCCACGAGCCTGCTGCTCATTTCAGTTCTGGGCCATCTGCTGCCCCAAGCTGCTTTCAGAGGAACTCCAGTGCTCATTAACATCATCACCTTACAGTAAAACCTGGGCAGCACGCACCTTTGCATATTCATGTGCACAGCATCGAACACCCACACCTTTGCAGATCTGGGCTGCTCTCCTTGGCTTTCCTTCAAACCTCCCCAATAACTCTCACCAGAACAGACACCACTCGTGAGATCTCGGGGCAGCACCACCAAACTCAGCGAGCTGCTTGAACAGCAATTTGTAACAGTTAAAGAGGATATTTTGGGGGTCATACAGAGGATGCAGCCAAAAATCTGCTGGCTCGTGGCAGCAGCTGGAGTGTTTGTAGTAATTCCCTACCTATGTGTGGTCTCTTTTTCCCAGCACGCAGACACACACGGGCAGGCTCCCTGAACAAGGGCAATTGAAGTAAGTGTGGTCAGCTGCTGTATCCTCTGTACTCAAGCCTTTATTCTGTGGCTGCAAAATACTCATAAAATAATACCACTTCTAGAACTTCATAAGCATAACCAACCTGCATTTTTATTCGGAAGGAGGCCAGAAACAACTTTGTAGGAACAGTGGATTAAGTGCTGTAAAAGTCCTCTCCTTTTTTCCCCTCTTTTTCACACGTGTACTAAGTAAAGCCCAGTTACGTCAGCATTTTGCAGAGGGTATTAGAAGAGAAGCACCTTTTACTGACTGTGAAGCTGAATAATGGACCTGTGAACTGAAAAGTGCTGGTTTAGGGACAGAATAGGCTCCGAGGAGAAAAACACAAGCTTCATTGAGCCCAAAGGACTTCCCTGTGCTCTGGGGCTGCACTTCCAAGCAGTGTTTGTGAAGTCCCAGCACAGAGCAAGGAGACCTGCTCAGATGATTCAGCACCATTGTGCAAGCCCAAACAATCCCCCCCCCCCTCCCCCGAGACAAGCAGATATTTACATTTGTGTTTACACATCAGTAGCCTGGCAATATTGGAAAGAACAAGTGCTTCAGGTAGGCAGTGAATCATACCATTTTGGTTTATTATGACCATACTGGAAAATACTTGAATTGTGAGAGCTTTCTTGATATAATCTTAATTACACCAGATTTGATTTCTGCACTTAAGGATGATGTCGGGATTTAATACCAAGTAAAGCCATCCAAACCACTCTGGTAATTACAAACACCCAGGGATTACAACCAATTCACTTGTGCTGATTTGGCAGAGGTCAAAGCCTTCTGTTCCAGAACACAAAACCGCTTTTTTACATGGAGTAGAGCATTTTGAAGACTTAAAACCATGAATATTTTATGTTAATCGTATTAAACAAGGACAATAATTTAATCACAAAATAAATTCATGTTCAGAATTATTTATGGCAAGATAGCAGAGGTAAGGTGAGGCGTGCAAAGAGCAGTAATGTCCTAATTCAGCTCGTCTGACATCCTAATCTCTTTGCTGGGAACTGAAAGAGGAGAGCATTGTGAAAACTGCTGGCTTTGCTGCCTTCTAATGCTGACTAACCCACTCTCTTCTATTTATTAAGCAGAAGACACTACAACAAAGATTTGAAGAAGCACTCAATGTGTGTCAACACAGCCATAAAACCAATCCACCCTTTCTCCTCTGCATCCACAGCTGATGTTGTTCAAAACCCCACTGATTTAGAGTCAGCAGAAGTCCCTAATATTCCTGGGACACGGAGTCAAACCCATGCTTGAGGCTCTCATTCTGAACAATATGGGAGACAAGACTGAACTAACAAAAAGAAATCCCTCAAACTCGAAACCACTTCCTCCCCTGTTCAAATTTCAGTCGCAGCTGTTAAAATTCCCAACCTCATCTTGCAAAAATTAACACTAATTAATTAATGACAGCTTTTCCACCACTGAAATTTGGCACGCTGTGCTGTAACCTTCCCTCACTCAGACAATGCTTCTTCATTGGATGTTGAAGACCAGGTGAACCAGAACCAAAAACCTGCTGTGGAAGCCGATGTATTTCCTCCATGATTCAATCAGCCATTAACATTATAATCATAATCATGCATAGCCACTGAATATTCCCCAGCAAAAATTATTTTTATCATTAAAATGAATTTAAAAATTGCACTCACACAACCCAACTCTTAGAGAAACACCCTGCACTAGTTCTAAAATGAGCATCATCAAGTCAGCACGAGTATATCTAAACAAATGAACAGCTATTTCCCTGCTGAACCTGAAACCAGTAATGTCACTGAAACTGCCTGCCCTTGTTTTGTTTTTCTTTTTTCTTGTTTCCTCTTCTTTTCCTTTTTAGGGAGTATGTTTAAGAAAGTGGGAGAACAAAAAAAAGTCACAAAGACCTCTGAGTTAGCTGTCCCAGCTGTTCCCAAAAGGGAAGCAGCAGGAGAGTTACAAGACCATGTGATTCAAGGCTTCTAAATGTCCACGCCCTTATCTTTTTTCTTTATAAAAACCAGGATAGAATCCAGAATGAAAAGTTAAGAATCATGCAGGTAATGAGGATGTGTATAAAGAAAACCATGCACACACACACATATTTATACATATTCTAAAAGAAACACACACAATCCGTAGGTAAAGGTTGATTATTTGTTTATAATATGCTCTTTCTGCAGAAAAAAAACCGGTGGCGCGTGCAATATGTTGGATAACTTTTGGGTTTAAGCTCTTGAATAAAAAGTTTGATAAGATACTGAGACAAAACGCCTTCAGTGGGGCTTTGCTTGCTACATATTGCCCCCTAGCAGCAGGATCCTCCTTCAGCACGTTCTCACCCAGTTCTCCACCTCCCGTATCCCCCAAATTCCAAGTTAGAGGTTAATCCTAAGAAGCAAAAAAGTCATCCTCACAAGTGACTCGCCTATCGCTTCCCCTTTTTCTTGCCCCACCTCCTGATATACTCCAAGGCCGTCAGATTTGGAGGCCAAAACCCCCGGACAAACAAGGCAAGTGCCGGGCAGGCTCAGAGTGCCACCCCAGCAGCAGCAGGTCTCGTTCCCGACCAGCGGGTCATTCCTGCTGGCCCGAGGAGCCGTGCCCGGGAATGCCAGCGAGGATGCTGGAATGCCAGCGAGGATACCCGCTGCTGGCAAGGAGGACAGTTCTTTTTTTGGGATGCTGACACCTGTTTACGAGGCACTGGCCCCAGACCAGCAGCCGGGACAGGAGCTGTGGCGCTCTCCAAGGAACACCCACACACGTCCTGAACTTTTGTTCTGCCCAAAGTCCTGACACCAGGTGCTGATCAGAGCCACATCTGGGACCATTTGATGTAAATTTCCCTCGCCTCTCCAGCTGTGAGCAGCCAGATGTTGCCTGGAGCTGCGCTGCTTCTGGAGAGGCAGCAGGTTTCACTCTACCACCCACGGGCTGCTGGAAAAGGCAGCCCACCTCCCCGGGGCAAATCTAACACCTCTAGGGATGCTGATACCTCCTGTCCATCCATCTGCAGAAAGGTCACTCCCTACCTCTTTCATCTTCTCCAGCACCACGCTAAGTAAGACACACTGGAACCCACCCATCTCCTCTGCTTTTCCATTTATTTTAAAACTTGTAGCCAAGGTCTGTGGTGGTTATTACCTTAATGAATCAAACATGATGTTATGACCCAATCCACTAAAAGAAAGAAAAGCTCGAACAGTGAAATAAATCTTGGATTCCATGGACAGTTTCCTTTGCAGACTGGAAATACTTTCAAAGCAGGATGGCCTTGATGTACCTGGTGCTGACAACTCACACTGAAGGGCAGAGCCCATTCAGACACTCTTGTGTCCGGTGCTTGGGAGTCACACGGGTGGAAAAACTTCAGCTCCTGGTAGGATTATGTGGATGATCAGCTGGCTTAGCTCTGTTCCTCACTACTGAGAATGGTGGGGCTCTGCAGTGGGGCTGCAGCTTTCCTGGAAGGCTGTCTACAGCTTTAAAGTTATTGATCTATTATTATCATCAACATTCTCAAAGCAGGTTAGAAGGACACACACAGCTATGACATCATTTTTTATTCCTGCCCATCTATTTTTGTTTTTAAAGATTAATTTACCCTGTTTGCAGGATACAGCCCTGGGCTTGAACATGTCTGATCTGACAGAAGCCTTGTGAAATGTAAAAACAAAGAGCAAAACCACCTAAAACCTGTAAAGATAATGAACATTTTGATTGAAATAGCATTTTCAACAGCATGCAAAGGACCAGAAAATACAAATTCTACCATAACACTGTTGCCTGTTTATTAGACCCCATCAAAGCTCACATTTTATAAAAACACATAAAGCCTCTCCCCATCCCAAGGCAAATTTCACTTTTTTCCCCACAACTACCAACAACTATTTAATGCTCTATTAAGTAAATCTGCTTTCATACATATTTCTAACACACCTAAATTAAGCACTCCTCTTCTGCCAGACATCAGAAAAATATTATTTGCTTCTGTTGCTATTGCACAAAAATCAGCACTAAAACTCTGCTCAAGGCTATGGTGGAAACAAAACTAGATTTGGGAGAGCCACTGAATCCATGCTTTGTGAATCGTGTTAATTATGCTTTGAAGGTTTATGATGCTCATTATTTTTGTTTGTGTGGTCCAAGGGAAGGCAGCTTTTATCAATGGGAGCAGTAAGATGAAAGGAAAAAAAATACTAAAAAAGAGATTATGGTGAGAGAATTTATGTTTATTGGGTCAGTGGATACCTAAACTCTCACCAGAGTCTAGATACAAGAGATACTTAGATACACTTAAAATATGATGTTTTGTTTTACCAGGCTGCAACAAAAGGCTCTTTATAGCAAACATGTGGAAATGAGGATCCAAAAATTACCAGTTTTACTCTAAAATCTCAGTCACGGACTGCAGCCTGGGGCTGAGGCCATGGCACACGTGCTGACTGGCAGAGCTGCTCTTTATCCCTGAGGTTTCCCATTTAAAGTCCTAATCTTGAGACATTTGCACTCGTGTTTACATTTCCATGCAAAGCCACGAGGGCATTTGGGCTGTGTAAACCCAGTCATGGATGCCTTGGAAGGCTTTGCTCACCTGATAAAGAGGGTTTGGGCCACAGCAGCACATTCAGGAGCTGCTTTTCTACATTTGAGCTGAGAGAGGCGGTCACTGGGGCTGGGTTTTGCAGGGCAGAGCTCCACCCTATTTATATATGTTTTTTGGGTGTGCCCAGGCAGGTGGAGCTGATGTGGTGGGGAGATGGGGGTGGGTGATATCCAGCTCTTGCTCCTTGAGGAAATCCAACCAAATCTTGCCCTAAGTTTGGCTCTCCCAAGTTTGCCTCATAGCCCTGCACTTTTAACTTGGAACAACACTGATATTGACAGTGAAGGGGAAAGTTCCACCAGCAGTGGGAAGAATCTCTCTCCCTGAGCAAGGGAATGCAAATCAGTGAGTGGAAAAGCTCCATTAACTCCTGTCTCTCCATGGGAATGCATTCCCCAGGCCTAAGGAACCGAGCTGAGGCACACCAGTGGCAGAAGCCCTCAGAAGTGTAGATGCAGCCAGGCACTCTGCCCCCTGATTTTGATGGCTGAAGCAGCCACCTGAAAACAGAGACTAGACAGGAGTAAGGGAATAAAGGTGGGTATTTATTTGAAAGGCCTTCAAAGGTACCCCTGGGGAGCCAGAGGCCACTGCCAAGATGGACCCCAAGATGCACAGCAGGTCACGAGTTCTTCACACCTTTATAGGTTTGGTTCATTTGCATATCAGGGTTAATGCTCCAATTAAAGTTTCAGTTCTATGATGTAATTCCCCTCAGCTTACCCCCCTTAGAGGCTCTTTGGTTTATACTTTTTGGGCCTAGGATGGTCTGGTGTCCTTGGAGAGCAGGCCTGGAGAGGCTTTGTTATGTTTAACCTAGCACGAGAGAGCAGAAGTGAACAGCTACAAGGAACTTCAGAGTTACACATTAGGCAGTAAAGGATTCGAAAAATATGAAAGTTAAAACCTAAGGCATCAATTTTAGAAAGAGCTGAGATCTGGGAGGGTGCCAGGTACCAGGCAGCCAGCTCTCCCCATGCCAGGGGATGCAGAAACGCGTGCTGCAGGAACACAAGATACTCCTGCTGAGGATTCCCAGAGGTCCCATCCTGAGTGGCAGAATTCTTGGAGCAGAAAGCTGATCCATCAGCAGAGACAGCTTCCCTCGGGGGCCAGCAAGAGGAAGGATTGGGCCAGAGCCTTGGTAAGGCTTCTTGAGACCTCCCCAGATGAAAAGCATTGGAATGGTTGAGGATAGACATCCTCTGCAGTTTGGCCCTCAGCAGGGCAGCTGAGAACAACAGCAGGGCTGAGCCCTGGCTCACCAAATCTCCTCCTTAAGGAGCTTTTGACAATATTTATTATCTCATACATCTTTATATCAAAGGAGCAGTCAAGACCCAGTCTAAGTGTAAACAGCTGCCTTGTAGTTTTGTAACAGGGGACAGGCTTACTTATAAACCTGGATTATCCAAAGGTACACTGGTCAATCCACATTTCCTGCCCAAAAACAAAGGAGAGGAAATTGCCATGAAATTGCTGTCACCTGTACAATGGAAAGAAGCAGAGCGTGGAGGGCTCTGTGGTTGCTGCAGGTGCTCAAAGGCAGCTGGGCCAAAATCTCTATCCAAATATCTAAGTTTCATTCCTATCTTGTTCCTGTTTGTTCTGCAGCAGCGCTTTTCCAAAAGGAGCTCAGGGTCTGTCCCAAAGGAGTGGACCTTAAAGAGGCAGATTTCTGCATCAACACTGCTCCCCCCAAAAAACAAACAGAAAACCCAAGGAGCTCATATGACAAGAACCTAAGACAGACCTATGTTGAAAGATCCTTGTGCTCAAGCTGTGTATAAACAAGGACATGTTGGCAAACTCAGAGATGTCCTACAGAAAAAATATAAAAGAAAGAAAAAAAAGACTTTTTTTAAAAAAAATTACGATCATCATGTAAAACACTAATGAAAACAGAAATAATAAAGGGCAATTCTAGTCCAGTATTTTATTTCAAAGAGTGTGAGATAGGATTCTCCCTTTTGCCATCTTCCTGTTCAATACTCTTTGAGAAATCATCCCCAGAAAGAGCATCACCAGACAATCACAAGCATCACCAGAGGGACATCGTTCCTCCCATGACAAACCCTCAACACTCTCTCTTTAGTACTAGAAATGAATCCTCCTCCACTGAGGAAACACCTCTGAGCCCCACAAATGTATGGCCCAAAGAAGCAAAACTAGAAATTATAGATTTTCAAACAGCATGTCTTTTCTGTAGCCAAATCTTCTTTAAACTCCCAAACTGCAGCTGTTCCACCACGAAAGAGCCCAAAATTCATCACAGGCACGTGGTCAGTGATGGGCTGCCCAGAGATATTCTGGGTAAGAAAGGAAACAGCAGCTCCTGCCAAGAGCAAGCATTTGATATCAACGCAGAGAGAAGGAGAGAAAACATTATTTGTTTTCATATTTCCTGAGAAAGACATTGAGGATGTAACCTTGTTATTTATACAGGGTCAAGGTTTCATCCTAGAATTTAGGAAAGGAATTTATTTTCCCCTAAAGTGTGATTAAGTTTATAAGCCCAAGACAAGTTTTGATTGTGGGTTTTTTCTGTTTTGGTTAACAGAATAATATTTCACTTTCTGTCTTCTCTTTTTTTTGAAAAAGGAAAATATGCTGTTCATTTATCTGGTGAATGTTTATCCATTCTGTGTTAAAAACCCCTAAACAATAGAATAAAATGGAATTAAACTTTAATATATTGCTTATCTTCAAGCACTGAAACACTGAGAAAAACAATACTCTGCATGACAAAAAAGCCCCTTGTCTTACCAGAATGTTTAGAAAAGTAATTTTTTTCAGATACACTAAAGGACAGTATCTGTTATTCCACAGACCTTTTCAAAATATGTTGTAAATGGCTATTTGCAAACTTGATTGGTTTTTAATAGCACATACTATATGCTGGTGGGTTTGTTAAACCAGTTTACAAAACACAGTTTCATCAGCTAGGTTTCTAGTCTCATAACAGTCTCTACCAATTTTAATTTTGGTTTTTTTTTTTTTAATATTCAAGCTCTCTGGAAATTGTCTTGATGTGGTTGCTTTTAAACCTGCAACAAAAGTATTGCTGATGGAGAGAAAGTTCCAACTGCAGTAATGATGTCAATATTGGTATTTTTAAGGAAGAGAGGGCAACTAGCTAAATAAAAAGAGAGGTATTGCAATTCTGAGTGATTTCAGTTCTGAAATAACTTGCCAGCAACATCCTTGGACCCTTTGCTTTATCAGCCTTTTGGATATCTGGGGCCTGTAGCAGTTGCTGGTTTCTATTATGACATTGCACACTGCATTTTTTGTGTTTGAGGGACAGACAGTATTTAAAATATTTGAACTGGTTGCAGAGGGTGAAAAAAAAACGTCTGAGGGTGTAAATTTTTGTTTTCATGCTGTCAGACTCCAGCCCAGTTCAGGATTGAGGCACTCTTCCATGAGGGTAAGGATGGACAGAGCAGTGGGCACCTCACCACAGCATCCCCCCGAGCCAACACACACTTGTGACATTTCTGTATCTACTTGTTTCCTTTACCTGATTTTAACACCATTTTTTGTTTGGGTGAAACTAACCCTTCTTTCCTGAAAAATCTCATCTCTTAGCTATATTCCTTCGGGAAGTATTTGTAACTCAGATCAACAGTTTGAGTTCTTTATGCCTTTTCTCCCTGCTGGCTGGTTTTTGCCTGTCCTTGGGACCAAAGACAGGCAGGACAGCGAATGCCACCACGGCACAGCTCCAGGCAGTCCAACAAGAGCCTTCAGGGAAACTTCAGAACACAAAGCCAAGTCTTCTTGATTAACATCCCACCGTGGTACAGCACAAAATCGTGTTGTGTGAAAGGCTGGATGCTCCAATGGTACTGAAAACTGGAGCAAGTGTAAATGTAGGTATGACCTGACTCCACCCAAAGCTTTTGGAGTGCCAGTTCTTGCAGGAGAAAATACCTACAGACCCACGTTGTCACTCCTGAACATGATGTTCCAGTGGGAAAAAAACCCATCCTCACACCTACTCCAGCCCGTGTACCAATTCCCACAGTGCCCATCGGGATGTTCCCAGGCTAGAAAACACCAAGTGCTTGCTCTGCTAATCTTCACACTTGCTAATCAGCCATCAGGCTCTCAGAAAGGACTCAGCCTACGACCTTTTAAACAAGGTTTAAGAAGCCAGGCAGCAAAAATGAGCCATTTGCAGAAAAATCTGTGTCTGAAATGCTACTTTGCATGGTAAAACAATGACTTGCTGGTTTGACAGAAAGGCACACTTCTTGCTGATCGTGAGTCTTTTGAGCACTTATATCCTGTTTGGCTTCTCTCCCTTATGCCTATTTATTTGGGAAATTTATGGTGTAATTCCCAGGGCTTCGGATGCTGTATCCCTTACCCACGTCAATAAACAATCTGGAGTGCTGTTTAAATATGGAAACACTTTGTAGCTGCACAACCAAAGGCACTGGTGCTGCTGCTGCTGTGCCTGAGGGGGAAAAAGAGGGGGGCAAGAAAGGAATCTTTTGGTGAAGACAGCCACTTCTCTTTCATTAATCCACCAGCACCACTGGGGCACGGCACACAGCTGGAAGATTTACAAATTGCAAAATACTGATGCACTTGGGCAGGTAAGAACTCCCACCTGCAATGACCTGTAAGAACTGTGCCCTTCTGAGTGAAGCCTCATTGCCTCAGCCCCAGGGGCCAAAGCAGCCACGCTGGTGGGTCACAGTCCTCATGGGGCAATGGCTGGCAGCTCCAGCTGGGATGCCAAGATCCTGTGCTCCTGAAATACATCAATATCCCTGCCACTGACATGGGGCCCATTCCACCCTTGAGCTGGACACTCTTCTGGTTTGGGTGAGGATAAATTGCGCCATTTCCGGACAGTTCTGCCCTCTCCTTGATTTGTAGATGCCAAAACCGAGTCTGTTTCTGCTCACATCCCAGTGTCTTGGTTTTGGGAGACGCTTTCTGTTGAGAATTTCCAGTCAGCACTGGAAGTAGCAGAGGAGCTCTCAGAGCAGAGCTGCAGAAAACTGTCAGACCAACTGGAAGCCAACACCTTAAGGTCAAACTGCACACCCACTGCCTGTCCACCCTGTGCCCAAACACAGCAGACTCCTCCATTCCAAGGAACACCCACAGAAATATCTTTCTCCTGACTGTAGATCCTCAACAAGCCCATCAGAGCTCCCAGCACGGTGTAACATGTTCTGCTCCAACACAGGCTGCTCCTAAGCTTCTCCAGAGCTGTCACCTGCCAGCTCTGTCTGGCATTGCAGGTGCCTCAGGATTGCTTCTTTCTGTGTCTGTGCAACTGTCCCTCTGTGGGAAGCAGCTCAGAAAAAGGAACATTAGGGTATACATTTAGGGTATGTCCAGTGAAGATGAACGAGCATCAGCAGCTTTTTCTCTGGGACATTGCCTGCAGCACTCATCCCCCACTTTGTCAGACACAGGAACTCAAATTTAAGCAGATGCAAAATGACAGAGGGGGTTGTGGCAGTGATGGAGGGAGGAGCTTTCTAGAATACAATAAAAGAACTAAAAATGTACCCCCTCATTACCAGCTTTCCTCATCCTACACTGGGTGGTCAAGAAGTCAAAGGGCAATGAAGAACAACTAAAGTGCACAAGTGATTAATTAACATTGAGAATGCTCAAAGGCAGTCATTAGAGATGAGGCTCCAAAGCAGAGGTTCATGCCAGGGCAATGGAGGCCCAAAAAAGAAAAAAAAAATTGAAATAAATAAATATATAAATAAAGTAAAACAAAACTATTTTTGTAATGGTACTTGAGCAATTTATGAATGGGATTCTGTGATGTGGTTGCCCGAAATAGCAAAGATTTGGACATGGTGACCCCAGGAGTTCCTGAGAGCAGCTGGCACAGAGGCCACGCGTGCACAGAGGGTTTCCCACTGTTCCCTCTCCTCTCCTGTCAGGATGGGCTTTTCCCTCTGAGTTACAAACAAAACTCAGCATCAGCACAAGGCACCTCACACTAGGACAAGGATGATAAATATTGCCCCACAAACAACAACTCTACCCAGAAACCCAAAGGGAACTTTGCAAACCTCAATGGCCAAATGCCTCTCTTCCACTGCTTTCTTCCAAGACCTATTTCCCTGGATTTCTTTTCATTTTTGTTGCTTCAGGCTGCATGCTACACATTTTTCTTGTGAAAAGATGCTTGAAACAGGATAAAGTACTCCAGGTCAGGCTTTTCCAGCCCCAAGCAGCGTTACTGCATGTTCCCTACACAGAGATATTGTGGATTTATGTTTAGTTTATGAGTCCTAGACCCTTCTCTGAGGAACTGCCATTTAACTGGCTAATTACCCCTGCCCAGATGGAGGATTCTGCACTTGTCTGGTTCTCATCTCCAGTCCTGGGAGCACATCCTTTTCCAGGAAGATAAGCAACAACGAGTCTGCTTTAACAATGCAAGATTTAAGGCTGCTGGTGCCAGATCCAAACCTCCACGGGCACGGACACAAAAAGCTGAAGGGGGAGTGCACCAACTTCACTGGTTCAAGTTTCAGGAAATTTTTGGTGGGGCAATCTGTCATCAGCAGGCTTTATTTTAGATCTATTATCAACTGTCCTGCCATGTCCAGCCTGAAGCTGGCATAGAGGAACAGAGCTGCCATTAACCCATGTGGGTGCTTTCCTGGAGGAATTTGATAGAAATACAAGCCATGTGTGACCATACTCAAAGAAAATGAAACCAGTATTTTTGAGTGGCCTGATACTGCACAGATCCAACACCTAAAATTGTGAAATTGGGGCAAAAGTTTGGTTTTTACACAGTAAAACTTAAGAGGAGGGAAACTGGAGGAGATTCTTCTCTGTAAACATAGGAGCACATCTGATGTGGAGATCAAAAGGAGAACTTAGAGTAATTATACCGAGAAACAATCAGTGCTCCAGAACAGATAATAATGAGAAATGAACACTGCAGGAAACTTTGATGTACTTCTTAGATAACTGTGGTACTTTCAAACTGGATGCAGTTCAAACATTTAAAACATGTCAGTCTGAGATCTACATTTCAGATTGAGAACGTGTTGATGCACAAGTAGATTTTAAAATAAACACACTGTGGAGCAGAACACAAACATGGATTAAAATTGAAAAAAAAAACCCCAACCCCCTGCTCTTCAGTTGAATCTCCCCTGTTGAAAAGGCTTTAAAACCACTTCTCCTCCACACAAGCTAAGCCCAAACACCCAATTTTACTGAAATCATTGTTAATAATTTGGTTTGCAGCCTGGACTGGCCGAGGTGCCTGTTGACTCAGTGCAATTTGAGTCACAGGCACAGCCCAGATCACACTGCCAGCTCCTGCTCCCACCAGCAAGCACAGCACCAAGGGCAAAACATGTCAGTCCTGCTGGAGGAGAACACCAACCTGTGGATATTTCAGCAGGCCATTTGTCTTGCTGATGCTGATGAAGATTTCTCAGGATGGGTAGGTCTGGTTCATTACTGACTAAACTGTGGGACCAAGCTGAAAAGGTGTTCCCAAAAGCATCAGTGTTCTAGCAGTGACAGGATGAGGAATAACACAAAGCAAAAGGACAGAAATTTGGAGACTTTCAAGCTTCTCTAAACATACTTTCTTATACTCCTGTTTAGCAGTAAAATATTTTCCTGTAACACCCTTCACCAGAAAGTCGCCCAACACAGAACAAAGAACTAAAAAGACAACTAAAGACACGACTAAAAAGACAGCTAAAGTTTTTCTAGGACTGCAGCTGAATGAAATACGTGAAGACCAAAGCCACCACAGGGAGGGAAAGAACCATTCCAACAGCACCATCAATCCCTCCATTTACCCAAGAAATAATGTCCATGTGAAACACTTCATTTTCACCCTCTGCAGCCAAGCCATGGAAAGTGGATTTTCTCAGTATCATGATGTGACTTTTGATGGGCATCACAAAAACATAAGATAATCTTCAAAACACCATGAAAATTCAGAAATGCTATTAACAACAAAAAGGGGTTTTCTCCCCCACACATTTTCTATTTACATCTCCTGTGTTCTTATGTTCAAAATTCCTATGAGAGCCCCATCTGGGGGCATGGAGAGCACAACTGGAACAGGTCCATGAGCTCCACAGAAAAATTAACATAAAGATAAATTTTTAGAACACCCTCTATATATAAACTACAGGACAGCACGTGCTGCCAGGATTACCCTTCAGGAGCAATATGTGCCAGCACCTGTTGGACTGTTTATGAAACTGGCCATTAAATTTAAACACTTTGGAGGATGGAGAGGAGCCTGTGGCTCGCCCATCACTGAGTGGTTTTAATTACTTTGCTGAAGGGAGGATCAGAGAGTGTGTGACAGCTCCAGGGATGAGCAGAGCACATGGGAACAGCTTTGGATGAGGCTGCTCGTTTGCCCTGAGTTATATCCACGCTCCAGGAACTGCAGCTTTTCAAATTTAAGCAAATTAACCCGGCCAACCTTAAGGACATCTGACCCGAGGGCACGGAGTGGGGCATCAAAGGGGAGACAGGGTGCTCTCAGTTGCAAGCATGCACGGGCTTGCTGCCACCAGAATGTCCTGACAAGTGTCCATCGTGTTATTTTCAAAACAGCTGCTGCCCACTGGAGCTGTTGGAGTGTTTAATTACATGGATTAAGCACTGGGAGCCCAGTGCTGATCCAGCTCCCATGCTGGGCCACCAGCAGGGCCACCATGCCAGGCACCTCTTGCCCCAGGTGACAGGACACCGAGCATAGCTGTCACCTGCAGGGTGGCTCCTTCCTGGTGCCCACACTATTTATTTCCTGCTGGAGTCCATCCCCTGGCCTTGGAGATGTTTTAGTGCTTCTGGAGCCAACCAAACACGTGGCACATGAAATCCGAACACGCACCACCACAAACACTGGTTTAACGTGTCCTTTCCTTAAGAGGCAAAGGAAACAGCTCTCATTTTATTTTCAGGGTGCAACAGCATCTGGCACTGAGGAAAACAGAGGTGGAAATATTTTTCTAAAGCCCTTTCCATAAACATTTGCCATCTGCATGCTGGATGACGGACCCTGTCCACACGCTGTGTGATTCTGGGAGCAGATTTCAGGGATTTCACATTTCTGCAGCAGTCGGGAGTCAAATATTTTCCAGCCTGTATTTCTTTCAATCAGTTACCTGCCTACTGGTTACAGAAGGATTAGAAATCCTACTGTTCATAACTCTTAAGGTCCAAATTAATTATTTGAACACAAAAATCTGCTGAGGCAACATGCACCTTCTCCTCTATCCTAAAAAAGGGCTCCTGGAGCCCATGCAGTGAACTCCCAGGCAGCAAGCCCTGCTCACATGGAAATGTTAAAGAAAAGAAACAATATCAGAGTGCCCCCTATGTTTATAATTATAGCTTTAATAACATTCCACCTCCTTTCTAATTTTTCTTCCAGGTCCCATTTTTGGCCTGTTCTCAGTGACAGCCTCTCACAGGCATTTCCAAACTACAACACATACTTTGGTGAACTATCAGTTTCACTTACTCCACACTGATTTTTACTTGATGGTAGCATTTATTTTTCCTGGCGGGGCTACAAGTTATTCCCTCATGAAGAATAAAGCACTTAGAAGGATAAGTGCTCTCAGAAAGGTTTAGCAGGTTTTAGACATCCAGGTACACACCCCTCTGTTCACTTGTATCTGGACTTCTTGATGGGTTAAAGTTCTACCCGGGTAGAGGAAGGAATGACAGGATTGAAGTTCTAAGCTTGTAAATTAGGGTGGAATGAAATAGCACTACCAAGTCCAGGGAAAGGTGAAAGCTGCCTGCAGCAGACTCAATCAATAAATGATTGATCAAGTGTTTAAGCAAGAGAATGCTGAGGATGGGGCAAGATCTCCTAATGACCTAAAGGTGGTATTGCTGTAAGGTCCCTGCTTCTAAAACCACACACCAAGCACTTTGTTGATGATCAGAAATGCTGCAGTTATGACCCTCATGGGCCAAGTTCATCATTTTACTGGATAAATTCAGTGAGGTAAGATGGGTCTTTTCCCCTTTTTTAAACAGAGTTCCTTGAGCCTATCTCACACCGCTGTACACCACCATTAAAATAGAGAAAATGCAAAGTGAAACCCTTGTTCACACAGATTTTGGCAAACCCTCACTACAAGACACCAGCTGGAGCAGAGCGTGCTGGATTCAGAACAGACTCGGACTCACGTTTTACAAAAACAGCCTCTCAAACCACACCTTACCAACCAGTGTGGAACCCAGAAGTTATGAAAGTGAAAGCAAACTCTTCAGGGGTGGCTTATCCTCCCTCTGTTTGGGCTCAGACTCCTTGCCCCCTCCTCAGACATGCCCGGAGGCAGCCTGGAGATCCAGCCTGTAGGAATGAGCCGGCTTCCCACAGCGAATTTCTGTGCCCTCCAAACTGGGTGAGTAAATATTCCCTAAACAAAAATTACCTCTCGATCGTGCCACAGATGTAAAACAAATCAGGCTGTGGAAGACGAGAAGATGGAAAAGAGCGATCACCCAGATTTACCTGCTTTCAACAGCTTTAAAAAAAGATCCTTTTCCCCTCCAGGTGCAGCCTCTCTGGACCACCCTGGTGCTCCCACATGGGTACCAAGAGGACTCTTACACGTGGCAGAGGGATGGGAGCAGGGGGCACATCTCCTACATCTGAGGAACTGGCACTCCAGCAGCATCCAGCTGCTCTCTGCATCTGTTGCTCCCCTCCAAAATACAACCAGCTACTTACCCCATATCCCCAGACTTAACAAATAGCTGGGGCACTATTGGGTTTTTTATGAAAAAGGGGAAATATCAAAAAAAAAAGAAAGAGAGAAAGAGAGAAAGAGAGAGAAAAGAGAAAGAGAGAAAGAGAGAGAAAGAGAGAAAGAGAGAGAAAGAGAGAGAAGAGAGAGAAAGAGAGAAAAAGAGGGAAAGAGGGAGAGAGGGAGAGAGGGAGAGAGGGAAAGAAAGAGGGAAAGAGGGAAAGAGAGAAAGAGAGAAAGAGAGAAAGAGGGAAAGAGGGAAAGAGGGAAAGAGGGAAAGAGGGAGAGAGGGAGAGAGGGAGAGAGGGAGAGAGGGAGAGAGGGAGAGAGGGAGAGAGGGAGAGAGAGAGAGAGAGAGAAAGAGAGAAAGAGAGAAAGAGAGAAAGAGAGAAAAAGAGAGAAAGAAAGAAAGAGAGAAAGAAAGAAAGAGAGAAAGAGAGAAAGAAAACAGACACAAAATTAAACAATCTACCTTAAAATAAACTCTGCGGTATTATCTGTCTCTTGTCAAAAAGTTATTAGGGAATAAAAGTGACAGACTGTCTACTAAGATACATCCCATAACCAAGTGACACACCTAAAACTTGTCAAAGACTTCCCTCTGTCGATGTGTCTGCTTATCCTTAGTGCCCACACGTGTTACATTACTGTATATTCTTAGAGGGTGGAAGCTCTTGATTTATTTGTTGCAGGCAAAGAACGCTTCTTTCCCGCACCTGATTTCACCCTTCTGATGTGACAGGTCTTTGTCTGTTCCTCACATAAACCAGAAAAGTCCTCGACTAAAACCAGACTCCATGTAATTATTTTCCCTTAAAAATAAAGTCAATAAAACTGGCAAATGTGAACAAAACTGGAACTGATCTATCAAAGAACTGTAAACAGATTTTCCTCCAGTGCACATTCTTCTCATTGAGGAATTACTACTGCTTAGTATTAAAACCAGACAAATGATGTGGTGCTTCGGTGAAAGAGGGGCTGAAACAACTCATGTGGACAAGTTACAGGGATGGATAAAGGAGCTGGTGCCTCAGCCCAGACAGCAATTAGCTCTTGGGAACTCGGTGTCTGGTGTCCAGCCTTCGCCGAACGTTGCACGTAGGGCCTCTCCAGAACATGTCACATCAGGACTGGAACACCAGGCTCGGCCAGCTCCGCTTCAAAACTGGGCTTCGACCACAGCTTTGATGTGGTTGTGCACTGGGCATGTTCCCATGAAGTTTTAATTCTTGTTAAAACTGCGGGAGGGCAGAGCAAGGACAGCAGGAGGGCTCAGGAGAAAAGTGCTGCCGTGGGGGCAATGTGGAAAGGGTTTCCTCTGCAGTGTAACCAAAACCAGAGAGATTTAAAAACTGTTTGCAGATGAATAGCTGTACTTTTTTTTCTGAGAAGAAACTTTAAATGAAAATTAAACTGAGCAAATAAAGCAAGCTACAGCTATTGAAACGGAAAGTGTGTAGATCATGGGAAGGAGAAAAGAGCAAGTGGAATGCTTCACACTGGAAGGTGCACCCAGGAGGGCAAGTACACAAGAGTTTGAGTCTGAGCAGGAGCAAACTGTGTGTCAGAAACCAGTCTACACCTCATCAGCTGGACAGATGGAGAGAAAGATCTTTCCTGTAAACATTGATAAGGCCAGTTTCAGCACAAAAATTCATTTTGTTTCTTCATCATCTCTTGTTGGGGAGCAATTGAAACTCTTTCCCACACTCTTGAGTATCTACTTTTATCTCCATTTGTCTCAATGCAGCCTGAGTGATGTGAAGGTAGCCCAACAACAGCAAAATGTTTATTTCCCAATGCTGTGAGGAATCCATAGCCCAGGGCACCGGAATTCCCTGCCTTCCTCAGAGCTGGATCCTCAGAGCATCCCAACACTAACACAGCGTTGCTTCATGGGATTCTACCACCCAGTGGTATTGAGTCAACCAGAAAAGAAAAGTGCCTTCAGACATGAAGAGAAATCTCTGGCCTTCTCAAAAGGAAGCGCAGGGAGCAGTTCAAAGCTGAGCCCTAAGAAAACCCCTGGTCACAGAGGGTTTTGCCTTTCAATATGGTTTAGATTAAAATCCTATCTGCCTCCACAACTTTTGATGAAAGTCTTGTTTTCCGTGTCAACCGAAAGCAGTGAACTGAAACAAAGAACTTGACACATGTACACGTCTCCAGTGTACAAACAACTGGCTGTTTCCATAGAAAAAGCAGAGAACAAACTGAAATAACTCTAAAAAAAGGAATCCCTGATTTTGTAATAAAGGCCACACAGTCCACTCAAGTGGGCACAGAACTGGAGAGGCAAAACTGATCGGTTTTACCCAAACACTGCTACTGATTTCATCCCTTACTTCATCTCCTCTTTGCCCCAGGACACATTCCTGTGGAAACTCACCTCTTACTCAGCAGAGCATTGGCAGAATTAATTATTGAGCATTTAATCAAATCAAACAGTGAATGAACATACTCCGAAGTACGAGTTCACGGCAAACACAAAGCAAACCCAACACCATCGACCGAATTTTTGTGGTTGAATGCAAATCTCTTATCTGTGCTCACTGGAACCATTCTGGTCTGGGCTACACACAAACTTATTTTGTATGCCAGAGTCAAGCACAGTTCAACAAAGCAGAAAATCACCAGAAATGCCATTTGGAAGTCGGAGATTACAAACACCTCTTGCAAGATTTTAACACCATCAGACTCCAGATTCTGCCCTGATTTGGGAATAAACTGATATTCTGAGCCCCATCTTGCAAAACCCCCAAATCCAAACCCAACCTTGTCTCCACTGGGCACCACTATCAGGAAAAAGTCACCGATCAATAATGCTGGCACTAAGTTCATGCAAGGAATAGTACTGGCAAAGGCTTTGGATGTGAGCTGAAAACCCATTTAGTTAAGAGTATTTTATTGTGGAAAGGACATGGAAACAGAAAATAAGTTAAGAATGATAAAGAGACCTGAATAGAAAACGCGTGGTTATAAATGGAACGGTCGCTGTGAGCAGACAGTTCTGTACATCCACATCTGTTCCAGTTCAAAGCAGTTCATGTGAACCAGGGGAAGGAACTATTTTTTCCTTCAGTGCTGCAAACCTATCTGCAGTCTGGCCAGGGCACAGAGTAGGAAGAGGGAGAAACCACCATCACTGGCTCAATCCAAGTTTCAACGAGATGGAGCAGCCAACAACACCTCTGCTTGCCTTTCCCCATTTTCCCTCCCATATTAAAACACATTTAGAAGAGGAACAGCAACATTTGCAAGCACTTGTGGCAATTAATGCTGTTTGGTTTTGCTAAAACCAAGCTTAACGAAAGCTCTGGTTTTGTTCCTCTGCTCACAGATAGTTTCTGTTTCACAACTGTCCCTTCTGGGGCCACTTTGATGATAATGTGGGAAAAGCAGGCAGAACAGTCAAACAGGGAAATAAATATATAAAAATAATAGGGCTGCTCCAGGACTCATTCAGGTTCCAGAGGAGCTCAGATTTTCTGTGGATAGCTGAAACATTTTGTCTACCCAGTTCGGGCCTTGTTTCTGTAATATCCCTTTTTCTCCTTCTTTTGAATCTTAAAAATGAATTTTTAAAAAAAGTAACAAAGAAAGCAGTGGCAAGAAAAATGTGGGGCAAAGAAACAGAAAGAGCACTCAAAAAAGGGTGAAAGCTGGAATTAGCTTCCTGTTTTGGTCTGACAGCAATACCATACTCCAGAGGAAAGACACTCCCCCGTAATAGTCTGGTCATGAAAAATATTTATTTTCCTACTTACATTACTAGATGACTACACACATACAGTGCGTGGGATTTAAAAGCTTTTTTTTTTTTTTTTAACATCAAAATGCTCACATTGAGGTTGAAATATGTTTATGGGGTCCCTGAGTTTATTTGCCACAGGAAAAACACGAAACTTCCCGCAAACAACTCCGCTCCTGACGGAAAACGCGCTCAAGTCAGTCAATACCGAGTAATTGCTGGACTGCAATCAATCACAAGCTCCCAGGAACTGCTTCAACTGGGTTTTGCTTTAAAGATTTACTGCTGTGACTGGTGAGGCGCTGAAATCCTCAACTACCGTTCAACACCGCTTCCAAACTGGATGGCAAAGCCTCCAGTGGAGCAGAGCTCATGAGAAGCTCCCCGAAAGGCAGACATCTTCCACTTCAACTCAGTAATCCTAAAAACCCCTTACACAGATGCATAAATGAAGGGGCAGGGCTGTGCTGAGAAATGCTGCTCGTGTCAGATGGAGAAGGTGCCGTGGAGGGTGGGAAGCTGCTGCAGATTTCCCCTGGACACAGAGGCAGGGAAGATGCTGGGACACACGGGAGGATCTCCTGCTCAGCTGCCCACTTGCCACCAAAACCAGGGCTATTTGTACACTTAAGTGCTTCTCTGGATGAGAGCCAGAGGGCACAGGGAATTGGAGGACACAGCCCCCAGGAGCTATTCTGAGAAAATGTACTGAAGAGAGAGGAAAAGGAAAGCTTTCATTAATTTGTATTATCAAGACAACAAAGATCTTGTTTTGGAAACAGTAATCTGGTTCTTTTGACTGAGAGCTTCTTAGCAAGATGCCACAAAGAGAAGCTTTAAAAATTAAATTAATTCACCTGCCATTTAGAAACTATTAGCTTTAAAAGGCTTAGATTTGATTTCTATGCCTCTGGTATGTAACGATGTTTAAAATCTAAACCAAAACCTCTGATAAAACCAAAACCTCTGCTCTTCCTCTGATAATTAGTAGATGGTCTCTGGTTTTCATTATCTGACTATTCATTTATATTTTTAGATGGGCTTAAATGGTTAAGATTAATCAAAAATCCTTTATCACAACACACAAAAGACAAATCGTTATGGCACTGTAAGAACGGTACCGGTGAGCACAATTTCTCTCGCAGCCCATGACTTGTCATTATCCTCAGTGTGTTTGAGAGAGAAGGTTCATTCTCAAATGAAAATGATCAGCTGCAAATTTAAAAAAACAGCTATTCAATTGTTACAGTGTGGTGGCACTCATCAGTCCCCTGCAAAGTAAGCAGCAGAGTGAACCAGCACAGCCCGATGCCTCGAACTCCGATTCTGAACTAAGGAGCGCCTAGAACAATTTTACCCTGGGTAATCTGGGGCAGACACACAGCACTCTGCTTCTTCCTCACCTTCACAATGCACGGGGTCTTACCCTGGACAAGTGTTCTCTCAGCTGAATCCATTGCAAGTGAACTAAAACGACAGTTCTTGTTTTCTGTTGCCTGTCAAACCTATAAATTCAAGATATTAATTCTTGTCATGTGCCAGAAGTTCTGCAACTTGAATGCAATTGCAAATGGAGTGATGGGCTCTCACAATATCTCCCTAAAATTTGTGAAGCCCTCTAAGATCTGTGGATACAGAAATACCTTCTAAAGTACGTACAAAAGGGCTGGGACATGATTTTGGTGTTCAGCCTCTTAACCTGGGAATTAAAGGAAGATCTCCTGTGTATCCTTGAGTACAATTGTTCAGAAACAGGATTTGTTCCTATTCCAAGAGCCCAACCATCATCTAACACCCCAGGGAACACAAAGTCAAATATTTCTCCGAAATGACTGAATATGAAATCCGTGGCACAGGAAGAGCTGTCTCTCTGAGCTGAAGTGTGTCCTGGCAGCGTATCTCAAGCTGCTCTCTCATGCCTTTAGCTGGTCTCAGCTTTCTGGCAAATGGATTATTGACAGCAATAAAGACATAAAGATGAAATTACATTTCAAATCTATGTCCCTGTCAATCTCAATGCTATACCCTGGAAGACAAATTGAGGGAGCCTGCAAACACAACCCTACTAGTTCAGTGCTGATACCCACATCCCCTGAAACCTTGAAATGAAAGTTAAGGATTACTCAATTCACACCCTCTGTACAATCAGTCATGCTGGAAAAAAAAAAAAAAATGGAGTATGTGGACACTCTGCTTGCCACAAGAGAGGTACTCCCAAGATATATCCTGGCAAAGAAAATGGTGCTCAGCATGTTTTAGCTTAGATGACTTGCCACTTTTAAGGAGGGAACAGAATTACAGCATCTTCTGCTACCGTTGTACAGAGGGAGCCTTAAATTTCAGTAGGGACTCACCCCAAAGGAGACCTCTACCTAAAATTCCTGATAACAGTAATTTATTTTCAGATCTGTTTGATTCAAGTTGGTGGTTGGTTTGGGGCAGCAGCACGATGTACTGACTGTATGCTGTAGGAGACTAAATTTGTGAACATACATTGCTTGAGCTGATCAAAAGAAAGTAAGTGTTGCTTTGGATGTTGGTGTGATGAACCTTAGGGGTAGTGTGAGAGGAATAATTAACTGGAATGTCTCTTTTATTACTTTAGTGATAAACCAACCTTAAGAATTTCACTTCTAACGATTATTTCTTTTTTAACTCTTTGCACAGAGCTGCAAGGCTTTACCACTTTGGAGGCAGATGCAGCAAACAGCTTTCCCCTCCGTGCTGCCTATGTCATGTGTGAGACCCCTGCAGCACAACCCCAAAGCCAGCCCTTTCCCTCAGTGACCCCGGAGCCGCAACTCCTACACCTGGCGAAAATCCTGGAAAAAGCCTGGCTCCACATCCTTACTTTGTGACTCAGGCTCGTTTCTGTTTATACTCCTGTGAGCTGAAGAATGATGATGACTAGTAGCTATATAGATAAATAAAGTATGTTAAGTCACAGGAAGTGAAAAGGGAAAACCATTAATTTATTTTTAGAAACCTGTTCTTGCCATTCATCGGGAGAAGAACATTCAGAAGTTTGCAGCAAGATACAAGCATCTGGAAGGGGTTTGCTGACCACATACCAACACTCAGACTACACACAGAGAAGCATTTGCCTTCTTTAGGCCAGTCCCAGACTCCGTGCCAGGGACACAGGGTACAGGCAGTAATGGAGCAGTTCTCACTAGCAGGAAAGGGTGCTTTCACCCCACAACTTACAGCTGCATGGTCTCCCCCTTCCAGAGGTCCTGTAGGAGCACCGTGGCACCAGCTGGTACATCCCAAACTGCTGTCCACACACCTTCCATCAGCAGTGCCCACACCAGGTTAAACGGCAGGGAAAATGTCCCAAGGGCCAGATGGCCTTCTCCAGACGGACAGGGCGAGGTGCTGCACCTCGGCTGGGGCAGTCCCAAGATACAGGCTGGGCAGAGAATGGATTGAGAGCAGCCCTGCTGGCTGATGAGAAGCTCAACATGAGCTGCCAAGGTGTGCTGGCAGCCCAAAAAGCCAAATGTGCCCCTGGGTGCCACGAAAACAGCGTGGCCAGCAGGGTGAGGGAGGGGATTCTGCCCCTCTACCCTGGAGCACTGCATCCAGCTCTGGGGCTTCAACATGGAAAGGATGTGGACGTGCTGGAGCGGGTCCAGAGGAGGCCATGGAGACCCTCCAAGGGCTGGAGCCATCTATGGAGCCAGGCTGGGAGAGCTGGGGGTGTTCACCCTGGAGAAGAGAAGGCTTTGGGGAGGCCTTAGAGCCCCTTCCACTGCCTAAGGGGGCTCCAGGAGAGCTGGAGAGGCATTTTGGGCAAGGGCCTGGAGTGCCAGGATGAGGGAGAATGGCTTCAAGCAGGGAGGGCAGGTTCAGATGGGATATTGGGAAGGAATCATTCCCTGTGAGGGTGGGCAGGCCCTGGCACAGGGTGCCCAGAGCAGCTGTGGCTGCCCCTGGATCCCTGGCAGTGCCCAAGGCCAGGCTGGACGGGGCTTGGAGCAGCCTGGGACAGTGGAAGGTGTCCCTGCTCATGGCAGGGGGTGGAACTGGATGATTTTTAAGGCCCTTTCAAACCCAAACCACCCTGGGATTCTGTGACCATGCCAATGCTAATCAAAACCAAAGAGGTGATTAAATCTGGAACTGGATGCTCTACTCCCAAACACACAGCAGTGAACTCAGTACACCCACACACCCCTTGCTCCCCCTCCTCTTGCTGGTTTGCCAAAACAGCACCAATCCAACAGTGGAAAAGCTTTCCAGGCCGACAGCGCCGAGCCGCACTCGTGATGAATTTAACGGGATTTGCATAAAAAGCTTCCATCTCTTGCAGCCCGCAGAAGATATTTCTTTTCTGGGCAGTCATACCACAAGCATAAAGTCACGCCATATTTTGAATGTTTGCCTTCCAAAATCCGGGAAGAGTCGCAAGGCAGACTCATTGACATGTCTTGTGGTGCGTGGGCAGCCAAGATGCCATAGTACAAATGGCCAGACATAAATACACAAGAGGTTCTTCTCTGACTGTTAATGCTGGACAAGTGTCTGTCACCATCTTTACTTCAAAGTAGTAAAAACCCTAAAACTTTGAATGGTGATTAGCCCTGAAACTTCCACCTTGGCTCTTGTTCCACTTCTTAAGAAAAATTATAAAACTCTTACAGTATTGTGTTGAAAATCAGAGTTTTAAAATGCATTTGGAGTTCATTACTTTTACCTCCACGATGTCACTGAAGTCACTCTCTGCTCACTCTTCCTATTCAATTTTTAACAATGTGTCCTGAATCTGCTCTGAAAATGTAATTTAGTTGCTAGACTTTTCCCTTCTTCTGCTAATTGAATGCTGTGAAATGTATTTCTCTCTCCCTGGACACATCTTCTCTCAGTAAACCTTACTTATCAACACACGGATCCCTATTGCACATTGCAAGCTTGCTCTGGAAGCAGGGTATCAGCTGACGTCAATGAAGATGTACAAGGGGCACCAAATATTTTGCAACGTGTTTAGAAAACAGAGATTTTTCTCGTTTTAGTGTGTACTCCTCGGGCTACAAATAGAGGGAGAGGTAAACCAGCAGGACTGGGAGCCAGGAATACATAACTCGGATTGTTGTGTATCACTGATGTCATGATAGAAGTTCAATAATTTACAGCATTTGGAAAGAGCAGTTAATGCCTGCAAACCACTTAGGCTTTTTAATAGCAGATTTCAGGTTTCAAAACTCCCTCGGAGCACTTAGAATTGTGTGGAAAAAGTGTGGATAGGTGTTTGTGTCAGTTTAAAAACAGAAAAGGTTCTGCCTTTCAGAGCTGCAGCCTGAAAGGCCATCTCAGTAATTGTATACATTTTTAATATACCACTGATAGGAATAAGAATGTACATCCAGGTCCTTGCACAGATAGAGGGCTGCCAAGAATAAATCAGATATGTAGATAAGGTAAGCAGGCAAAGATATTAAAGAGGAATGGCACTGGGTCTGGTGCTACTGCTATCTTTCCATCAGTTCAAATCTGGAAATAGTTTCCGTAATGGCTGGAAGGACAGACTGCCAGCAGAAGGTTCAAAAAAAGTGAACTGTGGGAGTCTGAAGAAGACAGCAAACACTGGCATGTGGGCCAGCCACAGAGGAGAGGCAGGGACAAGCCACTGGAAAGAGCAAAGGAAGCTGGAACACAGAACACACGGAGCAGCACAAAGGCACGGAACAAAGGCGAGGCAAGGACGGAGCAGGGACACGGGTCAGCTGCTGCAGAGAAAGGCTGAAGGATGCAGGGAGGTTAGGCGGCAGGGAGAAGGGCTGGCCCTCCCACCAGGATGTAGTACTAGTCTCAGAAACAGAGGGATGAGGGGTACAAATCACAGGCTAAACCAAATAAATAAGAGTCTATTTCCCTGGAGGGCATGTGGGCTCGCCTAGGACGCCGCCGTGGTGGCTAATGCAGGCCAGCACGAGGAGCTCTGCTTCCTGTGCATTCCAAGCCTCCCGAGCCAGGCAGACATTGTGGTTGCTGCTAAAAGGCCCACATTTACCATAAATTACCTCGAAGGAGCAATGGAGACACCACTATCTCTGTGCTCTTCAAAGCGCCAGGACAGTCGCACAGTGTCAGTGGCATTGCTCAGATCTAACAGCTGGCACAAGATGACTTAGCAGCACTGAAAATAACCCCGTGACAGGGCCCCAGCAAAGCTGCCAACCCCTGAAAATCTGCCATTTGTAAAACCCCCTCCCCTTGGGATTTGTACCTATGACAGAACTGCAAGTCTTGTCCTAATCTCCAGTTTGGCTGCCATCACGGGGGAGGTCGGGAAGGTGAATAACCCCACGCCAGCTGAACACCTTCTGCAGCCTCTGAAATCATACAGAGCTCTTTGATCCCGCTGCTACTAACACAACTTGTGTAACAAAACATGAGGCTGCGAGCAGGAGGGCTTTCTCAGAATCCCTGAAAACACTCACAAGAAATCAGGGGAGTGGTGACTCCCATTCCTGGAGCTCACCGGACCAGTGGTGCACCTACACAGTGACCCAACAATTCCATACAAAATGCATGTTTTGATAGTGTAGATACTCCTCAAATTCCCCATCATCTTGCCAGAGGACACTGCCAAGGGCTTGGGACAGGCTTGGGACAGGCTTTCCTCCGGTGCCTGCTCGGTGCCTTTGGCTTTCCCAGGTCTCACCCCTGTGCTGACTGCCCTCTGTGGCAAATGAGGATAAAGCAGAGGGATCAGCCTTCCGAGGGCACAGGACAAAGATTGACGAGTACCTGGAAGACAGGGAGCAGGATGCTGAGCTCTGTGTGGAGGCTGACGGGATCTCTTTCCCCAGGAGTCACAGACCTTGCTGCACAGTGTGATACCTCTTTAGCACTATGACCTCAGTGGGAACAGCTCCTCCCTGCTGGAGAGGTTTCTGGTCAGGAGTGTATCCCAGGGGATCTCGCTCAGGACCCAGCTGTGTGAGATGCCAAACGTGCCCCGGTTAGTGCCAAGCATCCTCAACAGAACAGGAGGTGGGGCCAAACTTGGCATTCATCAGCCTTTCACACAGTAAAGTCCTCAAGCTTTCCATGCCTGTCACAGCCCCTTTCTTCCTCTCCCCAAAGTGATCCTAATTAAAACTGAGCCTTATTTTCCAACCACGGCACATCCCCAAGCACTTCCTTTCCTCAAAACTGCCAGAACCCAAAGGGTGCAATTCGAGTCAAAAGGGACATTTTTCCCTTCCTGATGCCAACAAACAGTGCTACTTCCCGGGGCTACTCTGCTGCCTGCCTCCTGTTTTGGCACGTTGCTTTCCCCCCATATTTCATGTCACACGCCCGTGCAACCTCAGCATGTGGCCCCAGAGCTCCACAGCACCTTCCCGGCACATCCACCACACCTGAGTGCACAGTGCCCCGTTTCCCACCACCTCGACACCCTGTCAGAGCTCCCAGTGACTGCCAAGCTGCCCTGCTTGCTGGCAGCCTGGGGCAGGACGAGGAATGCTTCCCATGGCACATCCAGCACAAAGTCAGAGCCACTGCCCCGGCTGCGTGCATGCTCACCCCCAGAAATTAATAAGTTATTACGGAAAATTAAAATATTAAGTCAATGATGTGCATGACTGCAAGTTACAGAGCTGGAAAAGAAGTCCTAATTAAATCAATACAGTTATTAGTCCCTTGTCATCTCTGATTAATTATTAGCTTAATATGCTCCATCATTTTCACTGCTAATGGAAAGAGCTGCAGTGCTACCAGGGGAAGCTGGGCAGTACACATGAGAAACCCATGGAGACGTGCTGGAACTCCCAGCTCTGGATTGAACAAGGTCTTCCAGAGAAGAGGGGAAGGAACGTTTCATTTTTTGGGGCACTGGTCTGACAACACTGAAGTTTGTTTTCAAAGGGGGCAGATGTTCACACGGGGGATTTTTGACTGCTGAAAGGTTAGGGTGTAAAGACCTGACCCCTAAAGCTGGGCTTAGTCCCAGGCACTTGTCCCCGTGCCTCCAAGCTTTTCTCTGCAGTAACAGGATAACACCACGATCCTTTCAGAAGCCAGCACGCCCCTCCCTTGCCACCCACAGAGCTCTGACCCTCACCCCATCCTCACCAGGCGTGCTCATTACCCCATGGCACAGAGGAGGAGTGGGCACTTAATAAGCTGGCAGGCATCAGCTGTGGTGCCTGGCTCCTCAGGGCACAGATGTAGCTCAGGACACCTGTCCTTTCATGCCACCGACAGGGCCAAATATAATGTGCTGAGGTCACTTTTTTCCTTGGTAGTGATAAAACACAGATGAAACAGTACTTTGGATGTAGGCAACAGATAGTATTTACCCAGGGCTTAGGGGAGCACAGTTTCCCTTTTGCTTCCCTGTCTTCCATCATCCTCTCACTGCCCCCAACTTTTTCCTAACTCCCAGTAACGAGCAGGTTTCCTTTGCTGTCTGCAGGAGGATGTTTTTGAGTGTAAAAACGTCAAGGATGGGTCTCCACATGTGTCTCCAGCAAGTTAGGAAGCGAATTTGTACCACAAACGCTGCTATGTCATTAGACAGGAGTTTTGGCTTACAAACAGCTTTTACAAACAAGCTCTTTTGGATAGGTTATCAACAGAAATACAAACACACAGAGCCGAGAACCAAACTGCTCCTTGAACTCATCAATGGAGCTGTTCATGCTGCTGAGGGGTGATTCAGTAAATTAAATAATGCCACTGTAAAAGACTGTGCTTCTCAAAGATAAAAAGCCACTCAAACGATTTCTCAGGACTCTCACCGCCCTATCGCTGCGATTACCTCGTGATAAATTGCCACCTGCCCCATGAGTAATGGCAGTTCCCAGTGCCATTTTATCATTTAGTCCTCTTACTGATATCTCTGTTAGTGTACTGCCACAACACTTCAGCTTCCCATGCTCTCTCTACTTGCCTTCCACTGCAGTTGTGCAAAGTTTGAGCTCCTTATCTCCAGAGAGAAGTTAAGGTGGGACAACCAGTGTCATGCAGAAACCCTTTCCCCCTCTCCTTAGATATAAAGCCCACCTGTTTTGTGCCAGACATTAAAGAAAAAGCTTGAATTCTGAGCGCTCTGACCAGCCTAGTTTTGATGAGCAAACAGCATTTCTTCTAGAAGTGGGCTGAGCTCCAGTGAAATATTTGGCCATTTAATGAGTAGGCTCTAGGATAACGGGTTTTGTGGGAATCCAGAAAGAGGGAGTAAAGAAAAGGGCTCCCCGCGCTATTCTTAGCTGCAAACAGCTAGATTTGGAATTTTGATTGTAAAGCATGGAATTTATAAATGGTGCCATGCTAAATTTACTTCATTTGTATACAATTCAGCCGGATAATCAGAAGTGTTCCAGTATGTTCCTGGTTAGCATCTCGGTTCTGGTTTTATTGTCTCCAAACTGGTAGAAAAAATGCGTTCAGTAAACAGTACTTGCAAAATTTGTGTCCCAAGGCGTGCGCACGAAGGTTTTCTATACACAGATTTTATATAAACGCACATGTGGGTGCACACGCATGCACACAGACACTGAGCCGTGATTTATTTCCAGAGGGAAGCCAAGGAAATTCCCACCCCCTACCATTTAAACGATCTGCTCTTTGGCTCCAAACATTCTGCAACTTCTCAGCCAAGGAATGTATTTTCCCCTTCCAATACATATAATTTATTTTGCTGCACACATTAGTTAATGATACCGAGATACACGATTTAGTCAGTCCTGTAACAACATTACTGACAATCTCAGACAGATCCATTTCATTTAGTAAGTTGGTTTTTTTTAGCTTGTCTTCCGCAGCACAGTGTGAATTAACAGCAATCATCAACTCACGGATTTGTCACACACACTTCTTACTCCGGCAATTTTTCATAATTAGATTGGCTTCCCACGGTTAGACGAGCTTTTAATTATGATATTAATATAGGTTAAAAGGACTTTACCCTGTTTTACGCTTCAGGAGGGGGAGGCGGAAAGCGGGAGATGGGAGACGAGCTATTTCATTTCACCGGTACTCTGCGGCGATTATTTCTGGATTTTTAAAAATAGTCGATGAAACGCTAATAATAAATCCCTTATCGGGGCACCCGGGGCGGCCGCCCGCCGAGCCCGTCCCCGGCCGGGCAGGAGCGCGCCCCATCCCGCACCTTCCCCAACGCGGCGGCGGCGGCGGCAGCCGAGACTTACGCGGTCCCCAGGGCGCGGCGGCCGGCAGCCTGCGCAGGTGGATCTCATCCTTCTCCATCGCCCGTCCGAGCCCCGCAGCCCGCCTGCCACTTGGTACCAAAGTGAACTTGCCAGGATCCCTCCTCCCGCCGCTCCTCCTCCCTCGTCCCCCCCTGCTGCCGGGGCGGGCGCGCTGCTCCCGGAGCGGCTCCGCGCAGCGCCCCGCCGCCCCCGGGCACACTTTAAATACGGGCGCCGGGCGGCGGCCGGCCCGGCCCGCCGGAGCGCGGCCCTCCGCGGAGAGCCGGCCCTCCCCCCGCCTTGCCTTGCCTTGCCTTGCCTTGCCTTGCCTTGCCTTGCCTTGCCTTGCCTTGCTCTGCCCTCCCTCCCTCGGTGACGCCGCGGCTCTCCCGCCCGGCCGCCCCCGCGCAATCCCCGCGCGTACCTGCGGAGCGGCGGCGGGGCTGACCTTGGGCGCGGGGCGGCGGCGCCGGAGCGACGGCGGCAGCTGCGGGCGGGGACAGCGCGGCCGCGAAAGGTCAGCGCGCCCTGCGCTGCGGGAGCGCCCGCCGCCCGCGTCCGAACCGCTGCCCCCCGCGCCGCTCCCTACTCCTTTTTGGTTTTTTCTTTTCTTCCAGAGGCCTTCCCGTTTTTCCCCGAGGTGAACGGGAAAAGCGAGGCTGGGTTTGCTGTTGAAGCCCCGGGGTCGGTCCCCCTCGCACAAAGTGGAGGCTGGCCGCTCCCCGTGTTTCTCGCGGCCCCGGTGGGAAAGGTGACGAGATTCCCAGCTGGGAAGGCAGGGACAAAGTTCTCCTCCGCTCTGCTGGCAGAGGGGCAGCCAGGGCAGCCCGTCTCCCAGGAAAGCTTCTTCTCCCAGGTCTGGTCCAGGAAGGATGCTCCGAATGTCACCATAGACACCAACCAACCTGGGCCCTCAAAAATAATTATTTAAACTTTTTTTTAGACGTGTGAGGTGTGAAACAGCTGGCACTCGCTTTTTACACCTCCCACTGTATGGCTACAGTATCTGTACAGGGGTTTCAATAGGATTCCAGGCTATTCCCCTTTGCAGCGCCCCACAGGGATTCCCTGGTCTTCTCCGAAGTTACAGCCTGAGCCTGTGCTGTGCTGCAGAAACCCACCCAGGCAAACCTGACACAGATTTATCTGCACCATTCTCTGACTGTTTTCTCTCTTTTTTTTTTTTAAATTGGAATCTCAGATGAGCACTTAACCCTCGAAAGTGCAAAGCCAGGAGTGTGTGAGGGCTCTGCCAGAAGGAAAGAGGCTCAGCAGGCTTCCCAACTTCTGTCTGGCAGCCCCCAAGTGTCCCACACTTGCAAGCTCTTCTCACTGCCATGCTCCTGCTGTACCCAGGCCCTTCCCAGTCCCCTTGCATCCAGGGAAATTTCAGGGATGTTGCTGAGTGGCATCTTGCTGGTGACACTCACCCCCAGGCTACAGATCACAGTTCTAGTTCCACTCCGAATTCACCTTTGCTACTGAAAATGTAGCGGGTTATGGCTTAGGTATCTCTGTGGGGCTGGTTTTTGGAAAACTGTGGAAGTGTCTTTCCTGTGTTGGTTGGGGGTTTGACAGGAGGGACAGAAAACGCAGTGTGGTAGGTATATGAACAAGGGAATTCATGCATGTGGACTTTTCCTTCATGGAGTATAACCCCCAGAGGCCCTGAGCCACGGTGGTTTCAGGCTACATTTCCTATCTTTTTAGCTCAATTTTAACTTTTGGGCTGGTTTTGGGACCATATGGATTGGACTGTTTTTAAAGTGCACATCACTGGGGTTATTATTAGCAGGGAAAGGGGCGAGGAGATTGTGTTGCACCGAAGCCTCAGTCACCAGCTCCCTTAACCCCCAGATCAAAAGCACTTGGGAACGTGCTCTTTTCCCTTTGCCTGTAATTAATTTATTTTGGACAGACATCTGCAACAGACCCAAATGTGGGCACGGGACCAACATATATATTTGTTTTACGGATGTGAGACACAAAGAGAGAGATCTGGAAATAGTGCTGAGTTCCAGTATCCCATCTCATCATGACCACAAGCTCTGTGAGCATCTGCTGGATGGAGCTGGGGTGGGAATTCAGCCTGGATGTATGCACAGGGCCTTCATCATTGAAGTGCCACCTTTCCTGGGGGTAACTTCCTGCTGAAAGCCCAGCCAGAGGTAGATCAGCTGATTGATGACATCGTTTTTAGGAAGTTTTAGTCTGACAAGCCGGATTTTGGGAACTAGGCTTGTATTCCAGCTTCACACCTAAAAAAAAAAAAAAAAAAGCTGATATTACTGCCTCATTCCAGGTGTTTAAGTCTTAATGAGCAATAATTTATGTTAGTTTCCTGAATTTTAATATACATTAATTGCCTGGCATTTATTTTATAAGGTCCAGATTTGAGTGGAAATGGAGAAGTCTCAGTGCACTGTGGAACCTGTGCTCCACTCAATAGTACTGAGAGGCAGGACAGCAAATTCCCATCCCATGCCCCTAGATGAGCTCTGGCAGATCCTTTAACTTCTTTGGAGAAGCCCATTGTTGGAAACAGCTGTAAAGATAACAGGAAAACCATGAGTCTGGACAGAACCTGCCTGACCTCCATCCCCCTGCGCTGCTTCCCCACGCTGTTCCTTTTACCTGTCAATATTGCCCCCTCTGTGTGGGCATGTGGACTTCATAATGAGGCTAACAAGGGCTGGATCACTCACCTGAGGTGGCAGAGCTGTTCTGTGGGACTGCTCAGGCTCCAACAGGCACAGAGGAAACGCGATTTGTCTTTTCAAGAGCCCCACGAGCTAAAATAGGCTGCTGGGATGACAGGAAGCAGAGACTCCAGCTCCAGTTTTCTTCCTCAGCCATCTCAACACATACTTGTGAGAAGGATGGCGAGGGGATGGAGAACCCACTGTCTGTGCAATAAAACAAAAATGCTCTCCCAACAGTTAGGAAGGCGACAGCGGGGCTTGGCATCCACACCTACAGGGAGTGCTCTTGCTGGAAATATTTACAGTCTGTAGAATGAATTGTGTGCCTTTGTAACAATAATAATGTGGCTCTGGGCTCCTGTGTTTTGGAGCTGAGTGAAGGCTCTGTGCACTCTGGGTGCTCCTGCTCTGAGGACGTGCCTGTGCGCGGCACCAGCCCCATCACCCCAAATGGCAAACCAACCACCCACCCACCCCTCTGCCTTGCAGTCGCCTCTGGACTATTTTTCTGAAGCCTTTTACGCTTCTGAGGGGCGCTCAGTGAAGGCAGGGATCCACTGCAGCTCTGCTCTCAGCTGGGGCACCCAGAGATAAGAGCCCATATCCCTGGCAGGCACCCGGAACAGCGTGAACACAATCACATGATGGTGAAACAAGCCCTGGCCCTGGCTGTGACAGCAGCACAGCCCCTGCTCCTCACCTTCACCGCCACACACAGCACCCTCCCTGCCTGTCACGGACTCACAGGCAAAAAAAAAATGGATATATTGTGTAGAATCGGGTTCCAGAGAGCCCTAAAACCACAGGCAATGCGAGAAAGATAAACAGGGAGTGATAAGTCACAAAATAAAAACTAAGGCATGCCCAGAGGAATTAGCAAGTGGCAAGATTAAATAAACAGGATGAGTGGTTTTTCCAGGTAATGCACTGAAGCCATAAGATTATTAAGTAAATCACTATGTAATAGTAGATAGAACAAAACTGCATACAGAGTACAGAACATTGTTACATTGTCAGGAGATACAAGTCAAGCCAGAAGCTGGGGGGTTTTTCTTTGAAAATGGATGAGAAATATCTATGAAAAATAGCTCCAATGGTGTCTACTGTACAGAGCAGTCTGGCTGTAATTTTCGGCTTAGCAAGCTCTCAAAGCTCTGCTGGTTGGAAAAGCATTTGTGGGGAACGATGTTCTGTTTCTAATCCCCTTTCCTTGCTGCTTACCCTTGACAGACCGTGGGTCCTGGCTGAGGTGGACCTCAGAGCATGGCAAGTTCTTTTGGCTCTATAGCACTTAACACTTAGGTAGAGCTCATGTACCTAAAGCACAGACGATTTCATTTGTTTTGAACTCATTTAGGTCAAGCATAGTCACTTTTGTGCATGCTTTTATTAAATATTACTTCTGTGAGCAGCCTCTGCTTTTTTTTAAAATTTTTTTTTTTTTAGATTTTTTTTTGTGATTTAACATTTTGCAAAGCTCAGCGAGAAAAATGTTACTGCTTGTAAATAGTAATGTCCAGGAGGAGCAGGACTATTCCCTTTCTCAGTTCCCACAGAATACTTTCACCAGTTGCTGCTGGCCACGAATCTGGGGAACACCCTGGGTTTTCCCATCAATGCTGCCGAAGTTTCCGAGTGTCGTTTTGCAGAAGGAGTTAGAGGCACCTCCCACCTCTTCCCTGTGCAGTTTGCAGCTGAAAGGAACCACCCAAGAGCCCCGCCAGGCCTTTGAAATGAATTCAGGAGATGCTGTAAGCTGCGCTCGCAGGAGCGGCGGGGAGAAGGTTTCACTCAGACCGTGTGAGCCACAGCTGGTCCCCGCTTCTCCCCGCGCTGCTGACGGAAGGAAACTTTGACAGCCGTGGCACAGCTGGGCTGGGGAGGGAAACGGAGCCCACTCCCAATTTTTAAAACAAAATTTAAAAGAAAATAAAAATCCTCTGCTCTTGGATCCAGTCGCCCTCTCTGTCCCAAAGCCGGTTGAACTGGAGCCAAACTACTGAGTTTCCTTTTGGTGAGATTGCCATCATCCATCTCCAGCTCCTGTGGGATTCTGGTGCTGTGCTTAAAGTTATCCGTGTGTTTAGAAAAATGTTCCCTAATCCCAAGCACTTCTTGCTATAGGGCAAGGCAACTGGGCCATGGCCATTTCCATCAGACACAGCAGTGTGTGTTCCCTGCTCTTTGATCTGTGTGACTAACAGCAGCACCTGTTCATCACCTTCTTGAACTGAATCTTCGGGTAACCAGGAGAGGAAAAATCAGAACTGTTCTCAATGGTTTCCTTCATTTTTCAGTTGTTTGGTTGGTTTTTTTTTTTTTTTGGGGGGGGGGGGGGGGGGGTGTATAGTCCAAAGCAAGAATCAGCCCACAGCGTTTCCATCTTCCAGCATGCTGCAACCTGCATCTGTGCCTTTGGTCTTAAGCAATGAAGGTAAAACAAGATTATACAAAATTACCTGTAGAGCTTTAGTCACCTGAGTCACAAAGAGGAAGAAAGGCGAAGCATTTGCTTGTGACTGCACTGGCCACTCTTTGCATTTACAGGAGGCAGCATCTCCCTCAACACACATTTAGTCCAGTTGTTTACTGCATCTTCATTTTGAACCTGCAGTGGTTTCACCATTTATAATTGAGGCAGCAAAGCCTTTTGTTACAAAATACAAAGAGGCACTAACAGTGAGTCAGGTTAATACCCTTTAAGTGGCTTGGATACTGGAAGGCTGCAGCCTGGGTGCTGCAGTCATTCTACAGTGGATTCAGCATCCTGCACGCACTGGCAGCCAAGGTTTTAACACTTCATTAACTGTGATGGGAGTTTTGCCATCAGCAGCCATGGTTTTCACATGCCAGGACCTAAATATTTCATATCCTGCTTCGTTATCAGCAGGTATCCAATAAAACAGCTCAAGATTTGTTATCTGCTGGAGATTAGACTCTGTAAAGCTCAGGGTTTTGACAGCGTTTGCCAAAGGAGATGCTGGTTCTTCCAGCCCATCCATGGGGCCATCTGCTCACCAGGATAACAGGGATCATACCCAGAGACCCAACCCATGGGTTTTGCTTCTTGTCCATCACACCTCCTGAGCAGGCAGGAGCCCAGACTGGCCTCCCTTCCCTGAAAACACTTCACAAAAAGTAGCAAATTTGTGCTTCTGTAAATGAGTGCAGACCCGAAGCTAAACAGGACCAGATGGTGGCACAACAGCAAAGAACCTGTTGCACTTTTGTTTGGATAACACTGCACTCCTATAGCTGCTTTTTCTGATTTGAATTACTGCAGTGCAGCTCTCAGTGGTCTACATACAGAAATTACCTACAGATAATATACGGCCTTTCCATGAGACATTACTGATGAGATTACACCTGAGACTGTCACTGAAATGTAGGTTTAAATTCTGTGCTTTCATATAGTCAGTTGCAACTGGTGGTTACAGCTTTTTGTGTGTTTGGTTGTTTGGGGTTTTTTTAAATATCCACAGTTATCTCCAAGGTGTTTGTGGTTTAAACACACGAATCATGAATTGAATTGTCTGTGAAGACTCCCTGGAAACAAAAGGACAATGAGCTGAGAATCCAGTCTGGGGCTGAGTCAGAGGCAGGTTCAGAGAGACTCACCAATATTTTCCAAAGCACAGATACCTACGGCCTGCATGAGAAGCTGTGAGAGTGGTGAACTGGCTAAAGGAACAGCTGTGTTCACTCTTTCAGCCTCAGACCTCTGTGTTTCTGCAGGACAGGTATTGAAAGAAAGAAACACAGACAAACTTGCAGAAGGATGTTTCATCATGCAATCACCACTCTGAGACAGATCTTAGCACGACAGAGCATCACCTGCAGTAGCTGAGTCCTGGTGAGGTAATCCAGGTGTGGCTGTGTCCTCATGTGCACGTGTTTGAACATCACATGGATCCAAGAAAGAATATAAACCTCTTTATATTGTGCTTTGAATCCATATAAATAAAATAATGCAGCAGTGATTGTTTCCTGGTGAGGCTGAGCACCACATACCTTCCTGCATGGTATCTGTAAATATAAGTAGCCTGTCTATATCCAGATGGGTAATTAGGATTAACAAAGCCAGGCCATTTGTTACTGTACACAAATGTGCCATAAAAATGCACCACTTGCAGCACACACTGGTGTTTGAAAAACAAGCAGCCAACACTGGGTCCTGTGTGATCCCACAGCCCAGGTCTCTGCTTCCCTCTGGGAAAAATCAGGGTGGGAAGGCAGACAAAGCCAGAGGGGATGACAAAACCAAGGTGCTGCAAAAGCCTGGAGCTGTGGGCTAGGTTTAGTGATAACAGGGGAGGGCTGGACTAGACAGGATAAAAAACTGTGCTAAAAAAAGTCTGTGAAGTCCTTGTGTCTTATTCAGCATGACTAACCCTAAGTGAAACTCCTCTGCTGAGCTGTTGCCTCCTGTCAGGGTAGCCGTGACATCCAGGCCATTCCTTCAGCTCTAATGCCACCTTCTCCAGCGAATCTTAATGAATCTTTTTAATTGCACCACTTAGGAGTTAATCTGTCGTGGGAGAATTTTTTTGTAGCTCCCCTCCAGACTGTCAAATCCGTCTGCAAGAGAAGAAGAAAGGGTGTTCTGCTGCTATTCTTGTCAGGGCTGCCATCCAAGAGGTACTGCGTCAAGGAGTTTTCTTTTTCAGAGGTGAACTCGAATCACAGCAGCCTCTTGCTGGCCACAGAAGAAAACTGAATTTGAGGGAGTTCAGGAAGCTCTGTGTGTATCATTTATGTAGGTCAAGGTGGGAAATAGACACATTCACATGAATTTCTGGTGATTCTGGCCATTTCTTTTCAAAAGCAGCTCTTGAATGCTCCCTTTAAAAACATAGGGCTTTCAATGTATGTAATGTTTCTTTGGCCTACTTTATCAGCTATTCCAATGATAGGAACCAAGTTCTTTTATATATATAATTTTTATATATATATAGATATATATACACACAGAATTCTTTTATCTTCACAGTAGGTTGAATTCCCATGGGAAGGTGCCAGCACATACCCTGAGGATGAGGATATCAGCAGCTATGAGGTGAGGTACCTGGCACAAGGCCTGAAAGGGACCAGTGACACAGTAGGAGAAATTCCAGTGGCTCATTCTCTCCTTCTTCCCATGTACAACCTGCACACCCAACAACTCACACACCTTAAAATACTGGTACCTGGAAACAAGTCCTCAGACAGCTTTCACCATCAGATCATAGAGTGTTATTTAATTATGGATTATAGGCATGGGGACAATAAACCTGAACAGAATAAAGAGAAGAAATCCCAGTGTTCTTTCTGAATATTTTTAAAGTACTTTTTAAAATGCACTTATTACACATTTAGAAGTAAATTTATCAGTGGGTTTGGGAACATCTGGACATATGTAAAAATAACCCTGAAAAATTACAAGCTAAAACTCTGTTTTCAATTCTGAAAAAAGGCTTTTAAAGTATCTTTTTTTCCTATGCCCTAGTTTTCACACCTTTCTCAGGTAGAGTTATTTAAGTGCTTCTCCGTGAATCTCGCGTCTTAAAAGACACACAGATACGATTGATCTTTATCACGTTCTTTTAAACACGAGGGGGCACCAAAAAGCCAGAGGAGCAAGATAAAAGCGGTTCCCATACAATAAATCAGAAAAAAACCTGTTACAACTCTTGATAGCCTTGTCAAGTGAGGCAGATTTTGAAGGAATAAAAAAAAGAAAAGCAATGCAATATTTTGTAATTCCTTCATCTGAAAGGACTGGGAAAGTAATTTCTGCCACGTGCATCTTTTGCTGCCTCATTTCTCTTACTGGCTAGAATTTGGATTGTTTCCCACCACAGATGGTTCTTGAGGAAGGTGGAATCCTGTGTCCATGGTTTTATAAAGGAGGAATCCAGCTTTGAAGCTTAAAGGTGCCAAATACCGCCCAAAATGCAAAGTTGAGACAAAGGACCGTTAGATTTTTTTGATTCTTTTTTGCTCTAGAAATGTCAGTTATGCTTGTGTTACTCAAATTTCCAGCCCTTTGTCAATCAATTTGTGTTTCCATAATAAAGCTGACTAGAAAGGAAGTTTTGATACATAAATTAAGGTATGAAAGTTCTTAATGTAGCATGACATGATGCCTTAGGTTTTAACTTTTATATTTTTCAAGTCCTGCACTGCCCAGTGTGTGACTCTGAAGTTCCTTGTAGCTGTTCACTTCTGCTCTCTCGTGCTAGGTTAAACATAACAAAGCCTCTCCAGGCCTGCTCTCCAAGGACACCCAGACTGTCCTAGGCCCAAAAAGTATAAACCAAAGAGCCTCTAAGAGGGGTAAGCTGAGGGGAATTACATCATAGAACTGAAGCTTTAATTGGAGCATTAACCCTGATATGCAAATGAACCAAACCTATAAAGGTGTGAAGAACTCGTGACCTGGGGTCCATCTTGGGGTCCATCTTGGCAGTGGCCTCTGGCTCCCCCAGGGGTACCTCTGAAGGCCTTTCAAATAAATACCCACCTTTATTCCCTTACTCCTGTCTAGTCTCTGTTTTCAGGTGGCCGCTTCAGGCATCAACCCCATCTACTGCACTATGGGTGTGTGCACACACAAAACAAGGGAATTTTCCCAGTGCAGGGGGTGAGCAGGAGACCCAGCTGGGTGTAAATCCCAAGAGCAGAGCAGTGGTGTGAGGGAAGGGTCATCTGAGCACCGCTGGATCCCCTCTGTAACTGCTGAGTCTCTGCTGAGCTTTCCCAGCCCCGCGCGAGGGCCGGGGTCAGGCTGTGAGGTTGGTGCGTGACAGATCCCCGCTATTCATCCTCCCTCTGCTGCTCATAAAAGGGAGCAGAATTCAAAGGAATGCCAGGTTTTAGTGCAATGAATGAAAGCAAGGCTCCTCTGGAACTTCAGTGAATGGCTTTGGAAGAGTGTTTTTCTTTTTAACTTTTCCTAACTTTTTTTCTCCTCTTTGACTTCAGACATTGAAGGTTTCCTCCCGAGGAGTTTCCTGCTTTCTTAGGTGCACTCTCGTTCTTCCTGGATTTTTTTATGTCCTCCTAACTCTCAAGGCAATTATCCATCTAGCCCTTCCCTCTTCCCAGCCTAAACAAACATTGGTAGACCAAGTTTTCAAAGGAATTAACACTTTCCAGGTCAACATGAGGTCTCAAGGGAGACGTCCTTGGTGGAGAGCTCGTTTTTAGGTGGATTACCTTAAGTCAGCAGGTAACAATCACAAGGAGGAAATACTTTTTTTTTTGCAAGTGTCGAACTGTTTTAACTCTCTTGAAGTCCCAGGTGAGGCCTGCATGGCGTTAAAATGTCTTTGCTACGTAGTCAGACCATACACAGGTGGATTATTCTGTCCATGAGATGATGGTCCGGGTATGAAGGTTTCAAACTTCTGTTGTTCTGCTTGGGAAAATGGTTCTACAGCAAAACAGATCTCATGGTTGAGATTTTCCTGATAACTGACTGTGTTTGGACCTGCACAGAGCTGCTTCTCCCATTCTCCGTGTTCCCCTAGGTTGTGAACTCCCTGTTCACTGCTGTGTTCATTACCTGTTTAATGTAGGTAAAACTTCATACATGGTTTCCAAAATGAGAAAACTCTTTGAGCTTTGAAAAGGAAAATTTAAAAAAATATGTAAGATGCGATGTGTTCTTTAAATTCATCACAGACTCAGAGGGATCCCATGACTCAAAAATGGGTTTGTGGGTAGAACACAGAAGAAGGGAGTCAAGAGATGTGAATCCTTTTCACACCATTCCCTTTCTTGTGAATACGAGTCAGCAAACTTGCCTGTGCTTTATTCTCACATGCAAATGTTTACCTTGTGCATTACTGACAACAGACCCAGCTAGGAGGAGAAAAACCCCATCATTTCTGCAAACTTGAGACCAAAGCCTGGTTTTTCCAGCCTTGATGTCAGCGCTGCACTCACCAGCCCTTGAAATCAGGGGAACCTCTGACTTAATGAAGTTTGTAGGTGTGTGAGGGGCTTTTTATTCAATCACTTAACCTTAAGTAGGTGTTGGGATGGAGTAGAGGTGAGGAGCAGGTTAGTTTAGGACTGTCCAACTGTTGCCTAATCCAAACTTTTTGTCTCTTTTTACTTAATTCCAAAAATAATAAAGGTTCTGCTTGCATTGTGCCCAGGTCTCCAAGCAGGTTTATGACACAGGCCTTTCTGTGTGAGTGTGTTGGTTGCAGCATTAATTCCTGCCCGTGCAGGAGCTGGAGTCTTGCTTGTGCTGAGCTGCACGTGCCTTCAAGCAGAGCTGCTCCTGTCTGATGCTGCTGGGACATTCAACACTCAGCTCCCTCACTAAAACTGAGCATCATCCCCTGATGCTTTTGTTCAGGTCTTCAGTGTGCTTTGCTGACTTTTTGGGAGTCATTATTCCTGCAACTCTGTTTGGGCTTGGCTCCTCTTTTTCCCTCACATAAATACATTTTATTCTTTTTGCCTTCCTTTCATTTCTCACCTTTCCCTCTTTTAGCTACAGCTATTTGTCTAGGAGTGCTGGGATGCCTCTGATAGGTGCCTTACATTAACCATGGCTGCAGCATCCCTCCCTGCAGTGGATCCAAACGAGGCACAGCACCAGGGAATCTCTTCAAGGACACCAGAGCATCCTCAGTCATTGCAAAAGCCATCCTGGGATTTTTAACCTTCACACCAAATGTCTGTTTCTTATCCACCCACCATACTTCATAGACCTCCCCCAGACATATGAGTCAGCTCTCTGGGGATTTGGAATCATGGATTTAAGGAAACGAGGTAGTCCCTACTTGATAATGAAATTAGACAGCGACTATGGCTCCACATGAGCAACTTTTGGTGCCAGCACTGGCTCAATCCACCCCTCTTCCTGTACCTGCTGGGCCTTTTATCACTGCACTCACTCCTTCCTCTGAACTATGGTTCTGGATGCCTGTGAGAAACAACCCAGGCTACTTATCTGAATGAGGAAAAAAAGAAAAAGAAGATTTTGGGGGTTTTTTTTCAGTTGAACCTGTTCCTCAATCTCTCAGTGACAGCACACGTGTTGGTGATGGCTCAGACCAGGAGGCAGCTTGGAAAAGGGGAAAGGGTTGCTTATAAAATCCAAAGTGCTGCTGGGTGTGGCAGTGCAGCCTGACCTGGAATCAGTCACAGAAAAGTTAAAACATGGCCCTTTGTGAATACTGAGACTTCTAACATCACGAATGTCAGGTCTGATAAAATTTCCTTTCAGGCAGCAATAAAAACTTCCTGAACTTTATTTTATTCACTCTGTCAAATATAGAGTTTCAATCAACCTGAAATAAAGAGTTCTTTCCAAAGCACAGAACTTTCCTGCAGACAGGAAATTCTCTTTCTAACCAACCAAGTAGAAATAAAGTCAAATGATGAATACAACCTGGCTTTCTTGCTGTTACATTTAAATTTCCACGCAAGACAATAAAAAAAATAGGAAGAAATTGTAGCTTAACCTTTCCAAACTGCAAAACTCAAGCTCAAAAGTAAAGCTTTTGAGCTATAGTGATGTTTCTTCTCTGTGCTGTGCAGGTGTGCTGCAGATTTCCCCTTCCTTTTGCAATACTCAATTTGTATTGAGGAGGAAAAGGGACTTTGATCTGCAAAGCTGAGTTTTATCCATTGGGTCTGGAGCTGTCCTTTAAAAGGAATTTGTGTTTCCTGAACACATCTGATACATGCAAAACCCAGAAGCGGCTCGAAACCTTGGACACAGTAGATAATAAAATACACCAGGCAATCAGAAAAGTGTAACTAACCTGAGTGGAGGAGTGCACAGAGCTCATGAGACTTGTACCCATTCTTACATTCATCCCTTCTCCCCACTTCCAACCACTTGGCACCAGCACACTGAGGACCATTTCCAGTGACAGGAGAAAGAGCTGCCTCCTCCTCAAGTGGCTCTGCTTCAGTGGCACACCATGCTAGGAACAAAACAAAGCACAGATAAACATGCACTCCCTGCCTCAAAAGAACCTGGCTGTGAAGAAAGGGAGGTGTCAGCAGTGGTTTCAGCACTCTGGGAGTGCGTGGCTGTGCTGCTATTGAACATCAAACACTCAGCTGATGAGAAAAGCCTCATCTGGCAGAGCTGCACCAGCATCACCCTGAGCCTTGCAAAGCTGGAAAAGTTGTAGTAGCTCTTACATTTTTGTCAGGGTGGAGGAAGCCATCCTTTCCTCCTGACTGCACTCCATTGCCCTCGTTTCTGGGGAGTGAGCACCCCCTGACTCAAAGTTTCGGTTCCAGTGCAGGCTGGAAGCAGGGAGTGAAATCCTGGGGATGTGTTTCAGCTGCTTTGGCCTGGGTCTGGTGCCAAGAAAGCCTCCAGCAGGATGAAGGGGTAATCAGCACCGGGTGGGAATGGCATCACCACCAGGAGAGTCTGAGGGAGCTCTGTTCAACTGCTACTGGGCTTGCAGGGTGATAAAAATGTAGGAGAGAGAGACGGGTAATGAGGACTTTGTGGTTTGAATCTGTCTCCTTTCACTGGGGTGATCAAAAGCAGCTCTGGCTAAGTCAAAAGTTTCAATGGTAAGTGGGGATAGTAACAAATCATTAAAAAGCTTTAGGATGCTGTCAGACAATCTGATGTTTAAGCTTTGATAAGAGGCTAGAGCAGCAGTTTAAGTGCAGGGCTTAAGTATTTATACATATTTTATTAGCACTCATTTTATAATTACCAACATGTTATTGTGCCAGATGTATGTTTATAAATACCACCAGACTCACTGCAGCACCAACTTCACTTGTGTGATAAATATTGGCATGTTTGTCTTAGAAAACAATCCCTTTTGCTTTGGAGTCTTTAATTAGTTCCGCTTTCTGTCATTCCCTGGAATTGATTTTTGCATGTTTACTCTTTGGGAACTGTGTGTACAATCCTTGCATGGCAGCCAGAACTTGGGTGATATGTTGTTCATCTCTGGAGCTTTGTTAAAGTGTTTTGAAAAGTGAAAAACGGAGGTTTCTATAAATCTGCCAGAGAGTTGTAGCCAGTTTTGCTTTTTGTTGTTTTTTTTTTTGTTTTTTTTTTTTTTTTTTAATTCTTTTTAGAAGTTGAAGAAACTTGGAAATGGGCAGGAAAAGTTTAAAAGTGTTTTCTTTAACAGTTTGAAACATCGTATTTCATGTTGCTATTATAAACAGTGAAATGCCCTGTTCCCTTATTTGGTGAAAAAAGCAGACAAGCTATATGCACTGGGTATTCTGCCTTTAGGACCTTTTTTTACCACAATTATTAATTACAGTGCACACTAGTTGGCATCCCAGATTGGTGCTACTGAGCCGAGAAGCCAAATATTAAAAGTTTCTGTTTGAAGGTTCAGTTCATAACCCCTCTGTTTGGATTAAGAGCACAATGTTTGTGTGAATTTTTCTGTAAAAAACTCAAGCTTCCAATGTTTAATGGAAATGGAATTATAACACAGGCCATGTCTCCAAAGTCCTCTCAGAGTGAGCAGCAAAACAGTTTTAAATGCAAACATACGTTTCATAAACTTTGGTTTATTTAACTTTTCTTTCTTTTTTTCTTTTTTTTTAATGAGGAGATGAATTTTACAGCTGACAGAGTCGAAATTAGGCAGCATTATGTTCAACAAGCATTCTATCCTGAGGGGTTTTTTTTTTAAGCTTCACGACAGAGATTTCTGTTCTTCTCAGATTATGCAATATCCAGTGGCTGGAAGTATAGTCGGTGTCAGAATTCTCACATTGCTCTGCATCCCATCTTCCAGGTTGGTTATCTGTTGCAATCTTAGCCTAAACTCAGCATTTAAAAGCTTTGTGCTTGGCCCACAGAGCTCACACATCCATCACCACCTCACTTTATTCGGGAGGAAGGAGCTGATCTCGCACACCACTGCTTGCCCATGAGCTGGGGAGCAAGTCTGCTTCCAAGAGATGCTAAATTGCCAAAAAGTAGGAATGTCTTTAGATGAGAGCATCCTAAATGTTTTAGATGTAGAAGTGGAACACAGGAAAAAAAAAACTGTGGAAGGTTGAGGAGAGATAATTTGCTTGATTAGAGTCTGCTCATCTGAGGTCCATTCCAAGCAGAGTGTGCTGTGCTGAGAGCACAAAATAAGTTGGGGGGGGGGTCTGTCTGTGTAAATTCACTGTAAAAGGAGAAAGCTCACAGTGTTCAGACCCCTGCTCAAAGGCACTGGAAATTACTCCCTTTTTTTCCCCTCACCTATGATGCAGGATCACCCCAGAGACATTCTGGCATGCTCTGACCAAGTGAAAGACTGTCTTTTCCCTTAAATCTCACAGTTTTGGGTGTTTTTGGGGGGGTATGGGATGAAATCTGCCAAGAGATTTTTAATACTAGACATTGCGTGGCTCAGTAAATGCCTGACACTGCCAGGCAAGTAATTCAAGATTGTTACAAAAAAAACCCCAACGACTTTAAAAATGAAACAGAAATCCTCTTTGAATTTTTGAAAATTCAAAATTGAGCATTGTTTTTCCAAGTTCAACTACAGTAGAAAGGAGAGTTCAACGATTTTAACTTGTTTTAATTGTTCTTTACTACTCACAGGCATGAAAAAACATGCCTGTAACATAAACATTCAGGTTACCTGTCTATTGGAATACATTTCAAATCTAAACTCTGAGCACCTCACCCACCCTTTATCACTCTGGAGAGAATTAAACTTCATATTTTAAAAAAGGCCCCTGTTTTTTCTGTCTGTCAGCTTTTCCAGTAGCTGGTACTGAATGCAACTGAAGAGTCTGGTGGGGAGTTTAACACCCAGAATCACCAAATTCTCACCCTTGGGTGAAAAGTGGAAGACTTATGGGTCAAGGGGAGAACAAAATACAGAAAATATTAGGTTGGGCTTCTGTTTGGAATGTCTGGAAAAGTGTCAGTGTGTGGAATCACTCCATCCAGGAGAGGCAGATTTTACCCTTTGTTGTTCCTGCCAAATGGGAACAACCAGTAAAACGAAAATATTGATCTAAAATCTCTCTGGACACTGCACATAATCAGCAGAATGGTCTATTACACGAGTACACTTCACATTAATAGAGTTCCAGGGATTCATGAGATTAAGAAATATCACTGGAGACACTGGGCAAACTGGCAAGTCTGTTCCTTCTTGTGAAGCTGGGCCATTAGAAATGAATCCAGGCTCATTCTTAGGTCTCAGACTGAGATTGCAATGTCTGCAGAGGAAGGGGAAAAAAAACCCTATAACAAGCAGCTCAATGCCACCTGAGACATTACAGCAATAGCTGAGATAAATTATCACTGAAATTTAGTGGAGTGAATAAAATCTTCTAGACACAAATCCAGGGTGCCCCAAAACTCACAAAATACATTCAGAATTAAATCCCCAAATTTGGGCTGGTTTTACAAGGTTTATTCAGCACCTGTCTCTAAGTCTTACCATGCCAAATCCAAGCCTCATGGGCTAGGAACATAGGCAGGTTAAGCAGACAGGTCTTTTCTGTGCTTCTCTTAATTTGGGTTATGTTTGTCCCACAAGATGGTCTTAATTATTTTTATGTGCACCAAAACTGTTCCAGAATTAGCAGAGAAGGGAATAACTGAATGGAAAGAAAATGTTATCAAGCGAGTGGAGCTGATGAGGACAGTTCTAAATTAGTTTTGTCGGCAGCATTTCTGGCTTCTGAGAATCTGAAGGGTCTCGTTTCTGAGATGTCGAGCCAGCAGTGGGGGAGTTGCCAAAAATAAAAGACAATTTAAGAACAAATATAAATCCCATCTAGTTTAGAAGAACTCGTCATAGGGTAAGAGTTTCCCACAGGATGGAGCCCAGTCAGGGAAATGGTCCTTCTAAGGACGTTTCCGTTCCGGAGGAATCCCCCTGCAAAACTCCAACGTGTTGTCACAGAGCCACTGTCTCCAGCTGCCAGAAAGAGTCCTATGAGAAAATGACTGCCCTGACATTTCCTCCTGAGGTCTCTTCTTTCCCATTTTCCAACTGGAAAGTCTCTGCCTGGGAGTGTGAGTCAGTGGCAAGAGCGGGATTCATCGTGGGGTAGACTCCGAGGTAGAAATACGGCTTTTCCATGGATTTCTACACCCCATTTGCTACTGCTTCACCCACTTCAGCAGTGCTTAATGACAGGACTGACACCTGCCATGTGCCTGCTCCCTCATCTCCTGGCCAGTGGGAGAAGTGGGAACAGTGGGGTGCGTTTTATAACATCCCCCCACCACCACCATGTGCTTAAAGGCACCCAGAGCTCTGCATGCAAGTTAGAGTGAGATCAACATCCCAGACATGCTCCCTGCACTTTGTCTGGAGGGTTGGGCCATTTGGGGTGGTCCCCAGCTGCCTGGGAAATCACCAGGAGACGGGGAGATGAGCAAGGAGGGGAATTTTACCCTCATTGTAGAGCTCCACCGCACCAGGGGAGGACCCTGCACCACCCTGGCCAAAGATGTTTCTTGTGTTATTAACAGCAGCTGATAATTAGGAGTTGCTCTTGAAAGCCCGGGAGCATTTCTAAAGTCGAGGCAAGCTATAGGCTTGCCTGACCAATTGCAAGACCTTTAATCAAGGCCAATAAAATGCAAGTTTTTATGACTTTTGTCACGGAAGATGAGCTGTGCTTCGAAAACACCCAGGTTCCAGAAAACAGTGCATATGGAGGCGTTCATGGTATAAATAGGCTGAATTAAGGTAATCAGATTTGTAGGACAGTATTCAGAATGGAACAGTAAGAAACCCAGCCTTTTTTGTATGCAGACTAACCAAGATTCTTATGCTCGCCTCAAAGTGCTGGTCCATGGGAGTTTCCATGTCTTGATTCTCCAAGGAATCCCAGAAGTACAGCAAAAGCTGCAGGAACAAAAAAGACAGAAGGGTAGTAGTACTCAGAGGACCTAACTGCTGTTATTCACGTAGTGTATGACTCACTTTACTATCTCTCTGTGCCTGCATCTTTCTCTAGTCTTGGTCTGCTTAGGTTGAACCTTCTCAGCAACACCAATCATGTTTGGCCATGATAAATAAATAAAACTATTCTGGGTTTTGGAAAATGAGTGGGGCATTTGGTGGGTGCTTTGGACCAGGACTCGGGAAAATGGAGTTCACTTCTCAGGTGCAGCACAGAGCTCCTGCATGAACTCAAGCAGGTATTTAGCTGTGCTTCCACTTCCCATGTGCAAAACAAGTAGTTTTACTTACTTTCTGTGTCTTGCCTAGTTGGATTTGAAATTCTGAGGTGCATGGGCTTTTAACAAATTGTATTTATCTTCGTGCAGCACCTGGCACAGGGGGACCTCAGGTGCAGAGTCTCTGGCACGAGGCTGTGTTACATCTACTGGTTAGGACTGGGTTTTGCCCAGTGTTGAAGATTTGCACATTGATTTGCACCTTTTTTCCCAAGCCTGGAGGACAAGCCAGCTTTGGAATTCAAAACCTAATTCAGGTAGTTTGTGAGGTTCACCAATGCTTCTAAACTTTTTTTTTTTTTTGGAAAGTCTGCCTCTTAAGACAGTGAGAAATTGGGCAATGACATAAATGGAATCTTTTTTAGTATTTTGCTGTCGGAACTTTACGCAGCTCAGATTTTCACTTTAGACCCATTACAGATAAAATTACCTCTCTGGATTCTGTACTGAAGTTAAAATATTGGCAGAACTGTTGCCCAGGTGTGGATTCCTGGATTCAGTCCCTGTTCACTCCTAAAGTTGACACCAACATTGTTATACACGTACCAGTGGGGGCAGAAGGAGGTTCTGGCATTGAGTCTGTTTTCAAATCACCCCATAAATACAGAAGTTTTTACCCCACAGTCAATCCTGTTGCTCAAAAGCAGAAACTTGGGATTCAACAAATCTGATGGCAAACTGCTACACAGGAAAATTCAGTTTGAAGCTTAGGTGGTGGTTGTTATTCCCTCTTCTCCTTCTTCTGTGCCTTAAAAATTGCCCTTGTCTTCCCACTGCAAAGAGACCTCCTTTTAAGTGCATTTCCCCAAGGAAATGAGAATGTATATCTACTTAATTTAAAAAGACTGCACATAACTGTGTTTTGGAAATTTTCTAATCTGGTGATGAGCTGCAGTCCTTCTCACTGTGCTGCAGACACTGTACCAAAACAAACCAGGTTTTTGCTGACACTCTTTGCTCTCCAAGTGGATTCTCATTTTCAGAAAGGATCAACACATCTTCCACTACAAAAAGGTCAGTCAGGTCCTTCTACCCCTCAGCAGATGTCTGAGCTTTGCTTTTTGTTTTAACGGGAATTGGTATCACCAGAAACTGGGACACTTCTTTCAGCCCTTTAGAGAAATGGGAGGATTAAGATGAAGATTTCACACATCTTAAACCAAAATAAAGGTGCTGAGCAATCTTGGTAGAAGGAGAATATCAGGTGAACAGGGCTGGAGGCTGGTATTTAGTAGTTGCTGAGAGCAGCTAGATGGTTAACAGCTGCAATGCACCTCTGCTTGTCAGGAGAGCTGAAGAAAACCCCAAGTGATTCCTCTCTTCTTCATTCCTTACATAATGAAAAGTAGGCCATTAATTTAAAACTAATGGGTGATTCTGTGTGGGAATTAGCAGTGATGAAATGCTTAGACTCCCTGAAAATCATAATCAGCATGATGTTATCATTGCTTCACTTCAATCCTTCAAAATACATTCTATTCCCAAACTCTTCAAGTTAAATGATTTCATTAAAAACCTTTAGGCTCAGAAAATCATAGTTGTCATTTGTAATATTCTCAGCTAAAATTAGATACATGCTGTGCAAACTATGCTACAATTATGGTGGTGTCATTTGTACTGTTCTGACTGCTTTACAAATGTGAACTGTTTTTCCATCTGAATTATAGTAAATATCTATTTTTATGCTTCATTTCTCTGCCTGTGATTTAATATTTTGTTTAAAGACAGCTGTATGTATATTCTATCCAATCTTTCTACCTCCCCACTAAAATTTTAGACAGTTGAATTGAAGAAAAATAGATTTGTAGACCTGTGAGTGCTTCGGGGTCCCATCCTTATTCCTATGCATATTTTAAAATAAATACTTAATACTTAACTTTTTTGTAAACATATCAGTGATATAAATGCCAAATACATCTAGAGTGGTTTTCCTTTGATGGAATAATTAACTTGTCTTTTTTTCATCCTTAACTTTATTTCATTGCTGAAGCAGGTCCTGTGCAGTGGCTTTAAAACCCAAATAATTCTGATTTACCAATCAGTATTAGTCACACATCACCAACATACAGGTAAAATTTTCCACACCTGACATTAAACTGAAAACCATTTAGGACATATATTTGGATATGGGAATTTTTTTCCCAGTTTGCTGTTGTGTAATTAAGAAAAAAAACCTTATGAAGATGTATTTTTCGTAGTTTCCTTTGTCAAACAAATAAAATGAGTCCACTGTGCTATTGCTCAACCCTAAACCCAGTGCTGGATAAAACCAGGTTTAGCACAGGTTCCATTTTGATTTTCTCAGGAAAACACTTCCTTTCATCCTTTCAGTTTTTCAATGGTCATCAAAAACCCAAATCAGTAACGAGTCAAACCGAAATAGATTGCGCAAAATCCACTCCATGCTTGTTTGAATAACTTTTCCCTGGAATTCACGCTGCAGATCTCCCGAGACCTTCTCGTCATATTGACATTTCCTCACCCTGCTGGGTCAGAGACAGGGCACTGAATGTTCTTGTGCAGCCCAGAGCCTTTGCTTCTGACCACCACCAGGCAATGCAAACAATTAACAGAAGCTTAAAGCCTTGCTAAGCTCCCAAGTACATTTGGTTGGATTTTGGGCCTACAGTTTATGTGCTGTACCTTCGATCAAAGAGCAGCAGAACTGTTTCCTCTAACAAGGAACTGTAGCCATAACTTGGAGGCCTTAACCTCCATTCAGTCCTTGTTCAAACAAAGAACAAAACAAGGGACAGGAATGAGGGAGGAATTAAAGGACCCCTTAAAGTAACACCTAAATCAACAGCAAAGTCCAAACTCAGCACGGCAAAGCTGTGGCTTGCCTAGAGTTAAGCTGGACTTGAGCAATTTCCTGCAGATATTAAAAAAAAACCCCAACAAAACCCAAACCATCTTGGCAACTTCAAAGGCAAGTCAAGCGCAAATTATGTGTCTTAAAGAGAAAATAACTTCCTCTTTTTATTATAATGACGTTAATTTCTACCACAGGTTCTTCTAAGGTCTCAGAAAGAATGGGGCCAGAAAAGTTTTGCAACCAAATTTCGCCTTTACAGAGATGAACTTCATCAATTTACACCTCTGTTAAATACATCATACTTGATAGCCATCAGTGGAACAGAGGTGTCAGTTTAGCAGTCATTTCTAAGTATAATTTTGGTGACAAAAAAGATTTATTTTAAACATTTTAAAGTTTTTTTCTCTTTCATAAAGGCTTTCTGAGATGGGTCTGCAGTATGATCTCGAGCACTAAATTTAATTAGACACAGGTTTATTTACTGCTGTAATCACTGTAGGAAAAATGGAATTGTTCCTTGCAGGGAAGCTGAGAGCAGAGTACAGAAATCTGCTCAGAGGCTGAGAGCTTTTTATTTTGATTGCTGTGAAGGAATCTGTTGAGAAAACAGGATATTATTTGCATAATGCATCAAAATGACTGTTAGTTTTCCTTTATGAAGGCACAACAAACTTCCTGACACAGATAATATCCTAGCAACTCCTTGTGGTAACAGAGACACCATTCCAGCAACAGAAATATTTACAGTATGTTTTTATGGCATATTAAGTCTCAGCTATTTAAAAAGCTGGAGGAATTGTTGTGTATTTCTAAAAATGGATGCTTGAGAGTAAGCCTTTAGAGCTATGCATAGTTCAGAACCCAATTGTTTCTTTTTTTGTGAGATGCAGGGTGATTTTGGGGGAATATTTTTGATAGACATGGTATTCCTGTCATTTTATATTGGGCAGTGTTTTCAACAAATTTTCAGCCAAGTGGCAATTTTTTGTTAGACAAAGACTGGAGAATTTGGAGAAGGACTAGCAAAATTCAACTTTTACTAAGTAAATTATGTCATGAATATATATATAAAAAATCAACAGAAAGCTGGGGTAAGACATCCTTGAAAATCCCTACTTTAAGATCCAAATATTTAACTTTCATTTTCTCTAAAACACAATTTATTTAAGAATAGCATAGCATATTAATCCTAGTCTATATACACAATTTACGGTATAGTCTGAATTGACACACAGTTTTAATCTTGAATATTTTTATCCTGTAGGAGATTTGCAAGAATATGAAACTCTTAAATGAGAAATGAAAGAATTTTCATAGTAAAAGGCTGGTTTCTGAACTGGCTTTACACGCTGGGGTTGGTTACTCATATCTGCCCATTCCAGTGCAGTCAACAGGATTTCATGGGTGAGGAACTTCCTGAGGCCCCTTCCTGAAGGAAGTTTTGGCCACAGAAGGATGATTAGGTAAACGTGGAAGTGTCTCCTGAGCAACATTCTTCCATCTGTGTGCTGAAATGTCTTCGTGGTGCCTTGCCTCAAAAAGTGAATATGTAACCAGTCTAAAGCTGCATTAAGTAGGTGTGAAAACCCAGTCAGAAAGTCAATATCCACTTGTACTTCCTAAAAACCTTCTTCTTTGGGTGCAGATCTGGATACTTCATGGTTTGTATGTTTTAAAACGGATCAGAAATATAAAATAGGTGAAGAAGTGCAGCCCTGTTTCCTGTGAATGAGCTCTGCTGTACACATTTCCCTGGCATCCCCGAGACCTGATGATACCTCTTTGGAAGGCACCACATTAATAACCCAGCATGGCAAACACTCGTATATTTATGCTTTTGCAGCTTCCCCATTGGATGAATTTAGTGATTCATTTGCCTGATGACCCAAGTCAGGAAAATGTGTGTTCAAAGTACCCTGTCATCAATCACTTTCTTAACTTTAAACACATGTCAGGTCCCCCTGAAGCTGACCAATCCTTTGGGTCACTCTGAAAACTGACTTTGGAGCAGCTGAAAGAAGTGGGATGTAGTTTTAAAGAGTATTTTAACCTAATCCTCCATTCCTTATGATAAAAAAATTTGAGACTAGGCCGGTCAGCTTATGATTTTTGAGCAAATGGAAAATAAGGCTCAGCATGCTCAGCTACCACCACAACCAGGAGCTGTAAGAATTCTGAAAAGCCTTCTTCAAACACAGGAATCCATGTGGAGTTTTGCCTCATTTGTTTCATTAACTCTGTCGGGAAATATGATATAGTGCTCAGGAACGTAAACACTCTGACTTATGAGTTTGTTGCCATACAAGTAAAGGGCTTTTTCTCAAAGTCATGGCAGACATGAGTGTACACAAAGATACTCTGCATAGCAGGGAAGGCCACCCACAAAGTTATGTGAATTTAATTTTTCTGATTCACATTCCTCCTCTCCCATAAAAGCCAAGGTGGGCCGTGGCTGTTTTCCCATAAAGCGCTGAGAAAGCTCAACCCAAGTCATTTGGGCCTTGAACAGAGAGCAAACCCACACACACCCCCCAGCCCCCCCCAAAGGATCCTCTTTTTGTACATCCAACAGGGTAGCAAATTCCTCAGAGGAAACACTCAGGCTGAGGGAAGAACTGCAAGGATGTTTTCCTTCTGCATTTTAAAATTAGTTCCCTGGCTGACATCGGACCTGGTCCCAGATGCCAACCCAAAGCCCAGCCATGGGAGATGGCACTGCTGGAGAAAAGGCATTTTGGCTCTTGGCACCTTTGTTTTACAGCTGCTGAGGAGGCCCCGTGGGTGGTCGGGGCCTTTGGTTTCCCTTCTGCGGCCGACGGGAGACAGAAGGGAGATAAGAGAAAGGGAAAAGGGAGAGAGACAGTGTCACAGAATGGACAATCTGAGACGTGTGGAGCCAGCTTCTCTGAGAGCTAAATTAACTTGTCCCTGTTATGCCAACTTACCATTTTGATGTCTTGTAAAAAGTGCATTTTATGTTGCAAAGAACGAGGGAGCAAAATTAACCCCCAAACCCAAATTTCTACTGAGTGCATGCTTCATCTTCCACTTTAGGACAAACACGAACCGAATCAAGAGCAGCACTGGTGAATTTTCTTAACATGGGCTAAAAACCTGTCCCTGCTCCTTTATTGGTATTTGTTGCTGTGCTTACCTGGAATTTGAGCAGACATTTCTGCGTTGTATGGCCAGCAAGTGGCAGTTCTGGGGTGTATGGAGTCAGTCACCTTGCCTGAGTGGTTTCAAATCCATGCAAAGCTGTTTCTGGCATTCCAAATATGTGTATACATAGGCATTGTCAGGCCATTTCTTTTTCAAGTTTCTACTGGGTTTTAGCAAAAATCCTGGGAAAAGGCTTGCTGTGATTCTTTGCAAGAATCACTGGTTTAGGAAGATGAAATTGGAAACTGGGGTATTCCTCTCTTGGAAGAAGTTGAAAACTGCTTAAGCACAGCAGATGTGCTTTAATTCTGTCTACATCTTGCCCTGAAAGCAAAACTTTCTGGGGAAGTTTTCCCTGAAAGTTTTAGAGAAAATATCCTTTCCCTTATAACCTTGACAGCGTTGGTCCTTGATCTGCATCAGACAACAAATACACAGAGAAATTTTGTAATCTAGTGGAGGCAAAATGAATTCCCCTGTTCCCCACTTTCTTTATTGGAAAAAAAAGAGAGAGCTTTGAGGACAAGCCTGTGCTTCTAAAGGAAGGTGTGAGTTCAACAAGGCTATATCCCTGCTCACTGTCTGATGACATTAAGGGTTACCTCTCCAGCGTCCTCTTAGGCTTTTCCCAGTGGCAGCTACGAAGATGAAAGCCCTGGTGCTGTTCTGTCCCTGCCTGTGGGACACCCTGAGAGTCCCCAGAGGAATCAGCCAAGGTCAGTCCTGTCCGTGTGGGGCTCTGCAGCCTTTCTGAGGGCACCCCACCCTCAGCTTGGGTGACCTGAACTCTGTCATTCACCGATGAATCCCAAAGCACTCTGGAAGGCAATGCCAGGTGGGATGTGCTGCTTTTCCTACAGTGTCTCCTCAGAAACGCCTGTCCTCCAAGCCCTGTGGTCGTCTTATTCTACACATGGTGTTCAAGCGGCACGTGGAGGTGGCAGAGGAGCAGCAACATGGAGCAAGCAGAAATCCTTTACACTGTGTTTGCAATAAATCATTTCTGGTCATGCTTAAGAGCCCCATCTCTGTGGAGTTCACTGACCAGAGGGGCCACATAACAGAGGGGATCCAAAGGCAGCAGCTGTCCCCTTTCCCTGAGGGACAGGGATGACCCCGACTTCGCAGGGCTTCTGCGCTGAGGGAGCAGATCCGCCCGGGACGATGCAGAGGGTGGCCCTGGGAGCCAATCTCGTGGTGTCTAAGTTCAAAGAACCTTATCCAGCAGCAGCCCCGTGGGCCTGCAAGTGCTGGAGGGCTCTGGGCCACGCTGAAGAGCCCAGGAGCTGCCTCAGGCAGGTGCAAAGGGCAGAGCTGGATCTCTCCTGGGTCAGGAGGGAACAGGCAGGGAGCCCAGGAATAGATGTCCACAGGCCACAAAGCCCTTTCCTATCCAAAAGTTTGCATTGACAGTGTGGGACAGATCCTGGTTGCTCCAGTGGTCACAAGCGATGGATATCCAGAGAAGCTCCCTGAGCAGTGTGAAGCCAGTGGATCCGATATTGTCCTGAGCATCAAACCCTGCCAAAGTCTCAGAAGGAAAAAGAAGGTACTAAAAATCACTCACCCCGTCAAAGGCCGCGTCAGATTGTCCCTCAGAGGAGGGATACAGAAGCAAACTGCTAAAGCAAAAATCACCATCTCTGTGCTACCTGATTTTGACAGAAAGTCTCCAGACTGACCGAAATCGCAGCCCTTGGGCTGGTGTTCATCATTCTGACTTACTGAGGGTGAGGAGCTGCTTCAGCTGCTCACACACCTCAGTCTCATGCCCTGTGAGCCATCCCAGCCTAGCTAAGATACCCACGTGCTGGAAGACTTACAGCACACACCTGAGGCTCCAGGCAGAAACCAGGCAGGATACTTTGGAGCATCTCAGATGGGCTGTGGGGGCACCAAGATCTACCTCTTTTGCATTGGCTTTCCCTCAGAACTAAAAAAAACAGACAAAACACAGTGATGGGCACCGTGAGGGAAGCGCAGACAGAGAGGGGGATCCCTCTTTTTTCCCAGGCACACTCATGATCAAGCCCAAACTTCTCCTTCTCATCACCGTGTTTGAGCAACTCTTCATTTACTGCAGCAGGATCTGAATTTTCCCTGTGGAACTTGAAGCTGGCTTCCCATGGGGACCCGTGTGATCTCCAGGAGTTAACATCCTGAGGCCGAGTTAGCTTTAACACCTCCTCATTGAGTGGGTAAATATTTACATCCAATTGTCCAGACTTTAGCATAACAACTTCAATTCCTCCTGGCAAGAAAGCCAGCACAGGTCATTTTGTCAGTGACAAGGCTTCCAGATAGTTCAACAACACTCACTGGCCACTAATTTATATGCATTATAACTCAGGCTTAAGAACCTAAATAGACCAATAGAATAAACTTCACAGACACTAAACACTTATTTGCTGTGACATTATTTACATTTGGGTCTACAGAAAGCAGTAAATCAAAGAGGGACTTTGGAAGAGGAAGAAGAGAGAGCAGTCTTCCTTTTCCCAATATTAATGTTTAATGTCCTTTCAGACATATGCACTATTTGATGCAATTCCTAGAAAAGGGAATTTTTCATAAGGACTTGAATGAGCCAAATAATTAATGGCAAAAAATGTTACAACTGCTTTTTCTGGCATAGTCGCAGGGCCTACTGTGAGATTTTAGGGCCTGGTGTGAAAAAAAGCAAAGGAAGATGCATAAAAACGGATTAGAAGTGATTGTTCATGTGGCAGAATTTGCAAATTGAATACTGCAAAATGATTTCCAGGAGTGCTATGAATTCTTCTGTGTGGGAAATAAGTTAAAGAGAATAAAGAATGCAAATAATAGTCAATGAAAAGGGCACTCTCCCCAAAACGAGGCTGGAAAAACCATCTGCACAATCAAAAAGTTTGGGGCTTTGAAGTGGGGTTTTTTTGGTAAAACTTAAAGTGAACCTTGAAAACAGTGAAGCTGAACAGGCAAGAAGTACAGCTACAATTCCAGGGGTCATTTGTCTCTGCCAGGGGAAACAAATAAATCAACTTCTGTTAATATTCCTGGGTTTTAGTGTCTGGTGCTCAAATTTTGTCAGCATCTTTAATTTTCATCATATGATTTTCATCAAACGATTTTAAATGATGTCGTTTATAACCATATATGGAAAAATCACTTCCCACTCCTTTTTCTGCATGCAACAATGTTCATACCAATGTACAAGCTCCTTTTTTTGCTTTGAACCTGGTACTTCTATATTTCCCAAGGTGTTTTATTCCAGGAAAATGATCATGAAGATAGGTTGCATTCTTGATTGCTTTTGTATTTCCTTAGTTGTTGTATCTTTTATTACTTTTGGCAACAAATCAAAGCCAGGAGAGGCGTCTTTTCACTTGCAAGCAGGGAGTATTATACACACCTTATCACTTCATTAAATCACTTGTTGTAGTGATTTCTCAGCTTTTCTTGGCTGTTCTTCCAGTCGTTTTTGAGCTTTCCCAAACATCGCAGGGTACAATTAGTGCTAATAGTCAGCCATTATCTACATCGTTTTTCAAAAGGGAAGTATTTGATACAATTTACAGTGCAGGAGATCTGTCAGCTAATAGAGCCAGCCGGAAATGTAGACTTTTTTTCTTAGCTCTAAGTGCTGTTATTTTACATCCTGTTTGGTACTGAATAAACGCACTGCTTAAAGCTGGAGTGTATTTTCTTTGTGGGCACACAAGGAGGGAAGGTACAAGCCCAGATGGATTTCTCATGGCAGCAGACTCAGCAAATGTTTGTATTTAATCCCTCTGAGGGCATTGAGAGAGACCTCGATGCCTTTCAGGGCGGACGCCGTGGTGCTTCCTCTCCATGCCAGAGGAGTTTTCACTCTCATAAATAAGAGACCTTATCTCCGACACTGAAAATTAAGGATACTTTCAAACCAGCCCTATCAGATGGGATGCAGCAGGAGGCAGCCTCTCAGCTTGCCCCGCGGGTGTCAGCATCTGTGGTGCTCTATCACACAGCCCAAGGCTCCAGCCAGGCGTGGTGCCTCCTTCCAAGTGCTGCTCTTGCTCGCTGCTTCCCATTTTAGGCAGAGCAGCCACGAGAAACTGTCCTGCTCTGGAGCTATTCTTGCAAAGACAATGTCCTGACATTTTTTCAGCTCTGTATTGCTACTGGATTTGTGTACTTGTGTTTATATACATTTTAGATTCAAAGGGCTCCCCTGTGCTGGAGTACATCCAGGCTCACAGGCGAGGTCACATCAGGGAGAGTTCTCCTTGACAGTTTCTTGGGGAAAGGCATTTTCTGCACTTTCTGTACTGAGCCCGGGGCTACGATTCATCACCAGAGGAATCTTTGATGGGGATGGCCAGATCTTCAAAACATGCAAATCAAAGCAAATATTTTGGAATTATTATGGTGTAAGAACATGTCCTCATCTCATACTCTCTCACCCTGGGAGCTGCAGAGGTAAGAGGTCACTCTTCTGCCCCAGCCCAGAAAAACTGCCTCTGACAGGGGGCTTGTAATCGAAATAGAAAAGGCAGTGCTAAAATATTGACAATTCAGTGTGAAAATGGAGAAATATAGGGCCAGTCTTAGTCGCAGGGTCCTGATTCCACTCTCAGACACCTTGACATTTTTAGGCTCTCTAAGTGATGTGGAAATCAAGATCAAGTGAAAATTCAGGGTGTCTCCAGTATGAAGAACAAAGCCAGTGGCAGCCCCATTAAGCTGGAAGGAGAAAAGCAGGATCTTCTCAGGGACATGCTGAAGGATTGATTGGAGGTACAGCAGGGGGGATGGAATAAAAAAGAATTTTTCACTGATTAAAGCTAAAGGAGGCCAGGATTTCTAAACCAATACTAATCACCTCTCTGAAGGCTGACAGACTAAGGAAAATAAATAAATGCTGGAAATAATTACTGGCTACAGTAACATCATTACAAACATTGCAAATCACTGGAACTGTCTCCTGATCTTTCATCATCCAAGTAACGATTCCCCAGGAAAATAGATCTTACAGCTACCAATCTCTTCAGGTGATTGAAGCATTGAGGCTTTCCCTGGGGGCTCTGACAGATACTGTTATGCTCAGGTCAAATATCTGTATTCAAATATCTTTATTCTGCCTGGGAATGTATGTCCTGGCAGTGTCCTGCAGTCTAAGAGAGACTGCAGGGACAAAGGAACTGCAAACTCTCTGGGAAATGCTGTCCCCCTCAGTTGTACCATCTGATATTGAGCCACGGGTATTTTATTCTTTCCAACCAATAAAATATGGATTTGAAGGCACAGCTTTGCTAAGTCAGGGTCATAAACAGTCCACATAAACTGAGCCTGAGAAGTTTTTCCAGGGAATTGAATTCCCACTGAAGAAAGGTTGAAGCTGCCCGTTTTCCATGTGAACTGGGTAATCATTTTCTTTCCTCTGCTAGGGAAACTGAAGTCACCAAAGCAACTAAAAATCCTACTCTGCTAACAGATAAACTGGCATTTATATAGATGCAATTGCAATTTTCCTCTCAAAACAAGCTCACTAGCCAATGAAAAGGTGATATTCTAAAGCAATAACACTCTTTAGATTATGAATCATACATTTGTGTTTTCCTCTCTGGTGAAGGCTTTAGTGAAAGAATATGTGCAAAAAAATTATTGCATCTCCTCGAGATGGGAGATGCATGAAAGTGCTGGAGCTGCTTTCACCTGTGTTGGGCTAAATCAGGGGCTGCTGTGTGTATCCAAACTAGATACCTCATGTTAAAATATGATCCCTACAGTGCAAGAACAAGTGCCTTGATTGCACAATTTATTTCAGAGTGGTGGTTCTCAGCCCTCCCGTTTGATGGCTTCATAATAGCCTGGGGTAGATCCCAGTAGTGCTCAATTTTTTCTGTGCTAACTCACATTTTTCTTTGCTCAGTTTTTCCTGTCCAAACCAGACTGGGATTTAGCATCTTTAGTGTTTCAAATGAACACCAGCCTGGAATAACTTGAACTGTTATTTTCTAAGACCTTCAGATATGTCACTGGAAGGCAAAGCAGTGGCATGACCACGTTCCAAACAGCTCTAAGGCTAAAAGAAAAGCAATAATACAAATACACATGTCAAGGACTCCTGTGCTTTTTCACCATTCCTTTCACCATCCCACACACATTTCTTGCTGTTCCAGCCGTTCTGAAACCTCCTCCCAACATTTGTGTAAAGCAAGTAATTCCAGTTTCTGCCTCTGTGCCTCAGGTCACTCACTACATGTTTAGGTCTTAGTGCTTTGAATTAATTGCATGTGAACTCATTAATCCAGAGAGCAGTTTTAAAAATGTGTGTTGTTTGATGAGAGGATTACAGAATCAGACCAAGAGCAGGGCTCTGTGAAAACTGGAATAATTTGGGAGGTGGAAGAAAAACTCACATGAATTGTGTTGGTCCTTCAGGACTTTTTTGGTGATGGAAATTTGAGGCACCTGGAGTCCACCTGAATCTTGGCCCAAGGAGCACCAAAGGACATTGTCGGGCACACAGATCTGGTGACAGCAAAAAAACTGGCTGGGGCTCAAAGGAAACAAGTGTCTGTCTTGTGTCTCAAGACTAGGAATGAATAAAAATATTCCATTAAAAAGGGGCATTTTCAGACACATGCCTCAAATCTCAGTATAAAGAATATCTGGTGATGAACAACCACAGAGACAAACAGCAGGTATTTGTACCTCTGCTTATACAGTTGCCACATTTTCTCTACTTTTCTATGACCCTGCAACTTTCTTTTATGACAATGGAGAAATTAATTTGATCACAACACATGCTCTGACAATGAGCACTTGGTTTCAAATGTCAAGTGCCACAAAAAGAGAGGCTTATTTTAAAAATTTACTGTCAGTGGAAACGGGTGAAGACCCAGAAGGCCTGGCAGGATATTTATTGGTCTATCAGGCAATCTGAAAGTACATGAATATAAGCAGAATCTCAGATTCTATTGTTGTTTCCAGTAGGACATATAAACCACCATCCACATTTTCCAAAACAAAGAGGGCAATAACCTTCTCCCTGAATTTCCTATTACTGAAATAAGCAGATTTCAGCTGCTCTCAGCTTCACCAGGCTGAACTGAAACAGAGCAATCCTATCTGTAATTATAAATTCATAAATCACTCATCCAGACTGTGTATTTTTTGTAATTCAAGGTAGGCAGGATGTGTTATGCTAACTTCTAAATCCAATCCATGACCTCCTGTGTTTTGAGAGCAGGGCCAAGGATGGAGCTGGAAAATGAGTGTCTTGGTGTTACGAGACACACTGTGCATTTGTGAAATACAGTTTGGAAAGCGTTGCAGAGTGGCAGCCATGCACAGGAAATTTGATATGTAACAGATTTAGAACAGTTATAAGGAACAACTTCCTTTATGATGACGTCTAGGAAGTCATTTATCATCTCACAGAGGAGTCTGGCACCTTAAAGTGTTTATCTAAGGAAAGGAAATGAACCCCTGTCATCTAATAGAAACAGTATTTGATCCATCTCACAAAGATGTACACTGGTCAAAGGAATTTTAAATAATCCTCAGCTCCAGCATTTGGCTATACCTGCTTCTTGTCTCCAGGAAGCTCTCAATCCATTACTTTCCTGGTGTTTTCCTTTCTTTTCAATCCTTTCCTTATTTAGACAATCTCTGGGTTTGAACATTATCCAAGATTTATTCCTTTTCAGATTAAATTAACAAATACATCCAGTTACCTCGAGTTAAATAGCGGGTGTACTTTAAACACACCAAAAATTTCGTTTTCAGGAAGAAAACTAACTTGGATTCACTAAATATTCCTGAAGTTTACTCCACAGACTGCAACACAAAGGCAGTCTCAGGGACCACTGCTTTTAGTTTGTGATCCAAAGTCCATTAAAACCTTTCCACAGTCTTCAACAGGGCTTTGATTAAGGCACGTGGGTGGGACCATCATTGAAAGCTTTGCTGCAAGAAGTGTGTTATAAGGAGAAATTTATTTAAAACGAGCAGAGAATAAAGAGGAAAACCTGGAAGAGAGGCAAAAAGAGGACAGGATGGGAACAGGTTTGATGGGAAGTCTAAAATGGAGTGAAAATAGCAAAAAAAGCCCATGAGGAGAAAGGAGAGCCAGAATGCACAAAATAGTAGATTTATTGGTCCTTTGAGACAGAGATTTAAAATTGATTTGTGGGTTGAGAAATCCAAGCAGGAATCTGAATAAGACACCAAGGACAGCAAGGAATTACGATGACTCTTCCTGTAGTACTAGGGATGGATGAGAAAATAGGTAGGAAGGAGATCTGGGAAAAGTAGCTCTGCAGGGCAGGTTTCCCCAAAATCCTGGAGCTTCAAGTCTTATTTGCTAAGCCTTGGTCGTGACAGCTTTAACTTGGGAAAGGAGCAGCCCAGTGAGATCCCCAGCCTGCTGCCCTGAGTTTCCATGAGGGTAAAAACTAAAAGAAAAGTGTGAAATTTGGTATCTTGGAGAATGTTTGCACTTTTTAATGGCTTCTTCAGCACCAAACAATCAGATGGAAATGTCAATTTCACAGGACAAGTGTGAAAGAGGTCATAGGCTCAAAGTGATCAGTACTGAAAGTTGTAGTTAATTCCCCAAAAGAATGAAATAGAAACTGAAAAATTGATACTGGTCTGCAGTCCAGGCAAGAAAAGCAGAAGAAATAAGATGGAGACTAAAGGATATGACTGTTTCCTCTGTGAGGGGAAAAAAACATATGCAGTGAAAATAAAAGTTGAGCAAAAGTTATTTTGCTCACAGGGCTGTTTGGAAGCAGCTCTTCAGGGCTTATTTAGAGATGATTGCTCTCTAGGGCTTCAGACACAAAATACTCCTGTGAAATGACCAATAATAACTGAAACAGGTTGAATTTGTATTTTGGGGACAGTGTTGATTGCCTCAGGTAGTGCAGGTGAGTTCTAGACCCTTCAGTTTTCCCTTTCACTAGGGAGCCACTGCATACAAGAATTTTCCTTGAAAAACGAAAGTAAGCAAACAAAAAGAGAAGACAGAAAGTTATTTTTCTTCTCCCTTTTACCTAAATCTCTCTTTTCATGGTGGTTCATCATGACCACCACTGCATGGTACCTTGGAGCTTCCCACCTTTAGGAATCTGCAGAGTTCAAAGCTTGTGATGCCTTTACAATCGTGTCAAGTTCAGCAGCTCCCTTCAGCACTGCTCTTGGCTTCCCCACAGGATTTACACCTCCTGGACTCTGTGCCTTCCCCCATGGCACAGAGAGCTGCTGGGACAGACACCCATGCTTTGTTCTTGGTGCTAAATTCATCACGTTCTCACCTGACAGGATCACAGGGTTTATTCTGGCAAATTCCGCTTCGTGTTCCCTGCCTTCTTCCTCTCCTACCTGCTGTGGGACGTGGCCTTTGCTGTTATCCACCTTTCACCTCCCCCCAGCTTTCAATTAATGAGTTTATGAAGAATGTAATTATCTGCCTGAGCATCTTTCACTCTGTCCACAACCCATTTGAATCCCTCATTAAAAACATTTTTAGGAACTTCCAAAGGAAAGCGGGGGGGGGGGAAGCTCCTTCCCTGAGCCCAGTCTTGGAAAGAAACTCTTCAGGTGACAGGAGGTTTTAGCTATGGACATTTTTTTATATGCTCCATGCTTAATTTGGAGAGAGTGTCATCTAATTGCAGCACAATGGCAAATCAATTCAATTTCCCCTCTGACAGAACTTGCTTTCTTCTCTTACTTTCAGTGGGTTTACACTGAGAGCTCATTTGGCTGTGCTCTCCTACCTGACTGAACTGTCCTCCCCTGACCTGTGCTTGTCTTTGGAACAGCACATCAGAGGCAGAAGTTGAACAGGCGTTGCTGGACAGGAAAAGGAAAAGTGTCCCGAGTCCAACGAGCCTTTTAGGTTTATCTCTTCTCCGTGTTCCTGAAGTGCCAGCAAAACCTTAAATCCACTCTCTCAAGTACAGAACATCTGTCTTCCCCACAAGTTAGCCAAGCTTTTCTTCCTTAATGACCTTACTTGGCAAATTACTCCTGTGTTTACTACCTTGGTGAAATCTCAGAGTTTGAATTCCCAGTCTGGCCTTAACTTTCCATCTTCATTCTGCGTGTGCCACTCTCACTGTGGTTTCCTGTTCAGTTTCATGATGATTCATGACACATTTTCACTACTTCTAGAACTAAAACTCTTTCCTTCAATGAACTAATTTCTCTCCTTCAAATAAATGATCTGATTCTTTCCCCCTTCTCTCTTCACTTTTCTCTTTTTCCCCTCAGTAGATCTTGGCTTTGGCTGATTTGTAGCAAGAATTCCTGAGAAAGGCTAATTCCTCTATAGCTGTGTGAAATAGATGCTATGGCCAGGCTGCAGACTGTTGTCCCTTAAGTCTGCATAAACCCTGAATAATACCCCTGAAACCAAAGGAAACAGATTTCAAGTTACCAATCCCACGTTATACCTTTCGAGCAGTGAGTTTCCTGTCATTTCAGAAGAAAAGAGGCCAACTTCTCAACTAGTCTTGCTCCTTTTGTAGTATTTTTGTAGGAAAACATGTTCAGCCTGATAAATTGTCTGAGCTAACACGTAAAACCTCTCTCTTTAGCAAAACCCACCTGCTGTATGTCTCATGACCTCTCCTGATAAAGCATTTGATGGCAATTCACTACAAATCCCAGCCACTTTGAGGCCTAAATGTAATTTTTTTGTGCAAAATATTTTCTGTCCAATTCATCTCTGGTATAAATCCATCAGTTTTTGTATCATTTCTATTCTGCAAGTCTGTGACTACAGTAGAAGTGGGGCTCTTGTCTCCTCCAAGGACAGTGTTTTATATGATTGTGTCATTCGAATGGAGTCAGTAAATACAATCACTTGCTTCCACTTCAGTGTGTCCGACTTTCGATACATTCATCCAAAAATTTCAAATCTTTTAAAATCTTGTACCATCCATCAAACTTTCAATGCTTCCAATTTTAGCATCTGCCAGCTCTGGATGTTGGCACTCTCCCATCACGATCATTTCTACTCTACTCATCATTCGGCCCTCAAGAGTAAGGGATTAGAGAAAGCCTAAAAATACCATGAAAGATGTCATTAATTTCAGTCACTTCCCTGGAAACGCAGACACTGCACATTCTGTTCAGACCTTTGTCCACCTCAGACTGTTCAGCCTTTCCACAGCTGCCTCCAAGCCATGGTGCTCCTCCTCGGGAGCACAGGGAGCACGGTGAGGCTGTCCCAGAGCCCTTCACACACTTTCCTGCTCTCCAATATCAAAAGCTAAATACTGCTGAGATAATTCTGTCATTGCCTGGTGGTGCCTGAGAAAATTATTTCCCTAATGTTTTGGTTCCTCATCTACTTTCTGCCTACTCCGTGTCTATAAATAGGGTTAGTGTCATTTGAGCAGGGAACTACAGCTTCGTGCTCAAGGTTTATTTCTGCTCCTCTAATCATCCGGTAATGGACTATGTTGTAACATTCCTCTGCATCAAAAGGAGTAGTCAGCATTTATTTTTGCTCCAGAGCCTGAAGGCATCCTAACAGCTTCAGAAAAGAAGCAGAAAACCCATTGCCAAACACATAACCTGCCATCACCAGATTGAAGGATAGCTAATGGCCCAGAGTGGTTGAGTGACAGAAAGTGAGGAGAATGATTAAACACAAACAGATAACCAAAACAACAATGGCATAATGGGTTCTCTGAGCGAGGCCATGAGCGGTGTCACCAAAACTGTCTGAATGAGCAGTTCACTTCCTACTGGTTTGTTCAAAGAGGATGCACTTCTGAGTATTTGCCTGTACCATTAAGATTGTTTCTTGTGTGCTAACCAAGAAAGGAAATAACCTCTGAAGAGTTTGGAAAGTGGTAAAGGACAGAGCTTAGTCCAATGTGATTTTTTCCAAGGGACAAGGACAAGGCACAAGGGGAAAGAAGAGTTGCTCAAATATGAAGCAGAGAACTGTATCAAGGACACCCACTGGCGCCACTCGCTGAGTACCCTAAGCAAGATCACTGGGATGAGCTTTAACAGTGGTTGGGATTTCTTCATGTTGTTTCATCCTTATTCACAGAAGTTTACTTGAAAGAATTTTGAACAAAATATTTTTGGTTCCCCACACAGTGTCCTGCTGCAGTGGCATCGTTTGAGGTCAGGACTGTCCCTGTGTAACACCGGGCTGTCTCTGGAGGTGATTGGACACCAGGCAAGGCTGCAGAGCCTTGGCAGAAGGGCCAGGGCAGCACTGCTGCATTATCTGCAGGAACACGGCTCCCCCATTTCCTCATGCGGAGAAAAAGTTGGGAATAACGACGCAGGCCCTGCTCAGCAAGGCCTCGGCCCTCACGCAGCCTCTCTCATCTGCAGCATATTTAAAGATCAGACCACCTTCAAAGCATCACTTGACTTTATCTCTCCTTGTGTCTGTTCACACTGTCCTGGCCAAGCTGTTTTACTGCATTTTATCTGCAGGCTCGCTGTGACTCATGCAGGACGTGGCCACCCTCCCACTGCCGTGGTCTGTCACCGTCCTGCTGCGGCCCCGTTCCCGCTGCCGTGACTGGAATTGTCGTGGCATGTGCTGTAGCTCAAGATGAAATACAGCTTCCCACAGCAACCTTCAGTTCTCATCATTTCTTAGGCATGTTTTATTGAGGACCCTTCAGGCCTGGCATGAGTCCTCTCTCCACGTCACTCAAGATGAATACCTGTGGTTGCACAAGGGAAAAGGGACAACCCACGCTGCTGTGATGGCCACGCCAGCTGCAATCAGTCTCCTGCTGTCCAGAGGACCAAGCACTGCTGAGTTAATCCTTTGCTGAAGGGTTATGTACCCAGAAAATAGCATGAACTAGCCATACAGGAAAAGAAAACACCTGTAGTACTGAAAACTAGCAGTTTGCTATACTCACAACTCCGAGGTGGGAGAGCCTATATATTATCTTACTGATTCTGGAGAGGGAGCAAGTGTGTTATAAGTTTGCACTTCACAAATTTTGTGAAGTCTTCCTGAGGACAAAAAAATGTGACAGACAATCCTCAGACCAACAACCCTTCCGATGAGGATTAATCTAAAATACGAGGACTAAGAGCTGAGTTTTCTGTGTTCACAAGAGAGAAACATTCCTGTGTTATTCAGTGTTTGTTAGTAAGAAATCAGGCAAACCAAGGCCAGGATCAGTAAACCATGTAAAAGCTTTGCTTAACTCTATCCTTAAGCAGTCAAGCTTTTCAGAACATGCCTTCTTCAGCCCCACACTAAGTCCTGTTGCCCTCAGTTTCGCATAAGCACAAAACTTCTGGTGACTGTGAAAAGTTATGCCAAAATACACAGCCCAGAACAATTCAGAGGCATCAATAAGCTTCCCCTTTGTATTTCTGCACAGTCATAGAAATCTGAATCTGCCTTTCAACAGGTGATGTTTGGACAGTATTTTTCATTACAAATCTCACCCACAACAGCAAATTAAGCTGAAAGGAAAAGAATAAAAATTACTTTTCTGTTTTCAGTAAGAATTCCCATGCTGTACTAACATGAGGCCATCTTGCCAAGAAGTGTCAAGCTCCATCTACTGGCATTAAAATGAATTTGTAACTCGGCGTGCTGAGTTTTGGGTCTATCTACAAGAAACAAACAGGCAATTTCACTGTCTTTGTAGAATTTTAGTCCAGTTCCATTATGCTATACATTAATCAATCTTCTTTAAATATCAGCTGTATTTTCAAACTTGTGACATGTGCTGGGTTATGTGAGCATAGGATAAAAGACTTTCACTGCCTGAGGTGCTGGGCTGTGCATAAATAACAATTTCCATACAGCTGAACCAGAGAAGATTGTAGGGCTCTGCTTCATGTGGTGCTCACATCCCAAAGACGGATTTCCACAAGGCTGTGACCTGCCTAGCTCATCCTTAATTCAGCCACTGCTTAGTGGTACCAAGGAGGACAATTTATACCTGTGAATAGTTCCCCAAATGATTAGAAAGGGAGGGGAGATCTCCCTTCAGCTGCCAAGTGTGAGGGGGCAGGGAACAACAGCAGGTGAGGAAATGTGGGCTGCAAAAAGAGACACATCTCATCCTTTCACCAAGAAGACAAATTTAATTTTTTTCTCCTATCAGTTTTTAACTCAAACTCTTAATTTCTGTGTACACTCTGCCTTTTCATATACACTCTGCCTGCTCTCAGGTATAAAATTTCAGAGACTGGAAATAAATCCAGTGGTTGTTTTGAAGAAGGGCAAACTGCTACTTGTACCTGTTTTTATGTCAGGTGGGGCTTTTGATAACCTAGAGATCAAAATACACCATGCTAAAGTCACGCTGAGTTAATGGGCACCATGGCAAGTGTGTGTACTCATGATAAAATAAAATCAGTCAGCTCAAACGCAGAACAGCAAGGTTTCTATAATAGGGCATCGTGCAAATTCAAATTGCTTTCGAGATATTGAAGATACAAAAGGCTTGGAGAAGTGCATTTCTTCCTGACTGGTGTACAATAAACATCATAGATTTTTAATCTCATTGAGCCAAAAAAAAGAAAAATAAGGAGGGAGCGGGAACAGCCTTGACAGGAATCTGGTGTTGAGAAAATTCAACAATCAGAAAAGTCTGTGATGAGTGTTAATAGAACATAACATCCTATCCGTTTCTTGTTTAGTTACTTTTGAGGGAACATTCTTGCCTGAAATTGCATCCTGTTTCCAAAAAAAGCCTCTATGCTGAAGCCTGACATGTACCAAGATTAGGAAAGTAGGTCGAGCGAGTCCTGTTGGTGCGCAGTGTCAGTCAGCTGAGGGGATGTGCAGGTCCCAGCTGCCACTGGGACTCCCCCCCTGCTCATCTGGCCGAGATGCTGCCCTGCTCCCTCTCTCTTGGAGCACCTTGCACAGCTCATCCTGTGTGGAAATCCGAATCCCTTCCCCATTTCCCCGTGGTTTGTGCTGTTGACCATCAGCTCCACGCTCCAACCTTCTCCTCCCTTAGCTTTTCTGACTCTGCCCTCTCCTGGCTGGTTTCCCTCCTTGTTGTTTCCTCCTTCCTGAGGCATTGAGGGGAACCTCACCAAGATCAGCCCTTGGCCCCTCTGACCCCACTCTGGGTATTTAAATAGGTGCAGCTATCGGAAAAGTGTCTGTTTCATCCCACCTGACAAGTGCTGGTGACTACATAAATAATGTACCTCCTATTTTTCAGCCAGCTTTATTCTCTGGGAAGTCCCATCCCAAGGCATAGGGTCATTGAAAAGATCTTCCCTGGGTTCTTCTCTCAAGCTTAGGAGCAACAGCAATGTAATTTTATGACACTATCCATAGGAAGATTAATAAAAGCAACAGCTGAAAATACTGTGAAAACATTATCACTTTTTGGGTTTTGTGGTTTGGTTTTTGCTTGGGGTTTTTTGGGGTTTTTTTTTGTTGTTGTTGTATTTTTGGGTTTTTGGGCGTTTTTGTTTTTGCTGCATCTCTCTTTCTCTTTTGGTTTAGACCCTCATTTCAACTAAAACTCACTAATAATCAAATCTATTTTGCCCAGCTCTGCTCTTGGCAAATGCTCTCCTGTCACCCTGAATCTATTCCAAAATCCTTGGCAAAGTCTTGACCCTGGACTTGCTCATGTCACTCCCTTCATAGCCTCACTCTTCCTCCTCTTTCAACCTCCTTCAAAACCACTCTTTGAAGTTCCTCCAGTGCTTCTTACTGAGCCTGACAACTTCTCTCAGACAAGCCATGGAGCTGTGTCTTACAGAGATGTCCTTGACTGTCCCATTCATTTTTTTTTTCCATTTCTATTTTTATGCAACTGTTTGTTACTCTTTTGGGGGAGATTTCCACAGAAATCCCCTCCTCCAGAACTACCCTAGGCCATAAAGTGTGTAAGACAAAATGTGATTTAATAGGATGTAGCTTTATATGTCAATTTTATGCTCCAGCCTTTTACTTTTTCTCTTGCTCCATTGTTGAGCAACACCTTACCTGCCCTCATTAATGTCATTTATACATCAATACCTGATGTATAAGGATTTGCCTGTAGCAGCCTCTGACTTCCTTAAGCATCCTGGAAGTTTTTATTCAGCTGTAGATATGGAGGTAATCTCATTCAAGGAAATGGGACTAACCAACTGGGACTCTTGAGTTTAATACTGAGGTCCTTAAATAGTCAAAATGTGAAATAAACTAAATAAAAGAAGCATACTTTGGTACTTTCATAACATTGAGACAGTATTCCAGTCATTTTTCTCAGAGTGCTCAGTGGGAAATGCTGGTATCTCAAATCACATAATTTGTCTTCACTAAGAGCAAAATTCTCCTTTAGTATTTCCTGGAGCAGCCTAAGGCACTGATAACTCTGGAAAGAAGAGAGCTCATGAGTCAAATATGGGGAGCAACAGTGCTCCACTATCCAAACAACTCTATGCTCTTTATTTTGCCTTGCCAACTTGTCATGAGTAGACATTTTTCTTCAGAGAAATCTGTGTGAGATAGAGGCAGAAATATTTGGGGAATTTGGGCCTGAAGTCATCTGATAAGAAAGCAGAGGGCTAGGGGGCAACTTCCTATTATTTCTGAAGTGGGAGATGACACAGAACTGGGGAAAAGCCCCACTTCTCCTGCCCCTCTAAATACAGAATTGCAATGTTTTGTCTTCACAGTCCCAAAGGGGATCTCTAACCTGGGCGTGGGCTTCAAGAATATTTTAATGTCGCCTGACAGCTCATTAAAATAAATGCAGGCTGGTGAGAGGAAAAAGATGAAGAAATAGTCAAGGATCTTTATTCTTCTCACTCTGGTTGTTCTTGTTGTCCTTCTGTCCCTTGGAAAAATCAGGCTTTTAACAGCACTACCTGATAGAGTAGGACATAGCAGGGTGTACCACAGACAGGATTTCATTCTACCCTGCCTTTTGCTGTACTCGTTGGTGCTGCATGTTTTAAATCTACAAACTGCTGGGTATATTTAATTGCTGGGTGTATTTAAAGGTTATTTTATAGATAACCTTTCCTCTGCAATTACCCCAGCAGTTTTCTCTTTTGCCCTGGCATCCATCCTCTCCTGAGCATTGCCACAAAGCTCCCTCCTATTTTCCTACTGCTCTGACCATGGCCCTCCTCTCTTTGAACAATGCCACATCTCTGCTGTATCCAGCAAAGAAGACTTGTTGTCTTCACCTTGAAATCCTCTCAGAAGTGCACCTTGCTTATCCCTGCTCTCTGCTGAAATACCAGTGGGCAAAGGCAACATCGTGGATGTTTGGAGACTGAAAAATCTGTTTTCCTGTGAACTGGGATGGAGAGGAATCTGTCCATGCATTCTCTCTCTGCATCTTCTTCACTCCTCCTGACCAAACTTTCCCTGGGAAGTTTCACTAGATTTTCTTTTTTTTTTTTTTTTAATCTGATGCGAAATGTTTGACTCCAGTTAAGAAAACATACTTTGATGGAAATGCATTTGGCTGAAACTGCTCCAAAGCATCAGCTCTAATCACCTCTGACTTTCAACCAACCCCTGATAGCAGCCTCCCACTGCACACTTGGTACTTTTTCAAACTTTAGAGTGCCCTGCTTCCTCCCATACTGTCCTTTAAACCCTCACAAAGCTACGTCATCCTTCTTCTAATCTGTCCCTTGAGGGAAGCTTGGGGAGGGAAAAAAAGGGATTCTGCCCTACAAAGGAATTAATAATCCTGAAGAAAATAAATTAATGCAGCAAAACAAGCAAACAAACAAGCACCTTGCAGGTTAGCTTTTTAGAAGATACCTTTGAGTGAAGCAGGAACTTTTGGTTCAGCAGAAACTTTCTCTGAGAGAGATTTCTCAGGATAGAGATGAACTTTCTGATTAAAAAAACAGGATCAGAATACTGCAGGTATGTTTATATTCAAAGCATTGAATTTCAGTTCCCCACTTGGCCTAATTAGGAGAAGCAAATGCACTGGATGCTGGGCATATTTTGATTTTGGGTTTCTTTCTTTGATTCCACTTAAAAATAATCATCTGTGGTTTCATTTTAGGGCAAACCCAAACCTTACCAGGAATCTGCAAAATATTTCGAACAATGAGAAAAAGGATTGTGTTTCTACACCTTCAATTTTAATTTTTTAAACATGGTTTTGTGAGGCACATTGTTCTGAATTGGTTCCAGGCCCCAAACACCAACATGCTGGAATAGAGAATATAATGAGCAGCAAGAATGTTTCAATATTGCTCACACGTATAAAAACTCGTGTCACACCTGTAACCTGTCCTCTGTGTACTCCCAAAAGTTACACTTGTACTGCTAAAAAAAAATTTTAAAAATTGGGATATGTGACCACCCAACAGGGAAATCAGTCCCCTCTGACTGTAAGAAGCTCCACTGTTTGTAATAAATATTTTTTCTTATTCAAAAGCTTTTCAATAAATCAATCCATTTTCGTTTCCAAGTATATTGTGGCTAGCTGGCAAATGCTAACAAGAAGCAAACGTTTCCATTCCAAACCATTATTTCAAAGTGAAACACTTTTTTTTTGTGTCCTCTTCACTTTCTTTTTATCAATTTAGGAAATGAAAGCTTATGCCAAAATGTTGGTTTGAAACAAGAGGTAACTGTTCAAAGAGATTGTTTCCACATTTCAGACAAGAAAACTCTCAGTTCTAGCTAAAGATTAAGTCTTTATCTAGGACTGAAAGAGGTTGACTTTGAAACGACATTATTCCAAATAGTATTTGAAATAACTTTATTGTTGGTACCCAGACTCTTCCTGCTGTCAGCAGATGGCAGCCTCGACATATTTCAGCGAAATGCAGGTTTCTCAGGTGAAGTTGAAGCTGGCTTTAGTCAGCATTTTCCTTTTGAGGTGATTCCTTTTTTCTTCGCACTCTGTCCCGGCTTTCTCTCCATCTCAGTGGTCTGCAGTCATTTCTAGCTGAAGCCAGTCAGCCCCGAGTCAATTCAATGCTTTAAAATCAACACCTCTGCTTCTTAAATTGCAATGGAGAAATTAAGGACCTTAGAGAAAGCTTTCCTAGGCAAACAAACAGGACTTAAGGCCAGCAGCAATACCTCCAAATCCCTTTACCTGATTGGACTTTGTTTTTTATTTACACTGCAAGGTGACCCAAGTATCATAAACGAATAATACTCAGCTGTACAAGGACTGCAAGACTGAATTCCTGGCTGTGCCCTCCTGCCCCAGTTTTACATGAAAATGCAAATACCTTCAAACCAAAATAAGCATTTCCATAATGGCTTTTTTTTTCTCCAAAGAGCTATCCACTATCCTTCTCATAGTTGGTGAAAAAAAATGAAAAATTATTTGCTTAAAACTCCAGTAATTTAATCCGTGGGTTAAACTTTTTGGAGATCTTAAGCCTGGTCTATAAACAAAGCAAAGGAAACATCAGGTGTAGCGTTCTCTGCTGCTGTTGCACGTCACTTCTGAAAAGAGGAGGAGGTTAAGTTTGAGATGAAATTAGGGACTCAGATGCCTGTGAGCTTTCTGGAAGTAGCAAGAATCTAAATCCAAATTTTGGAGCTAGTTTCATAACACTTGGTCAAACCCTCTTGTCAGGAATACACTTAAATCTTTGGGGTTTTTGGCACTAGAACTTCAGTCTGAGTTTGGTGCTTCAGCTCTCCATCATTTACTGCTATCAGATATTAACAGGAGGAGATTTCCCTCACCCCAAGCTCCCTATGCCTTGGATGAGAAGGCAGAAGCTCACAGTAAATGGCACTTGCACAAGAGTCTGAGGTGAGAAATAACACTAAACCCCCAGTCCGTGAAGAACCAGAGTATGTCTGCAGGATCTCCAGTTTAAAACTTCTCATCCCCTACATAGCCAAGGGCGTTATTTTTTTCAATTCCTGCAATTTCTGCCCAAATCAATTTCAAATTGAGCTCATTTTTATTTTAGAGATACCAAATCAACACTTGCAGACCTTGGATCCTACTTCTGGAGACTGCATCAGATAGAAAATTATTCCTTGATACTTGGGGGTGATGCATTTGGGATAGCTAATTGTAAGATCTGAAACATGTAATGAGCTCCAGATACTCATGCAGGTGGTTCTCCAGGAATATTGTCTCAATTTTTCTTTTTCATTTCCTTCTCTTTTAATCAGATGTTCCTATAATCAAACCAGCCTAAGGCTTGATTCAGCAGGTAATGACTCACACTGAAGCTCAGGGAGAGCCTGAGGCTAAATATGCTGGGATAGGAGTAACACACAGGTATTTTCCCCCTGCTGTTTTTACTGCCACATCCCTTGGCTCGTTTGAAAAGTGAGCACAGGACTTGTGAAGCCAACCCAGTTTTCTGCCAAGGAAGGAGCAATCCTTGCCTCCACCCTGCAGATCCCTGCAAGCCTGAGGTCAGATCCCACTCACGGCACAGCTCCTCGCTGCAGGATGAAAAGGTCTAGCAACAAAAGTCTAGTTGATACACTAAAAATCTGTGACTGGAGGTGAAGATATTGGTGGTTTTCAGTGAGCTTTTATTGCTCAGGACTTTATGTTCTTAAATCACTATGCTGTTGTTGATACTGCACCGTGGTCGTTCCCTGTTGAGCCGTGCGTGGCTGAGGTCAACCCATAGCATTTATGAACACACTTTGTTTAGTCTCAGGATTTATCCCACCATAAAAGGGAGCAATACATAAATAAATAAATAAATAAATAAATGAACTGGCCACACAAAGGACAGGCTTCCAAAATCAGCATGCGGGAGGTTTTACTTTGAACCCCACGGCTTCCGAGACTCACAAGGACTTTTAAAGCTTGAACTAGAAGAAGCCCATGTGTGCTTGAATGCTGAGGACAGCAGAGCCTGCCTGCTTGAGCCCGGGATTAAGTGTGTGAACTGATGCTGACACTCTGTCATCAGTGCCCAGAGCTTCTCCAACTGGGCCTGCCACACACGGCACTCGTGGGTTCATGCCACCCCTCCTAAAGATAGCAAAGCGCGGCCAGGGAGCCTTTGCTCTGGTTTCAGGCTCATTAGATGAGTGATGACAGCTTATAGTAGTGGTCCCCCGTGGCCAGACAACAAGTAAGGCCCCCCACTGCTGCTGCCCACCCCAGTGGCAGCTGAATTTTGCCAGCTGTCATGGCAACCAGTGGGACACCGGCACAGATCTCCCCTTGTCTGGCTAAATAGGCTCTGTGCTTTTGGTGCAAGCTCCCCTGGAACCTCTCACTCCTCAGAAATGTGCCCCCCAAACCCAGAATTCTGGTAAAAATTGTTTTCCCTGTTTCTGTTTGCATCTCGTTTTACCAGAGATAACCTGGAGAAGACATAAACCCCCTCATTCTCTCTCCCTTGTTTTGAATCATTTCAGTGTTGAGCATTCACACCTGTGAGATGACTTCTCATCCAAGAGGGAGTGTTTCCTAATTACAACTTTAATGCTGGTGTCTTTTAAGTATCAAAACCATTATATGGTTACCTCAGCCTAATCTGAAATATGATCTTCATGTGTTCATTTAGTGCCATTGGCTGTAATCTTATCCAGGCTCAAAAACAAGTTAAACTCACAGCACTTCCAGTTTTATGGTCCTTCCCTGCACTCACTATTTTCTGAGTTGCTGGATCGTACCTACTTTCATGGGTCTATGAAAGGACTGTTTTTCTAATTTGTGTGAGCAATTAGAACTCGGAAAGCTTCTTGAATGATCTCCAGTGTGCAAAAATTTCTTAGAATACGTGGGAAAGGTTTTGTTTCTGTTCTGTAAATGTGTTGATGTATTGCTCTATCTCCTAGTAAAACATCACACATGATTTGATGCAGATGAAGGTGAGGCAGAGAGCCGGGCATGGGGCGTAGTTTGAGAACACGGTGAGGCCTTTGAGGTTCTCGAAGTCATGTCTCAAAATAAATTGGCAACAATGATGTCTTGAGATGTTGCAACTGCTTTGTTACTACCATCACTTGCTCTCAGCTCTCAGAGAGACAAGGATCTTCTTCTTCTTCTTCTTTCTAGAGATATTTTGATGCATGAAACATCAAGAGTCACTGAACAAAGCGCTGATCTAAATCCAAACAGAAAAGAGTCTTTTTATGGAAAACTCCATCACCACTCTGTGCAGTGGTCAGAGATCTGTCCTTTAAATAGCTCTGAGTTAATACAATCTTAATGATTACTGATTTTGTCCTAATTACAGAAGTAATTCCATGTTTTCAATGGAAAGCTATTCAGCAATGATGTTAAGCCTTGATTTCATTTTCATGATTTCCTCAGGCACGCTGCCTTCCTGTAAAGACCTGCTGTCCTGGCTGTCTTTGTTTAGTGTGAACACCAAAACATGCAGCATTGCCACACAATGCATCCTCTGCATTTGTAACAGACACTGCAGAACTTATTCTAACTCTAGAGGAGTCAAAAGCAACTCCTCTACTTTAAATGCTGGCATTTGCTTGTAGTTGTTTGCTTCAGATCTGAAAGGTTTAGGCAAAAGTATTCTTCCTCCTTTTTTTATTTTGTTACACAACTCAATTTCCGCTACGTTTAATTCATTCAGCATGCAAAAATGTTCTCTGCTCTAAAACCAGCACTCACTGAGGCCTCCCTGAAATGCACCACTGTTCACAGACTGGTGCAAATTCCTCACACATTTTTATGGTGCTTCCCACTACAGTAGCCAAGTGCAACACAAACAGGAATATTCGTGTATTCACAACTTCTTTGCGAGGTGATGAGTGATGTTACCCTGTCATTTTACAGCATCATGTTCCAGAGAGCTGCATTTAGAGCAGTGTAAGTCCCAAAACTCACACTGAGCTGCAGGGCCTGCGACCTACAGGTCATGTAGCTGCCAGTATGAGAATGTCTGGCCCCACTTGTCAGACTGGGAAGGGAGGATCTAGAGCCAAAGTCCAGTACCCAAGTCACAAGATCATTCTTCTCTACGTGGATAAAAGCTGGTGTTAATATAGGTCACCTGTAGAGTAATCAGTAAAATGATGGTCTGCAGTCAGGAGCACGACAGAGTTATTCAGAAACACCAGTGAAATGACCTGTGGTAATTCTGAGCTGTTTATTCCCTTCATTCACTAAAAACATTGTTTTAGCAGAAAAAGAAGAAGGACAGGAGCAAGTGCTGTGCCTGACCTTGTTACTCATTTCCCTGGATTCCCCTGGTGCCCTGAATTAAACCCCTAAAACTAACAAGAAACTATTTCCCAGAAAACAGTCTCAGCCTGGTGTGTTTTTTCAGAGCTATTTTCACTGGTGTTTATTTCATGTGAGCTGATGAAAGTCCCAAGGGTTTACCTCTGACAAAAAGAGTGGGACAAGCTCACAAGTGCCCAGCAGCTCAACCCAGCTGTGGTGAGGCTGCCAAAGGAGATAATTCTGCCAAGCCAAACGGCTTCCAGACTGTGCACTGGTGTGTCAAAGTGACATTCGTGTATTTTGACATAAGTGCTGTCTTTTATCAGGGATAAGCTTCAAAGCCACGGAGATGGAGAGATGGGAAACTGGAGGTTGACAGGAAAAATAGAAGCTGACAGAAAAACACAAAGAGAATTTGTTAAAATAAACCAAACACTCCGAGAGCCAGCGATACCCTCAAGCATCAAATTTAGAGCAAAGGGTGTTTTATTGCCGTGAGACCATGATAGTTCTGGCATGGTAAATAAATTTTCTCTGCAAAATGCAATGGAATTTGAAAAGCCTTGTGTTTGCTCTAAAGTCTGGAGCTGCTTGCTGATGAGAGAAGCTTTAGTCAACAGAGGATGGAGGTAGTTAAAATAGACTGACATGCCTGTTCATATCTATTTGGATTTTAATTCTGGACAACTTGGGTCCTTACCTAAATAAAATTTGGCAAGGAACTTTACAAAGCAGTGGAAAGCACTTCAATCCCACAGCTTGCTGAATGGATACCTTCAGAGGGGAAATTATCTGCCAAGGTTTACATTCACAGCAGGCCACTAATAACACCAAGACCTGAATGAGGCATCCCTGGAGCTGAATCCCACAGCTCAGTTCAACACGTGCAAGCAGAAGTGCTGTGGATTGCTGACAGTGTGGGTGAACTCACCCTGGGTCAGACACTTCCCCTGAACAATCTCTCCCTGATGGATTTCGGGGTGCTTGGGAAGCTGGCTTTGTCACGGGGAGGTGCAGAAAGAGGAAGGTACAGCTTGGTTTGCAGCACTTATCCCCGAGGTTTCTTGCCTCTTTGATTAGCGAGGCACAATTTCCATCCAATTCCGTGGGCCAAAGCCTTGCAGGATGGGGCTAAAGGTTTCTAACTTCACATCAACAAAACAGCCTGCCTGAGTGATTGTTATGTCCAGCAAGGTAGGTCATTTCCCTCTTGAGCATTTTCCTCCTCTTATCTCTGGTGGCTCCCAAAAGCACATAGGTTTCACTGGAGCTCAAACTAAAACAACATCCAGCATCTGGTGAATCAGGTAATCTCTGATCTTTTGGTCAGTCCCCTCTGACAGCCACACAGTCAATAAAAGTGCTCAGAGGTGCCAGTAAGCTGAATCCCCCTCTCTGTTCCTTTCCCAGGCTTGAAGCCTGCAGAAGACAGAACGACAATTTTCAGATTCTTGCCCAAGTTTCAGCAATCAAAGAACAATCTGCCAATTAAAGGAGCCACGGCTTCCCCTGACAGCTGTCTATTAGCATGACTGATGTCTGCTGGAGTCCAGAAGCTTCTGCAGGGGCACACATGAAGATCAAAGACTTCTATCTAAGTCCCTTACATCAAAATATTTACTTGCTGTCATCTGGAGAGATAAAGAGAAGTCATGGCCTCAACATCTGACAACTCTCCTGTGATGCTACGAATGTGCCCCGTTTGCCACTAATGTCACCGGTGATATAAATAGGATATTGCAATGCCTACAGAAGGGTGGTTTCCAGACAGAGATAGCCAGATCAAATTCGACCTGGATAAGGCAAAAGGAAAACAGCCAGGAAGGAGGGATCACCAGGAAAACGGCCCTTGTGGAAGCAGATGTACAGAGAGAACAAGCCCTTTAGCTCAAAAGACTTTTTAAAAATTCAGTAAAGGGCCTCTGATCCTTTAGCCCAGATCTGTGTGCTTCAATCTGATTCTCAGCTTGTTCTTATTCCTAAATGCCATGCAGTTCACCACGATTTAGTCACTCCAGCTGTACAAGGCTGAAGAAAACATTCCATCACCTTGATTAGCAATATATTTATAAAACTGCAATATCATATCTGAACAAAGCCAGGAAACACTGAGGGAGCAGAGCAGCTCCACAGCACAACATCTGGAGACAAATAACATCAGAAATAAAGAATAATAAGATATATAATTTATTAAAATATTACAAATATTGCAAATATTAAAATATTACTATATTAAAGTATTACAAATATCAGAACTCAAGTAAAATCTGTATTTTAGACACCTGTTTGTTTTCTCCCTTCCCAAGATATTTTAAAGCTTCTCATAAAGCAGCCTTTTACTGTATAGGACAAGGACCAGCACATCAGTGACAGCAGGAGCTAAGGGACAATTCTGAAGCAGTGTTTGTTTACAGTTCTATATGCTGCTGCAAATATTTCCTGGCAAGTTCTGGTATTTTAAAAAATTGCACCAGGTCCATGAAAGCACTGAGATGCTTCACTCCCATTAAAATCCCTGAAGAAATCAGCAGGAGTTCAGCACTTGCTCCTAATCAAAGCATCAGAGCAGCAGAGGCTGGTGATAAACAGTGAACCCCGCTGCCACACAACACCCAGCTGCAGCTGAGAAAGGGTGACAAATTTTAAGTCCAGTAGATTTGCAAATCCCTAGTTTTTATGCCTCCAACAGCAGCGCCAGTTTTGTCTAAATGCCATTTTATTAATTACTTTTCTATGCCAGTTAATTACTCTTCAGGCCCAGTACATGGCCTGGCAGTCATTGGACACGAACTGGAGACCACAAGTCAAGACTCTTACAATGCACTGCTGCCTGCAGTGTTGTGATTTCATGTGTAAAACCAGGCCTCATGAACTGAATAAGTCTTTCACACACCTCCTCAGCGAAGCAGCCCCGGGTTAACCCTGTGATCAGGACACTTGGAATGTTTACTGACTCCTAACAGAGATTTTGCTCTGGTCTTTCCCCATGCCAGGAAAAGCGGTGATTTTTCAGGACGTTCATTTGAAGGTGTGTTGAATTCATATTCCCACAGGTTGCAGAGGTAACTTTGGCAGCTGCTCGTGGAAATGGAAGTCAGCCTGTCTGTTTCTCCCAGCACATTTCGCAGCACTTGGATTTCTGGACCTTCTCCAAAGTGTGGCATTGTTCACGTCCTTTGTCGTGCCATTAATGTCCCTACTGTTACGGTTTTGTCTGTTGGGTCAACGAGATTAGATTTCATTAGCACAGCAAACTGAAAAAAAAATACAAGTTATTAGATAATCATTAAAGCACATCTGTTGCCTTTTTCAGAGTGCCAAAGTCTGAATTCCATTGAACTACTGACATGGCACTTGACCAGCGCTTAGTTCAGCTATGGGCAATGAGCTGCGAAAGGATTAAAATATTAGCAGCCAGTGGATTCAGCCTAATCCCTGGCAGTTTTGTTTGGATTGCAGAGAAAGGTGCCCAGAGCAAGAGAGAATGAAACAATTGCAGTAAGAAAATGCCAACATTTTTGAGGCCGTTCCACCAATTGTGCTGTGCTGGTGCTCCACTTTGGTGTCACGCCAGGGCATCAGTTCCTCAGTTCTACACTTTCATCTGCTGGGTCAAAACCCCCTGAGAACTTCCCAGCCTGAAAGTCTGGCTGCTGGAGAATGGAAACAGGTTTTCCCTCCATCATGCAGACACCCAGAGTGACAGCAATCTGGACTGTGACCAAACACCATGTCTCAGCCACCAGCTCCTTTTCTCTTTCAGAGAAAGTCTTCTGAAATATTTCATGGCAAATATTTTGAGTCATAGGCGCTTTTTATGCATAAAGTTTATTTATTTTTTAAAGAAAACTTGTATATGTTACGTATATCTCTTTGCAAAGTACTGGAAATCACGTTTTTACTGACAAAAACTAGGTTTTCCAAAGAAGTCCTCATGGAAGGGGGCACCCAGTTCCCAGAAGATGTCACTTGTGATGTAAAATTAAAGTGTTCTCATAAAAGCACTGTAGATGTGTAATAATGTACCTGTCTAGGATTAATTCTACAGAATGATACAAGAATTTACAGAGGAAGAAAAGGAAAAAAAAAGCTTTAATCATAAAAAATATCGCATGTTAGACCACGCACATTTAGGAAGATTTACTTTCCTTAAGGGATGGCCTGGAGTATTGAAATCACTGTTGCTTTGGTGTGGCTGTCAGCAGGTAATTTAAGAGTTAAGATCTTTTGGGATTTAGTATGAATGAAAATATTGCATGACTTAGCACGGGATTCCTGATTTTTTGGAGATCAAGCGAGATACACACAGGGTGAAAAGAAAATTCTTGGACAGTTTTCTGCCATCTCTGACCACAGCAAAAATCCACAGTCCACCTCTGACCTACGTAGAAATTCACAGGTGCTAAAGACACAATCTGAGGACACTCTGGGTTTTCCTGGTTTGGGTTTTTTTGGTTTTTTTTTTGCCCAAGAAACACTTGAAAAAACAAACTACACTGGTGTTCTCTAGGAGCTTCACTACCTGGATTGGTTAAAATGCTCCTCTGTGGAGCCTGGAATTTTTTACTAGCTATTAATTGCTACATTTCAAGCAAATTTGGATGAATGGAGATTCTACTGATGCTGATTTTGCAAAGTGCAAGGCACACACGCCAAAGGGAGAGAGGGGTTAAGAGACACCTCAGGTTTAGCCAGAAATGTGGATGGACATTTCTAAATGATGGGGGTTTTATGTTTAATCAAATCATTGCCTCAGATGTCCTTCTCTCCACTACTATTGCCAGGCTACTGCTACCCTCCCATGCAGCTGTTACTCTCCTTGCACTCATTAATCCCAATAAATGGTTGCTCACACAGTTCCTCTGCATTGTACTCCTGGAATACGCCCTCCCACGTATTACTCACCTGGGATATCAGTAATAAACAAGAAAATGATGATAAGCCATCAAATCTGTAACAGGTGGTGAAAGGCAGAGAGGAGATAAACCCTACAATTAGAAGTTTATCATTGATGATTATTTCATCAATTGTCTTGTTTGGAACAATTCTTTTTCTTTCTATGACTGACTTATCTGTTGGAATTCCCCTTTTAATGAGCAGGAAGTCAGCAGTATGACTTTGCTGCTTCTGAACAGGCTAAAAAAGGCATGCCTAGGAAAACACAGTGCCTGGGTAATGTTCCAGAAGAAAGCAATTAAGGAATAAAACCCATGCAACTCTGCACTCCTTGCCTACATAGAAGGTCATATTTTTGATTGCTTTTCCTGGGGTCGGTTCTACCTTGATTCCAGTCTTGCAACATTCAGGGGTAAGAAATGTGCCTGGGACATATCCTGCTGCTTGTCTGTGGTTACACTTGTGCAGCAGCAGTACCTCAAAGCTCACAAAATAATCATTGTTTAAACTTGACTGATGAAATATTTCCACTAATTGGTGGATTAATTGATGGACTTGGCAGTCCATGAATGAGGCTCATCCATGAGGCCCATGCCCCTCCTGTGTCATGACTTGGAAGGCATTTTATGTACCTGAGGAGTCTGCATTGTTGATCTCAGCTTGCCAACAGCAGCTGCAAATTTATCCGGGGAGAACCTGGCTCCTCTGGCTTCCAGAACAGAATGAAAGTCAAGAAATTGTAGATAATTGGCTGCCAGGGTGGTTCAGGTTTTCTTTTTGCTTCTTAGTTTGGTTTGTTTTGCCTTTTTAAAACCCAGAGCATTTCTCAGCCCTTTGGAAGGAAGAAGAACAAACATCCTGGACACAAGAAGCCTAACTTCAGCTTTTTTTTGTGCCCCTAGGAGGGGTCAGCCTGTATGTGTGGCTTTCATGCAAGGTACTCCAGCTGCCAGGCCAAAGGGTAGACCTGTGCCATCATTCAGGAAAGAATTCAAAATTCTCGGGGTGAAAATTGCTGTCTTCTGCTGCCAAATGATGGTTCAGAAACTCATTGAGGGTGTGGAAAATTCGGATTCTGGTGTCCCCTCCACCAGTGGACAGGGTGTTTTCATAGAATCATGGAATCATAGAATCATAGAATCATAGAATGGTTTGGGTTGGAAGGGGTTGCATTTGACAAGGTTAATGCAAAACAGGCAAAGGCAGGGACAGTCTTCAGGGCTCTCCTTTTCTGTCTGCTTACTGGAGAAAGCAACCACACAGAAGCAGAGTCCTTGGCTTGGCAGCTCCTGAGGGGTTTTTTTTTCTGAAGAACAGAACAATGTTAGTGGAAAACAGCATACAGAGCAAGCCACAGGGCTTGGAGCATCCCTCAAACAGGGAAAACTCTAATCCAGGTCTTCTGCCCGCTTAGGTGTTGTGCTAACCCTTCATTTCTGCATGAAAATGGCCCAGCTGCCACAGTGAGAATGGTCCTTCCCCAGGCTCTGTCACTGGCCCTCAGCCTCTTTGCACGTGTTTAACAGAGCAGTGAGAGGCAAATCTTCTGTGAGGGCACTGACCACCTCCCCTGTGCTTGTTACAGCTATAAAATGGGATTGGGGCCAAAGTGTGATGTGATCTGGCAACTGCAGCCAGCAGGAGAGTGCCCTGTGGAGCACTGGGTTCCAAAAGCAGGTTAGAGAAGCCATAAATCTGTTTGCACTTGCAGTGGGAGCCCATCTGCTCTCTTCCTTTCGGGCATCTCTCACCTCTTCCTAGATCCTCGATTGCTCCTAGTGATTTTGTATTTTGTTTGCAGATCCTGGCATTTCCTACAGGAGACTTCATGAGAACACATCCCCAGGTTTGTACAAGCCCGACTTTAAACATTTCACCATGGTTTGCTTTCCGCTTTTAGAAATAAAACCAAGACTAAGTAGTTCAGAGGAGACAAAGGTCTGTTTCACACCTTGCATATGGATCTGGGTAGACTCTCAGTCTGGAGAGCAAAGAAACAGGTCACTTTAGCTTTCCTAAGAAGGTTCCTGTGACTCAGACCACTGCCTTATGACCTAAATGTGACTAAAATGCTCCTAATCTGTGCAGTGGCCTGTGCACACTGGCAAAATGCCCATTTATCTGCTGTGGTCACAGGTTGACATCAGCTCCTCCAGTGATGTCACGATCAAATATTTCCTGGTGTTGAAGTGACTAAATACCCACCAGGGTCTGAAAGCCCCTGTCGTGGTTTAGGCCTGGGGAATATTTTCACAGCACAAAGGTTAGAAATAGTAAAATGGTGACTCATTTCTGATCTTTTAGCAGCCTGATGCTCTTCCAGCTGAGCTCTGCGTCTCGATGTGTGGTTTTATTCCCATCAGCAAAGAGCACGACATCTTCTTGTTTCAGTCACTGGGGAAGTGCTTAGGAGAAAAATATGGCTCGTTTTAGCTGTTTGGGAAACAGCACCATGTTTCTAAAAGGAAAAAGAAGAGGCAGCTGGGCTACAATGAGGTGATGGATCTGTTCTATCACCCCTTTAATGGTGTAAGGCCGTTCAACATGGAGCAGAGAGCCAAGGGAGGGAGCAGCTTAAGGTGTGAACAATTTCTGGCCAAACTGCATTATACCGACCTTGCAGCACCTAAGAAACAGGGTCTGCTTTTAAACATACACAAGTACATTTCTTTTTATGCAGTGGATTACTGCATCAGTTATTGCATCCTTCAGAGGGGACAACACCACCTTTCCCAAAAATCCAGTTTAGACCAATTAGCTCTTTACCTGAAACACTCCCATGTACTTGGGAAACCCTCGCTGAATAAAGACCAGCAGCTGGTGAGCACTACCACACCTCAACATATTCCTCATTTCTCCAGCATTCTGAGTTTTATACACCCTGAGGTCACGTGCTGACCGTGGGGGTTGGTATGGAACTGTCTGGAAGTGCAGGCCCGGCTCTGCCTCCAGCAGACAGCTGGATTTTGATCACTTAGATAAGGGAGTGGGTAGAAAGGGCCATTAGGGAGATGTGGAGTCTTCTCTCCCTCACTGGAATGGTTGTTGTGACAATCTGAGCACCAGAAGTGATGGAGCGCCAGTGCAGGTTCCAATGAACTTCAAGGTGCTTGGTGAAATGCAAAGCCTGATCCTTAATATTCAAAATATTAGTGCTTGTGGGGATCAACAGCATCTTCACAGACTGTTCACTGTCTTACAGAGGTCTGGAACTGCAACCTGGTGCTTTTCATTTGCTACATTAGAAAATAATTGTGCTCTGCAAAAGCCTCCTGCAGGAAAACACAAACATCCTGAGTTACACTGAACTGCTATTTTCCCAGTCACCTACAAAGAAAAAGAAAATGGGGACAACATATTTGTTTTGCTATTTAGAATAACAGTGGAAGACAGCAAATATTTCGCCCTTCATTTTTAGAAAAAAATTGTCATTTTGTGTAACTTCAATTTTCAGGTTCGAGCATGGACGTGACTGCCAGGTGCTGAATGTATGTACTGCCAAGATTTTCAGTGGCAAAGAAGCAGTGAAATAGAAATAATCATAGTCTGCTGGTTTTAAATGTGCTTTTATATATGGAAAAGGAAATGTATTTGTTTCAATTGTATTATAAAGCAAATATTTGTCTGTTTAAGGCTTGAAGCTGAGTGGAAATCAGGTTAGTCGTGGTCTGGCCAGAAGTTACCTGTAACTTTTTCCTGAGGTAAAATGTTTTTCTCTTTCCTCTAGGCAGCATTCAGAATATTGTAGGCCTATCATTTATGGCAAAGAGTTGTGTTTATTGCTCAGGATGAAGAACCCACTGCAGATAAAGGCACACAATTCTTTTAATTCTAATACCCTTGAATGAGGACCAGGAATTGTGTTAACCTTAAGGTTCATTTTGACAATTTCCAAGAATTCTTAGTTAGAGCTTTGGAATATCCCATAAAATACCTCCTTCTTCTCGTCATTCTTCTGTTGTCAAGAAATAAAGTTGGCAGATCTCCAGAAATCTGGAAGTCTTTCTTCACAGGTATCTAAAATGAATTTTTACTCACAAAAAACCCAAACCTGCAACATTCTTCTGTTATCTCAAAAGCAATCAAAAGGAATAAATTAATGGAGTAACTTCAGAGTATTTATTACTCGCTGGGACATACTGTACCAGGCAGTCCATGGCACCTAAAATAATTACCAAGCTTTTATTATATTATTACTGCCACCTGCCCTGGCAAAGAAATCACGTGATTCAAGAAGAAACTCTGGAGTAAGACAGACAATGTTGGATAATAATAGGTTGAAGTCGTGTTCCATTTAGGTCAAAGACAAAAGTCCCTGCTGATTTCAGTAGTCTTGGTGGGGCTTAAGAAATATTTTGCCAGAGTCACTCTGCCTGGTTTATTTTTAGTCAAACTGTGGTATCAGAAATTAGAGAAAGGACCCGATAAATTCTTGTTCTGATATTCCCAACTCCATTCCCAACAGCAGATGCTTGCCTGGGCAGAGTGGGCCACTTTAGGAGTTTTTTCTAAGAAAATGCTCCTTTTTCCTTTGTCAGGGCCTTCCCCAGAAGCAACACTGTCCTGAGCTGCAGCTTCAGCCTCACAGCACTTCAGCAGGGAGATACTGGGGTCAAGGATTGCTCACCTTCTGCCTCAGTAGCCCAGATGCAGGGACCAGTGGTTTTTGTTAAATACAACACAGGGAGCAGCTAGACATGAATATATATTCATTTAAACTCAGGGTAGCTCCTGCTTGTTTCTTGGTGGAAACAGCTCTTTCTCTACAGCAGCCCTTAGGAGCTCACCAAAAACAAACAAACAAAAAAACAACGAAAAACAACCCAGAGGAGGGGAAAAGTCGCCACCTCAGGTTCTAAATAGCTGTAGCCTAACATCTAGATTTTTGAAGGTGTGTGGAAAATTGGGTTTTCCCTTACCAAAGCGTTTTACTTACCACAAGATGTCACTGTTTTTTATTTCTTTCCTTTCAGCCGGCAGTGCCCACAGTCCTCTGGAGTTCCACAATGCTCTCTGAAGGGAAAACGATCAGATCTCAACAACATGAGTATTCTGTGTACCTGTTTATTTTGACTGTCTGCTCTCTTTATGTTAGATTTGAGAAAAAAAAAAAAAAAAAAAAGAAGCTTTTTTGGTGTCTTTTGGTGTTTATTTATTGCAGATGCTCTTTTCCTTTCAGACTGTAAAATGTTTCACAGCCCACCACTTTGAATTTTCGTTCTCAAGACAACTCAGGTTTACTTTGGATCCACTAAATAAGAAAAAATGTTTTAGATGTGGGACTAAGTCAGATATTCTGCTAAATTTGGGGGTCTCTGTCAAGATGTGAAGGGTCAGGGTTTGAGTTTTAAATTCCTAATGAAATCAGGCATGCAAGTTTCTAGACAGCATTTAACACACTTCTACTTTAATGATGCCTTTTTTTTAAGTTGCAGGCTATGGTTTTATTGCATAAAATTATAAATATGATATTGTTGAGTAGGTAAATGTTCCCATAGCAGACTTGTGCTGCCTGTAAAGACAAGGGGATTTACTGATATCCATATTTATGTTAAAAAAAAGTCATTTCCATTAGCTGAAATAGGAGATGGTGACAACTGATTTTATCTTAAGATGTATTCAAAACGTTCCTTGCTTGTTCTGTTTCTCTGGATTCACCAAGATGTTGTCATGCACAGCGTGCTCTCAGGTAAGAGTGAGATTTCTGCAGAATCCAGATCTTAAGGAAGTTTCTCACAGTGGTGGCTGTTTGAGTGAAAAAGTCAGTTTTGTGCTTCTTGTTGAAAATCCATGAGCTGCTGCAGGCACAGCAAACCCTCCTTCTGCAGTACCCCCAGCAAGCACCCAGAGCTGGCTCTCTCCCTTTCTTGTGAAAGAACATCTGCTGTGAGCAGTGAGAAGCATCTCCCGGGCCTGAGCCACCTCCAGTGACTCCTTTAATAACCCAGGTCCCCGTGCACAGTCAGTGGGACATGCAGGGGTCTCCTTTCCACATAATGGATAGGCTGCACTAACCTTGCATCTGCTCCTGTGTTAGCCTGTCACTCACAATCAGGGGTTACTTGATGCCTAAAATAATTCCTCCCCTGACGACTAATTCATCTGGGAAGAAAAAAGACTCCATCCAGATGGTGGGAATCTCACAGCCTCCTTTTTTTATTCTTCTTGAAATGGCAAAGTCTCTCTATTTTTTAATAGGCACTCTCTAAGTTATATAATATTCTTGGAGCTACCCCATGCTATTATCAGCCTTTAAATATGCATTTGGCATTCAGAAAATAAGGCCTTCCCTGACCTGGGAGACTCCATCTCTAAAAATGGGGGCTGCTAAAACCCTTTACAGAAGTGAGCCCTAATACCAGTACTATATTTTTCTCAAGAGGTGAAAGTTAAGAATGGAGAGGGTGATGGGGAAAGGAATGGGGCAAACATTTTTAACTCTGTCCAGCACTGATTTGCAGAGATTGTTGGCAAGTGTCACCATCTGTGGACTTCCTCATGGCCCAGACACCAGGAATAAGTGATTTTAGCCCAGTATTTAGCAGGTGTCCCAGGGATAAAATGCAGAGTGATTTGTGAGTTGTAACTGCGGGAATAAGGACTGTGAAATCTGTGACAGGAGCCTTTATCTCCTTACCTATAGAGCCAGGCTGCGGAAATGGGTTTTAAGAAACACGTGCTCTGCCTGTTGAGAAAGCTCCCACAGCCCCACCCTGTGAGGCAGGGGGTGCCAGTGTAATTGATTTTCTATTATTTTGTGTTCAAAGTAGAGCAGCATGACAGTTGTAATACCAGTTTTCATAAACCGAGGTCTCGTTTCTGGCACTGGTCAGACCCTGATAAGAAAGGCAGCTCTCCTGGCTTTTGAAAAGTGAGTTTCCTCAAAAGGTGTTTGGAGAGAAGGGCTTGGAAGAGGGTTCAGGGAAGGTCAAAATGCAAACATGGAGGTTATCTACCGAGCAGTTTTTCGAGACAAATTTTTATCAGAATAATATCTGCTGCCTCCCATGAGGACGAGCAGAGTACCACCAGGGGTGACAGAATATTCATCTGTGTTAGTGGGAGCATGGAACACCCTGCTTTTGCCAACGAGATCAGGGGCAGATAACACTGTGTGGGGTTTTTATTTGTGGCCATCCTTTCAGCACAGTGCAACATTCTGCTGTGACAAAAGCTGAAATGGGGTTTCTAAAACAGCATCCCAGAGCCATGGAAAGGCTCTCTGCCCAGGCCTCCCTCTTGTGCTGTGGGAACAACTCTCCCCCACGGCACATCCTGGCCCCTGGGGCTGATGGCCATCCCAACAAAAATTCCCTGGACTTGGAGCTTGTGTGGCTCTTTACTTGCTGTGATCTCCAGCACGGGCACCCCTGAGCAGTCGCTGTCCTGGAACAGCCCCAGACCTCACTCCATGTCTCTGTATTCCCTCCAGGTGATCCCTTAAAGCTGCCTTAGGAGCAACTGGGCACAGCAATAAACTACTGAAAATCAATTGTCTCACTGTAAAATTACTTCCTTTGGCTCAGGATGCCACCTCAACCCTTCACAGAGCCAGGCTCTGGGCTGCTCTTGGGATCAGGGCTCCCTGTTAGCTGCCCATCCCCGGTGGTAACAGCGACTGCAGGGTCCCCTGTCCCATTTAATGCAAAATCCCACTGTTTTGGGTGTCTCTGGCTGCAAGGGGGTTCTGAGAAGAGAGGCTGGGGCTGCCCAGAGCAGGACACAGGCAGGTCCAGCCACCCAGGCACACCAGTCCCACCACCAAACACAGCCGAGCCCCTCATTGGGGCCGGTGGCACCTCAGGGAAAAGTGCTCAAAAAGCAAAAATGCTGGGCAGGCAGAGGAAAGGGGGTAAAAGCCGAGGAACAGCCCTGGAGCACCCAGTTCAAGGAAGAAGGAGGAGGACGAGGAGAGGTGCTCCAGGCACTGGCTGGAGCAGGGATTCCCCTCAGAGAGACCACAGTGCAGTGGGACGGGTGTGAGGGTGGAGAGGCCGAGGAGCCAGAGTGGAGCTGAGTCCAGGGGAGGGTGAGTGATTTCCCTGTCCTTATCTCAGCCCACAAGCTATTCCATCCCTTCTTCTCCCCTCTCCCCGTGTCCCTGAGGAGGGGAGTGGGCTGGGTGAGCAGCTGGACAGTGGCCAGAGTCAGCCCACCACGTATCTACAGAGCACAGCCTCTCGCTCTGAAGAGCTTCCCTGGAAAAGAAGGTAATAAAGTGGGCAAAAGGGAAAGATGTCCAATTTTAGAGGTAATTCAGAAGCTGAGGCACAGAAACTGCTCGTATTGTAGAGTCACACAGCTCAGTGATCTGGTGTTCCAGGCACTCAGGTCCTCAACTACCTTCCCTCCCACAGCAGGACCAAGGAAAAGTGCTCTTCTCCTGTATTTTTGCCAGTTAACTGGCACTTTATATTCCAAAGTGGCTCAGGCTACATGCATTGAATTTGGTCTGAAAACAGGCTGTGGTATTTCCATCTGTCAGTAACAGATTAGAAAAAGATTTCACGGATTCTTTATAAACAGCCCTAAAGCTTCACCTAAGCTATTTATATCTAAACTAAGAAACTCTTCATGACTGATGGCTGGGCTCCTCTGCCAAATTCTGTCTGTGACTGACAACCCAAATTCAGGGAGACCTGTGCCCCACTGAAGGGATCAAGAGCAACACTGAATTCCCACTCCTCAGTAGCCTGAAATGCTTTCTGCTGACTCGTGACCTGTGGGAATGAATATTCATTTTGCAAGAAGGTTACTGAGTCTGTGTCAAATATTAATTTACTCATTTTTACCACTTGCTTTTCTGCTTAAAACATTTAGCAAGCAATATTTATTTATGATTTCCAGATATCTGTCTATTGCTAATCAAGGGGAATGTTTTTCAAAGGAAGCGAGGGAACAGTGAGAGGGTGATTTCTTTATAAGAGAGAATCCTGTGGTTGACCTACTACAATAATGAGCATTTTCATTTTGGAAAATAAAGATTATTTGAATTAATTGTCCCTCTGTGTTGATACTGTTACCCACCAAGGTTCTCAGAAAATTAGTTTAAATGAAGCACTTGGACACAAGAACCTCTGGAATATTTATCCGTGAGCAGAGCTGGGAGTGGAATCTGCACACACATTTCTAGCACAGCTGGTTTTATTTTATTAGTTGGAAAGCATCATTTACCAAGTTAAATACAAATATTTTGCGCTAAATGGGCTGGACAAATCCAGTTACAAAACTGGAACCTTCACTTTTGAAACACTGTTCAGTCCAAGTGGATTTGCTACAAAGCAAATGAGGAAACCGAAATCAGGAGCAAAGTAAATTTCCTTCCATCCTTCCCAACTTCCTCTCACCATTTTGGAGGTTTGTTTAGAGGGCAGAGCTGAGGATGCTGTGAAGATGTGTTGAGTTTTTTCCCAAAATTTTGCTCTTTAATGTAAGCACTTTCCACTTCTTTCTCACACTTCCTAATTTTCCAGCAAGGAAAAACTAAGGAAAATAAAAGGAGAAAAAAAGAGAAATGTTTGGGAATTTTTTGTATTTGCAAGACCTAGTGGGTTTTGGCATATGGAAGTGTATAAGAAATAGGTGTTTATTCCTCAACAAAGCCCATTTCATGTGGATATTCCATCCTGGCCTAACCACTGTGGCAAAATGTGTCATTTTTTCCCCCACTACTGCACTTGAATGATTACCATTGGTAATTTAATATATTTTTAGCATCCCTTTTCCTCTGAGTTCCAGGCATGAGTGACCACACTGATGTGAACGTGAACAGAGATGGGAGAACTCAAACCTGACCTCTCTGTGTACCCCAAAAAGCAAAGGGAGCCCTCAGAGACCTCAGTGGTCCCAGAGAAAAAGTATCTGGTTGACATTTTGAAATCTCTAACAGTGAACCAATAACTTAATGCTCAAAGGTTTTTTAAGAGCTGACAGTGGGTGAATTTCCTACACCTTGATCCTTAGGAAGTTCTAAACCACCTCTCAAAATAATCTCGAGCTGTTCCAGCTTGCCAGGGGGAAGGATATAAAATTCTTGGGCTTGTCCTGGGCTTTGATAAAAATAAGAATATAAATGGGCCCTGATCTTTTTGAGTCCCCATAGTGAGGCCCTCTAATCAGTGACCAGCAGCGTGGTATTTTGTCAGCTTCTCTGGCAACAGTGAATTAATGCTGCTGACCTTTCAAAGAAAAGCCAAAACCTTGACCTGGTTGCTGGGTGAGCTTCTTCAAACAGAGTTTGTTGCACTATTAAACTTTTTCATCTACGTGTATCTGATTAGCCTGGTACAATGACTACTTGATTCTCACTTCAGAAGCTCCTCAGGGTCTGGGAAGGCAGGGAAGTTTGTCTTCCCCTCCCAGCCATGGGTAAAGAGAGAGTGCTAGAGATGGTATGTAATAAATCTCAAATTCTGATCTGCAGTGATCAAAACCCCATCAATTAAGTTTAATAGATAGAGATAAAATGCTTCTTTATCTAAGAACTCTGTCAATGCCCTATCTTGGTAAAACTGTGTCTTTTTCTTACTTGTATTTAGAGTAGAAGTATTTTGGTAAAATATTGTGTGTTTTACTTCGTTTCAAATTCTCATCTAAACACAGCTTGATAGATCTGAGTAATGCATGAGTGATACACTCTAGGCAATGCAAACTCTGAAATAAATGTGATGAGACACAGGGAATCTTTCTGGTAAGCAAAAAGGAGAAGGAGGCTTCATTGAAGGAGCAGCCTTTTTGAATGGGAAAATGGTGAAGAGCAAGCACCAAAAGAGATCAGAGTGTTTCATGCAAATCATGTATATAATCAGGCATCTTGCTGATTGATTTTAAACCTGATTAAAATTGACTGTTATTATCAGTTTCTCTCTCCACCTTGTTTGAGTGTGAGCTACCAACTGGGACACCCTGCCTGCTTCTGAAGGAGAACGAAGGGTGTGTGTAAACAAGCAAGACACTTGAAGATTTCTTGTTTCTGCAAGACACTTGAAGATTTCTAATATTTCTTTTAAATGACAAAGGGATGTTGGATTACAATGTCCATTTCCAAGAGTGCTTGACTTCTACGCTGATGTAAACCAAGGAGGCTTTCCTGGAAACATCTTGTAAAGTGTAACCGGAGTGGAGACAAGGAAATGGTGAGGGAAAGGTAAGGTCAGTGCCTCAGATTCCTTCAGGTGAGCTTTCCAGGCTGGATTGAAATAGCTGTTAGGGCTTGGTTTAGTTTTTATGTTGGCAGCAGCCCTGCGAGGGAGCCTTTGTGTTGGGATGCCCGTATGGAACTGCCCCTCCAAGCCATTTGTCTCATCAAAGACCTTCTGTTTACGGCTAGCTCATGGCACCTCGTGCCTACAGGGTCTGCAGTTCTCACATTTGCTGGATGTCAATGAACTATAAAATAATTAGCTCGGAATGGGGCCGTTTAGCCTGGATCAGTTTACGGCGCTGTGTTTTCCCAGTGCTGGCTCCAGCACCTATGGCAGCACCACGCAGCCAGTCCCATTCACACCACCTTAACATGGAGCTGATCATACATTAGTTAGCAGTTATTCACACACTGCCCTGTGGAATAATTTCACAAAGAGCTGTATAACCCAGGAGATGAAAAGGAGTTGGGTTTCACTGCTGGTTTAATATGTGCAGCTGTTTCACCCTGACACCCCCTTGCTAAATGTTCAGGAAACCCCATGCCCTAACACATCATTAAAAAAACAACAAAAGAAGAATTCCCTATTCTCCTGGGCATCTCAGATAAGATAAGGCTCATAGCCTAAAATATATCATTTTTAAAGTCCCATAGAGCTGCCACTTAAAAAGAAAGCTTCTGTAAAGAATTTCCAAAAGACGTGAACTCTGAGGAAATTAAAGGATATTTCATTTATGTGCACAGGTACATATTTGAGTGGGAAGTCAGGCTCTGTGTTTTAGTCATGTCTGAAATGATGACTCAGTCATGACCCAATTGCAAACATGAGCAGCCTGGGCTGGTGGAAGGTGTCCCTGCCCACGGCAGGGGATTGGAATTAAATCATCCTTAAAGTCCCTCCCAACCCAAATCATTCTCTGGTTCTGTGATGGAATGAGCTGGTGCTGCTACCCAGCCATTAATTCTGGCCAAGCCATTTTAATAATAGTAATGAGTCTTAATTGCCCTTCTAGATTGGATAAGATTCCACTGTAAGTACTAGGTTGTTCTAAAAGAAGTTATCTTCTCTCTTATCTTAGTTAACTAGCATTGAGACACTTCAGAGGATTAAAGACGATCAATCACAACTTAATGAAGGAGGATACTCTGACAGAAGATACTTGTAGTGGTCATAAAAGTTTCCCACATGGTGGAAATAAACAAAAACAGTTTTTGAAAGCTTTGCAATTTATAAAGAGCATCTAAGGTGTAAAATCTCCATGGTTAGTGCAAGGACTGGCTCTGGTATTTGCCAGTGTTGTTCTATCTAATCAAATCTCACTGACAGTGGCTCTTTATTGAATTTATTCATAGCTGGAGTCAGTGCTGTTGAAGAGGCAATAACCCAATGCCTCAAAGTTTTAGTCCTCGAGTCAATCAAGATGCATTTTTGAGGTAGCAGAAAGCTCCAGCCCATTTTATTATAGGATCTTCACACTTGTGGTTCACACTTGAATCCTTGCCCTTTTCTGCTTAAAAGAGATGCTTCTTTAGGCCTGGTGTTGCATCTTTAACCCTTCTTAAAGAAGTGCCTGTTAAACATAACCCTGCCCAGAATGCTTAATTCAGTACCTGCTGGAGGGGTAGATGAGCGAGACCATCTGCACTCTCCAGCTTCTGAAGCCAGACCCTTGGCTGGTAGAAGACCTTGTGACTGGCAGAGATCTTAGATAGGATCCGAGAGAGGCAAGGAAAGTAATCAGAACTTTTTGGGACAAAGCTGAGTTGTAAAATGTCATAAAGCAACATTTGAACCAGCCAGTTAACCAAAGTAAGTCAAAAAGTAAAAAATCAGTGCTTCAAAAAATCGTAATGCATAAATCAGGTGGCTTTGGCTTTTTCCTGGCAGCAAGCTGGTGTGGGACAGAGTCTAATCCTTCTCCTGATGTGAGCCAGGAGGAATTCTGCTAAAAGCAGAACTAGTGGAAGCCAGGTCAGACTCATCCCTGCTTTCCCAGTGCTCCAGACCAGGTTGACGAGCTGTCACCTGTAAGTCCATCCTGCAAGCCAAAGTCAGGCAGTTTGGGAGCCAGGCTGAGGGCTGTAGGGTTATACCAGTTAACATCCCCTTGAATAGCACAGTGCCATGGGTCAGTGGTAAAATGGAAGGCTTAGCAATGGATCAAATTGTATCTGCCAAGTATATTTATCTTTCTGCCTGCTACATGTTAAAGAGTCCTGGTGACACTGATAAGGGAACTGTTACTTATATTTGCAAAGCCTAAATACATCAGGTCACGACCCCGCTTGGATAAGTGGTAGCTAAACCCTTATGGCTCCCTAACAATGGAAAAAAATTACAGCACTGGTAATTGGGCACCAGCTACGGGGGAAAATGGGAATGGCCAGAAGTACAAAGCCGGATTACGACTTTGTGACTCCTTGGCATGCTTTAGTGAGTATATGGACCATGCCACTTCAGTCTGAGCTCCACAAAGGGGTTGTCTTTGAACAAGCCGAGACTGACAGCTTTTTTCTGGCTCTGTGTGGGGTTAAAGTCTGGGACCCGGCACTCATGCCACTGGTGCATGACAAAAAGTGGAGAAGTAACACTTCAGAGACACAGTGGGCCTTCTGCTGCTTCTTTTGTTGCCTGGACAGTGCAGTGTTCTTCCGTGTCCCCACATACAATAAAGGTGCTGGCCACTGCTTTGGTCAAGGATGGAGCTGGCATAACAGCCCTGCAATGGTGCAGAACTAATCTGTGCCGGGCCTTTCCTGTGTGATAAGCCCACACCCAAGTAACCTAATCTGCAATGGGAAATCACACACAAGAACAACAACAACAACAAAACAAACCCGAAAAACCCCCAAAAGAACAAGTGCCCAGCGTTTAGTGACGGCCTGAATTTTTTCACAGTCGTTTGAGGGTTTCCATCAGGGTCCCCTGGTCATTTGATGTGGCAATTAGCAAGAGGACTTTTGTACTCCACCGGGATGAAATAGCCCCCTTCAATAATTATTTTATGCCTTGAACAGAAACAAAAAAAAAAACCACCCAGAGAGTAGATAACATTGTTACATCAAACAGCAAATGGGCTGTGCTTGTAACTATCTATTTTCTTTTATTAAAGCAAAGTGTTACTTTTCCCATGAGAAAAACCCCTTGAAATTATAAGACAGAATTTCCCCATACCGCCTTTAGTCTCCCCACATTTCTACCTTCATAACCTAGTCAGTTTGCTTTAATCCTAGAGAATTTTTTAATTCTCCCCTTCTTGTAATCTCTGTATGAAATATTAGCAACCTGAAAGTTGGGGAAAAGTGTCAATACCACCTGCCTTTGGTCTTTTTGCCATCAGGGCCAACACACTGCAAGATAAAGGGTGCTGAAAAGCTCTCTTCCTCTCCACCTATAATTCTGTGCAAGGTGCCTCTGAGTAGAATTGTTCATCATTCTTTACAGATGAGCAAAAACTTAAGGAGTAGTAGATACGAGCAAAGATGTTTGACCAAAAAAATTAATAAAAACAGATCTCCAAGCCTGTTTGTAGAAATTTAAACAGATAACCTCCCATTTTTTCTTTAGATTATTGAGGGATCTATACATGAAGCTGGAGATTCCTTCACTGGAAATGCAGTTTCCTTTGCACAAAACCAGATTAGGTATATCTTGACTTGTCTGGGATAGAATTAGAGGTATTCTCCTCCCTTCTGGACACATATGCTCACTACACATTTTTAGCTTGTCACCTACACTGTAAAAACCCCTAACTCACACAGCATGCTGTTATCAGCATTTAGTCCTAGCAAAAGAAATTCATTTTTAAAAGGCAGAATGTGTGGGACTAATCATGTTCTCACTTGCATAATCTGAGTACAAAGGAGACCAGATTCAAGATGCATTTTTTTGCCCCAACAGACAGTGAATAATCTTACCAATTTCATTGGCAGCTGCTCCTCCACTTTGCATTCTCATGGTAAAAAAATTATTTATTTGCCCACTCCCAAGGAGTTACCTAAACTTATGTGCTACAGATTGCATTTCATAGCTCTGCTCCTTAGACTCATGCAGAGGTTTATTTCGTTGATTGTGAGGCTTTCTATGAATGTTTTACACAAGTATGAAATGCACCCAATTCAAAGGAAGGCAATGGAGTGTTTGTGTTGTCTGGAGCTGGGTGAACGATTTGCACATCATCGTTCTCTTCACCAAGTTCTGCCTTGCATTTGTGGTTTTATGGCCTGTATGATTTGATGGGCAGCCAGTAAATGGTTCATAAGCTGTATCTTGCTAATAGTTGAGATCCATAATTTAAGATGGATTGCTAGAACCCCAGCAATACAGTTAAAAGCCTTAGAAGCATGTTTTTAATGCAAGAACTCACATTTAGCAATTGAAAAATCACAGTCTGACCCATCTTCAGTATTTATTTAAAATTCCTATCTATTTCTGCCGAGGAACACCCAGAGAGTGATCCAAAGGAACTGAGGCATAGCTGATTCAGATTTATATCAACATTCAAAAAAATATGTCTGGAAATGTGCTGCGTGATATGCTCAGGTCTTGTGCAGGGGGAAAGTGATGCAGGTGACATTTACCTGAGTCCTGGCAAGCAGCAACAGACCCAGCAAGAGGTGAGAAGCCCACACTGTGGGCAAAAGGTCACAAAAGTGGACAAGAGGGTGAAGGAGAGCAGGGTTAAATCCCTGCAGGCTCTCCCTCGCCAGTAAATCACCCACCTCGAGAGCAGCTACTGCACAAACCAAGAGCTGACCAAAAATGGTTCAGCAGCCCCCTCACACCAGCCCTTCCCACTCACACAGACACAACACACCTGCCTGGCAGGCAGGCAGAGCAATCTGCCAGGAGTTTGCTCATGGCAGCGGGGTGAGCACCCAGTCAGTGAGGGAATCTGTTCCTCCTCTTCCTGCAGCGGCCTCGCTCCTCAGCGAGGTGTAAAGAGCAGGAGGTGTGAAGGCACAGCAAGCTCATCTGCATTTTGGCAGTCCCTGATGCTGCTTGGGGTGTTGTTCCCTATATGAAATAGGAAAAAAAAGCTGCTTTTTCACCTCTGTACGGCCAAGGTTTAACTCCAACACCCAGAGCTGTGGGGTTGGTATGAAAGAAGCACCACTTCCAATGCATCCAACCCTTCCTGCTCCTTTTGTACTGAGTGCCTGAGTAGGAGGCCTGCAGTAGGTGAAAACATTTTGTCGGTGCTTTGTGGGAGAGCTGGGCACCAAAATTCCCAAACACCCAGCGAGAGCTGACCTGCTGTCATGGGGAAGAGGTGCAAATCCCAAATGGGACTGCTGGGAGCAGCAGTGGTACCGCACTGCTTTTAAATCCAGCTCTTGTGAGCTTGTGGAAAGATAAGGACCCAGCACAGGGACAGGGCTGAGGATGGAAGAGAACAGCTATTACCCAGATGAGCTTTGGAGCTGTGCAGAGCATTGACTTCAGCATTCACACTGCAGCTTAAGTGTTTAACTGAGATATCTATCTTTAAAAAACTCTTTTCAAGGCTTAGTTACATGGGGAAGTTGCACTGGTTTGACCTAGGATGTGAATTTAATTGATTTAGGGAAATCAGTGAGAACTCTCATGGGAATATATTCATTTTAGCGTAAAAGAACAGCGATTAGTTTGTCTTAAACTAGCTTAGCTTTAAATTAAATTAGAAGTGGTATTAATCTACTTACCTAATTATTTAACCAAGCTATAATGATGTTGATTTAAAAACTGCCTGGAGTTAAACCAGCGTGCTTTTGCTGTAGACACAAGACTTTTGACCTTGTTGCCTGAATTATGCAGTCTTCATCCCTGAGTAAATGGATCCTGTAGCCACCTCCTAGAGCGGGTGTGAAGAGAAGCCAGCAGCTTGTGTCCCCTCGAGTCTCTTAACAATAAGAGCCAGTTATTTTTGCTTGGCCTATGAAACAGACGTTCCAAAACGCTGTTTGCAGTCTGCTCCAGGGATGTCCATGTGCATGTGTTCTCATAACTGCCAGGGATGATGTGAAAAACATCAGAGTTTAGGAGATGACAGAGCGAGTGGGTGGCGAGGAAGGATCGCGTCATCCTCCGAGGCCTTCTGGGCAGAGGCTGATTCCAGGATGTGAACAGCAGCTGTGGGGTGCATCAAAGTCCCTACGAATTTTCAGACCAGGACAACATGACTGAGAATTTGAAGGGGCTTTAGTGCAGGCTCAGGATGGCAGCCCTCTGAAATTCTCCTTGCCCTCTTGCCCTCCTCCTCCCCACCCTGAGCCTTCCAGGAGAGGAATGGCAGAAGAAGTCTCATGGCAGGCCTGTCCCAGCAGATTTCTTTGAGTTTTTGTGCATACAGAGAGAGCTACCCCATATCCCAAGGCAGATGCCACTGACATTCTTTCTCAGGCCTTGAGGGTCCGTTGCCTTCAGAAAAATACACCTTCTCCCTCACCTGTTCATGTCTTAAATATCCAGGTAAGGATCTAAAGGAATACGAACAGAGCCCCAAATACAACAGAAATTCAAACAAACAAACAAAAAATCTCCAATTAAGGTCAGTTGGGACTGGTCTAGTTCAAGTCTCTGATGTCAATTGTATTAATTGGGAGATTAAGATCCAAGATACTAAATACTGATATGACTCAATTACTCTCAGGATAATGGGACACCATTCAGTGCCTCGGATATTTTGTTCGCTCCCCATGGGGTTGTCTTGTCTGTTCAGATCCTAAACTCTTTGGGATCTGAGCTTGCCCCTGCTCTGCTGAGCACCTCATACAACAGTGGTCCTTTCACAGCCAGCCCCCTGGCAACCCAGCAGGACTCCCCTCGCTATTCCCACTGTGCAGTGGGAATTCTTCCCCTGAGTCGCACTGGAATTAGATAAGGCTGGTGGACCCTTTGAAACCCATCACTCCTAATGCTGGAGTAGAGCCGTGCTCCAGGATATGGTTTCACGGAATGTCAGAGGTCGGAAGCAGGAACAATCCCAGACATTGTTCCCGTTTCCAACTCCTGACATCCCACAAAACAATCTTTGGGACAGATTTTCTCGGACTTCCACCACCATCTTCAGACTGAGGGTGCGTGTGGAATTAGGCTGATGCCTCATCTGGTTTCAGGAACAGCACACCAGCAAGGGAGCGTGAGTTGTACACAGACAAATGCTGGGCCTTCCCTGCCCTTGCTCTGTTATTTATTGCAGTCACATTTCTAATTGTTACACGTGCCCTGCATGTGTTTAATGGGACAGAACAAAAGTTGACTGTCAAACCAAAGGTGGTTTTGAATGCCAAAAGATCGTCCAAGGGGAGGCAACCCCAGGCACATGCAACCCCAGGCAGCTGCAGGTGTAAAATCAGTGAGATTTTACCCCAAGGGTTTGCAAAGGAGATAACAGCATTTAATTCCTACGGGTTATCAACCAGGCAGACAGCAGAGGAAAGGCTGTGTCCCCAACACTTCTGTTCTCAGCCACACAAGTCCAAATGGATACTGGAAAACTTATTCCAGGTGTGATTCTGTGCTACTAATCTCAAAACTAGCAAGAAATGCAGCTGGCACCATCTAAACCCCAAATCTAAGTAAAATGTTTGTGTTAAAATATTTATTGTTGAAGTGTGGCCTTTTCTCAGCATAAACTCTTTATGTCTAATATTATTAATTGGATGGATATTTTTGTTTTTAAATGGAGATTTTAATCAAAGTGGTTTTCAATAATTCTTTTTTTTTTTTTTAACTTTCACCTGTTCACATTATCATTTCTTACCACAACTGAGGGTGTAAAACAAGCTCTCTTCAAATTATCTCAGAAGGAGGTCCTTCCACATAAATTTCGAGGGAAATATTGTGAAATTTGGCTCACAACTGAGCCAAGAGGGACCAAAGCTGTGCATAAAATTTTTGCTGTTACACTTTTTGCCTCAGAACTGGAAAGGACTGTCCTTAGTTTTGCACTCTGACAAAAATGGGAGAAAAGAAGTGACTGGTTGGAAATGGGACAAGCAAAGCATGCAGAATTTCAGGCCTGGTAAAGAGCAGCCTGCCTGCCATCCAAACTCTCTAGAACACAACCTGGAGTGATAGCAATTCACCACTGCATGGTCTTGAGCTGCAGGAGCTTTCTGGGCTCTAATTCAGATGCTAAGAGAACTAGGAAATGGAGAACAAAAGGACCAATTTATCTTCAAAATGTCACCGTACTGATAACCCTGCTCTGCAGATCAGTCCATCAAGAGGACTACTAATCAAACTAAAAATAGTTCAGAATATAATCTAAACAAGTTAATTCTGAGTAATTCTAACTGGTTCAAAACGGTTATTGGTCATTAAACCTTTTCAGAACTTTAGCTTGGTTATAACTTGTCAGACTTTGCTTTTGTGGTTTTTCAGGAGATGAAGGGCTAAGCTAAAATTAAACCAAGGTTTTTTTAGTACAGCCAAAGGTGAAAGACAGCTCCCCAAAGTGTTTTCCAGGCAGGTACTCACCAAGGGTTAGGAAATTGGTGGTTCAAATGTCATGGGGAAATAGCATGTCAGTGCAAGTTCTTTAGTGATCAATAAAGTATTCTGCATTCAGGCTTCACAAAGAGGTTTCTGAGAACCTTCTCAGACTCCCCATGGGACAATCCTTTGACATATTCATTGACACCTACTGGGGCAGTTGTCTTTTTAGTTTTGCCATAAGACAGCAATTTGCCACCTCATTATCAGTGTGATTGATGAGAACAGCATCTCAAAATCTGTCACATGATGATTGTGGGCTTGACTCCCTCTCTAGATTGATCTCCTTAAGGACATACACTGATGTGCATGACAAAATGTTTTCTGGGGAAAGATGTCAATGACAGGTTTTTTGAAAGAAACTGCAGCTTCTGCAAAAGCAATTGACTCTTCCCTCCCTCCTCCCCAGCCCTCCAACTCTCTCTCTTTTTTCCCCCCTCTCTTTGATATTTGTGCTTAAAAAGTAGAACTTTCGGCGGCATTTGCTTTTAACAGAATTCCAAGCTGACTCAATCCGCTGGCAGATGCGGCGGCTTTGGCACGAGCGTGTGAGAGCCTTGCAGGTCTCTGAAGGAAAAGTGCCTTGCAAATCAGAGCTGCAAGCAGTGCACAAACAGGAACCCTTGCTAGGAGTCCCAAACACCACTTCACTGCGGTGCTGCTGAGAGTCTGCACGATTTCACCCTCTCTGGTTCTTGCTGCGCTTCCATGCTCTCTCTGCCACGCTTTTACAGGGGTTTGCAAAACAGAGCAGCTCCCATTTTTGCTTGTTCCATTTGTCCTTCTCACAGTCAGCCCCACTTTGCGGGGGGTGTCCCTTCCCTGAACCCCCTCGGTGCTGGTGTGAAGACAAGGAGCAAGGAACAGGGACTCTGCTCCTCACCAAGCTTCTGCCAGGGTGAGGCAAATGTTCAGCTCTGGGTGGATCCAAGGCTGCTCTCCTGTGCTGGTGTTCATTTCAAGCTCCTCAGTCTCATCTAAGACTGGACTGAGACTTTACATTTAGTCAGAACCTGGGTAATAATCTTTAAAAAACCCCAAATATTTTGGCCAGCCTAGATTTGCAAGAGCTTTTCTTGAAGTTTTGCAGAGCATATACTCCAGCAGCAATACTTCATTGCTTTTGGTTTTCTGCATTTTTACTTCCTGACAACAGTCTCACTCTTCTCTCCATCCATGGGCAGATTTCCATCCTTTCCTCTTCCTCTCTTTCCTGCCACATCTTTTCCAACAGAGAAGATCACCACCACGTCATTCACTGACATAAAATTGGCAGCTGACAATTAGGATGACGAAGATGGAGTGCAGATGTTAGACTTGAAACTGCCGTAGCTCCCACACCCCAGAACGTTACCTTAAGATGCAAAATCTGCTATTTTCATTTCTTCATAAACTCTACAGAATAACCCTAGAAAACTGAAATTTTTATATAATTTTTAAAAATTATTTTAATATAATTTTTAAAAATACCCTACACTTGACCTAAAAAAATAGGCTTTCACCCCAGTTTTCAGCAAATAGGCTTTTGAATATTTGAGTAGTATACATATTTTTATTGGCTAATATTTGGGAAGAAGATCTTTATCTGTAAGATATTCAGAGCTGGTCCCTAATGAGCAGTGGATGCATTTGATGCACTGTCCTGAAATGGCTGTTATACAAATGTGTCCAACTGTTCAGATAAAAGTTTTAGAGCAAAGATTGCCTTAAAGCCCTTTAAAGACATTTTCATAAAGATTGTTATAGAAAAGCAGTCTTCTAAAATATATCAGCTGAGGTCTTTGAGAGCTTTGCTCCTCAATGTAATTTAAAAAGTAACAAATTTGCTGGTCAGTGTTCTTTGAATAGAGATAAAAAGTGCTGCTTCTCACATCTTCTGTCTTTTCTCAAGTATTAAATAAGATTCACTGGGGACAGTTGCAAGACCTTACCCCAATCCCTAAAAACCAGAAACTGCTCCCAGGTTGAATCAAACAACTCCGTGCAACACATCCCAGTAGCCCTGCAGAGCACAGAGAGGGGACTGGTTTGGGTAACTGGCACTGTACTGGGAACTTTAGTGAGCAGACTGCAGTGGGGATTTGGAATTCAGTTAAATCCTTAAGGGAGAGACCTTGGATAATGAACAGAGACCCAGGGAATGTCCCTCAGCTGACACAGGCTGCTGCAGTCTCTGATTTCCACCGAACTACAGACTCCCAAGGCAAGGATGTGGTCCTTGGGCACGCTCCAAGGCTGGCAGTGCTGGTGAGGTGAGGAATTGCTGCTCCATATGGGGATTTTTCCCTGTGCTGCATCACAGCAAAGAGCATCCCAGTGATGGGGGGTGCCCAGGTGCTGCTCTCCTCAGACCCAGCGTTCCCCCAGTGCCAGGGGCTGAGGGAGGCTGCAAGGGGGAGGGAGGCAAGGGAGAGAGGTCGGGGAGGGGGGACCCCAGCACAATGTGGAGTGACTCCAGGCAATTAAAAGGAAAAGGAATGAAATATCTGGCTGAATGCCCAAGTGTGCCTTTTTCTTCTTCCTTCTTTTTTTTTTTTTTTCTTTTCCTTCCTTCTTCACTGCCAATAGTCCATGAAAATGGGAAAGTATGTGAGGAATTCCCCCACTTTATATTCCAGCTCCCAGCCATTGTATTTTGGCTGTGGCAGAGCAGCACTGCTATTCTCCCATGCAGCCTGGGAAGAGGCAGGCACCTTGTCCCACAAGACTGATGACGGGGCTGGGGCTGAGTGAGCAGCACCCAGGGTTTGTCAACGCAGGCCCAAGGAATCTGCTGATCAGATAGGGAAACAAGAGCACTGCCTTCTGCAGTGAGCCACCTTTTGGGGGGATCTCTTTTGTTGCCTCTCTTTGATCTACAGGAAAACAAACAGCCTTTGCTTGGTCATTCTGCTGGCAGCAGTGGGAGGTCGGCGATAGCAGATCGATACTGTGACATCCTAGAAAGCTCTTGGAGGTGTCCTACTTCTGCTCTACTCTTTGGGTCACATAAAAGAAGTGTTCTCTGGCTTTTGTTGTACAAAAAAATACTCTCCCTGTTGAAGCCGGCGGCAAAAATCTTGCCCATGGTAACAGAGATTCTAATTCAGTTACGGAGCACTTTCTAATTATCTCCAAATTAATTAACTGAGTCTAGCAAACATCCTTATGAGGGAGATTAATATTAGCAGCGTGCACCTGCCAGAAAATAATGGCTCTGGAGCTGGAAAGGAAAATGAGAGCCCTCATCATAACAGAGAGCTCTGGAGAGGCACCAAACCTGCTCTTTGCGGGTGCTCTCACTCCTGCACAGACGAGATCCTTAAGGTCCCTTCCAGGCCAAAACATTCTGTGACTCTATGATTTAAAAAGACACTGAATATTCATGATTTTTTCTGCATTAGGAAAAATCCTGTGCCAGTCTCGATTTCAAAATCACTTCCCCCTGTAGGTGAAATGTGTTTGAATAAGCTCTCAGACCCTGAAAACTGGAATTCTGTACTCAGGAAGTGAGGCCTGGTGAAAATATCTTTAAATCTTAGCAAATGTTTTTGAATCTTACAGATGGTTGTTAAAATAGGTGCCAGACTCACTGCAGATTTGCCTTTTCTTTTCAATCAAAATGTTTTCAGTATCTCAGGAAAAGGTGCTTTCTAAAGGCAAAACCACAACCACAGGAATGGTATGCTCAAAATTACACTGTCTGAAATTGAAAACAAGGATATCTACAATTCCTTTTTCCCCACTTGTTCTAAAATACAACACAAAATCAATATTTGAGAAAAACAGCCTGCCTCATCTGCAGAAACCTGAGCTGTAAAAATAACAAAAATGTGCGAAATTTTCATTTTCTTAGGTTTTTTTTCAGAATTCTTATTTTTACTAAATTTTTCTGAGCAGTTCTACTGAAGTAATAGCAGCTCTCCCCTTCTGCCTCTGCACATTCAAATACACGTGCATGGAGATCCTCTTCATAATTTTGTGATGGTTCTGTTGAAACCAAACAACTTTTGTATCCAGAAGTGTGGAGAGGATGCACAAACACCACATTTCAGGGGATTTCTTGGTGAATACTTTCCTCCAGGTCCTCCTGCAGTTTGACACAAGGCTCCTTGAGCAGGTCCATGATTTAATGATCAGCAGCTGCAGCAGAAGTGACTTCTGGCCCAGTTTTGGTTGCATGCACTCAGGGAGCCACTCCAAACTTGTTTTATATCACATTACATAGCAACAGAACACAGAAAAGCCAAGCTCTTCTCTTTCTGAGCGTGGGCAGTTGAGAGGCAATAAGAATCAGAATTAATAACAAGGAAATAACAACTAACAAGGAATGACAACACTGCAGGCAGTGATGATACCCTTAAATCATGCAGCAAATTTGATTCGGGGCACATAAATGATTTATCTTGTTGATGTAATTGATCACAGACTTTCCACTCCTCCAGTTCCCTTTCACCAAGGGCTCCTGGCTCAGAGAATGTTGTCCCATCTCATTTGTCTGTGTCTACGGAGGAGAAAACTCACAAGTTGTGCTGTGACTTCAAATAGCCACCCCTCAGAGAGCCCACGGCCACTGTCCCCCCAGCTCACCTCGGGGCAACATCTGTGCCTGGAGAGATTCAGGCTGTGCTGAAAGGATCATCTGAAGGCAGGGGATTTATCTGGCTTTTGAGGTGCTTGGGGAAGGGCTCACCCAGATGGAGATCCTGGTGCCCAGAGGACTCTGCAGCCGCCTCATGAATGTCCTCCCTGGACTGAAGTTGCAACTAATGGTGCTCCTGCAGCATTTTATCCTTCTCCTTGTCCAGAGCAAAGCACAAATTCCATGTGCCCGGCTTCCTCTCCGTGAAAGCAGCAGGGGACTGGGAAAAATGTTCATGTCCACGTCTCACCCTGCCTGGGAGCAAAGACAGAGCTGGGATTTGCAGCCAGGCACAGGGACCCAGGTCCAGAAAGACAGATGTGGCCACGGTGCCCCAGAAACATGAAGGACCCTCCTCTGTTTCCAGAACTGCTCCAAGGAAATATGTGGATTCATGGGCAGAAAGTGAGGGTCAATTCACCCTCCCTCAGGTGCCTGCAGCAAACGTTCATGCAGCTGAATCCATGTTTTAGGAGGATTTAAGAAAAACAGGCACGTTCGTGTCAGCATTTCTCTTACTTCCAGCTTAAATCACTAATTCCAGAATTATATTTAATCACAAACTCTATTTATTTCTCTCCAGCCCCTCTAAGAAGAGTAGAGGTGATAACTCTGGAGCTGAAGCATGTGAAGCTGGGAGGCAGGAGCCCACATACAGCACCAGAGTGGATCAGATGCCACACTCTGTGCTGCATTTGTCATGGATGCAAACTCTGCCTGAAGCCAGAACTGGATAAATCAGCTTTGGGGTTGTATCATCATAAATGAAGGCATAAGTAAGGCCTCGATCTAAGCATTTCTTCTTTTCTTTTTTTCTATATGGAAAAAGTAAATGAAGAAGTAAAGAAAGAATAAAGAATATTCTTTCAAATGTTCTTGTTTTGGGATTTTTTTTTTTTTCCCTGCTGATGCCACGTTTTGCTGGCATTTATCAGTCTTCTAAACATGTGATCACACCGGAATATGCTTTTCTTGGCTAATCTATCTAAATAATAATCTATATACCTGAAGCTGCAAAGAGATTAAAGCAAATGCAAACATAAATCACCCTCAATTCACTGTTTGATATCACCAGAATTTTTACAAACTAGGCATTACAAGCAGTGCCTTTTTTCTTCCCTTTTTTCTTCTCTGCTCCCTTCTTCTCCGAGAGTAACTAAACATCTCGGTATCTGTAGGCCAAGCTTTTCACACTCCCATTTGTGTTTGCAATTTTTTGAAGCATTTGCATCTTTTCTCTGTGGATGAGCAAAGAGGTGAGAGCAGAGCACGAGGAAGGGCAGAGACAGAGTATGTCTTAAAGGAGAAGATCATTGCAAAGAGTGAGAAAGTGCCTCCTGTCTGTTGCCCCACAGTTAAGAAAAAGGTTGTGATCACGGATAGGAATGGGACAAATAGAGTCATTATACCAAATGATGACTTTGGGCCCAGACCCAACGGGCTCTTGACATTCTTTCTGACATTCCCAAAATAGGCTTTGCCTAATTACAATGTTGTTTGTGTCCATTCTCTGTGTCAAAGATTTTTGGAATGCTGCTCATTCTGAAAAGGAAAAAAAAAAAAAAACCCAAGTACTTAAATCATATTTTTAAGCTGTTGTATTAAAATTCAACCCAAACTCAAACGCTGGTGACTGCATAGAGGCTTTTGCCCATATTTCTTTAAATAATCTGGCAACAACAACAATGCTTTGTCAAGTTTGTGTTTCCAGCTGATACTTTCAGTTCCTTGTGTGCCCCAGGGTTTAATTGTTAAAAGCCCTGGTTCTTGTGTCCTTTTCAGACTCGAGTACTGCAGGCCAAGGTATGGCCTGCAATTGTCAATGTGCTGTCTGAGCACTGCTGATCGTGGATGTGGGGCTGATAAAAGCAGGTTTGCCACTTGCTGTGGGTATACACACCCTGTCTCCTCATAGGGACAACTTACCATGGCAGTGCTGATGTAATTCAAATAAATACAGCCTGGAGGACACTGGAGGTTCAGCTTCTGATTCAGGCCACTACCTCTGGTTTCACACCTCAAAGTTTGCCTGGGTGCCATATGCCATGTGAATCTGAGTTCAATTTTGCAGAGTTGAATTCAGGATTGATCAGAAATGTGTCAGTTCCCAGAGCGTAAGGAGCAGTACAACAGGTCCCCTTGAAATATTCCAGGGAGATGGGCAGCAACAACCCCCCTGAGGGCTGGTGGGCATGCATACAGACACAGACCCTGATTTATATTCATTTATTTATGCCTATTTTAATGTGCAATCATGCATATTTACATATATTTTATAATCTCCCCGAACCTGCCGTTTCTAAAAGCTGAATCACACATGCACAGATGGAGAGCTGCAGGAAACAGCACTGTGCAAGCAAATGGAATTTATTGTGGAAGAAATTGGTTCTCCAGCACACACAGAGTCCCTCTCACCTGGATGTACAAAACCAGGTAAATGGGGATGCCTCCTGTGTGTTTCCTCCAGCCCAATGAGCACCAGTGGTGAGCAGCAGTTCCCTCAACAGCAGGCATCAAAGTGTGAGTTACCCAGTGCTGTTCTGTTGGTGAGATTAATTTATCAAAGGTGTTCAGGAGCTGCAATAAATAAAGGACAAAACCACATCAAAGACAGGTCTAGGTTGCTTTCCTAAAGGCACTTTTCAGAACAAGAAAAGATTATGGAGCAGTCGAGGATTAGGGGTTATCAAGTCCACCTTAAAGTGTCAGGTAAAAAAATGTTTCATTGTTAAAACACCAGAGTGGATGTCTGATTTGATAAGTATGTTGAAAGAATATTTATTTTAAACGATGTAGGCAGATTATTGGTGAAACATAGAAGATTTGCCTTCAATTTCAAATTGAGAGCAGTCAAATTACAGAGTGTATGAGTAAAGCAAAAGACATTTGCAAAGGCTCCTACCCGTATCTTTAGAAGTAAACCCAGCAGGTGCTGACCTCTGCAGCAACGAGACCTTTTAATTCACTTTAATTAGGCAGTTTCTAAAGTTAGACCTGGGATGCCTGGATTTGGATTACCAGATCTTCACTTCTGTATTTTCACTCAATGGGATTATATGGACTGAACTTTAGCTTAGTTTTGAGGATTCACAGGATTGATTGAATGCAAACAGCAGTGCCTTGCAGAAACCTCACACCTTCCCTGGCAAGATTTCCTGGTCAGAATGTATCAATGGCAAGAGAACACTTGCTAACTCTCTTCTAAAAAATATAATTTTAAGAAAATGCATTTCCACAGTCCCATCAAGGTGGAAATACATATATTTTGTATTGGAATGTTCTGAAAAAGTCAGTAATTCCTATTCATGCCTCCTAGGTAATTTCTGTATGTTTATGTTCATATGAATCTATTTTGCCTCCTTGGAGCTTTTTGCATAAAATACTGCAATTATACTGCAATCATTATACTGCAATTTGGACTGGATTTCTGGGTTTTAAGTCCTCAGCCCATCAGGTTTGGGTTGGATACTGAAGACCTCAGGATAAAGCCTGGTTCAGTGTATGACACCCACCAACTGAAGTCAGGATTGGCTCTGAATTCAGGACATGTTGTAAACCTTGACAAAGACTTTTTAAGACCAAGACTGCAAATCACTAATGGACTGGTTGGATCACAAAGCTAAGCAGAGCATGGACTAGAGGCTGGATGGTATCACAGAACTGTGCTCTTCCAAAGTGTCTTCCTGATTTTCAGCCACCTCTGCACTGGGAGGCTCCGAGAGCTTCATCGATTGCATCTCACGCCTCGTCACAGTGCTGACCAAACAGTTAGAAAGGGAAAGTTCTGATTGCAAATTGGTTCTGAAAACCTAGAACTGCCTTCTGGTTCCATGACATGCAACAGACATGTCCCCCCCCCCCCCCCCCCCCAGCTCATATTCTGCAGATTTATTTCTGTCCAGCAATAGTTAACAAATTATCTCGCTGGACTTGCAGAGCTGCATCTGCCCTTCCTTTTTTCCCAGTTTTCTTCTTTAGCTTTATTAGACCAACAGTTGTGTATACTGAACCCCCCCCCCCCAAATATTAACATTTAATCAGAAGATCAAGGACTGGCACTCTTTTCCTTTCCTTGTTTCCAGGAATAACTTGTTGATTTTCCCCACTGATTCCTACCCTTGCCATTTTTCCATGAACGTTGCTTCACCACTCCCCCTTCCCCAGGTTAGAATGTCCAGGAATTAATCTTGTGATTGCTAAATAAGGCCAAATTAGGACACTTTACATCGAGGTTACAGGATTCAAAATACTTCTTTCTTTTTGTTTCTGTCCTGCCCTTTGTTTAGCCTCTTTGATTTATTAATGGAGGCTTCTTTTTGATCTGGCTTTACCTTGTCAGTCCTTCGTGTCCCACCCACAGACTTTTTATTTCTTTTTCATCCAGTGATGCTGGCAAAGAACTTCTTTTTTTTTTTTTTTTAAAAAAAAAAAAGAAGAGACAGAGGGAGGGATTTGGGATTGTCATATAAAACCTGTGTTACTCACTTTTCAATATCTCATTGAACTTCTCACAGCTTTGATATTTTAAGTAGGTATCACAACAAAGGGAAACAGAAGTGACTGGAAAGGTAATGCAGTGTATTAGGCTTGTTAATGGCCCTGAAAGTCCCAAGAAAAACCTGCTGAAAGAAGGATCCTTTCCCATGAGTACTATTTAATTTCTCTGAGAGGGTTTTCCTGGTGAATTAAAACTCTAAAGAGCACATTTAGGCAAGGCAACTGCTACCTTAGCCTATGCTCTGTGCACGGTGACAATCACTTTCATTTCACAAATCCTTTTGTGACAAAGAGAGATTCCTGGAGAATCTGGTCCTGCTTTTGCTCTGCTGCTAACACACTTCGGAAATGTAGAAAATTGGAGTAGAAAACTTCCTCCCACAAGGGCAGAGCAACACCAAATAAGCGACATGAATATTTTACTAAATAATTCCTGTTATGAGTTGTAAGTAATGACCCTGCTCCAACACTTCAAATTGTTAAATGTGTGAGTATGAAGCAGATGAAACATCTATTGAGAATAATTTTAACAGCACAAGATATGTGAGTCTAACAGGCAGAAGGAGTGAGCTGGGATTTACGTTGTCATTTGGGGTCATGAGAGATCCCAAGCCTGAACTTTATTGCAATGTAAACTGAAATCATAATCTACAATCTCAATTTCAATCTGTTCTTTCCTGTTTCCTGCCTGATCAGCCATCTCTATCAGCAAGAAATAGCCTTTCAAAATCAGTCTTTCCCAGCAAGAGGGTGACACAGGATGTTTTCCAGCTCTGTGGTGTGACCACAGTTGTTCCCAAATCCGTGGAGATGTGGTGCTATAAAGGAAAGGGTGGCACATCCGACCAGAGCAGGGGACTTTGGAGGGTCCCTGGGAATGGCAGGGCAGAGGAATGTGTGCTGGCAGACACAAAGGGCTGCAGGCAGAACCTCCAGAAAGATGGCCAGTCCTTCAGGTCACGCGTGGCAAATGGGACAGGACGTGGGCAAGAGGAGAGGCATTCCCGTGTTTTCTCAACACATCCAGGGAAGTGTCAGCTGCTGACTTAGTTCCAAAAGCAGCTCCCTCTGGCCATGGCACAGAGATGTCTTGTACACAGCAAGGAAGAGTTCTTGACTCTCCTGTTAAGGCTTCACCAGTCACTGGGCCTAGGGGCAATGGAGTTGGAGTTTTTCTTCTTCAATGAGCCCTCCAAAACCAGTATCAGACTTTCTAAACAAACACTCCAGAGCTTGTGATGTCAATTCAAAGCCCTGGCTGTTGGATTTCTTCAGGAAAAAAAAAAAAAGAAACTTCAGGTTGACCCACAAGCAGTTAATTAACCATGGGGATGCAGTAAAAATGTGAAATCCTGTGGTTTATTTTTCCCTTGTGCCACCTGTGGGCTCTGCCAGCACTGACCACAATGAACAGAGACACTGAGCAGCTTCAAACATTTTGATCCCACTGGAATCAGTGGGAATGGAAGTTTTAGGAAAGAAACAGAACAATCCTTAAGCCTTACAATCCAAACTGTACTGGTGTTTGCACATGTAAAATAACAAAGACTTTATGTGACCCCATCCCTTCTTTCTTGAAAAAGCAATGAAAAAGTCAATTATTCCCAAGTTCTTATTAATTATTTTCAATTTCTGGCCCTCTTATTCAGCAACACAATAATGCTGATTGAATTGCACCAGGGAGGACTTTTTACATTTCCAGACTAAGTGATTATTGATTCAAGAATGCAAATTGAACATTCCTGCATATACTAGATTTGCAGAAAGTATTGATCATCCTCAAACTGAGCCTTGACTTTCCCCACTGAGGCCAACTCCCATCTCCCTTTGTGTGGTTTGCTTTGGAAATTACACATTTCAACAATTGCTTGCATCTCCTTATTTTGTGATCTCTCCTGCTAAAAACCCTTCAAACCTGACCTGCACATTGAGATGCTTCAATTAGAGAGTGACCCCTGCTCTAACTTTGCAGGCACTGCCTGTTTCTTGTGGCCAGGCTGCAGAAAGGGGCAGTAACAGAGGGTTTGCAGTGGTAACTGGAGAGCTGAGCCCCAGCTCCCTGCTCTGAGAGCTGCATCCCTGGAGCACCTGGCCCTGCTCAGGCTGACAAACAGCCCTGCCACCATTCACCTGTGAAAATGCTGTGCTAAAACACAATCCCCCCAAAAATAACCCCAGCCAAGCCCCCCAAGAAGGCCACCTCCTTTCCCCGTGCTGTCAGCCAACGCTGATTTCCCAGGTGATGCCACATGGAGGAACAGGGTGCTTTTCTCTGTTTGAAAAGAGGTTTTGTGGCAGTGGCAATGACTGGCATTATTTTTATATTTTTCTCTAGATGATTCCTTGATTTGAAAATACCGAGGCTGGGTAATATCATCAAATCTGAGAAATCCAAAGTTGGTTATCAAAATTTATATTAACCTTAGAGTTGACCTTTCCATAGAATTCATTTTCTGTTGTAAATTGTCATTCTGACAGGACTTATTTACTACCTCTAGGATGGACAGGCAGCATCCTTGAAGCTATTTTTCTCCATAAAGTCAGTGCTGGTCACACCAGAAATTAGTGTTCTGCTGGCTGCAGTTTAAATATTAAAATCTCAAACAAACTCCTGACAGACAAGATCAGTGAGGAAGTTTTTCATTTGTTTTTGAAGCACAACAACGAAGCTCCTCCACTAAAATCTGCTGTAAAGCACAAGAAGTGAAATTCTGGCAGAGTCAAGAAATGACTAAGAAGCCACAGCAGAACTTACAAGATTTTCTTTGGTGTTATGCAGATTTTTTCCAGGAATTTTTGTTGTTGCTGTTGAAATGGAGAATTCAGGGTTTCCATCTTCAAAACAAATTTGTCTTCACAAAATCTATTTTTAATAAAAAAACTAAAAAATTCCCAATTCTTTTTAATTTGTAAATTCAGAAACTGTCTTCTGGTGAACAAAGAGGATTTTACTCTTCCTCATAACAGTCACAGTCCCACTTTATTTTCCTGATGATTGCTTTTTAACGATCACAGAAATTCTGTATTAATGTTAATAAGCTTCAACGCAGTTTATGTGAGGGAGGTGTCCAAGGGAGGACTGGATGTGGCTCATGGTCTGGTTGACAAGGTGAGGATCAGTCAAAGCTTGGATCTCAGAGGTCTTTTCCAACCTATTTGATCCTGTGATAGCTGCCAGGAAAGAAAATTTAATTTGTACGGCACAGCAAACTCCAGACAAAGACCCAAATCAAAACTTTGTCCTTCTGTTTTGGAGTCCCTACTGACTTCCTGCTAAGTATCCTCATCTTACTCTACAGTAATCAATCAATTGTAAATGGCTGCTGTTTTTCAGAAAGCAAAGTCATTATGAAGCACTACTTTCAGAAATGGTGCTCCAGTACCAATTTGCTGTGGTGGATCCCTGTCCTTGTGCACACCCATTATTCCCATATTTCACTGCATTCATTTTGTGAGTTATTTATGAAACCTCCATCAAGAATGCTCTGTATCTGTAAGTGAACTCTTAAAAAATGATTAGACATACCTGTCAAATCCTTCCCTGTCCACGTGAGAATCATTTTATGTGTGTGCCTGTAGAAAATATTTATGGCTGTTTGTGGGAACCTAGAATGCAGAGAACATTTCTCTGCCTGTTTTGAAAGGTTTTACCCCCCTGGACAGTACTGGTTTCGAACTTTGTCCATGGGAAAATTTGCCTAGCCCCTGGGAAGAATTTGAATCTACAGTGGTGTGAATTAGGTGATAGAATACTATGTGAGATTATCACAGGGTGAAAAATTTAGAGTTTTTAGGTCTATTTGCATAGTAAATAGATAGAAGTAGAAAACCTCAAAATGGAGGATAAGATGTAGTTAAAAGCTTCTTTCTCCTTCTTCACTAAGTCCACATTTTGCAGCAGTAGTGGTTTGGGATGATTGGATACAGAATTCCGCAGTTCTGTCTACGTGATTCAGGAACTTGTTGGACACTGGTAAAAAAGTGGAAATATCTTGTGTTTTAAGCTTCCATTGGGTAATTTACCTTTAAAAAGGCTGTGAGATCTTTGTAAGTTGTCTTCTTGCTGCATTCTCTGCTCTGTGCTATGTCTAAGCCATGCCAGTGGCTTGTAGTCCTTAGATAAGAATTAATAAACACCTATCTGGAGACTGAGAAGCATGAAGTCCCATTTGCCTCCTTTCTTCTCCTGGCAAAAATCTACACCTCTCCCCCATCAAGGAAGACAACAATCAATGACATGGACAGCGTTAGCTGTTGATTTGAGACTCAAGGATCCAGAAGTGTTTGACAATCATTTTGTGCTCCATTAGATACTAATGCACCACTTAAATCCAGTTCTGGGTAGTAAACTCTAACTCTGCTGAGTTCAACCCAGCCAGGAAATAAAAACTTACTGATTGTTTTGCTGTTACTTTTAAGAACACCCTAAGGATTTTTCCAACTTGCACCCGAAACGCTCAGCACTGACACTTTTTTTTTCCACTCCCTGGATTCCTAAATACCTAAAGAGGCACATTCGTGCTCCTGATGGAAGACAAGCAGAGCTGTATTAAACATGGAATGCACCAGGGAAGCACAGTTGCATGTCCAGGCAGGAGTCCTGTGGCCACCTTGCCCTGGGAACAATGGCAGAGGGCGACCGCCAATGGCTCAGCGGCTCCTCGAGGAGCTCTCTCTGGTTACAGGGTGTAACAGAAGACTGATTCTGCTGCCCCTGCCAGAGAGCTGATCTAGTCTGCCTGACACAATTGTTTATTCCCAAATAAGATATTTCAGCCCTGTGGTCTTCGGAGTGGCCATTGAAAGCACTAATTAGTGATCGTTTAAAGTACTTAGGTAATGTTAACTCCGGCGCACAAGGGATGCTCTTGAGTCTGACCCCTGCTCATTCCTTTGCTTTTTGGAGCTTTGAAGACAATTGATTTTTGAAGACTGCAGCCTTCCCTGGAAATCAGGGACTAACAAGAGTGGGGACCTAATCTTGATTCAACCATTCATGCCATCCTTTAAAGACATGTTTGCTTTTTTTCCTTCTGGATGTCAATTAATAGATTTTAAAGTCAGTGAATTAACCCAACATGAAAGAGTTTAGAGCACAATTGCATGTGGGCAGAAAATGCTAATTATAAATAATCAGGCTCAGAAAAAAAAGAAGCAAAAGTGAGTGCACCTTAAATAGCTGATGGGAACAGGTTTAAAAAAAAAAAAAGGCAGGGGAAGAGTTTTCAAACCGTGTGTAGAGTTACGTGGGGAAGAACAGCAGTCAAAACAATTGATAGGAAAGGTAACTTGGAGCTGACTTTTGCACACCTTGGGCCAAACATGAGCTGCATTTTCCTTTCACAAAGACAAAGAAATGCTCCAAGAATGACTCTAATTTATACTGGCTGAAACAGAAAGGTCAGTGGTGGCCATTAAGATATCTGGAGAACATTATGGCAAAGGAGCTTCTCCCTGGCATCTTTTGGCAACTTCTCTTGGAATTTTTATTCCCAGTTGTTGCACAGACTGTTGTCTCTACAGAATTTTGGTTACTATGTTCCCTGTAAATGTACTTGGGGCAGGGCAGTTCAGCTCGGGTTAACAGCAGCAGCAGCAGTGTCACCACCTGCACCACGTATTTATTAGGTCTAATCCTTCTCAGAGCTGGCTTAGACGATCTGGCCCAGCCATAATCAGGATCCCCATGAAATTCCATGAAAAATGACCTTACTCCAAACTTACTGATCTCCATTACAGCGAATTTCCTGTTAAAAACGATGCAATTTAGGATTAATTGCTGAACAGCTGGTGGGACAAAAACTATACTTTGCACAAACAGAAGAAGATTCTCTAAGGTTTTTCTTGAAGGTTGAGTGAGTGCAGGTTAGCAGACACAGGGCATCACCAAAAAAAGGGTGGCCATGAAACGTCCTTGAAGAAGCCCTGCAAGGTGAGATAGGAAGAGATCCTTTTGGAAAAGATCCTGACCCTGTTTGGGAATGAGGTGAAACTACAGAAGCCTGTCCATTTTCCAAATCAGAGAAACGACAAGGTATGATCATAGGAGGTGGTTCAACCCCTCCACCACCACTGGCCTTTTATATGGACTGAAGGAAGTTGAAGGACATTCTCCTGGGAATGTTCCGCCCCTGGAATTGTTCAAGGCAAGGATGGATGAAGCTCTGGTTTAGTGGAAGCTGTCCCTGCCCATGGGAAGGGGATTGGAACTGGATGAACTTTAATGTCCCTTCCAACCCAAACCACCCCATGATTCCATCATTCCATGATACATGAAAACAGGCCAACAACTTCTTCCCACCCAGCAAAATTTAGCTGATACTGAGATTCTGCTCTCATGCCTTGGGATTTCTGAACATGAAGCTGTACTTGGGTCAGTTTTCAAAAAAAAAAATCCATTGCTTCATGATCAAGAAGCAATAGCATTCTTATATATTCTAACAGCATTTTTATTTTAACAGCACTTGTATCTCATGCATTAGTGTAATTTAAACATTATCAGGACATCAGCACAACGAAGCAAAACTGAGATTTGGTAAGAGTTTCCTTTTAACATTTTGTGACCAGTTCCTAAAAAGATTATTTCCTTTTAATTTCAGAGGATATTTACTGCCAAATAAAGGACTCTCTCCTTGTGGAGGAACCAGCAGAGTAACACTTGAAAGAAAAACTTATACACTCTAAACCAAACGAATGTGTGGGGCTATATTGATATCAATGAAACAGTCACTACTGCTTGTATGAGGTAAGCGTGGCAGGAAAATAGAATCGTTGGCCTTTCAGCTTTTAAATGTAATTTAAATCTTTTTTGTGCAGCATGCCACTGTTTCATTAATATCTGTGTTTGACAGCATGGATATTATTGAATGCTCTTTCTCCTGTTCATCGCTGGTGCAGCTTTGCTTCCTCCAAAAGCTTGTGCTTCCTCCTTCAATCATTTTAAATAGAAGAGAGGAGTGTGTTAAATTTCCTTTCTCTGAGTACTATATGTACCACCAGGCTAAAATAAAGGTGGGGAGGTATTTTGACAAAAAGCTGCCTTTTGGGAAAAGAGGGCTGCTGCTGTGGAAGGAGGCTGGCACATGGGAAGATAGATGGTAAACAGCTGGAACACACCTAGGTTCCTGCTAATCCGAGCTCAAGGACCAGATACCTCTAATACCACAGAGTGAAACACACAGAGTCATTGCCAGCTGCTACACCATGTCTTTTCTAAACTTTATATGATGAATAACTGTAAAAGTTATATATAAAAAAATTTTTTAAACATTAAAAGTTACTGAGATTAAACTGGGAAAGAAACTCACCTATGGCTAAGTTTGGGTATTGGAAAGGATTCAGATATCCCTTTAAAGACTCCAATGGTTACTTACAATAGGATTAATTTCATTCACATTGCAGAATACCTATTATGTGTCTTTAGTTTATGCTTAAGCAGCTGTCCAATTAAAGGGAATCGATCTTCTGCAAAGCTTGTATCTGAGCATAGCACTGCCCACTGTGCAATAACTCCTTTGTACTTGAGAGAGAATATGCCATGCAATTCTGATCCATGGAGGTTCGTGGGCTTCTTTTTCCTGTAGTCTTTTAAATCCTTCAGTTCCTTAATAAACGATCTTATCAATCCACCACAACGGAGTATTCCTTCCCAGTCCTGCAGGTCGAGGGAAGGGTTAAAAATTCCCTATCTCTATCCTGATCTCTGCTGAAAATGGTGCACGGGAATGAAATGGTTGCCAATTTGTTTGCAATGCATTCTGACTGTACGGGAGTTCTTTTTTGCCTGACAGGCAGGTGAGATCAAAGTGCTGCAGGACAAAAGGGGCTCAGCAGTGATTTGTCAGGGGACGAAAGGCAGTCCTGTCTGGGAAAGTGGCTGTAGCCCAGAACGAGCCTTCAGATCACTAACAGACTAAAGAAATCATGGCATGAGAAAAAGTACAGCAAAAAAGGTTCAAAGGTCAGTTTTATTTGGTTTGGATTATTGGTGCCTCCTTTCAAACCAAAGAGCAAGAAGGGGAAAAAAAGAACAGGCTAATAACCTTTGTTATTGTCCAGGAAAAAAACTCTTTTGTACACATTGCTTGGGGATTGTCTGTAATTAAAATGCTGTTGTTAGATCCAGGACCTGATTCTGCAAAAGTTTTACTCATGTGGGTAATTCTCCATTGCATGAATAGTCTTGTGGGGCTGCTCACGTGAATAAAGATTACTTCCATGACAAAGAGTTTGCAAGTTCAGGCATTACATACATAGGGCTAGGGGCTGCAGGTGTGCTGTGTGTGTGTCTGTGTTTGTGTGTCTGCTCAGAGGTGGGTGTCCTTCTTTCTGGGCAGAGAATAGATTTTAATGAGTGACCTGAAAAAAAATGTAATTATACATTTGAAACCTCAAAATTTAAGATAAAAGCAAATAGTTCTCCATAGCTTTTTGCGTTCTGCTTCTGTAAAATTCAGGTGATTAGAAAACCCTGCTGTTCTCTTCCAGTCCAGATGTTTGTCTGACAACAACTTCACTGATTTATTTCAGAGCAGCCCTGTGAAACAAAATTATCCAAAGAAATATCTTGGAAAAATAGCCCAAGATTCCCCTTTTGAGGTCTGATACAGGTGCCAGCTTTTAAGGGACAACGTTGCACTGGGATGCAGCTGGAGCACAACCCCAGGATCATCGTTCATAAATGAATAAACAAGGTGGTTCTGAGACAAACAGGTGATGGTGCCCTGGACCTCACGGAGGAGATCTGGCTTCTCCACATTCCAATTCACCCTTTTTCATACAATGAAGTATCAGAACAGGGCAGGAGGGAAAAATGTCCCTGGAACAGGAACCCCAACTGGTCTGTGCAGGCAGTCAGTGGGTTTAGTGGTTAAGTGCTAAAATCAGAGGACAAGGGATTTCAGAAAAGAAAATAAACCTGAAAGTTTCCACAGACCCCCCCCCCTTTTTTTTTTTTTTTTGAGGTGGTCTATGAAGGCAAATGATTACCAAGCAGAGATTCATGGAAACAAACACCCTTTGGAGAAAGCAGTGCTCAGACATGAAGACACAAATTAGTGCTTACTCTGCCTCCTCTGTAACCCATTACAGAACCAATCCTTCAAGATGGATCAATGTTTTTTAAACGAGCCACAGGAAAAACTCTGCTCTGTACACACCCACCTTAAAAAGGGCCTCAGTAAAGCTGTCTGAGATGCCACATCTGTAGGATGCAAGTCATCTGTCCTGATTTATTTTTTTTCCAGAAAAAAATCAACTTTGCTTACCAGTCAGCCATCCCAGCTAGAGGAGACAAAGCAGATTTTATTTCCCAGTGAGAAACATACCTGAAAGAAAACGGAGAAGGGGGATCAGATGTGGCAATAAGGTTTAGAGGCATAAAAAATAACATTGGCCATCAGATCCCAGTTTTGCTGACCTGAGTTTATGAACTTACGCTACTCAAGGAAATTCCAAGGAAAGGGAAACAGCTGCCAAAGCAGTACTGGGCAAAATATCCATTGCAAATTCTCCTGTGGCTTCTAGCACACGTGGGATGCTGGCAGTACAAAGATTCCCCAGCCCTGACACTTCTGTGCACACTCGGGCAGCGCCTGGAACGTGGGATGCAAGCACAGGTGTCTGAGCTGCAGCACTCAGCAGTGCAGCCCCCAGGAAAGAAAACGCCCTGACCTTGTTCACTGGCTGTGACACCATGTCCCTTTGCCACCAAAAAGCCCTGGGCAGTGGGGAAATACCCTGTTGGGGCTAAAAATCACTGATTGAAGCCAGGGGCTGCAAGCAGAGAGGAGGTGGGGTAGAGCCCTTCCCCTGTGACTTTGTGACACCAGCTCTGTCACGGGCAGCCCTCAGTCCATTTCTGTGTTGTCCTCTCTCACAACTTGTGTCTGCATCTTCCTTCTCAGACACTTCAGGCACGTTTTATTCATTTTGGATAATTTTACTAATTTGGGCCACCACTGCTATGGTGTTTTTCTGAGGATGGGAGAAATTGTAGAAGACTGTCTCAGATTAGAAAGGTCACTGAGATAACACACTACTCAATTATTGATATTCCCTCTTCATGTTACAGGTGAAAAATATACCTTCAGTTCTGGCAGCTCAGACAGCCAAATTGGGTTGAAACAGGAGAGAAAAATTGTCTTATCTACCCCATACCTTCTTAGATGCACTGTCTCAGACACAGGATGCCTAGAACATGGTATTAATCAGTTGATTAGTACCCTAATTAATGGAACTGCTATGAAAAAAACGATTTGTTAAATGCTGCAGAAGAGTACCAGAGGAACTGAGGCCACATCTGCTGCATGGGGTGACCAGTGACAGGACAGGACAGATGAATTCCTCCTTGTTGGCTTGGCTTGTTCTCAGGATTTAAGTAGTAGGACTTCTGCTTTCACAAAATAGGGGGGAAAAAAGATGAAGAAAGGTGATATGTGTTTTTTTCTCAGCAGCTTATTCCCTCTAGGGAGTTCCAGGTCTAGCAAGAGATTTTTAATCCCTCCATGGGATTAAATCCCCACTGTGGGAAGGGTCTGTATCAAGTGGAGGGCACTTTTCTGCTGGCTTGGGTAAGCCCCAGAGCCTGGTGCCACATTCTCCTCAACTGCAGACCTTCTGGAGGCGAGCAAAACAACACTGATTTCATCCCAAGCCTCTTGGGACTCCTCAGGACCACTGCAGGTGATGAGTCCTGTATCCTGGGAGCCTCCTACCTGCCCAGCACAGGTGGAACAGAGAGGTCATGGCCACTCTGTGAAACTCTGTAACCAGAGAGGCTGTAGGGACATCGAGTCTAAAGATAAGCTCATATATTTGTACCAAGGACCCTCAGGAGTTATTCAGCACTCCTTTTTATTTTCCACCCAGGCTCTGATAGATAAATGCAGGGAGTACAGGAAGGAAAGATCCTTTTAGCTTGTCCCCTCTTTGCACTGCACCTTTTCCTTTCACCATTACTCTGCGGCATCTCAGTTTGTGTCTGTGCACGCATGCGGACAAGGAACACACCTGGGGTCATTCCCCTGTGACAAATGCCTTGCCTCTTCCCCTGAGGGAAAAGAGGAATTCTGCTGAAATTCATCCCAGCTACTAATATTGTGCTCCTGTTGTTCTCTACATCAGCCTTTTCAGCTTTGAAAATCCCATAACCTTTCCTTGCCTGTGTTTCTCCTGCTTCCTCAGCCCTCTTCCCTTATCCCTTGAGCTAGGAGGAGCTTCGAGACACTTTGCATCGTGGCTTTCTTAGGACAACATACAGCCATGCGTGGGATTTGTGGGAAAACCCCAGGCATAGGATGCAAACCTTGATCTGAAGTGGTCTTCCCAGAAAAGTTTAAATGCAACAGTTGCTGATCTTCAGCGTGGAGTGGATCATTCCTGGCCCTGGTGCTCTTTCCCCCGGGGACAAACATCCATGCGCGCGGCATTTCCCTAAGGCAGCCACTTCCAGGTTTTATCCCTGCTGCTTGGGCACCCCATGCACAGACCTAGGCCTGACCCCTCTGCCTGTCATCTGATTTTGCAAAGTGTTGATCCAGCCACAGCTTGGAGAAAGAGAGAGATCTTTTATCTTCGGGTAACCCAATTCCCAAAGATTTGCAGGGCTGAGCGAGGTCGTAACAAGCCTCTGATTGTGAAAGCAACCGGGGGATAAATTCTAAAAGTAGTAGGAGACTTATCTGAACAGCAGGTCCTCCAGGCACAAAGTGCAATTCCACCACGGGTATGGGCCAGATACTACTCCCAGGTACACCAGGCTCCTCTGTGAATCGGAAGAAACTCTTTGAAGGTGATTTCAAAAACACACCCTGTGTTACCCCCCCCAAAAAAAAGGGAGTAAAGTTTTTCCCAGAGCTCCGGCTGTTAAGTGATGACTGAGATATCAAAGGTGTGAAGCAGGTATGCAAACACGGTCCCCAAGAGATCCCCAAATTACACTTCTACTGTTTTTGCACTCCATTTCTCCTCCATGTCTCTCATGTTTGGTTATTTTCGTGGCTGCCGTTTACAGTTCTGAATATCCCTATTGTAGCCTGCTTTGAGCCTGCCACAGATCTGTCCAAGCCACGTGACGGTCATCTAAACCTCACCATCGCACATTTTTCTCTGTTACATTTCTTCTACTGTTTCCTTTGTGCCTTGTGTTGAAACGGAGTAAGCAACAGAGGATAAAAAATGCTGGTTTTTTTTTTCCTTTAATGTCGGTGCATTCATTGTTTTGAATATTTTCGTTCAGTAAACCATTAAGAGATTATCAGAGCAGGATAGAAAATAATTTTTTTAGTAATAAGATTGGGCCTGATCCAAATTCACTAAAGAAAAGGCTCTTAGCGAATTCTGTGGACTTTGATTGAAGGATTAATCCCTCGGTCCTCAGACAGAGAAACTCTCACCAACTTCAGTAGGAATTTAGTAGGAGTAAGGAATTTAGGCACTTGCATCTTGAAATATTAGTGATGGCAACAACAACAATAGATCGCAATTATATCATGTTTTAACCAAAATACAGAAGATTAAGCCTTTTAAACTGCTGTCTGAAGGGCAGTGTAGCAGTAGCTCACATAATATGGATAGAATCAGCTGTATCATCCTAAAGACCTCAGATTGATTGTTCATAAACCACAAGAAGTAGCTAAAAAAGTGAAAAACATGTCACGTGAGTGGATAAAGGGAAAAGTTATTTCACGCCTTTTATGTGTTTACCCTTCCTTTTAGAGCTTTCTTTCTATGTGCTTTCCTTGGAAATTATCTATATCTTATTTTCCCCACCTGAAAAAGCAACCTGGACCTCAGAAGCTATGAATTTCCTCCCCGGAGCTTTCCTCCTCCACTGCCTCCATCCTGCTCCCTGGGAGCTACCAGTGTACCATACAATAAACAGCATTGCCTGCCCCTATAGAACAGGGTAACGTGATGCTGTGTGGTCTGGAAAGTCATTTAAACAAGATTATATCGTTCGCGGGGTGCAGAATAACCCCGCCAGGACAGCACAAAGAAAACAAAATATAGCCGAGTAAAACCGATTGGATTTTAGGGGCTCTTCCCGGTATATCAGCAGGTGTGAGGGCACTGCAGCAGGGAGGAAAGCTCCGCTCGGGAGATGCCATTAGCACATCGCAAACAAACACCTCATCAGCACCGCGCCTGTTTTCTTTGGGACCTTCCCACGCTCCACAGCCGAGCTGGAATGGATTTTTAATTGGAGAAGGAGAGCGATTTTTTTTTTTTCTCTTTTTTTCTTTTCTTTTTTTTTTTTTTTTTTCCTCCTGCTGGGGGCTCCACCCACCTCCTCGGCATTTATTGCTCTACAAATTGTAACTTCCTTCTCCTTCGAGTAACGGGCCGGTCGTAAATCAGCGCCGGGTGCGGAGTAACAGCACATCCTGATTCACAGCCCCATCGCTGCAAGACGGGTGTTTTGTAAAGTTTATTACAGGTTAAAGCTGGCGGGCGTTTCTTAGAGAGGCGCTTTCAAAGTTTTGCCTTTTTTTTTTTTTAAATTAAGGTTTATGCTTAGGTAATATTTAAATAAAAATTGCATCTCCATAAAGGTCTTAGACGACCATATCCGAATATATATATATGTGTGTGTGTATATATATATATCTTCTCGGAGGGTAATTAGCTCAGAGTACGAGTGCTTCACGTGCTTACAAGGATAAAAGCCTCTGTCTCAAACACTCGCTTTTACCCAGTGACTTCGCAGGAGAAACGCTGGGGTTTTGGCTGAACTGATAGAAGCCTTACAAATATACTCCGTTAGCAAAAGAATAACAGATCCCTACCGCGTTCCACTTAAAATCACACATTTCGAGCGAATTAGTAGATCATTATCAGCCGTAATTCTAATTTAGTTACGTACGGTCTAGAGCCTCTTCTCCCCTCCTCCCCCCCACGTAAAGCGACAGACTCGAACCGCTCTCTGATGATTACTTTGGGGCTACAAGGAGCTCTGGGGCATAATTAAAAATATTTCCAGAAAGACTCAGTAGACCACATCTGACGTCCCAGCCCCTGTAAGAATCAGACCACATCAAAGGGACCCTTTTTGTTTTCAAAAATGGTCACCAGACAAACTTAAAATATACAAGAGTGGGCTTATGTTTTATTGTAGAGATGTCTGAGCAGAGCGAAACGACTTCAGGGCTGCTCGCTACTCAGCGCCGCACGGAGCGAGACGAGGGAGTTACGGCCCTTTGATATTCCCGTGGAGGTCGGATTCATTTCGTTTGAAAGGGGGACCATTAATGATAGACCTGCAAGTGTTCCCCTCCCTAATAAGTAGAATCCACATCGCTTGGGAAGCCTGGCTGCGGCAGATGCCCAGGGCGGAAAGATTTGTGGCTGATGGCGCTAATTATGAGCATGCGATCAAGATGGAAACAATTTGAGCAAAAGTCATTAGCGTGTTACTCTTCCACCCACTGGTCTTTGGGGTTTATTACTGTGCGGGGGGGGGGGGGGGGGGGGGGGGGGGCTCGGGAGGAGGATCTTTCGGGATTGGTGTGGGGTTTTTTTCAGAGCGCTAATGAAAATGCCCTGCGAATGCCGAACCGGAAAATGTCAGCTGCACATGCACAGGGCGATGCACCAGGCTCCGGACAGAGCCGGGTCTCGCTCTAAAGAGATCGCTGTAATTACTGTCGGTAATTGTGTTGTATCCTCCCTTCAAGCGCTGCCGGTGAAAGCATCTTTCAGGAGCCTCGTGGCACGTTAAGAGTTATTTTTGTGCTGCCGCCGTTGTCTCGTAGCTCGTCAGAGGTTACGAGTCCCCAGGAGACGATTTACGGAGCATCCCCGAGAGTAAGGTTTTCCAAATAGGTTCTTCTTTTAGGAGGAACTGAAGGATTTGTCCCGCAAGCAACACCGTCCTCCCCTCACCCCACACACTCCAAAATCGGGGTCCAGCATGTTTGAGATGTTCATATTTTTACTTGCATACAGTGCTTCAGCTGTTTTAATTTCCAATCAGTGCGCTGGAACCACTTGACCGCCTGGCAGTGGCATTGTAGGAGAACAGCAATAAAGAATTAATTGTACAAACATTTATCATCCCCAGATCAAACTCTCCGTGTGAGGCTGGGGCTTAACTTGCGGAGAAGAAAAGGGGGAGGAAGGGTGGTAATGGCGGAGAGGGTGCTTGTGGGGTTTTTTATGTGTTTCCTTTTATTCCAGACGACTGTATAACGAAAAGCCTTTTAGCCTTGAAGAACTACTAAATATTAAGCACAGCTTAAAACGGGGAGTAGCTTTCGAGACAGTTTCGTCCTCCTGCCATTCCTTTTAGGAAAAGGTCGTACCCCTTCCCTTATTTTCCCGCTAGTAAAAGCTTCCCTTTTTAAAGAAGTCTTTAACGTGTAAGAAAATCCTCCTGCTCTACATAGGAAGGTCTTTAAAAAAATTTATAGACCTCTTCATGTTCACCAGTTCCGGAAAAAAAAAAAATTATATTGATCAAGGTCAAACGCTCGAATTGTGACGTGACTCACTTCAAAGGTGTATTTGTGTGCCCTTCAAGCACATTAATACTAATTATCTCTCAAACACTTCCCCAAAACTCCTACTGCCTGTTTCAGATGCAAATCTAATTAACGAGCTGCCTTTGAGGAGCACACAGGGACAGCGTAATTCACGGAGCTGTTGAACCTTTTGCCTTCTTTTATATTTATTTATAGGTAGCTCCATCCCCTTTTGAAAGCGTAGGCGGTGGTGTGAAGCGACAGGGTAGCGAGGGCAGATCCGCGCCAACTAATGAGACTTTCCAGGCACCGGAGTTAAGGAAAAGGATTAGCTACGACTTCTTGCAAATGCACTCAGGGATGTATATCATAACACTTGCCGGGCCTTACTTTGTCTAAGTCAATTTGGGAATGATTAAATCGTGAAAGCTCTATCTAAATAACGCCTATTAGTGCTAAGCGCGAGCTGATTGATTTAGGAATAACTGTTTGCTCGCCTCGCCGGGGGCAGAGCGGGGGACACGCACACGCTGAGCAAATCCCCAGTGCGAGCCACGGGGGTGTTCCTTCCCCCCCATCGCCTCCCGGGGAGCCGGGACCTTCACCCCCTCCCTCGCTCCTCTGCCTTTAACTGGCGCACTTCCCAAAGCCACCTCCCGAAGATGTTCGCTGGGAGCATCACCGCCCCCCCCCCCCCCAATCCCCGGAGCGCGGGGGCTGCGCGGGGGGCGGCGGCGCTCGGCGGAGGGTCCGCGGCTGCTCCGCGCTGCCGGCCCCCGTGCGGGGGTGTGCGGGGTGCGCGGTGGCGGGAGGGAGAGAGAGAGAGAGAGAGAGAGAGATGCTGTGTAATTTTATCCACGCTGCACTCTGGGAGTTCACACGAGACTGATACCTTTTGCCTCCTCTGCTCTGTATCAATTGGTCGCAGATCAGGCTATTGTTGCAGGAAGCTGCTTTTATTTCTATGCTCCGTCGGTCAACTATTTTCCCCACAGTCTCCTGCCGAAATTCAGCGGCTCCCTCCCTCCTTCCCTCCCTCCCTCCTTGCCTGTCTGTCTCTCACGCATGCCGTCTGTCTATCTGGAAACCCAAGGAGGAGGCTGATCACGGCAGCTCCGTGTAACACAAACAGCTGGGACTCTTCGGTGGCCTTTGCCGATGTCTATTGATTTAAGTAAATCTGAGGCAGATAAAAGGGCCAGATCGAGGCTGATAAAATCTTGCCAATGCTGCACGGCTCGAAGCAGTGTGCGCTCGGCATCTCCGGAGTGCTGCTAGCAAGACGGCTTTAATGGGACCCCTGGTGCCACTCGCTGCGAGCCTCGCTCTCCCCAGCAGACTAAGCGCTGCGGCCATCATGCCACAATGGTTATAATTTGGATCTTGTTCCTGACTCTGTTGCAGGAGCCCTGGTCCCCCGGGCGGGCCGCGGCCGTGCCCGAGGCCGCCGGAGCCGCCCCGAGCGCCCCCCGGCCGCGCCGGGATGCGGGGGGACGCGGCGGCGTCTACGAGCACCTCGGGGGAGCGCCCCGGCGCAGGAAGCTCTACTGTGCCACCAAGTACCACCTCCAGATCCACGCCAGCGGCAGGATCAACGGCACCCTGGAGAAGAACAGCGCCTTCAGTGAGTACCGGGCTCGCCTCGCCCCAGACCGCGGCCCCGGGCCGGGCTGTGCGGGGACGGGGGTCCCTCGCCCGCACCAATCGCGCTCTGCTCCGGCGGGCAGCGAGTGCTGGACGGGGCGGACGGGGCGGTGGCGAAGCCGCTCCCGCCTCCGCCGCTGCCCCGGGGCCGGGGCCACCGCACGGCCGCTGAGGCTCCTCGCCAGGGACCGGGGGCGTCCCGCGGGGTCGGGGCATTGGCCCCCTGCCGTCGCCTCGGCGTCCCGAGAGCCGCCCCGCTGGCTCCGCCGGACGCGCAGCTCCCCTGCCCCGGGGGCCGGCAGCACCCCCGGCCCTCGAACCGGGCGGGGAACTCCCGAGCCGGCCCTGCAGGGTGCGGGGGGGGGGAGCCGACCGCCGGCGGAGGGTCGCGATCCCCCCGGGGCAGAAGGAGACCCCCCGAGCCTCAAGTTTCCCCCGACGGGGCCCGCGACCCTGCCCCGCGCAGCCCTCCCGAGCTGTCACTTGGCCGCGCCAGCCCTGCCCCAGCCCGGCCCGCTGGGCAGCCGGTGCCCGGCACCTCCCCGGGGCCCATCCCGGAGCCCTTTGGGGCTGCCCGCATCTCCCCCGTCCCGTCCCAGCTTGGCTCCCGCGGGAGGGTCGAGCCTCCACCGGCTAAATCACATCTGTCCCCTTTGACATGTGCCGGGGAGCGGCGGTGATTAAGATGAAAGCGGATATGTCGGGAAGTGAGGGCGTTTGTGCGAGGGCGGAGGAGGCAGCAGAGCGGGGCTCAGCACCGGGGAGCCCCCGGCGCCCCCGCACCCAGCCCGGGCACAGCCCGGCCTCCGCCCCGGCCTCGCCACCCCAGGATGCGTAAATCCCGCCTGGTGACGGCACACAGAGATAGGGAGACCTCAGGGATCTGTCTGAAGTCCATAAAGGAAAACCACTATTTCCTAGAGAAACCCCCCCTCGCCGTCCCAGCCCGGAGGAGGCATCCTTCAGCAGCGAACCGGTGCCTGATTCAAACCAGCTGTGCCAAACCCAGGCCAGCAATCCAGCTCTGCACAGGGAGCAGCCCCCCGGCTCTGCCTTCAGGCTTTCCAAAAGGCAGCAGGGGGTTCGGGTGCCAGGGTCTCCTCTTGCTTCCAAGCACTCATAGAAAGTACAGAGCCATTAGGCCATGGCTGGAGAGCTGAGAGCGGGGTTTGAGCGAGCCTGATGGAGAGCCGTGCACATACAGCAGCATCTTCCGAGCCATTGGTGCCTCCATCAGGGTCCTGGCACCTTTGGCTGGACATAAACATTTGGGCAGCAGCCTTGCCTGGGACACTTCTCGTGCTGCAGGACCCCATCCTGGACGGCCCGAAAATCTCCTGCCTTTTAATTTGTCTCAGACAGTCATACAGTCCTGTCTGGAGGGCTGCACTGACCTCCTAAATGACAAGCCCCTTTCATGGTTATGTACATGGCTCTAAAATGCAGCGGCCTCGCTCTGTTTCACCCTCTGGAGACCTCAGCACGGGCTTTGTCCTGAAATGGGCGGCTTTGTGACTGGCTTCAATAAGTCAAGAGCTCTTGTGTTCCTAAGCATTAAAGAGGATTTAAACTTTTTTATACACATATAGGATTAAGTGAACCTCTAGTTCAGTGTCAGATCTTTTTCGTTTTTGAAAGAGTTCAATCTCAATCAGACATCTTGGGGTTTATTGTCCACCTTGTCTCGAACAATTCCCACATCATCCTTGCTTTGTATTGATAATAATAATAATAATAATAATAATAATAATAATAATAATAATAATAATAATAATAATAATAGTAATTTCACATGATTGCACTGATTTTTCTGTGAGCTAGTGGTAACTGTGAGATCACACTCCTCAGGTAAGCAGCCATGCAAATGTATCTCAAAAAAATTACACCTGAGCAATAACACATCTCCTAATTCTGTTCCTAGGCATTCTGGAAATAACTGCTGTGGACGTTGGAATCGTTGCCATCAAGGGCCTGTTCTCTGGCAGATACCTGGCCATGAACAAGAGGGGCAGACTTTATGCATCAGTAAGTTTGGCTGAAGTCTGGCATGTGCCTGTCATTTCCTGTGGGGTGAACAGGTCTAGTGGGGAGCACCGGTTTCTTACAAATCCACATTTCCAGAGAAGAGTGGTGTTACAAGAGGTTTTTGCCTGGAATTTTTACAGGCAACCAATCAGTATGTTCTTAAAACTGGGGGAAAGCCGTGCTCTTACTTTCGTACTGCCTGGACAGCCACAGGTACGTGGAATGGCAGAATCGCCCATATTTTATGTGGATCTTGGATGCTGGCAGGCACATGTCAGATAAAGAATGTCCAGAAGTAACTGAGCATTGATGCTACAGGAGAGCAACCTCCTGATGGGAGTTTCTTTGCACAGAGCTTTTGGGCGGGCAGTGAAACAATTTACAGGTACTAAAAGGCAGGGCTATAGCAAAGAGAGCAAGAAGGAGAAGGTGAAGGAAGACAAAGGTGAAAATAAACACCTTATTTTACTCCTTTGACCTAATTTTTTTTGCCCTGATCTGCTGATATAAGTGGGAGCCTTGCCTTTTCAGCCCAGACGTATTTCCCCTGAGTGAATAAAATACTTCAGCTTGGACTTCTTCACACTCAGGGACACACCAGGGCACGTTTGTCAGCGTGTACCATACACATTATCTCCCTACTTGAATTTCTCCCATTGTCTTTGATTACATCCCGGCAATCTTGCGATCTCTTACTGCACGGCAGCCAAACTGTGCAGTTCCCCCATGAATCCTGGGGCATGGAAGCAGGTTTGGAGAGGAGAAATATGGCTGAGGTGAAATTTGCCCCCTCCTAGAAGTCATCAGATGTACCTCTGCTGATTTGAGCAGCAGGGCATAGCCTTGAGCAATGTGATCTTGTCCCATGAGAACCCAGCCTAGGTGACACAATCAGCTCCGTGCCTCCCCAGCTTGACACATTTAACTCCGCTTTTCAGGAGTGTTCTGGCAGTGTTTATGACCCAATTTCTCACGTGATGCTCCCTGATTAAGGAGCCTGTGTGTAAAGATGAGGGTTCTTTGCTTGCTGCAGAGAACCAGACCAAAAACGATTTTGGCAAAGCGAAATGCAGATGAAGAGGAGTGAGGGCATGGTAGCTCTGCTTGCCAAAGTTAAGTCTGTCCACTTCTGTGCTTCTGGCTAATATTCTGATTGAAATGGGTATCTTTCTCAGTGGATCTCCTCCATCAGCTCAGAGCCAGCATCTGACCCAAAGAAATTATTTGGAAGGATGATTTTTTCAATTTCTTTCTTATTTTTCTCTCTTTCTTCTTCAAAATAGGTTTGGAGTTTATTCCTTCAGATTACTTAAAGTGAATTAAAATAAGACTAAACAAATTCTGAGCAAAAAGCTCCTCTCCTAAAGTGGAGAAAAGCCAGGAGCAGGATAGCTCTGAGACTCCTTTTCTCCTGGACTTCCCTTTCTGGTGTGAGGAGCATCAGGCCATCCTGAAGTTTGTTCATCTGTCTCGTGCCAAAGAATATCAGCCATGAAAGGTTTCTGTATAGCTTGAAAAGATAATTTGTCCTCTCCAGCTGCAGTTTGAGAGAGGCTGCTTTACACCTGTGTTTCAGAGCTGGAGGGACAAGCCAGGGAAAGCTATTCCACTCCAGCTTTTTTTCACAGGAGGGCAAAGGGGTGAGGGCTCAGCTCAGGAGGAATTTCCTGGCTTTGCTTACCTGGAGAAAACTGTCCAACATCTTTACTGATAGCACTGGCCCAAGACCCTGTGCAAGGCCCCTGTTGCAAAAATCTGACTAATTCAGGGAGCGTTTTATGAAATCGTACCGGAACAACTCCGTTATCCCTCGGTTCACCAATTTCCCCATGTCAACAAAATGGGTTTGTTGAGCCTGCAGGATTCCTTTGTGCCCTTAGCAGATCGTGATAATCCTCTAGATTTATCCTGTGTGATAAACCTCCCCCCCCAGCCAGAAGGGAGGCAGGCAGCGGGACAAATCCACCTACATCTGGTGGCTGTGTGGGCTCCAGCACCACAGCATCTGAAAACCTTGTCCTTGCAAGGAAGGGCGCTTCCGTTTCACAGCTGGGAAGCCGGGACATGTGGAGTCTTTTAAAATCTTGTTATACGCCCATCAGCCTTTCTGGGGAGTGAACAGCATTACAGACATGCTGTTAGTGGGGTCTGAGGGCTTTTCTGGCCCCAGCCTGGCTACCTGTGCCCTTTCCACTCCTCCAGACAACGAAAAATATAAAACCATGGTGGTAGTTCCCTTCTGCCTCTGGGCTTCACACGTGTTAGATCCTGAAATCTTAATCCCACAGGCAGAGCAAGGATGGGTTTGGGGCTGAGGAAAGGTGGACAGTGTGGGAGGTCCTTTGTGCTGGTTCTCCTGCTCCCAGGGAACAGGGAGCAGTTCCTTGTGCCAGGCTTTTGCAGAGCTGTCTCTCAGTCAAGGAGCAGGTGAAAAGAGGCAAATTTGGACAGATCATGTGAGATGTGAGCACCTGGGATGGGTGCACGTTCTGCCTTATGGTTTGTGATGAAGGAGCAGCCGGGCATTTTGGAGGAGCACACTGGTAGGCAGAGCGTGCTTTCACTTTGTTGTGCTGACAAAGAAGCTCCGTAAAGGTGCAGGTTACTGCTCAAATATCCATCATGGACTGGATGTAACAGACTACAAGTGTATCTAATACACCAATTGAAGAGACACATTTTACATTACGCTGTAGGATTTTGCCTTTTCAATAGATGGCAGAGGTTGATAGGCAGCAATTAAATCACCTGTCCAGTTCACAGGTGCAGTAAATTCATAAGCACCCAAAAAAATCACAGCTGAACAATCAGCAGAGCTATTCACTCCTATTCCGTTTGGTTTTGGGGCCTCTTCCTGGGATCTCTGATGCACAGAGTGTGCTCACACTGCTGCCAGGCAGCACCTTGTTCAGGCTCAGCGCTTCCCTCCTGCCTTTTGTAGCCCCAGCCCGAGGTTTTCTTCCCAAGTGTGCTGCTGTCCTTGTCCTAAAACTGCATCTTGTTTCAGATTTTGTCACGTTTCCTTTGCAGGAGAACTACAACTCTGAGTGTGAGTTCGTGGAGAGGATCCACGAGCTGGGTTACAACACCTACGCCTCCCGTCTGTACCGGACTGTCCCCAGCAGGGCCGGCACCAAGCGCAAAGCCAGCGCTGAGAGACTCTGGTACGTCTCAATCAATGGCAAGGGACGACCCAGGAGGGGCTTTAAGACCCGCAGGACACAGAAATCCTCTCTCTTTCTGCCCAGAGTGTTGGATAACAAAGACCATGAAATGGTCCGGCTGTTCCACACGAACGTGAAATACCGGGAGAGTCTCCTGAAGGCCCCGAGCAAGAACCAGCGCAGAAGGAGAGGACACTGACGGGGTGGGGGGAGCTCGTGTTGGGGATGGGAGGGACTGAGAGCCTTCAAGATGCTACTAAAAAAACTAACAGCTGTGATTGTAAGAGAGGCATTAACACGGACAGGTTTTATACGCTGTGTACTAGAACCCAAAAGCACATCGCTTGCTTTTAGCTGTTGTAGGACTGTTCCCTGTGGGGAAAGAGATGTGAGATAAGCTGAGGCACACTCAAAGGTAAATTAGCTGGCTGTAATAATTTTGTCAATGACTTTCACGTTTTCTTTTCTAAAAAAAAAAAAAAAAAAAAAAAAAAAAAAAAGGTATCATTTTTATTTCAAGTATTTTCATTCTAACTTGCCATAGGTTATTATCTCAGTGATGCTGCCCTCCCAGAGCACATGGATATTTTACACTTACCAGATTTATGTCCACAGAGAAGGTATAGCACTTTCATGGCTCTTCTGGCCATAAGAGGCTACATTCTTATTTTTACATAATACAGGAGTTAGAAAACCAGTGTTTTGTTTTGTTTTGTTTTGTTTTAATTTACATATATTTATTTTTATTTTAAGACCAGCTGTTATCAATCATACTTTTTCCAAGACTGTCCAAGAGAAGTAAGATTGTCAGCTACTTCAAACACCTTAGTAGACCTACACATCACAAGATTATCCTTGATTTTGTGAAACTAAATCTCCGAGATGCCTGACCTTGTCATTTAAATAAATAAATGTTGGTAGAGTGGCATTGGCATTGGTCAGGCTTTGGCAACATAAATCTGTTTACCAACTAATGAATTCTCTCTTAGAATAGGGCTCAAAGGTGAGGTGAAAGAGAGTAGGCTCAGGTTGGATATTGGGAAGGAATTCTTCCCTGTGAGGGTGGTGAGGCCCTGGCACAGGGTGCCCAGAGAAGCTGTGGATGCCACATTCTTGGAAGTGTCCAAGGCCAGGCTGGATGGGACTTGGAGCAGCCCAGGGTAGTGGAAGGTGTCCCTGCCCATGGCAGGGGGTGGAATGGGATGAGCTTTAAGGTCCCTTCCAACCCAAGCCATACCTGGTTTCTATTATTTTTCTGCTGTGATTCTGGAAGTTAACTTCTGCAAAGCTGAGGAGATTCCACACCACAGATTCAACTTTGAGCAAGGAGTTAAGCTTTAAACATTTCTCTTGGCATCCAGGAGATGACAGAGTAGTACAGAAACAGAGATGTGCTTGTCAAGCACAAATAATGGTCATTTCAGTGAGGTTTGGCCTTGTGCTCTTCATTTCCCAGAATTAGGCCCTGATAGTGGAGAGCTGGAGCAAAGAAGGACTGCGCTGAAAGAAACGCTCCGTCTGAATTTAACAAAAGATCTGTAAGTTAAATCTGACATTGCGTAGAAACAGACAGGTGGGAATCCCATTCCTGGTCATATGGAGGAGAAAAAAGGCCTTCTTGTGGGCTGCTGTTGAATGTGCCCATTTAAATGTTCTCATTTAAAACTAGGTAGTGGAAAACCTTCCATTCGCTAGGAGGTGAAATCCATGAGGGAGAGGAGTAAGATGAGTCCACGGAATGAGGTGACCAAGCCTAGGTTTAGCACTGCTCACATCCCTGTAAAGGTAAAACCAGAGAGGTGTTCTTTGTGCTCCATTCCTTCCACCCTTGTATCTTTTCTGCAATATTCTAACAAAGGAGGAGACTATGTTTGAATAAGAAAGTCAAAGTTCCTTGATCTCTGTTCCCCTTTATACTGAAATAATGTGAAAAGACCCTTGAAGGACGTACATTAAATAATGGTGCACACAGAATAGACCTAGGTTTAAAGAAGAGTACGGGAAACCATGACCCATGTTCCCAAATTTTCCTGCTTTTACAAAATACCCGAAAATAGTGCTGGGATCTTCACACAGTTAATCAGGCAGTCTCATGTCAGGAGCCACTGTGCAACGAGGAAACAGAGAGAAGGAAAAAGAAACAGAAGAATTCAGATTTTCTGTTTGCTCGCTCTCCTGTGAGCCACACAAGGCCCAAAATGCTGCAGGATCCAGGGTGCCTTCTGAAAGTTGCTTGTATCAGGGCAGAAAATTAAGTTTTGCCTCCTGGGTATCAGGGGGGTTTTGGAGACACCTTGCTGGCTCTGCCAGCTCCCCAGTCTCAATTCCCAGCTTCACTTCCCACCAGAGGCAGGAGCTGGCTGGGCAGGAAAGGGGGATGCAGGGAGCCCTCCCATCTCTCCAGCTCCAGGAACAAAATGCAAGGCAAGGAAAGTGTCAGCAAGCCCAACTGGCAAGGAAAGATCACATACAGCTGAAGGTTAAGAGAGACGGTTTCCCTCATGTTTAATTTCTAAATAAATAAATGAAAAATATTTATTTTCGCCGCTTTCAGATCGACTTCGCCTCAAATTGTAACAAAACCAAGATCCATTCTCACTCTCTCTCCCCTAAAACTGCTGTTGTAAAGTTAATGGCTACTGGCTGCTTCAGGTATTTTTGATACAGTCCTGCTGGTCTACAGAAAACGAACAAACTCCTGTTTCCCATGACACAAAGATGCATCTTCACCCCTGCTCCAAGTCCATTTCCTACCAAACGTTTACTCTTCACTCCCAGCTTTGCTCAAGGGCAAGTGTTTGTGCTGGCTGTATCCCTTGCCTTGCTCTACCCCTGCTCTTAGCAAATTTCCCTCTCATTCTTTTCTCCTGCCTCTCTTTCCCAGATGGCCCAACTCCCTGCCCTAAAGGACCAGCAGGTAATTGCTGTGGGTGATACAGGAATATCACTAATTACAAAACACCTGCTTACTCCTGCCTTGGTTTTGAGCTGTATTTCACTCTTGTAGGAATATTGTTTTAAGCACTTTCCCATAGGAAACAGCAATGAAGTTAAGCTTAACTAATGAACTAATATCCTTATTTCAGTGTTAGTTTTCATCCCAACAAGGCCAAAATTACTATCCCTGAAAAAGAAAGGAGAGGGGAGACAAAAGAAAAAAATAATTAACTGATTGGACACAATGGCATTTTAACTACTGTAGGTAAGTGATGATTTTCACATCAACCTAAAACAATTTCATCCACATTCTTAGAATTTTTCTTTGCTCAGTCTCATTGCAGCAACTCAAAGGAGATGGCTTTGGGATTTGTCTTTTTTTTTTTTTTCCTATCTTTTAAGAAACATTAGACTTCTTGTTGAAATGCTTTTCATTACAGACATTCATTGCTTAATATTCTTTGAGCAACCTTGAATTCCACAGTTCCCAGACACTGCCAGGCCGAAATCCTATTCATGATAATGATCCCAGTTGTGTTCTATATCCCGTTTTATTTCTTCAGACCAGAACCATAGGGGATACCTTACAGGAGGAAGGAGATTTGAGCTGCTTTCTCCTCAGGATTAAAACATCCAGATGTGTCTCCTCTTTTAAAAGGTTCTTGAGTGAATCTCTACCTTTCCATTGTACAGGCTGCTACTGGGATTTTTTTTCTTTCGTGTTTTTTTGAGGAAGATGGAAACTTTACCCCTTTGGGGGCTGCAGAGTTTCTGCAGACTTCACGTACTCCAGAGCACAAAGCTATTGCTGTTCTCACCCTGGAGCCAGGAGAGGATGCTCACCACAAATTAACTGCCTTCTCCTGGGCTACCTCCTCTAGATGACCCTGCTTGAGGGCAGGGCTTGGGTGGGATGCCCTCCACAGCTCCCATCCCTCAGCCTGTCTGTGATTCAGTGATTAGCTGTACTTAATTCAAGCTGATTATTAGTTGCCTTTCAATGTTCAGATTCCTGCTGTGCATTTTGGAGTGCAGTTCCCTCTCCCAACCCCTCCGACATCTCTCCATTCACAAACCAAGCATGCTGTTCAGTTTGGGATCAGTAATTCTCCAGCCCACCCTAACAGTCTGGTGCACTAACCATCTGTTTTCTCCCTTAAAATCACTTACTGCACATTCAGTAGAGCTGCCCAGCTGCCAGGTATGAACAAGAATTGAGCAGCTGGGGTATGTACTTTCAAAAATTATCTTTTCAGCTTGCTCTTCTGCACCATCTCCTTCCCACACTCCACAAGGTACCTTTTCTTCATCTCCTTCACCCTCTGCCCACAGTAAAAGTCTTTCCATTGGTGCCAATTCTAGCACTTTGTAGAACCATTTCCTCATGGTTTTGTACTTTTGAAACACAATGTTCTGTAGAAATTGTACAAAGAGTGCAAATATTTTGTTCCTTTCCCAGTCACTGATACATTACTTGAACTGGGCTTGAATGTCATTGTTTTTTCATGAGGCAGGGGACAGTGAATTCAGGGGTTTTGGCAAAGTTTTCATTTACTTGCTTCCAGACAGAAGACACACAGCCTGGTCTGGGACTTCTGGATTTATGTCTGAAGCAGATCTTTCAGTTCCTTTAATCCTTGCTTTATTCCATCATAGCTCTGTTCAACAGCCTCATGTAAAATACCCCAGCCTCTGGTGATTGTGTTGGGACTTCTGTGGCTGTCTCTTCGTAAAAAGCAAGAGTTGTGCTCGAAACATGAATAGCTCCCCCACTAACTAATAACTAATAACTAATAACTAATAACTAAGTCACAAAGCAGGAATTGTTTCCAAATTGCCTCACACCTTTTTTCTCTCCACTTTCTAAGCATGGATGCTCTCTTTGAGCATCATTAATTTGCCATCCTGAGATTATATTCTGGTAATTCTGTCGTATTTCTGGCTCCTTGTTTCACCACTTTCTAGGGGTCTGATACTTGTTTCTACAAGGCCTTCTTCTGTTTGCCCCAGCAAGACCAGCAGTGAGCTCCATTTGTACTTGGAAACTGCTTCACACTTACTCCCTCAGCATTCAGAGGGCCTGCTGACGTTTCTCAAGGTAATCTTATTTAATTACAAAGAATGTACAAAATCTGTTTTTCTCAGTCACCACAAGCATGAAAACCATGCTGGAGGGGATGTTTTGTTCATACTCTTTAACAGCACTAACCAGCCCCCAAACCCTCCCTGTTTCGAGTCCTTTTGTGAGCTCTTCGATTTCCTGCTTTACTTCCTGACATTTCCACTTTCTTCTCTGCTTTTCTCCCACAGATGCACAACCCTCTGGAAAACAATGGGCAGAGAAATCCCTTTGGCCACACGTGCCTTCCCTTTGGATGGCTGCATGGGCCTGGTGCTGGAATGGGGCTGGTGTTAGTTCAACTATTCAGTCGACAAGGCTTAAGTGTTTCTTATAATTGTCTGAATCGAGGATGTAGTTACACCCCCAGCTTTCAGAAGGTTTTCTCCCATCCAGAGCAGTCCAGGGGGAAAAAAAATCTCTACAACAAAGCTGTTACAACACTCTGATATTCACCATCAAATCTTTGATTCACAGCCTCATCTGTAGATATGAATTCAGAAGGGCAGAGAAGTAAGTATATTAAAGTTGTAGCCAGGCAGGGCAATATATGAGATATCACAGAAAAAATGCCTTTGAAAAAAGTCTCTTTGAGTTGCATTGAAAACCTTCCCCCTGAGCACCCTGCCACCACTGAGCACTGATGTCCAAAATCTCCCTCAGACCTAAATGATAACCTCAGAAAATAAAGCTGTTAACAACAACAATGAAAGCTGTGAATCTTAGTGCTTATTTGCATCTGATATAAAGCACAAGATTCTTCACACTTATATGCCCATGTATCTCATAATAATTTGGAGTTTTCCTCCAAAAAAAATGTATAACATTAAAAATCAGGAATCCTTTTTCTGGCCTCAAAAGCTGAGGGAGAGCACTAAAAAAAAAAAAAGCTTTGCAATGTACCTCTCCAAAAATGAATACAGACAAATTAAGCCAAACCTTTCTAAGTTTAGTCATAGAGAAATCACTGATTGCCATATTGATAACAGCAAAGATATTTGCACCGTTGGGCCCCAAACAAATGAGATTCCACTTATTTTTATGCTCCTGGAATTGAAATGGTTCCATTTTCATTTCAATATTAACTACCAGTGACATGCTGAAGGCCTTGTAAAGAGAGGCATTCAGCTGGGACAGCTGTTTGTGCATTGTTGGTGTGCAGAATTGTTGTCTAAGAACCAAAGGATACCAGCTTATTTCTCTGCCAAAAAGATTTTGACAGGAACTGCTGAGATCTATCTTACCAAAACAATAATCTGTGCACAGAGGGGCCTTACTGACAGCTCTTCTTCTTCTCCTTCTCCTTCTTGGAATGCAAAACGTTTTTATTGGTAATGAATACAGCATCTTTCTGCTGGCTGCAAAAGAAGTACCTTTTAGCAGGAAAACACACCAACAAAGGAGCCTTTCCAGCCCAAACTATTCCATGATTCTCTGTGGAGAGGTAAGGCAGAGGGGAAGGATGCCAACCTGTCAAAAGCAGGGGACTGCAAAGGCTATCTCCTGGTGAATGAGATCCTGGCAGATATTCCTGCATCTTCTGGAGCTTAACAAGTGGATGTGAAATGTCTTCAATCGCCCCTTGGTTGCTTCTGGTCTCTGCTGTACAGGTCTCCAGGGACTGAAGGATTATTGTTTCTCCTCTGCTCTGTTAATGACATTTTAAAAAAATGATCATGGATAGGAACCCAGAGCTGCTGCCAGAGGTGTTTTTCCAAGCTGAGTTCCTTGATTTGCCCACAGGAGAAGCTTAGCTGCAAGTGTGGAGATGAGAAACCTCCTTCGTGGTTGTTTCTCATGTTCTTCACTGGCTGGTAAACAGCCTAGGAAGGCACCTGGGATGGGAAATGGATGTTCTCACCCACATCTGTGATGTGGACACAGCCCTTAAAGACAAACTGACCCAAGGAAGGAAACATTGCCAGCTGCAAATGTCACTTTTTTTATTGTGGCCATTGAAACAACAGCAAAAAGAAGTGATCAGCTTCTAAAATATGAACGAATAGGAACCCAAAATACTTCATGAATAAAAGCAGACGCATAAGTATCTAGGTATAAAAATTGTACTTGAATTTGACTTATTTTCCTCCAATTTTAGGCCAAAATAATTTTTTTTTGGTAAGCAGAAGGCCCCTTGCTTTTTGGATGTGCTCAGAAAAGAGCACTGCCCATAAGGATGATGTTGGAAAAGTTTATTTCAGCAGCATGAATTAGCAAAGCAGAGAGAAAAAGAGTGTTAAAATATGTATGAAACCCTAGGGAAATTTTGGAAACTTGTTCTCCTGTGAGAACTAATATAACAAAAGTGAATAGCTTGGATCAGGTAGCAGTCCCTTAATCCACATATCTGCCTCCTCTTCTATTAAAGATTTGCTCTCTTCCTCCTTGGATTTTCAGAGGTAAAATGCTTTCCATAGGGAGAAAATTTATTGAACTGATTGATCTTTATTTCTTTTCGAAGTTATCTTGAACAGTCCTTTGAAGTTTGCAAGTTCAAATGTCTCCTGTTCCCTTTTGGAAGATTTGAAGGATTTGGGAAGGTGAACAAGCAGATCTATAATTAAAGAGCAGTCGGTGGTAACTGCCCTCCTTTGTGAGCATTCTTGGGCCACCTCCAAATTTAGAGGCTTGAAGGGAACTGTCCCATTTTAGTCCTGCAATAGTTTAGATGCCACCATTGCATAGCAGGAGGGAAGCCTTTCTGAAATCCAGGGAGCATCCCCTTTTTGGCCACAAAACATCAGTTTTTTTGTTCAAGGTCTTCACTTTACAGGTTAAAGAAAATGTATCTTTTTTCCCCACAGTGTCAATCTTAAATGCTGTGGTGCCTTTATTGCTGAAATGTGTGGATGTGAAGAGCAGTGAGGAGAACTGTGAGGAGAATTTAGAGGCATCCTGGTGCTAATGCAAATGTAAGAAGCACAGGATGGTGAGGGTGGCTGCAGAGCTCCTGGAGGATCCAGCCCCTGTAGGATGTGCAGTTCTACTGGCTTGGAAATATCTCTGGCACCAGCTGCTTAATCTGCAAAAGTTTGTCTTGAAAGAAAGAGAGAACACTAGGTCTGATAGCATCAAAATATCACAAGATTTCACACTTTGAGTGGGATACCTTTTGCACTCAGAAATACCCTTTTTCTTTCATTTGGAAACATACTTCTGTTGGAAGTACTTCATGTTAAGTTTGATTATTCTATCCAAAACGACATCATATGTGACAACCAGCCAATAGTTCGCCTTAAACCAATCCTTATCTTTGCAAATTACCCCTTGCATGAATTTTGGATGGAGAAATGGGCTCATTCACCAAGTGTGACCAGAATTCAGTGCCTTTAGATGCTTCATCAAGAAAGAATTGACAGCAGGTCACGGCTCCACCTTCCTTTAGTGTTTCTAGGAGGAAAAGCCATCCAAATGTTGTTTTATGGAGCCAGGAGTGAGCTCCTCTGAAAGAAGTCTCCTGAGAGAGTGTCCCTAGAGGCTAGGTGACACACACTGCTGGGCACAGCACAGCTGTGGTGTGATCCTGTGTGCCTGCTTTACGCTGCAGACATCAGAGGCTCGCAGGCATGTGCTGCTCAGACCGTGAAAACAACCGACAATTATTCTTAAATCCTCAGACATTTTTTCGTGGCAACATGGGTCTAAAACTACAGCAGCAGAAACTGAGTTTATTTGTGTCCCACAGTCTGTCTGCTCCGAGTATCTGTTACCCGTATTCAGTAGTGCCTATGGAAAGAAAGCCCCTCAGGATCAGATTAACCCTTTCTCTCCCCGGTTCTGAACGAAGAATGAAGCAGTATTCCAAGTGTTTTATTGGAAACGTGTTCAAAAATAGCCATGAAAAACCAAGATTCTCTATTGTCTTTCAGAGGGGGACCAGGATGGCAAAACAAAGCTCTTCAGAACTGAGTCAGAGAGGTCTAACAAGACCTTACAGAGGTTAGACAAGAGTTTGCTTTCTTGATAAATATTGGAGGCAATCTAGGTCGTGTTCCATGTAAAGAACATGATGGTTAAGCAAAGGAAGAATTAATTCTTTTTTAGAAATTAGTGAAGTATTCAGTAAAAAAGCTATGGAAAGGCTGAAAGACACTTTGTGCCTCTCCTCCATGCAGCACTGGTAAGACAGAATTGGAAAGGAGACATGGACAGAGAAAAATGCAAGGAGAGATAAGAAAAATACTCTCACACCTTGAGCTGCTCTTGTGGTGCTGTTTCCTCCATGAGACTGATGGAGGAAAAAGAAGAAAAGAAGCAGGGACACGTGGGGAGAACAAAAGAGAGTCAGTTTAGAAAACTGCCTTGGAGAGCCCTGCCAGGTGAAGGCCAGTGGGTTTTTATTCTGCACACACTTCCAGGACTAAAGCATTTTATCAAAATGCATCTTTTCACACCAATGACATCATCCATTTGTCAGTGTGACACTTTGATTTCACTTATTTCGGAACCAGACTCGTACTTTCTATTTGCCCAGACTGTGGTGGCAAACAGGGATGTATTTAATGGATGGAAACCCATGTTTTCAGCTTTGGGGGCACACGTGCTCTTGTCCTTGGAGACACCATGGGAGGGGAAGTTTATGTTATCCCAGATGGGATGAGGCTCTTGGAGCCCCTCACGGCAGCCTGGGCAGGAGCCCCAGGGCAGTCCTGCAGGTTGGAGGGAGCAGGAGCTGGCACAGATCTGCACAGGCTTCATGTGTGCTGGTGAGGAACCAAAATAAACCCAAATAAACCCAAATAAACCCAAATAAACCAAAATAAACCAAAGGCTAAGCCAAGAAAAAAGGCTGCTCCTGTCCCCACTGGGTACCGTGAGTGTGCAGGAGCCGGGGCAGTAGAACCAGGATTACATTTCAGGAATTTGCTCAGCTCTACAACCCAACAGTTGTATTTCAGCTGCTCTTCAACCTCAGTGGTAGTGCAAGGCAGCATTTTCAAATAATTCTGCATTTCAGAGGGGAGGTTTTCTTGCTCCTGTAAAGATACAAACCTGGCAACAATTCCAGGACTACTGGGGCTCTGTGAGATTTCTTTCTCCTTTTTGCTTCCAACTGCAAGCAAAGGTAGGTCTCTCCCTTCCTGAGTGATTTTTTGTGCAAATCTTTGCATAGCTTCAGTACAATTGAGAGAGGGGAAATGGTTTTGAGCCAAGTGAATTAATTGCAAATTGATTTAATGGGTTCAGCCACTGAATCTGAGTAACCAAGGTTTTGAATAACTGAGATGCTTTTCAGTGTAAGCAATAAATGCCAGGGATAGAACTGTATTATAGGCAACAGAGACTATGACTGAGCTTTGGATAATCAAGATTCTACTTTGTATCATGTATACTTTGGCAGCAGCTGATTCCTGTAGGAATAAGAAAGTAAGAACATGTGCAAAATGCAGCATGACACTACCCCTGTGACCTCGTCAACAACTTCAAGGTCATCATCAGAAAATCCTTCAGCTTTTTTTTTTTTTTTTTGCCTGGTTACACGTGGGTTGTTAAGATTTATTACAATCGTTGGGAGAGAACACCTGCTAAATGTCAAAAGATTCCTGGGAATCTTCAAGTGTTTTGCTAAGGCAAAACTGCACCTTTCACACAGCTTTTGTGAGTCCAGCCTGACGGAATACGGCCCCACCTCCACTGATTCGGGGTATTTTGTGATTCTGATTCTGTGATTATTTGGTCATGCCCTAAAGCAGAAGCATAACCACGAGTGGTATTCAAATGTATTTGCTCTCCAGGCAAATTTACCACTGTCTAAAATGATCCGTTTTTGTTTCCTGGGATTCCTGACATGTAACATACCCTGAGTAAGGACCAGATCCTTGACTGAAATCAGCTGGCATTGCTGCAACGGCTTTGGTGAAGCTGAGCACTTAATCAGGTGCCTAAGCATCGTCTATATGTATTGGGAAAAATTAAATTTGACTTGTGAAATTTATCCTAAACAAACATGGAGAAAGATCCTTAAGTTCAGGTTTCTAGAGGTTTTTACTGAAAGTCACCACGTGTCTCCTTTGGCTGCACCGCAGTGTTCCTCCCCAACATCACCATTTTATTTTCGGCTCAGCAATTCTCCTTTTTGTGTTGGTTTTTTTTTTTCTTTCCCTGAGCAATGAAACTCTGTCTGCTTTTCAAGACTAATACACGGCCCCTGAGTGAAGGCAAGGCTGTGATTCAAATCAAGGGTTCTGTTGACATTATAATCCTTAGGAGCACAGCTGGAGCATTTCATGAACGGTAGCAAAGACCCTCCATTGATTTACTGCCTTGGTATTCCATCAGGAGCCCATGGTCTGTGTTGTTGGCTGCAACACACAAAAAATAACTCGGCGAACTTCTAATTAAGGCATTTCGCTACTTGCCCATCTCGTAAGAAAGGAGCTGTGCTATATGTGAGATGCTGCTGCTGGTTTTATGGATTCTCCCCTATTTTTGTAGCAGGAGGGCTTCAGGCCCTAAGAAGGTCCTGTGGGCTATACACAGGATAAACACCAAAGTCGCTCCCCGACCTTTCCAAGCAGCGTGAGAGCGCAGGAATTTTCATGCATCTCCCCCCAAGCTCTCTCCGAGCTCCTTTTCGTCCCAGTTTTACAAAGACCTTTCCCAGCCTCACCATTCCTCAAGCAGAAAAATACCCATCGCAGCAAAACAGGGACCCACAGCTCGGCTTCTGGGCATGGAATAGACCCTTCCCTTCCTGCAGGGCTGGTCCCCAGGCACAGCATGCACGAGAGCAATTTGGGAACCGTGCTCTTTCCCGTCTCGCCCCTCGTTCCCAGGCGGAGCGCGGCCGTGCTGCCAGCCCCCACTGACCTGAAGATGAGAGTTCCCTAGATTGTTTCCAGCTTGCACTGCTAGCCCCGCTGAATGAATAGCCCCGGTAGTATTTTTGGGGTGGTGACTCACCACGAAGTCATGAATGGCCCCTTAAGAGACCATCAAAAGCCCCCTGCTAAAAGGTTTTTGTTGTCCTACGCTCCAACACGGTTTTCTCAGTTCATTGTCCAAGCAGAGAGCTGGGACTTAAAAGGCAGCAGAGGAGACACGCAGCTCCTGATCTGACACCATTCCTGGTTATCCCAGCCTACAGCAACAGCCAGAACAGCCTTCTCAGTCACTGCAGGGGGTGCCAAGGTGCCAGCCAGGACCTCCACTTGCTCACCTGCCTGCTAACTCCAGTGGTACTTCAGGCAGATAAGTGTCAAGGAAATTCCAGGGTTTAGGGATAAAGATGTCTTGGCAGATCTGGTATCGAGTGTGTCAGTCATACTTTTTTTTTTTTTTTGCCTTCAGGAAGTGCTTCATGAACTTTGTTGATCCTCTCAAAAATAACATCAAGTTGTCAGGGATTATTATCACAGTTCCTTGTACCTCCAAGTGCGATGAGATTCAACAACTTGGGCAGGACCAAAGAAAAACTGGTGTTGATGCATGGTCTGGATTCAAAAAAGGGCTTGGAACAGCTGTAAGTCCTGGAGTTGTGGGTGTTATATTTGGACAGAAAGACAGCTGTGAAAAGGAAAAATGGCATATGTCCATTTTTTTGTCTGAAAGCGTGGCAGGAGATGCAGAGCTTTAATAGAAGGTGTTGCCTGTTTACCTTCTTTCATCTGTGACATTTGTATTCTTCAGGCACCTTCACTGGGCTTCAAGCCTTGGTAGCATCTGGGTTTCAAACTTTCTGCCTCTTACTGAGCCAGAGGTGCAGCTGGTCAGAGCTTGGCTAAAGCCACCTGGTCAAGACCTGCCCAAGTGTCTGCTGGCACATCCAAGAGCTCAGTGACACAAATCCTGCTGAATAACTCTTTGCAGGGCCCACCACTGTTTTATCTGACCCCCATTTTTGGGACTGAGTACTCCAGGAGGTGGATCGTGGCAAAAGGAAAATGTTCTGAAGTTGCCCTCCCCTGAGCAAGGCTGGGTCCCACCTCAGCAGCAATCCCTCCCCGGAGGTGATCCCCCAACCACATTTTCTCAAAAGTGGGCCAGTAGAGACAATAAATAAGCCAAAGGAAAGCTCAAGACAAAACTTTTGAGCCCGGAAATCCCGCAGGGCGAACCAGAGCAGATCTCTCCTGAACCACTTTTGGTGTTGCAGGATGATGGAACGGGTTTGAACCCTGTGAGATGGGCAATTCTCCTGGCAGAGTTTCCCAGTCTGACTTCCCAGGATGGCCCTGCATCCTGTGAGAGGCTGCAGAAGTGTCTGGCAACACCAGGCAGGACCGTAAGAACAAAATTCTGTGTCTTCGTGGACTTGTTGCGATGATTTTATCCCTGTCAGCTTGCTGTGAGCAACTGGGTGGAGAGAGGGACTCAGGACAGAAAGGCTGGGTTGCTGCTTCATGACTGAGCTGAAAACCTCTCTCAAGAACTGCTCAGTGTATTCCTTCTGAAACTGTGTAGCTGTGGTTTCTCTCACAGGCATGAAGAGGAAGAACTCTCACCATAGCTCGCTTTCAGAGCAACAGAAAGTTTTCTAGCCCTTGTATGGCCAAAGTGCAATGAAGCCATGAAGTGTTCCAATTATTGCTTCTTTAAAGGAATGCCTTCACATTGTTCTTGTCCAACAAACAAAATATTCCATCCTACTCATTTCTCTTGGAGCCCTGATTCCAATTTAGTGAAAAAGTGGTGAAAAAAAAAAAAAACAACAAAACCCAAGATCTGGTATTAGTGAAATAATGTCATGTAAAATAAAGAGAGTGTGAGGTTTATGACTGCTTATTTGGTGGGGCTGGGGTTATCCAATGGGAGAAATACTACCAAAATCCAGTGAGATATGGTTCCCAGACAGGAATCCCAGGAGATTCTGTTACCACGCAGGAATCCCACGAGACAGTATTATCAAGAAGGAATCTGTAGTATTCACTTCACCACAAGGCAGTAATATTAGATTTTTAGAATTAAATCCTGTGGTATCTTGTTTTATAAGAGTTGGCATAGGAGGGACAGAGAAAAATGCAGTGGAAGAAAGATACCTCCCTGGAACCTGAGCTGGGAGCCATAATCGTTACACTGATTTCCAGCTGAAATAAACTATTAAAACATCACAAATTTTTCCTCATGGTCCTGAGATATTTTTACTCCACGTGATATCAATCATTTACAAGTGAAATATATTTTAATTTTTTCTTTGCTTTTACAAAATACACATTCAAGCATTAAAATGCCAAGGTGTGAACACTGACTTGTGACTATTTTTGATCAGCATTAATATCTTCTGGATTTATTTATCTGTACTGGGTTTGCTTTTGCCATCATCAGTACTGATGTGTTAAAAGTGTGTGAAAAGGCTGTTTTACATCAGTGCCAAGCAAGCCTGTGAGCTGTTCCGAGCAGTGCCTCACACCGCAGGATTTTGTGATGCCTCACCCCGTGTCTGCAGTGTTCAAACAACACAGAAATGTTAGAGAATTGTTTTCCTCTGTAGTGCTTTGGTTTGGTTTTTTTTTTTGGTAGTAACAATGGCACAAGAAGGGACTGGACACTTGTTTCAGGAAGAACTGATTTAATTTCAGCCTCTCTCAGGAGTTTGGCCACGACATCTGTGAGCTGTGAGAGCCTTCTGGCAGTGATGGAGAGGGTTCTCAGAAAGTTGTTACCAAGATGCCCGAGGGAGGAGGCCAAGCCTTGCTGATCTCACCACACAGGTAAGTCTGAATGCTCATCATCTTTTAAATAAATGTACCATTTTGTCTGCCTGTGTCACCTTTGTCAATATTTAATCAGATAAAATCTAGTCAAAGACAAAAGTCCCCTCAACGTAAAGAGTTTAGCCTGAAGAGAGAGATTGGTTTTGTGATTAGCCTGAATAAAGGCTGAGTGTGTATTAAATTAGAACCTAACACCAAATTCGAGCTGTGCTTTTAATTCACCTGGATTTCTGAACAGGTCCTTTCAGAGAGAGATCTCTGAAGCTGTGTTTTGGCAGGTGAGGGACACACGCAGCGGGTCACAGACTCACACGGCTCCACACGAGCAGTCAGAAAGCTGGCAGGATGGTTCGTCACTCAGAAGTCGATTCTATTGACAGGGGACACAGGAAAAGGCAGGACTTTAGGTGAGAAGTGAGAGTGGAAACCTGTTGGAAGGAGCATTACTAAAACACGCTGGGAAATTTTAAACAAGAAAAGCCAGCCAGCACGGGTGCCATGGAGTGGGACCGAAAGCCATGAAGTGACACACGGCCCTGCACCCTCCTGGCTGTGCTGATGGCAAAGGTGTCACCCCTGGGACAGTGCCAGGTATTCCCGGGGCTCTTTGAAGCTGCGGAAGGGCTCGTCCCCGGAGTTCAGCTGTGCTTACAACGCGCCAAGCAAAAAGAGAAGGAGGTGGCAGGAAGGGATATAAAACTCAAGAGGCATTAGCCTGTTTGCTGTGTTTGAGGATACATCTGCTTGAGTGCCTGTGGACAAGAAAGCAGGCGCAGCTGAATGGCAGGCTTAAGGACGAGTAGGTTCAGCTTCAGAAGAGGGTGTACAAACACTGATCAGATCTTAGCCCTAAAAGACATAATCAAACAATGCTGGGAGCATGGAAGAGCTCTGAATGTGCTAAGTGGACCATCAGAAAACACAACACCTATAGTGGGGATGTTGGTGGCACAGAGGTACGAGGAAGATTACACAGGGAGATTACTGGTGATGACAGATGGAGAAGTTACTGAACCCACACTTAGAGAGATGCAAATCACAACCCCTGGTGCTTTTGTGATAAGGATTTCAACCCCGTAGGTAATGGTTTGGGACCATTAGTTCACATACCGTGGCTTTACCCGTGGATGCTAATGGATTGCAGCCCTGGGCACGGGAGGATTGTGTCACCCCATGGTCCTGGGGCAGCTGAACCTCCCTCTGCGGTCTCTGTGAGCAGCTGAGGGCACCCCACACAACTCTGCTGCACTTTTGGCTCAGTGTATGACATGTACCTCTGCCCAGAAGCCTGTGGAAATTTTAAGGGGGGGCATAGCCTGTGAGTAAACCTACAATGAAATTCTCTCTCTATGTGCAGTGACCAATTTCACATGTTGCCACAAGACAGAAAAGTCAAACGACCGAGTCGCCTGGGAAGGATTAACAAAATTAGTACATTCAGCATCAAGCTGAGAGCCAGGACAACAGTTCATGGATCTCTTGAGACAACCTGTCAGGGAAATCTCACCTGTATTTGTGCAACATATCACAAAGTTTGTCTCATCCTGCTTAGCTAAATACCTTTTGCTTGATAGAACGTGCTTCTATTTGCTTGTACTGCAAAGAAGTAATTCTCATCTTCCTTGTTTCCCACCAATAACTCTCTCTAGTGTCAATCTCACCAGCAGCACCTCCTGCACTTCCCTGCAACATATATTTTCAAAAGCTTGACTTGGGAGCCCCTAGTTCTGGTAGGAGTGGTGTTTTTGCAGAGACACTTGGTGGACTCAGGCGGAGTTTCAGAGCAGCCTCCACGGCAAGTCGCAGGATTGAGACTTGGGGCAGAAATCTGGTCCTGAATTTGGTTTGGGATTTATTGCTCAGCAACTTGGAGCACAGCTGGCTCTCTAGCCAAAACACACCGGCAAACAGAGCAAAACTGTCATGGTAACAGTGACACAGAGCGTGCTGCAATGGCACCCTGGTCTTCGGAGGGAATTCCTAAGTGGTACCACAGTAAAAATTATGGCTAATAATAACCTTAATAGTGACTATTGCTGCTACTAATAATAGCAGTAATTATATTTATGCTGTAACAACAGCGAGATATATTTGGCCGGGGTTTGGTGATTCCAAATTGCTCTTTAAATGTGTCTGGCAGATTTCTTTGTGAGTTTTCTGCTGAGGTGTTGCAGATCCTTCAGCAGTGCAGGGTTAGCCCTTGAGCAAAGGTGTTCTGCATTTTCTCCTCTGCAGGTGATGGAAATGTCATTCCCTTATCCCTGATTGTCACAGAAGCTTTAGAAATACGTAACTTACATTATTATGCAAATTATAGTAATATTTAACTTACAGTAATATGCAACTTGGTCATAAATGAGTTTGGTGTTGGTGGTGCAGGAGTAGCACCACAGCAGGGCATTCCCAAAAGGAAAGAAAAGAGTTCCCGAAGCCACTTTGCCAACATGATCAAATCATGATTCCTTTTATTTGGGAGCTGACCCTGCAGCCTGTGCCCATGTTGAGTTGGAAGCGCCAGGAGAATTGAGAATGGGTTGCAAACCATCCCTCAGGCTTGGTGAAAAACAGTGGGAATTTGCTGCTGCTGAATAATAACCTACAACAGTGTGTGTGAGGTGTGTTCCCATGGGTCTGAATTATGATTGCACGAGCACCAAAGCTGGTACAGGAGGGAGTTTGGGGGCAGTTTTTTGGATATACACTCCTTAATTTGCCTGCTGCAGTTTAGATAAACTACTGTGGTGACAGAGAGGGGTGGAGGGAAACTTTCTGAGCTCTGCCAAAATATATTGTGTAACAACACTTGCCAGCACAGCTCTTCTCCCCTCTCTCCTCCCTCTTCCCAATTTTTCAGCAGTGGCCCCAGCCAGTGTGAGAAAGAGCAAGTCTTAGAATGATTTTCTTTTTCCCAGAAAAATAATCATAATGAGAATGATAGTGATGATATGTGTGGTGTTGTGGGTAATAGAAGTGGCATTTTACAGTAACAACTCTTGTACCATTATTATGTTACTTTGTCTTCCAATCCAAGAAATGCTCGTAAAGACTCAAATGCTTTTTCCTTTTCCTGAAATCCTGCATTTGAACTTCAAGTGACAAGTAGCTTCCTACAGCAGCTCTCAGGAATATAAATTTGCCAATTAATAAGTGGAAATTAGGGGAGGGGAGTGGAAAGAAGGCAGATTAATTTTGAAAGGCTTTTTTTTTTCAATGGTAGAATCCTTTTTCACCCAATACTGGTATCCAAATTTAGTTTTCAACCACTGAAATGAATGGATACTCTGAAAACTCCAGATAGTTTTGTAACACCTCATTCCAGCATTGTGATATCTCATGAGGGGAACCAAAAATATTTGTTTCCCTGTTCCAGAGCAATGCTAGATGGCCATGAAGGCACTGAAACCAGCCCCTGTGATTTTTGCCTGACTCTTAAAATACAGAACAAATTGCATGCAGTGTGTCCCTGGCAGGTCCCTGGGAGCACTGCTGGGCTCCTTTTGTGGAGGAGGGTGTGCTCTGGGGGTTATTATAAGACTCCGGGACTTTGGGGTTCACAGGGCTTTTTCTGGCCGTGTCTCTGACTGAGTGGAATATTTTGTGACTGGATATAGCACGTGGCAAATAGCACAGCAGTGACTGCACAGCACTGTCTGAATTCCCTGGGCAGGGAGTTTTCCCTTCGTTATGTGTCATTCCCATCCCGCTGCCCTGATTCCAGCAGCTCTCGTGTGCATCCTCCGTTCCCGCTAATACCGATAACAAAGCACGTGGAGTTTTGTATCAAAATAATCATCCTCCATGGTGTGCTCTGACACAAGAACAGTGTCTCTGGAGGGGATCAGACTTTGTGTAGCCAAAGCTTATTTTGTTTTGTCCCACTATCCCAGGAAGTTCCAAGGAAATGAGCTCAGTGGCACCTCTCATGCAATAATTTACCTGTTACTTCGGGTGTGTGGTAGCAAAGGGAAAATGTTGGGGAAAAGCTGTTGGGATGGGCTCTGCTGGGATGTGGCAGCTAAGAGGTTTTAGATGGCCACACTATTGCACTCAGCATTTGCAGGATGCACACATTCAGGAGGGACACTTGGCTGAGTTCCAGTCAATGGAAGGAATCATGGCTTGGTCCTGGAAATTAACAAAAATACCAAAGCCTTAATTCTGTTGTTGACTGCCTCATTTAAGACTGTTTTTTTTTTTCCTCAAGACAGTCTTCAAATTGGTCATTTCTAATTTGCATTTAACCCATTCTGCTTTTTAAAAAGCAGTCCCAAGCCAGGTAAGTGCCTGAGCTAATTCCCTGGGCATCTCTTCCTGCAGAGCTCATTGGCAGGATGGAAACTGTACATTCTCCTGGTCCAAATACGAACATGTTCTGAAATGCCAGAAAAATATTAATCTTCATTGCTGAGAGCTAAGGAGGCTGCACAGCTTCATGGAGCAAATTGACTCAGAGCCTGGTCCTACTCCCTCTTTCACCTGCAGGAACAAAAGCAAACCCTGTGGGATGTGTGCTCTCAGAGCAGCACGAGGAATCATCCAAAAGAGGATGAGCAGCCTTTATTGTTTTCTGTTGCTTGTCATTTCTTAAGGTGCATGGATTCATTCCTGTAATGCTGATGGCTCTGTAGCTCTCAAAGCTTTATCAGTGAAGTGAGAAAGAAGGGAGTAGAAGTAGTTAATGTTAAAATGGTTGACTAGAACAAAGTTGATCTTGGGCCTTGAATAGCAAGGGAAAGGAAATGGTTAAATCAAAAACCAAGCCGTGCCATCTCTGCCGCTTTCTTGGTGTCAAGAGGATTTTTCTAGGCATGGATTATTCATCCAAATCTTATTTACTTGTATCTCGTGTGATACAAACTTGGAGTGAGGACTGGCTCCCAGTGTGACCTGCAAGGCCTGTAATTCACCAGCACGAAGAGAGCGAGTAACGAAACCTGGGACAAATCCCTGGGACAGGTCTGCTGACAGGTGACTGACAGGTCTGCTGACAGGTGACTGACAGGTCTGCTGACAGGTGACTTGGTTCACATACTGCTGCAGTACACTGCTCAGCTATAGAGCTGCTTTCTTGGCTCTGCTTTCCAAACAAAGGGGAAGCAAATACATTTTACCTGACGTGTTACTGCTGTCACTACCCTCAAACAAGACAGAAACTTGCTGAGTAACCTCCATGCTGGTTGATCTTCAAGCCCTAGAGCTTGCAGTTTGCCTTTCAAAAACTCACCCATCAAAACCCTACAGATGTTTCTGGCTGGCTCCATCAGGAGTAATGTCATGCTGACCTGGTTTTATACCTGTTTTCAGGGCTTTCTGTGTGCCAGAGTAAAAGATAAAGCTGTTGCCACTGCTAATACCACCAGTGGTATCAGGAAAGCAGAGGATTTGTTTCACAGTTGTGACACTAAAGGTCAACTGGAAAAGCTGGTCTCCTGCATGCTCGGAGGGGTTATGGGTTGTACAGCTGTGTCCATATATGTTCTGACAGGTTCTAAGTGCTGCTTTGCTAGGGAGTTTTAAAATTCAGCAATACACGTCATTTGCTTACAACAGCCAGTTTTCTTCACTTTAGCCACGGGTAAAAAGTGATTCATGCAAGAGAGGCCACATGTTGAACAGATTGGTGTAAACCAATTATGCTACGTTCAAAGTCAGCTAAAACATTCTCACACAAAAAGTCAACTTAAGCTACTATTTTCCACAATAATAATAATAAAAATAAGCTTAACAAACACTTACTCTGATTCTCAAAACTCATTTTCTATTATGTTTCCTTTCACCAGTTTTGCTTGGCAGAGTGCCAAGTAATGCATCAGCAGAAGTATGTGTGTCATAATCTGACAAAAGGAAAAAAATGTATATTTTTAGTTTTAAAGTGTTTATAATTTCAATAGGTAAAAAGAATACAGGACAAGGAAGGAGAAAATAGTGCATGAAGAAACATCAGCAGTGAGCATGAAAGTATCAGCGTGTGAGCTGCAGCCTAAGAGTGAGCCTGGCTGGGAATAAACTTTTCCAAAGAAGACCAACATCAGTAACTGGAGTCTCCTGAGCACATTTCCCCATCTGTGCTCTTAGCAGACTTCCCTCCCAAACTTTGGTTCAAACTGCATGAGGATGAGGGGTAGGGGGCTGTGACAAAACCCCAGAACACGTCTGGCCCCCAAAATATCTGCTTTGACTGATGGCTTCCCCTTGTCCCGTCCCACTGAATCCATCCTGCTCTTCAATCACACAAACTGCAGTGGTGCTCCTGAGGACTCCTCACATCTCCACGTTCTCCACTCATCCCACCACCCAGTTAAGGGCTGGGTGATGTCTGGAAATGTGACTTCCACTGTTGTCCTGAGGATGGATGAGGGAGTAGAACAGCTACAGGAAAAGAGAGGGGGCAGCGGACAACAGGAAGCACATGCAGCCAGAAGAGCTGATAACGAAGCAAAAGCTGCCGAGCAAAGAAAACTGCTGGAAATACAGAGCAGTGGTGATGGTAGGGTCGGGAATTTTCGCCCGGGACAACAGGCAGTGAAAGAAAAGCACTGAGGAAAGCTGCAGCCTGAGAAACAGGTTGAGAAGCAGAAGGTGTAATAGGTTGTGTGGAGGTGTTGTTTCACCTGAGAGCTGTTCATATGCCAGGAGGACAAGGAAATGGCTTGCCAGGTTGCTTGGTGAGTGGCCTTGAGTCTCCCAGAGGGCTGCTGCCACCGACCAGCCGCCTCACACCTCTGCAGGGATGTTGCGGGAACATGACCCCAAACAGAGCAAACAGACCACGAGAAAAGGCTGCCATGGCACTGGATGGAGTACCCAGCAAGTCCGAGGTCTGGCCCTCGATCTCCCAGCTCTCCTGGGCACCCCTTCCTGCAGCACCGGCTGTATATGAGCAGCGCGGACACAAGCTGCAAGTGCGAATTGCAACATCCGAGCTGCTGGAGCCCTGCAGGAGCCACACAGACGAGCGCAGCCGTGTCCCCTCTGATGTCTGCCTTGCCCGGGGATGTGGCACTGCTCGAGCTGCCCAGCAGCAGAGGGAGCAGCCGCTGAAGGCGTCCTCACCCATCCCAAGCCGAGCGATGCTCAGTCCCCACTGAATCACTCCGAACACACCGCAGCGAGGTCATCGCCGCCTTTGTTGCCTGCCCAGCCCCGCGGCTGCCCGCTGCTCTACTCCACTGCCCTTCTCCAATACGGAACGCGGCGGCACCGCCGGAGATAATGAGGTTTTGATCGCGGCAAGGCGCTCCCAGCAGCAAACAGCCCAGGCACACAGAGATCAAATAGACCAGCTGCAAACAGAGAGAGGAAAAAAGGCCGGAGTGCCTCTGGCTGCCGGCTCGGGTGCGGGTATGTGTGTTATGCAGGAGGCAGAGGCGGCACGGCCGAGGTCTCCCAGCGACCCCGGCATTCCAGGCAGCCTCCTCTCCCGGGACCGCTGCCCCTGCTCACACACGGAGGCAGCCAGACGTGAACGGGAGAAAGCTTTCCCAGGCTCTGCCCTTCTGCAGAGCGCTGGGTGCCTGTCCTCCCAAACGCCTGTAATTAAAAAAGGACGTAGGCAAAGGGGGAGCTGGGGTGCTTTTGCACATAGCATGCAAACAGGGTGAAAGGGATTTTTTCCTCACAATATCCTTCTCCACGCCCCTTCCAGTACAGCCCCCCTCCCCATCCTTCCAGACCAAAGGGTCTCGGTGAAATGTTTGCCTTCAGGAGAAAAGCTCATGAGCAATAACTTTCAGGGTCATTTACATCTATTTACTGGAGTTAATAAATATGTAAATTGATTTTTAAATTGTGGACCTAGATCCCTTCAGAAAGGCAGACAGAGCCAGGCTTGGATGGCTGCTAAGGCAGGGCAATTGCAAAATAATGCTCTAAAGGTATTCCAGATTCCTTCTTATTTTCGTTTTTTTTCCTTCAGAACCCTTGATATGGGGCTTGAACCTGGGTGTGGACCTGAATTCTGTGGATCCTTTCTTCTTTTTTATACTTTAAGCCTAGAGGGATTTGGGAAGGAGAGCTGTCTGAACTGTGACATCCTCATATGCTTTTTAGGGAAGAGAGCAAATGCAGAGATGAATGTTACCTGGTTTAATATCTAAATCATTGCTGGGAAAGAGTATGTGACACCAGGAGTGGGGGCACAGAGCAGCGGAACATGGAAAACCCAGAATTAATTATGGGATGATGTGGAGACACCCAACTCCCCTTCACTGGCCTGAAAGCTGATGGCACATTGGAGGGTCAGTTCCTGCCTCTGGCCTGGACTGCCTGACACTGATTTTTGGCTTCCACAGGGAATACCCTGCTTTAATGGTTTCCTGTGCCAACACTTTCCGACTGACAGTGTTACAGCATGAGCCCCCCGAAGGTGGGCGTCTTGCACCTGTCATTTACACCTGGTGCAAACTGAAAACGGTGTGGTTCTGCTTTGCCTCCCTCCCTGCAGGCTTTTTCCCGGGTACAAACAAGAGAAAGCAGAGGGAGGGAGGGAAAGGAGAATCACACCAGCAGCAGGACCAGGGTTTCATAGGTAGCCTGCAGACAAGCTCACACACACATGAATGCAGACAATTTGAAAGCAAACCCAAACCTCATTGTTTCATTCTTAGCTGGAAACTCGTTGCTTTTCCTCTCAGCAAAGTTCACTGGAAGCCTTTATGGAAAGAGTGATGTCTAATCCTGTGGCAGGTTTAGGAATGAAGCTGCAGAAACATCCTTTAATAATCTGTGGTGTTGTGGCAATGTCACCCGATGTTCTTCATTCTCTATGTAACCATTCAGGGACCTGGCCTTTCACACACGTGGACTAGGAGCCTAACAGGCTGTTCTAGGACCCATTTCCATACATTCCAAAGGGATGAAGGTGTCCTTCCTTGCTGAGCCTCCAGGGCACATCCCTAACTCGGAGTTTGAACGTGCCTAGAGTTCACACTGCTCTGGGCCAGGCAGAGCTGCTGTCCGTGGCAGCAAGGCCAAGCAGACCTGGCCCTGGCCCACCAGCCATGGGCACTGGGCCACCCCTCTGCTGCAGGAGGGAAGCTGCTGGGTAGGTGTGTCAGCAGAAGTGCCACTCCTTTTCCTCATCCCTCAGAAGGTAAATAAACTTAATCCCAAATTCACCCACTGTTGTTTGCCAAGAGCAAATAATTCAGGGTTTGAAGTGAGGTGGGATCACACTGCTCTGAGGGCCCTGGGGAAAGACAAGGTGTCCAGCCCAGCCCTGTGGAGCAGGGCAGTTTCCAAGCCTGGGAGCAGCTGGTCTTTGCCTGATGCACAGCCTTTGCATCCAGAACTGAGCCACTCAGCTCATCAGGTGTGAGAGGGGTCTGGACAGACCTGATGCACATAAAAACGCGGTAAATATCTGTGCATTTGACATCAGTGGGATTTCACAGAATCACAGAATTGTTAGGATTGGAACGCACCTTAATGATCATCTCATTCCAACCCACTGCTACAGGCAGGGACACTTTCCACCAGACCAGGCTACTCAAAGCCCTGTCCAACCTGGAACATTTCTAGGGATGAGGCATTTCCACCTCCACAGCGAAAAGTCTGTGTTGTACTGTCTTTGAACACACACAGATGAGTGAACTTGCTTGAGGCTGGGACAAAACCACACCGAGGAGACTGCAACTGCCCCAAAGCAGTGGCATGTGCACCTCACAAGAAGAAATAAAAGCACATCATCTAAGTTTGCTCAGGTTTAGCGAAGGTCAGAGATTTTCGCACCTAGGTGAGCTGTCATCTGCCTTGGGGCAATTCCCTTTTCTCTCGCATCCTTTGCTGGAACAGCAGGAGAGCTTTACTGGCGCGAAAGACTAAACTGGCTTGAGGCTGTAAAGGACTTGAGTCACAAACCACTTCTCCCCCCCTCCCCCGAAACACACTTTCATATTAATTCAGGACCTTCCAAAATTGTCCTAATGTCTCCTCACCTGTTTGTTCTGAGAACCTGTTGAGGGCCGAGGCTGAAGCTATGGGAGGTGATGAAACATAGGGGATTTGCTCTAAGCAAAGGCGTTCTAAACTGATGGGGTCAAAACTTCTCCTCCTTTTAAACACTGACCTTCATTTCCACGAACCTAAACCAAATGAAGTAATTACTTAAGAACAAAGGCATCGCTAAAGCACCGCGGCAGCAGCATCTAAGTAAAGATTTAAAAAATAACCATTCCAATAAAAAGTGCAGCAATACTTGCACGAGTGGGCAGCTTCCAAGCTCTGGGATAAACTTGTGTCACCACAGCTCCTGTCAGTGCAGTGACCAAGAGGGAGCTCCACATGCCTGGTGCTCCAGATTTCTTAAGGGGATATTTAGAAACAGAAACTTTATTGCCACTTTTTAACACTTGCTGCCTCTTTAAATGTTTTCCTCTTTATTAAAACCTTAGTCCTTTCAATTGTTTTTGGTTTTTTGGGTTTTTTTTGTTTGGTTTTTTTTGAGTTTTTTTTTTTTTTTTGCAAGTTCTTTCATTTTTCATTTCTTAAACCTCCCGTTTAACAACTGTTTTGGCTTTTAATGAAGGGAATTTTTTTTTCTGCATCCAGCAAACTGTAAACTATGTCGCTTGGATACAGCAAAAAGCTGAAATTCCACAGATTTACATAGTCATACATTGTGTTGGGGGGAAAGTGTGCTGGGCGTTCTTTGATTTTCGTATCTTGCATTAGCATTTGTAGGCATTTGAGAAAAGGAAAAATATAAAGAAAGGAGACATAAAGGGAAAAGAAGAAAGAGAGGGAAAGAGAGGGGAAAAGAGAGAGAAAGAGAGAGAAAGAGGGAAAGAAAGAGGGAAAGAGAGAAAGAGAGAAAGAGAGAAAGAGAGAAAGAGAGAGAGAAAGAGAGAAAGAAAGAGAGAGAGAGAGAGAAAGAGAGAGAGAGAGAGAAAGAAAGAAAGAAAGAAAGAAAGAAAGAAAGAAAGAAAGAAAGAAAGAAAGAAAGAAAGAAAGAAAGAAAGAAAGAAAGAAAGAAAGAAAGAAAGAAAGAAAGAAAAAGAAAGAAAGAAAAAGTTGCTGTGATGAACGTAAAATATGACCTTTTCTTTTTAAAAGTTTGTGCTGTCCTTCTTGTTTAGCACCAGTGCTGCTCACCCTGTCCCTTCAAGACGCTTCAGAGCTGTTAAGCATCTAGGGGTGATAATTTGACTTTCAGCTAAACCGGAGGGCTGCAGCAGACAGCAGTAGGTGGTGATGTAATAGGTACCAACGCACATGGATATATAAATATCGTGGCTAGGGCTAAAGCGCTATGGCTGAGCAGCTATAGAAGAAGATCAGCACTTCAGACAAGACTCCTGGAGTTGAGATCAAGTTCAGAAGCTCTTGCTCCCGGGATTTCCTCTCCATGCAGCCAGCCCAGGGAAACCGCAGATCCACGGGGGACTGAGCACTAAGCTCCCTTCCTCTCTCCCTTTTTGGTTTTCTTTTGGTTTTCTTTTTTTTTTTTTTTCCTTTTTTTTTCCCCTCTCTTCGACTTTTTGTTGGTTTTCTGTTTTTCCTCCCCTTCTTTGACCTCAGTATAAAGTGGGAGCTGGGGGGCGAGCGTATTTTCGGAGCGACCGGCGGCCGGCCCGTGGCTACCCGCCCCTAAGCCGGGATGCCTCTCCCCGCGGCGCTGCTGCCGGCGCTGCTCCTGGGGCTGCTGTGGCCAGGGGCGGTGCGTGGCCGGTCGCCACCGGGTCGCCTCCCCGCCGGACCCCGCCAGCGCCGCTGGGACGCGGCTCTTTTCGCCCGCTCCGTCGCTCGCCTCCCGGCTGAGCGCCGCGATGCCGCCCGCGACGGCGACTACCTCCTGGGCATCAAACGCCTGCGGCGCCTCTACTGCAATGTGGGCATCGGCTTCCACATCCAGGTCCTGCCCGACGGCCGCATCGATGGGATTCACAGCGAGAATCGATACAGTAAGCAGGCGACAACCCGCGCGGCGGGGCAGGTGAGACGCTCAGCGCCCGCGGGACCGCCGGAGGGCAGTTCTGCGGCAGCGGAGCGACTCACCTGCCCCGGAGAGTGGCATGTCCCGAAAGGAGGGTGGGTGCATGGCAGACCTCGAGCTTCCCTAAAAAGCCCGGCAGCCCGCAGCACCGCGGGGCTGCGCCCTTCGGCTCCTCCGAGGGCGGCGGGCGCCCGGGGCAGCGGGGCGGCGACGGACCCCATCGGGCGCTCCGGAGCAGCTCGTCGGGCGTGCCGGAGGGGCTCGTCGGCGCTGTTCAGAGCCGCGTTGTCCCCCTGCCGCCGTCAGGCATCAGGTGTCGGGGCTGCCTCAACATCTGGAGGATCCGCAGTGCCGTGGGCCGCCCACTCCGAGCAGGGGCTGGGGTGAGCCCAGCTCTCCCCCAAACTTGAAAAGCATCTGCTGGGGGGACTTAACCCCGTGGCCCTATGACTCTGATATCCAACTGAAACAATAAGATCCGGGAGCAGGGATATAAGCTGCATGATGACAAATGTTTCATTTGCCCTAAGCACACTCTGGCTTATTTTAACCTTGTCTACTACACAAGAGGATGCCTGGGGGCAAAATAAAAATAGATACTTAGCTAAAAGAAGAGAGGTCCCAGCATGGGGCATAGGGCAGCACGTGGAGCACGAGCCTGGGGTTCTGCGGCCACCCACAGCAGTACTGGGATGTGGGGATCCACACTGGGGATGGGAGCCTGTGGGTGAGCGCAGCACTGTCACCACACAGTCCAGGGCACACCCTTTTGTCCCCCTGATTCCTGTGCCTCCTCTGTAGGTCTGCTGGAAATTTCTCCCGTGGAAAGAGGCGTGGTGAGCATATTTGGTGTCAGAAGTGGACTCTTCGTGGCCATGAATAGCAAAGGCAAACTCTATGGATCTGTAAGTAGCCACTGAGTGAGTGCCTGGGGAGGGGACCGTGGTCAGCTGGGGTGAGATGTGTGCACGGTGCTAAACGCTGCCCAAGCCCCATCTCCTGGGTCGGGCAGCACAGAGCAGCCCTTGCTGCCTTGCCAGCAGAAGGTGTGCTGCCCAGTTATGCTGCTTACTGAGTTTTGAAGTGAAACCCTCTCTTTTGCATTATACTTCCTTGGTTCTCGCATAAAAACCGTGGTCACCCAGCCATGGCTGCACATCTCACCTGCCTCATAGACCAACAGAGCAGTCATTTGTGTGACAAGACCTCAAGCTATGCTTAGTCCATGTATTTCTTATATCTACGTACGAGCAGCCTTAGGCAGGTGTGGCAGCCACTCGCTCCATCTCTCAGAGGGCACTTGAACTTGTGATCAGCCAGGCCCCCACAAGTGACCCTTTGTGATGTGATGGATCAGGGACCTATCGATCACTCTTTGTTAATGCTCTTGGACAGAGAGTCTGTTCCCATGGCAGTTCAGCATCCTTGGGGTCTGAACTTCTGTTTATGAGAAGGAAGATCTATTAGGAGACAATACAGACCTTCTTTTACATGGGATCTTCGGAAAAGATGGAGACATCTTGTAAAATATACTTGAGGTGGACAATAACAGGGTGTATCTTTGCCCATGTTGAGTTGTCCTCCTGCTTTTGAGTTCAGCTCTGTGTAAGTGACTGTGATCAGCATTGTTTTAAACTCATGCTCCTGGCTCACCTTCCTCACCCATGAATTTTCTATGTCATGTTCCCCAAGTGTGCTCTGAAGAAACTTGGGCTGAGGAAGAGCCAAACAATGTCAGAGTTAACTGGGGCATTTTCACATGAAGGCACGAAACATCCAGAATTATTTTCTGGGGCACTGGTCCTGCTACAGAGGATTTTGACGTATATAAAAGCCAGGCAGAATCAGTCACCAAAATGCATCCTTTCTTAGGGATACTGCTGCCTTGGTGTCCTGGGTAAAATAATCCCTGGTGCAGTGTTCAGCTTGGCAGGCTGAGACCTCTCTTACAAACCCTGGGGTTTTTGCCCAGCAATAAGAGATGAGTTCCTTTGTTCCTTTCCAGATAAGGCACTTGCAAGACCTGTCCCTCTTTGTACGTACTTGCAAATGAAACCACAGCCCTGAAAGGTTGCCTGCTGTCAGATCTGTTCTCCTGATCCATTAACCCAAGTTATCCAAACCCTTCCTTTGATTTTAAATCTAAAGGAGCAGAAAATACTGTCCATGATGAGTGGCTTTAAAATGTCTCTTCCTCCTCAAGCAACATGAGAAAGTGTCAGTATTCTGACTTTTCTGAAGCCTCTCAGGCAATTTATTTCTGGCAGGACAAGCAGGAGCAATTTGATGAGCAGGACCACAGAACTGGGCTTGGGCCTTGCCCACCTCAGCTCTCTGAATGTGGCCCTGTCCCTCCCATGGGTGTCCTTCCCACCTTTGGGTGTACGTGCCTGGCCTGGGCACAGCATCCCTAATGCTCCTCCGGCTCCTGAGCCCTGTTTGAAGCTTCAGAGGCCACTTCAAAAGATTGCTAAGTGGGGGGGACTCACCTGTACCTTTGCCCACAACACACCTTCTACACCTGGTAGCAAGACTCTTCCCACACCTGATGTTTAAAATTCCTTCCCTCTCATTCCTTCCTTTTCATTTCAGGCCCATTTCAATGACGAGTGCAAATTCAAAGAGATTCTCCTGCCAAACAACTACAATGCTTACGAATCCAGGATTTATCCCGGGATGTACATAGCCCTGAGCAAAAATGGAAGAACAAAGAAAGGCAATAAAGTATCTCCCACAATGACAGTGACACATTTTCTTCCTAGAATCTGAGACATCTCCCTTCAGACCTACCTCAGCACAGGGGAAGACGCAGAACACCTTTGGGGAAAAGAAACATGGTGCACTTTTACTGGAGAGTTTTATGCAAGAGTAGGTGCAAGATATTTAAGTTAATTATTTAAATCTGTATATATTGTCACAAAATTTATTTATGGTTACTTCTTTTGGTTTTGTTTTTTTTTTTTTTTTAAATTTCTGAAAACAAAGCAAACCTCCAACCCAAGGTCTTTCATTTCACGGTGCAACAGTAGAAGTCTTCTGCTTCGTGGTTTATTTAATTCAGTTCTGAGTTATCACAGGTGTGCTGCTACTCCGTGTCCTAAGCCAGGTGACATCCAGCTCCTCTCTTCCAACCTTTTGCACTGTTTGTGTGTTGTTAGGTGTTTGTTGCTGTACAAGTGGTCAGTGGGTTGGTTTTTACGGCGGCTTTGCCCTCCCCTGCGCGTTTTCCACGCCGCCGGTGACTCCCAGCGCAGCTCCGGGCCCGGGAGCAGGAGGTGCCTGGCTGGGATGCCAGCGTGGAGCCACACACAATGCCTGACCCCCTTTGCTATTTCGCTGCAGTGGGATCGGTTTACCCGGCTCGGGGAGCTGCACAGCTACCCCGCAAATCTGTTTTTAGATCTGCCAGCGCTGAACTTTGAACCTCCCTGCAGCCCATCTCCTCGGAGAGGCCGAACCACCTCTGTCGGCTCAGCAGGGCCGGGGCTGGCGTTTTCTCTTTAGACAAACTGGGGCCCTTCATTTTATTTGGCACAATTGCTTGGCATGAGGCTAAAAAAGAATGTGTGTGTCCCTCCCCCAGCAAAGGCACTGTGGAACACGCTACCATGAACCACCTCCACTTTGCTCAAATCAAATTCCCTTTCAGATTTGGAGACTACATTCATTTTTCAAAGTGTGGGGAGCTCTATAACACTCCTAAGTTTTCTACAAGGCAAAAGCGCTTGCTGGTTTGTAGCAAACACAAGCTCCACAGAAAGAATTTAGATTGATGATGAGGAATTGAGGTTGGTTTGTACTATTTATTATTTTTGCTGCAGTATTTGGAAGGAGAAATATGCTGCTTTTTTTCTGTCTCATTCCCTGACGAAGTTGATTAATTTCTACCTCACTTACTCTCAAAGCCAGTCTCGTAACAAATTCTGCATGGGAGGAAGGTACCCACTTTCCTGCTTGGGCTTAAAGTTCTGGAGGGGGGCCTGGGGGAACAATCATAATCCCAAATCTCTCTTTTTCTCCATATGTAGCCAGAAGTATTCAGGATAGAGTTGGTTGCATCCTATTTGAGCCTTGTCACGTTTGAGCTATCTTTACCCAGTGGTTTACTTTTAGTAAGGGTAATCATGGTGAAAATATTTGCAGGCAGCTGTCAGGCTGCAGTACTATATCGTCATCAAGTAACCCTATATTTCTCCTTATATATTTTGCAAGTGTAACTCATGTCTCTAACGTGATGAAGGAAAAGATAGGTTTGATTATGGGGGAATCACTCAAGGGATTCATGCTTTTTTTTTTTTTTTTTGGTCCCTTTCATTTTTTTCCTTTCTTTCTTTTCTTTTTATTTTTTATTTAAAAGATACTTCATCTTTGGGGCATCAATATGTTAAGTGGGAACCAGGACTAACCACAATGTTCGATGACTTAGAGGACATTTACAGATCATCTTCCAATCTAGACTAATTATTTCTGGCTACACACAATTCTTAGAGTTCAGCTTTTTATCTTTTCCTCTTTACATTCCTACACAAAAGCCTTTGTTCCTTTGTAATGGTATAGACCTACCTGTATCCTCTACTTACACATGAGCTTGAAGACAAACTCTACTCACCAAAGTTCAGCAAGATCAGAGCAGACCAAGACCAGACCTTAAGGCAGCTGCCCTCATAGCAAAAATAATTAAGGAAAAGGAAATGTCATGCCTAAGGATTCTTAAGTTGGTTTTTTTTCTGTAAAACTGGGAGTTTTCTGTACTTTCTATGTTTTCTGTACGTGAGTAATCATTGTGTATTTATCACCACTACCTCTGACAACAGATGATTTTGTTCCAGATTTCAGATAGCAAAATCAGACCACAAAGGTTCTCTCTGGGAATGGTTCTTCTTTGCCACTCTTCACTTCATTAAATCCACAACCAACGGCCTCACACGAGATACGTTCAGAGGTAGTTGTTGTAACTTTTAAATATTGTGATGCAACCTTGATAACAACGTTACATGGTATGAGCTGTCACCATTTACCAGAATCTGTCTGTAGTTTTATACAGGTGCTGTTCAAGACTGTGGTGTATGTGCTGTGCACACTTAAATGCATAATAAATGATGAACGTTTACAATGCCTGACACCCTGGTACTGATTTTTAACTCTTTATAATGCAATGCATCCTGCACAGGGGAAAAAAAAAAAAAAAAAAGCTATTTCACTTTCCCAAAGCCTTTGCACCTTTGCCAGCTACTCCAGGACTGACAGCCTGGATTTCTTACTCAGCTAAAGTTCCCCCTGCCAAAGCTGGACGTTGTCCAGGAAAGCCCAGCTCCAAGCTCAGTAACAGATACACACTCTTGCATCTGCCACACGCTGCTGCTCTCACTTGCGTTGTTTCCCTGGTTATTAACAGCAGCAGCACCCAAAATTAATGGTCAGAGGCACAAATGAGCTGCAAGGTTTGTGTTGCTCGTTGTTAATGTTACAAACAAGCCTGATCACCTGGCTTGGGCTCCAGTGAGTGCTGGCTGCTCTCCCTGTGAAGTGTGACAACACCGATGCAAGAAACCTGTTTGGTTTGGGATAGGATCTATTTACAATTCATGTTCATACTCAGTCCACATGTATAGAAATCTGAAGGGCTGTGTGACATCATATGGCAAGATCAGGAAGCATTTCTTCACTGCAAGAGTGGTCAAAGCTCCCAAGGAAGCAGTGGAGTCACTGTCCCTGAAAGTGTCCAAAAAATGAGTAGATGTGGCACTCTGTGATATGATTTAGGGGATGTGGTGGTGTCTGGTCAAAGGTTGGGCCTGATGATCTTGGAGGTCTTTTTCAACCCTAATGACCCTGTGATTCTTTCTTAAACAACTTTTATTTATACACACTCACACGGGTGCACTTGCACACATGCACACACATTATGTCCCATTTCCGTGCTTTCAGTTTTACCCTTTTCCTAGGATTAGGAAAGGTTTCATAATGGGAAGGACAACATTCAGGTTTGATTTTCCACACCCTGACAACAAGGGGAGTTTGTCCAGCTCAGTAAGGGCCACACAAAACAGAAATCCAGACCTCACCATACAGACTTCTCCATTTCATTTTCCCCTGAGTGATGCTCTTTTTCTGTTCCTAGAAAGGGGAGGGCGATGGATGAGCTGGGAATGCCCAGTGCCCTCGCTCTGAACAAGGGTGATTTCTCTCTAAAGCTGTGCAGGCTCTATAAATACGTGGCACAGGTGGAGTTTTTATAACTGCACAAGTATAGCTGCAGCGTATTTAATGCTGCTATGAATAGAGACAGAATAAATAGTCAGGCAGACATAATAATTTCTCATCATTAACTTTTTTGTTTACCATGTTCTAAAAAGAACAATCACCAATTTATCACTGCCAAAATTATAGCAAAACGTTGTCGCCAGGGATAAAAAATTTCTTCAGCCTTGGGGATGAAATTTTATCAATTACAATTTTAAGATTGGAGGTAAATCCTAAGGCTTGGCCGTTAGGAAGGTGAGATTTCAGAGTAGCAGCTTTGAAGGTTCATAGGGCCTGGAGTACTGGTGCTGCACATGTGTCCTACCCACAGAAAAATATAAGGGCCACCACGTCTGGAGCAGCTTGAGATGTCACAGAGGGCTCTGGAGAACTTTTCCTCCTCTGGCATCACTCATTTTTTGCTTCACTACTAAGCCAGCTTTCATAGAATCATGGAATCACAGAACCACAGAATCACAGAACCATGGAATGGTTTGGTTTGGAAGGGGTCTTAAAAGCCACCTTCGTTCCACCCCTCTGCCATGGGCAGGGGCACGTTCCACTCGATCACGCTGCTCAAAGCTGCATCCAACCTGGCCTTGAACACTTCCAGGGATGAGTTTTCCTCACATTACCTATTGAGGCAGCAAAATAAATGCATTAAAGGTAAAAATCAACTTCAACCCTCCAAAAGAAGGCACTGGTACGTCACGGGTTGCAACATTTCTGAGACCACTGAGAGCATTGCCATGGCCAATGTTCCTGCCACCTACCGAACGTTTATCTGCACAGAACCACCAAAAACCTTTCCTGAGGATGCATTCTGTAAACCAGGCAGATCTCCCTCCACCCAGGGATGACCCAGCCTGTGGGATAACCAGAAGTGGAGCCGTGCCAGGCTGGCCCTACACCGTGCCCTTGCTTGCCAGGGGAAGGACAGAGACTCCAAGCCCCATCCCTCGCTTGCAGCCTTGCCTGTTTTCCCCAGCCCGCGCTTAGCATTTTGTGACTCACCCGTGACATCTCCCAAGTTGTCTGTATCTAATCTGCGCTAACAAAAATCAGCATGACAAAACACTGCCTTGTATATAAATAGCCGCAGGTTTTTCAGAGCGGGTCACCAAGTTTATGGTGCCAGAGTCGCTTGTTCACACTTCACCACTTGGTTTCCACCGCAGCCTGTGAACTGACCGTGCAAGTGGCCAATTAAAGGCACTCTGCTAAGGGCTGAGGAGGCTTTTGATAATGACTAGCGAGCACCGCAGCGAGAAAGTTAAAAGGAATTCCCTGAAACGCTGCAGCTCCCTTTATATGACACAAAGCTCTGTTGCTTGCCAGGAGCAGATGAGAACAGATTTTTAATGCGGAAAAGCCAGTCTGAAGCTAAAAAAAAGCAAAAAAAAAAAGAAAAACAAAAACATCCAAACAGAAAAACAACCCCACCAAAACAAAACCACCCCGGTTCTCCTTGTACTAAATAATCTAAAAATGGATGGCGCAGCGCAAAATTGTAATGCCAAGCTGCTATCAGGAAATGCAACATGCAAAAGAGGGACACAGCACAATTTCTGTTCCCTGCACATGAGTCATGATTTCCAGACTTCAGACAAGAAATATTTCCCTGAACCATCTGGTTTAAAAGTTTGATTACTTAAAAATACCATCCAAGAAATGTCTGCTGCCAGTCACTTCAGGCAAACAATCACTTAATGTAAAACAACGCTGCTTGCTTACATCATAGGCTTCATCCTAAATTTCAAGGCCATGTTGGATGGGACTTGGAGCAACCTGGGGTAGTGGAAGGTGTCCCTGCCCATGGCAGGGGATGGAATCAGATGGGCTTTAAGGTCCCTTCCAACCCAAAGCTTTCTGTGATTTTGTCCTTCTAAACACCATCCAGTCCAGCACCCTCTCATGGGCAGGGACACCTTCCACTATCCTAGGTTGCTCCAAGCCACATCCAACCTGGCCTTGGGCACTTCTAGGTATGGGGCAGCCACAGCTTCTCTGGGCACCCTGTGCCAGGGCCTCCTCACCCTCACAGGGAAGAATTTCTTCCCAATATCCCATCTAACTGTGCCCTCTTTCAATTTAAAGCCATACCCCTTGTCCTACCACCTTGCACCCTTGCCCAAAGTCCCTCTCCATCTCTTCCAGACCCCCTTTAGGTACTGGAAGGTGTTCTAAGGTCTCCCTGGAGCCTTCTCTTCTCCAAGGTGAGCAACAGCAAAGTCCAGCCCGTCCTTCCTGAATGCCCAATCAGACTCCATGAGGTGTGATGAAGAGGGTGAGCACCCAAAACTCAACTCAACGGCGGCTGTGTGGTGGGTATAAACAATTGATAATGACAAGCACTAGGACAAATCATGCCAGGAAGGTTTGAACCTGGGAAGTTTACATTAATTCAACTTTTGGACACTAAAATCCCTATTCTTTTAGCTCCTTGATTCCAAGCTGTCATAAATAGTCTTCCAAATACGTTCATTAATATAGCAAAATTTGTGAGATGTGAAGATTTGGGGCTTGCAAGAGCATGAGGTCAGTCAGCTTGGGGCTGAACAAAACAAAATGAGGAATGGGTGCTCATTTATTGAACAGCCCCTGTACTGGGCACTGAAAGAGGCAGGACTCCTGACAAAAAAAAAGGTAGTTCATGACCAGATTTTAGTTTCAAAGCAGGTTTAATCGAGTTTTTCCTAAATTCTGAGTGCTGGATTGACCTCGGGTAACTTCTAGTGTCATTCTGTGTGTGTACATGCAATTACCTTTTATTTCTAATCATACTATTTTACTGTGGGTAGATAGAGGAGTACTCATCCTCTATGGCTCCCCAGGCTGTGTCACTATCGTTCATTCACACTGCTCCATATAGGTTAAAGAAAGTGATTTAGTGATGTTTGTACCAATTAACATATTCCAGATTCAAACTGGTTGCTAATCAGGTTACCTCTGAAGTACAAATCAGATCTTTATCAGCTTAAAGGTATTTGGCAAGTGTCAAAGCCACTTGGTAAAACTCGGTGGTTTCTGGGGAGCTACTATTTACATACTTTTTCATTATCTCTGCAGCCACATCTGTTTGCTTCCAGTGCCTTCAAGAAAGGTGTTTGTAGTGCTGGCTGGGGCCAATACAGCTGTTGGATGTCACTGAGGGGAAGGGTGCCTGTGAGAGGAAAGGGATGAGAAGCACCACCTGCATCCCTGAGAGATGGGAGAGGCCCCAGCCTTGTGGGGATCTCCTTAGAGAAGATGAGAAGGAATGTCCAGCCATGCACCTCTGACTGATGGCTGCTTGGCAAGCTTGAGGGCTCACCCATGAGGAGCATTTTGGAACTTTTGGTGGACAAACATTTTATGAACTCTTTCTCTTGGCCGCATGGTAACTGGATCCCTGCTCTGATCCCTGTCCTGGGTGGGGATTGACCCAGGCTGGTTCGTGGCTGAGCAGCGCAGTGGGATGGATGCCCATCTCAGAGCTCCTTCATCAGCAAGCCAAGGTTGCTCCAGTGCCTCCCCATGCCCACTATCACCACTAAAACCCAGCATTATAATGGCCCTTTCCCACCTCAAGCCCCTCCTGGCCCCGTGGCAGGGCAGCCCCAGCAGCCAGGAAAGACTCGGCTCCTCTACCAAGAGTGAGTACCACTGCTCTGCCAGGCCTGGAAACCCCTCTCCTCTTCCTCCAGCAGGGAGGGAGGGAGACCACTGTGCTCCATACCTTTCCTCTTTCTGGGAAAGGGCGTGTAACAGCTCCTCAGTGCTCACCTTCCATCCCAAATCCGGCTCCGAGGCACCCTGCCGCTGCTGTGAGCAGGAGCTCAGGCACGAGGAGTTACACATTAACCCGGGCAGTTAGCTCCCTATCTCCCCTGGGTGCTCCTACTCTGGAGCCAGAGCGCCTTTCTGTCGGTGCCTTTCCGTCAATGAGCCCTGAGATAAGGGCTGATCTCCCCGGGCACGGGCGCCGCAGCCCGGGGTTACTCCTGTGCCATGACCCCGAGTCTCCTGCGGTGCTTGCTCCAGGAACCTGGGCAGGAACTTGCCAACAGCCATAACTTTAGCTGCAATTTATTACAGCTTTTCCACAGCCCCGAGGGAAGATTACCTCGGTTGCTTTTCGCCTGGGTTTCGACCTTCCTCTGCCAGGGCAGGGTGACTGGCACTGCTTTTCCCCAGAGGCCCTGCCTGTGTCTGGCTTCCTCCTCACATTATGCCCAGAACCATCCCCCATCCAAGCCAACACTCTTCCTTCTTCCACGTCCTGTTTTGACACATTTACATACTCCTCTTTTGATTTTCTACCACCTTTCCTGAGATTTTTCAGTTGTGTTCTCTCCGACCGCCCTCCATTTCCCTCCCACATTTTCTACTCCTTGAACTCTTTTGTTAGATTTTATTCTGGAGAACTTATGCACCATGCTGAGGCCAAAGACACTCAAGGTCAAAGACACCTAAGCTTTACCCAAGCATGGGCCTGGACTTGCCTGCTGGCACGGGTCAGGCGAGCAGTGATGCAAATTCTGCCAACGTGGGAGCAACTTGTACCTGCATCCAACCCCGTGAGTCAGACTTGCTCCTGCAGATGTTAATGTGCATGGACTGCCTGCTATGTTCTTGTCAGGGTGGGTTTATTTTCACAGAATCACAGAACCACGGGATGGTCTGGGTCAGAAGGAACCTTTAGAGGTCATCTACTCTGATGAGCAGGGACATCTTCAACAAGATCACGTTCCTCAAGGCCTGTTGAACCTGACCTTGAGATTTTCCAGGAATGGGGCATCCACAGCCTCTCTGGGCAACCTGGGCCAGTGTTTCACCACCTTCATTTCAAAAAAGCTCCTCCTCGTACTTAGTCTGAATCTACCCTGTTTAAATTTTAAACTCTTTCTAAGTGCTCTGGTCAATATCTGCCCCTAGATTTCATCTTCTGCGTTAAATTCTCCTCTTCAGTCTAGCACAGAGCTTCTGACTTGCCCGTATTTCATTTTGACCCATGTATCTCCTTTCCCTCAGTCCTTCTCAGTTTTTCTCCCCACATCTCAGGGCTGCAGAGGTGACCAAAGACGTTTTGAGCCAGTCACAGCCAAGCTCAGCCTGTGAGGAGTTCCACACATGCCTCTGAAGAGCAAGGTGTACCAGTCACAAACCCTGATGAAAGGAGAATTAGAACACCGAGTGTCTGCTTACGAGCCAGAAAAGCAAAAAAACCAGGTTGTTTGTGCTCCCTGATAAGCTATCAGATGTGATTCACTGGGTTGTATCTGTTTTAGCAATCACAGCATGGGCATTTCAGCACAGGGCTTTTTAGCATGCTCAGGGTGGCCAAGGAAAAGCACTTCAGTGTTTATGGAGCTGTGTAAGTTATAAATATAGCTGCGATTGTCCCATGCCCTGATGGAATAAGCACAGCAAAGTGTGCTTTCATCAGAAAGATATCTATATAGATGGCCATCTCATGTGGCTTTGTGTTCAATGGGGATTGATAGTGATTGTGTTCGAAAGAATTTGATTGCTGCTGAAGTCAGATGTATAAATGGAAGCCCAAGAAATTACAGAGTAAGCTAAACTGAAAGTCTTTGACCTCGAGGGTCAGATATTTAGCATCTTCTGCAAATCCCTAGAAATACTGGTCACATCCAAGGCAGTGATTTGTTTTAAATTAATTCCTGCTATTTATTTGGTTCATTTAAATATACACATAAACAGAGATACACAATTTAAATTACATAATGGGTATTGTAGCCATAAAATACCATTGGCAAATAACTCATGGAGTTGATATTTTGGAGTAATGGTTAGTAAATAGCAAAGACTGTGACTTCATGGAATAAGATGATCTCACGTGGTTATTCCTCAGGGTGTACTAGATTAGAGCTTATTCAGTAAATATTATCATTTTGGAATATATATCTTAGTCCAAAATATAGATTAAAGGAGTAAATACAGGCACAAAGGTTAATGTGATGAAAGTCTATCAAAATATTCCCTGAGGTTAAAAATCCAGACATTTCATTTCAGTCTTGGGCTTTTACACTTTTTATTATCAAATAAATACCATAATGACAATGTTCACATTAGAAATAGGACTGCAATTGCCACCCTTCTAAACAAAGTCCTCCTGTGCAACCTGGGTGACTCTAATAAAATAATTACACATACCATTAGGATTTAATTTGGACCCTGTAAGCCTCAGCTTACTCTTAGTCACAGGTATGCAGCAAAATGAAGAACAGGAAAGAAGTATTCAAAGTGGTTTGTGAATAAAGGCTGAAAAACCACTGAATACCTGTTCAGGTGGAGCTGGTGTAGGAAGGGTCTCCAGGTATTCTGTGCTTGCCAGTCAGGTGAGAGTGAAGTAGTGGCCTCACAGAATGAGGGAAGGCATGTGCTTGGAAGCAGGTGCTACATTATTAGTTTAAAGCTCAGTTTTTAAATAAGTCATGCTCCTCTGGTTAATTTTGACAGCAAATAAATAAGGCTACCAGTGCAGTCACTGAATGGCCAAACTGAATTAGAGTTTAACAGTCATGGAAATACTCTGCTGTAATCATCTTCTGACTCTAACAGAAAGGTGAGCAGATGCAGAAATAAGGACCAGATATACATTCAATCAAAAGCTGTGGGTGTCAGAGCTGCAGATTGAAAATTACCCCATTCCCTTCTCCTCATGACACAAATCTGAGTTTCTTTCCATTAGATTTCTGGAAGACGACACGGTACAAATTTGCATTTATTCATTGTTTGCACTCTCCAGCAGTTAATTAAGAAAAATATGGAAGCAAACATGCACCTGCCTAACCAATTTGTTCTGATTCTAATCATAGGAGCCTCAAACATGCTGTCCCCTTTGGAGGTTTGCCAGGGACAGTGGGGCACTCACCTGCACAGGGTGCTGTGTTAACAAGAATTACCTTGGCATGTGACCATCGATAAAAATATTTCTTTGTGTTGGTGGTGGGAGTGCACTGAAGGATACATTCCTTGATAAAAGGGAAGAGTGAATGAACTGGCAAGCATAAATCCACGTTCAAGGCAGATCCAGCACAGGTTCTTCATACAGGATCACAAAAACACAAGAGCCACAGCTCTGTGAATATGTCTGTAGATGTAAACATCCATACACCCACTTAAAAATACCTCTGCTACCTATCAACACCTATTCCCTTTTTACCTTTCATGGGGATCTGTGAAATTTCACTGAAGTTCACAGCTCACAATTTTGTTCAAAATGGTGACACCAGGAGCAAATCCACTCAATAATTCTGTTAAAGAAAATGTTAAAACCAGTCAGCGCTAATTCATTTTATATTTGACACAATCACTTTAAAAATTGAGCTACTCTAGAAGCCTGTTTAGTGACACACAGCCTCAGGAGATTTCTGTGGCTTTCCCATAAAATTTCTGCAAATAAAATCCACTTGGAACTTAGTGGAAATAATCAGAAAGTCTAATATAGTATTGGGGTTTTTTTTTAAGAAACAGAAGGCCACAACAATGTTGGTAATAAGATGATGTGCAACAAAGAATAGCCTGTGGTAAAAACACTCCTTTTTTTTTCCTGCTAAGGAGATTACAAGGTTATAATTTGTAAAATAGGCATATTCCTGTTAATTAAATTAAGGACTTGGGCTGCATAAGCAAATATCAATCACAGGAGAGAAAGAGGGAGAGGGATGCTGAGTTTCACACATAATTTGTTTCTGGCTACTTAGCAGGGCTATGACAGACATTCACTAAGTAGAAAGCAAACATTTACAATTTAGCTCTCCTTTCCAGCTAACACCTACACGCCTCTATAAGCAAAAGCTGCCTCCTTCGGCAGAGAGGATGGTTTGCTGTGAAAACTTTTCCCTCTGATGGCTTTAAAAGAGCATTTGCTGCTAATTTAAAGATGCATCAGCACTGATTGATTAACAAACATACTCTTAGGCTTTTATACTTTTTAAAGTTGCAGAATGCTTTATACTGCAGCCCTGATTCAGGTTTACTGAAGTGAGGAGGGATTCTTCTACTGCCTTCAGTGAAGTCAGATGCTGGTAAGGAAATACACCCATCCCATCTGTGTCCCCCTGTTCATCCCATTTCAGACACAAAAAACCTGTGCTAGCCTCTCATGGTAGAGGGTGAGCATCTGCAGGGAGATTGGAAAAGTCTTCCCCACACCTCCTGTCCCCTACAAATGCCAAGGTAAAAGGCAGTCCCTCATCTCCAAGGAGGGATGGTTGTGCTCTCTCTGGCTGCCTCAAAGGTGCAACCCCTGCCCAAGGCCAGACCCATGGCAAAACAAGCCCTACACCCCCAAAAAGAGGGGGGAAACTCCTTTTGGGATTCATGGCTCCACACCCCACTCACGTCCAGTGCCTCAAACTTGCAGCCTCAGCTGAGTGAATTCAACAAGGCCCCTTGTCTCGGGGAGGCATTAATGCCACTTTGCTAAAGGTCAGCTCCAAGTGGCACAGCCCAAACAAAGCAGGAGGAATGCTGTGTCATGGCATGGGCTGCGAGCTGGCAGGCCACGCTGAAAACAACAAAGCCACTTCAGCTGGAGTCCTGCAGGAATGTTGTTCCTTGGATGGAGAAGGGGGAGGGAGGACGGGCACACTCGGATGGGAGCTGGCAGTTTGAAAACCTGTCTGAAGATACGGCGCTTTTCTGCTCTTTATGTTTCAAAAATCAGAAGACAAAATGTGAGATTCTTTCATTTATGTGTTTATTTTAAAAACAAAAAAGTTGCTGTGGGTGAGCAGTGTGATAAAAAACGTACTAAAAGTCTTATTTAGATGGAGGGTCTAGACCACGCTGAGTACCACAGAGAGATGAGCAGATGAAGTGCTGTTACACATTTTGCCTTATTAATAGTGTTTTAATTGTCTAAGTGTTCATCTTTTGCATTTTCTTTCTATCCTGGGGCAAATCCAATGGGGTAATTAACCACAGTGCTCTTGACTAAAGGGTATCAGAGTTTGGATGAGCTCAGATATGGACTCACTGAACTGATGACAGGGATGTGACACTTACTACTTGCACCAGGCTTAGTATCAGAGGAAGGAAAGAGAGCAAATGTGATGCCTGTTTTCAAAAGGGCTCAAGAGAAGACTATAAAAAAAAAAATAGAACAGTAAATAATAAGCACTAAGCACCTTGTTTGAAACCCTAATGGAAAAAAAAAATTGCAACATTTGTTTCAAAAAGTGCCTCTAAAAAAATATTGCCCAAGGTTGAAGAATGCCTCTGTGTTCCTTTTTCTCTCATTCTGTAGTTATCTGTAGCCAACTACAACCAAATTGACAGGATCCTGCACTAAACTCATCTTCAATCTGACTCATTCCAGCCAAACCTAGGTCCTTGCAAATCTCCCCAGACACACCCTTCCAGTTATAGCAAAACATCTGAAGGATGTTGAACACCAGGCTTCTGGGTTTACCCAATCTCTAAATCAAATGGCTCAACATAAGACCCAACTGGAAAGCAGGGAAATGGAGAATTTGGAAAATGATGTCCTATGGAGTGAGCTCTAATGTTCAACACAGCAACCTTAAAGCCCCAAACCCGGCGAGGCAGGGAGCTGGCAGCAGGCAGCTGGGAGCAACACAGCATTTACCTGGGAACATGTGGCCACTCTCTAAATCCAACAGTGTCTCAAACACGATGGTATTTTTTCCCCCACGTATTTCACAAAGCAGTGATGGTGATTCCCATCTCTGGGGGAGAACGTGCATTCTGCTTTTGAGCTGTGACACAAAGAGGTTTGCTCTTCAGCTTTTGAATGATAATGATGCTTTGTCACTCTTTCTATGCACTGACATTGAGTCTAGAAGTAAAAGGTAATTAAATACAGGTGTAGAGCGACTGAAATTAGTAAGATTTGTGTCCAAACTGACCCCCAGCACATCTCCTTTGATTTCCAGGATACCCTCAGCTCTTTCATGGTGGGCTGGGGGCACTTGGCACCACAGCCAAGCCTTCCCGTGCTCCTCAGTGAGGCTGGAATGGGCTTCCAAGAACAAACGCTGGACCCTGGCCATCCTACAGCAACACAGCAAAATCTGTGGGGCCAGATTGCTTCTTCTTTGAAGGTGAGTAAAGAGAAAATGAATGAAGCCACCACCAAAGCAAGGTAACAACGTACAATTTGAGGTGAGCTAAGGAAGGAGGGCAGCCTTTGTGAGTGATGTGCATCCTGCTGGCCTTTTGTAGAGCCAGCTGTGAGGCAGAGCTGAGAGGCCTGCTCGTAGCAAGGTGTCCAGGCCTCCAGATGTGCAGGTGCAAAGCCTGCAGACATCAAAAGGACTGGTGTTCAAATCCATTACCTGAACACCACCCTTTCGTATTTCAAAGGGAAACCAGCTGAACTTTCCCTGTAATCACCATCTTGCAACATCCCTTTAATGAACCAGATTGTACAGGACCCTCGTGTCAGCCAAAAAAAGAGGGTGCTGGTGTTTCATTTTCTTCTGCTAGGATCCCTCACAGCCCTGCTCTTCCTGTGGGGAATTCACCAAGGTTATCCAGCAGCATCAAGAGGGGAAAGTCAGAGCCAGCAAAGCCACTGCAGGGTATGGTGGGCAAAGCTGTGGTCATGAATTGGAAATGTTGGAAGAAGGCCGGTGTTGCAATCTCAGGATAAGGGGAAGCACAAGCTGATAAACTCCTTGCATTTGGTATTTTGTAATTTGGTTATGTTGTTTTCTGGAGTTTAGGAATTCACCTCTTAGCTCAGGGTAGTTGGATGTGCCATGACAGCAACAAATGGGACTTAGTAAATTGCCCACAGAGATTTGATTACTTGGACTAATTAATTAACCTGTGATTGCTTGTTCAAACTGTAGTCAGTGGATACTTTCTAATACAAGCCTATGTCTGTGTCTTCTACCTGTCTCAAAGAGAAAAACTGCTGAAATTTCTGTGTTTAGGACAAGCACATACATGGTATTTCCTCCCCTTCTGGACAAGTGGATCCCTAATTCACACCCTGGCATTTCTGCCTTGGCTGAGTAACCTGCACAGTTTAAAATGGCTCTGTGCTCTGCTTCTAAAGAGTTCCTGATCAACCACCCACAGGCTGCACAGAAAATGATTTCCTCCACAGCGTGCACAGAAAATGATTCGGCAATTACATTTGTTATGGTCAGTAATTCAGTGGGTAAAAAGACATGAATGGGTGCCTCTATGTCACTTTATCTCTTTCTTTCTTACATTACAGTAGCAGAGAATTAAGAAGGGACAGAGGGTTTCTGACAGGACATTTAAGACAGGAGATTTAAGGCCCACGGGAGCCTTAACAAAACCCACAAACGTATCTTGTCCTGTGATTCTGTGGTTGAGAAATTCATTTCAGAATTAGCTCCTACTTGCTGTATTGCATTCCAGAAAGGAGGCTTAAACTCTGCTTCTCTCTTCTATAGTCCCAGAAGCAACTCTAAACTGTAAGCCAGCTGTAAACAGGGTATCTGTCTATATTATTTCTGAGATATGTGGCCTGCCTCATCTCCCTGTTACAACTTTGAGCAATTTTCAATTTTCTAGCTGGGAAAACTGCAGTTTTCCCCATGGGGAATTCAGGGGGTTTGCCATAGATTTCATCTCTTTTGATCCACATTTTGGTCTTGATTTTATCTAGCAGCCTGCTTTGCATTGTTGCATCACTAGCTTTCCCACAAGTAAATAAGAAGTCAGTGATAATCCCCCCCATTGTTGCTTAGACCTGTGCTTCAGAATCATAGCAACAAAGAGCTAGACTTGGAATTACTGCACCTGCTGTCTGTCACAGGGGAAAAAAGTATTTATTCGAGAAACCAGAAGATGGTGTGGATATCCTGAATTACCCCATAATTGTTCCTGCGTGCTGAGCACCCAGCATCCACACTGGACATGGCTGAAGGGAGTTGCTTCAGGTAAGGCCTAACCTGATCCCATGGACTTGGTGGCCACCGGGGGCTAACACCATGCCAGGGGACCTCACTGAGCACAAATCCAGGCCTGGTTTATTCCAAGGAGAATTCAGTCCCCACACTCTGATGCCACTTACTCCTAAAAGCAAACTGCAGCTCAGGAAGGAGGGAATAAAAAACCATTTATTTTGACTCAAGCTTAAAGGTCTGCCACAACAGACCTTCTTTTTTCTGCTGCACAGAAACAAAAGCCTCATTGCACTGGGCTGCAGAGTCACATCCCCCAGTCACTCACATGAGCTGCTAACTGGAATAAGTCAATCCACCCTTACCTGTGAGGATCAGTCCTGAGAAACAAAAGGTTATTTATTTTCCATATTTGGTCCTTGTGTTTTATTTTTTAACCATCACTTTAATGAATAATAAAATCAGTTTACTTTTTCACCTCTATTCATTTACATGGTTAGGGTCTGGAGAGGTGGCTGCAGACCATTCATAGCTCAGCACTAATATCAACGTTACATAAATGCAATCTGATTAAATACCTACGTTCTAGGCACTCCGTGAAAGCTGTGGAAAGAGGAAACATTTAACTCTGGACAAGCAGCCACTGGCTGGCTCACGAGCCTATTTAAAGAACATTGCAAACCCTTTGGACAATGTGCATTTTATTAGGAAAAGGAAGCTCTGAAGAATACACACAGCAGGAAAAAGTAAACGCATTAACTGACTTTAATGCGGATAAAAATGGTGGCGCGGGGAGAAACTCTGTTCCAGAAAGGTCATTCCTTTGCCTCTGCATTCCTTCCCCACATTTACATGCTGCTCGCTGGATTCATCAAAGGTCTTCATTATTCGCTCTTGGCACGCATGAAACAATCACTTTCAGATATAATGACCTAATTACTCAAACAAGACAAATGAAAAAAGGAAAAAAAAAAAAAAAAAAAGGCAGTTATTTACTTCAGATGTTAGCGCTTAGCAGCTCTTCAGAAAAGCCATTTAGAGCATTTGTAGCGCGGAGTTGATCCTCGAGAACCAGGACCCCCGAAAGGGTGGGGTTTGATGACTACAGGCGCTGCTGATGTTTCCCTGCCATGGCGACTCGGGCTGTCCCAATTTAAACTCCTCTCCCTATGGACCAGGTAACCATGAGCTGCAGAACAAGGACATTTTCACCACGGTTCTCCCCCAGCTTCCTCGCGGTCAGGCCCAGCTCATCCTGCTTGCCCAGGGCCAGCCCGAGGCTTTCAGTGACTCTGGGACCTCTACACAACATCTACACAAGCAAACTTTACCTTTAGAGGTAATTTCTGCTCCCTCGGTATGTTTTTCTACTTCCTGAGCAGCACAGAAATCAGATGCAACAAGAGAAAATTTTGGACTGAATATTGGTAAATGAAGGCATGACCAGGGCCATTTATTACTCAGATTTGCTGTGCCTGAAAAGAGACCTGGTCCAAAGTGGACCACTACGGTTCTTTATTTTGTCTTCTTCTGTAGGATGGCTCGGTAGTAATGATGTAATCACTACCAGTAAATGCCCCAGTCAGGCAACCACTCACTTGGCACTCACATTATTGCAGAAAATAAATAGATACTGGCTTTATGATGATGCTTATCAGCGCTGTGTCATTCACATAACCATATAAATTGTCTCAATTAAAAAGAGTTTATTCTGAGGACAAGAATCGGAGTATGACCTTTTGAGCCTCTCTGCCCTTTCCTCTACAGACATGTACTTTATTTGCCATCCCAGTACCTCTGCAAGTGTGGGATATTCATCCAGTGCCAGGAAATGCTCCCAGGCACTATGCTTGAGCCTGTTCTATTCAATATCCACCGTTATAGAGAGATCCAGCTCATTTCCTAATTGCTAAACATTTCACACGGGCTGGCAAATGGAAGATTTAAGCCCCAGCGGGATCATATGTGTCTGACCCACAAATAATTGTTTGACACCAGAAAGTTTATTATCTGCTAGCAGGAATGAGAAGCATATTTCTTAATAGGTTCCCCACCCTGGGCAGCGCAAGCCTTCCTTTGAAGAGCGTCTCTATGGTAATTGATGTTAATGAGCAGCAAGCGAAGGAGAAACACTGGGTCACCAGGTAGGAAGCCCCCCAAGAGATAATCTAATTACTCTCCAAAACAAATTACTTTCAACCAAAACAAATTGCTTTCAATCACTCTGCAACAGATAAGATCAGTGGAGGGGGCTCAAAGCTGATGACAGCTGGAGACTGAGGCTTCACGAGTTTATGGATTGATCGCTTTTCTCTTTGGTCCCTTTCGTTGAATGACAATGGAGTGACAGAAAACTGGAGCCAAGAACTGAGCTCCCTTTCATTTCATTCGGATGAATGAGGAGGACCTGCCAACTCCGTGCTCGTTGCTGGGCGGCTCATTGATCCGAAATTGGAAAAACTGGAGCCATGTGTGTCCACAGCTGTAAGGGGAGCAGGACTCTCTCTAGGAATAAATGTGCAGCCTGGGGGGGCTACAAAATCCACGCCTTGTGCATCTTGTTATGTGAGGAAGGGAAAACACGACATTGCTGCTTTTTATTTTGCGTGCTCATAAAGATGTGAGGCAAAACGCAGCCTTCATTCTCATGAAGCCTTAACAGGACTAAACTGCAAGTATTAATTTAAATCACAGCTCTAAAGGAAATGTCAGTCAGAGAGTTGGGGTGAGGGGTGAATGATTAATCAGTGGGGTTTTAGACCTGCTATTTGCTGTGCAAAGGGTTGCCACTGCTGCCTCTGCGTGTGTTTGAGAAAAAAAACCATAAATGTGGGGATTATTTTCTTTTGAGAATGGGGTGCTGGTACTGCCACTGGGGTTTGCACAGGGCTCAGTCACAGTTCTGTTGCTCTTGATGTCATTAGTATTGGCTACTTCCTTCTACACTATTGTACAGTCAATGGAACATCTGCCTGGCTGAGTTCAAGCCACACTGGTGACAACCTGGGTCCTGTTAGTCCAGGGAATGGGAAAAAGGGCATCTCCCACCTTGCAACAGCAGCTCTTCCTTGGAGTGAGGCCACAGTGGCAGCGATCAGTAGCTGGTTTGTGACAGGCTTTATCTGCTGGAGGCCTCTGATAAAGAGCAATAGACAGGTCTCAGGGAGCCTTTGCTATTGATTGAAACCTCTGTGAAGGAGAAGGACTTGAAAGAGGCACCATCAACTCCACTTTTCCATCCTCAGCATATCTGTCCGCTCTACTCACTTCAGGAACTGAGGGCTCTCTGCCTCTGGTCGTGCAAGGATCTTCCTGGTGCCTCCAGACATGAAAGCACCAGAGGCATTGGGGCTCCCACGTTCAGCTTGAAATGTTTTAGGAGTTTTGTTTTCAGAAAAAGGAATACAAATTGAAGATGCGTTTGACATAAAAAGTATCTGGCGTTCAAAAATGGTAAAATAGAATTGTTCTGACCGTTATATGTCTGATCACAGCCGTAAATACACATAAAAAATATTGAGTTTAATTCTGCTTCCTATATCAAGTCAATGTACACGACACACAATAGCCAGATAGTGGGGGATTCTACATTCCTTCCAATATTCGTGCTGTTTAGACAGATAAATACCTTGTTATAATGCAGATATTTCATTTTACTTTCCAGTGGTGCTTCAGATTTTATCTCTTGCTGAAACAAGTTATTTAATGAGGCTGAATTACTTTTGGAGTAAGACATCCATTACTCACTCGTTTCCTCACTAGTCAGATGTGTAAAACCTAAGTAAACTTGAATTACTTTCTAAAGACCGTCCAGGCTCTTTCCATGCTGATTTGTTCTGCTTCTCTTACTTTCAAATGGCCTTTTAATTGGCCATTAAACTAGGAAATTATGGCTGATTAGGATCAATCCAAATGCAATGTTTTGGATGGACTGGCTATTTGAATACCATTCTTTTAGATCCCGTGTTACTTCTGCTTTGTCAGCTAAAGGTCACTTTTAGCTGCATTGGCAGGATGCTTCAGTAACCTCTGCCCTTCAATTCTTGACCCCAAATGTCCCACAGCCACGTTTGGTGGCAGCAAGGGGGACCAGTTGCAATAAGGAACATCAGAGAAAGTTATTTGGTTTCCCAATTCATGGCAAATCGTCTGGCAGCTACCCCCAGGCTGTGCTTTAGGCTTCATTTCAGATGAAAACTACTTCCCACCACCTCCAAGAGGAAGAACAGCTTACTAATAATCTTCCTCTCTTGCCTCTAGAGCAAAGCCATTGTAAAAACCTCCTTGAAGCCCCCCCCCAAAAAAAAAAAAAAGAAAGCCACAACTATCTAAAGTGGAAGCTCCCCAGAGCAGTATAGTTCTTAATTTTCACATCCTTCAGTCTTAACAGGACTGAGCCATCCAGAACTAACCTGTGTAGGGACAATCTGTCCCTACATCAGGGTGGGCTGATGATTGGCATCACATAAGCCATAACAACTCTCCCAGAGTTTCTCAGTCAAGCCTAACTGATTCTAGCTAAAACACCACTTCGAGGGTCATAAGCATAATAAAAACCTTTAGTGATATAATTTATTACCATCTCCCTGACTAGAGGACTTTGTAGAATCAATTTTACAACAAATCAGGATTATTATCCTAGGTGTTTTTGAGAAAACATCTGCCTTTAAGCAAAGGTATAATCACATTTCTGAGGTGATTTAACTTCAAGGGAAAGGGGGAATTCAGTGTCTCACCAAACAGACAGGCAGAGCTAAACCCCTTTCATACTTCTTGTTCTTCCTTCTGACTCCCAAGAACCATCACCTGAGCACCCTTGGCTCGGTGTCCTTCTTAACAATGCACCTCCAGTGAAAGTTAGACCTCTGTGGAACAAATTCATCCCAGACTTCAGTCAGTGAAATTGTTCTGGGGTCAGGTTTGTTTTCGTGGGCCTGTATTGGTCTCGTTGCCCAAGTCTTTGCAAATCCTGGCTTCCTACTGTGCTCTTTAAGAGGGATTTTGTGGGAATTGTCACTCTATCAGGCTGAATAAGACCTCCTGATTAATTCTGCCTGTCCAGATGTATTTGTACAGGACTGCAGCTCTAAGTATGCACTCCTGCAAGTTTGAAGCATTTCTGGTACATCTTCTTCTACTGGCCTGTTCTCTGTCTATTACATGAAAAATATTTCCAGTGAAGCTGGAACTTGTGATAAACACAGCATTATTTAGTCACTGACAGGAAAAGAATACAGGTAAATGCTCCAAGGATACCACGTTTGACTGAGAAGCTGATGATCTAGAGTTACCCTCTTCTAGAAAAGCTTTCCTCGTGGTTTCCACAAACACAGTGTGTTAACAAAGTCCAGGGGCATTACTCCCTAGGTCAAGCTGGAAGTCAAAATGTAATCTGTTGGCAAAGAAACCTGCAATTATTCCTTTCTGTTGCAGGATGAAGGTTTGCTCAAAACATAATAAAAAAACGGCTTTTGTTGGGTTAGTGTAAATAAGCTGCTGAAGAAGCACTGCACCAAATACGATCCCATAAAATCTGTAAGGGTTCTTCTATGGCAGAACTATAAAGGATTTCAGAGCACACAGAAAAGATGAGGTGGATGAAATACTTCTAAAACATGAAATAATGGCTTGCAGTGATAAAAAAATGCATTGAGTCTATTTGAAGCTGATGGGAATTTTGTGGGCTTTAGAGCAGACCTAACCAGAAGATATCATTTGGCTGTGCAAGCTCCAAGTCGATTCCAGGCTCAGCATTGCTCTCCGGAATGCACTGACTGAGAGCAATAGCTGAGGAAGCATTAGATAACAGAATGGTGAGAGATATTTGAAATTGGTTGTCTGGCTGTGCTCATTGGAAAGAACCAGCAACAACACACACAAATTACAGTAGCAACAGTCTCCCCAGCTCGTTGACTTTCCTCAGCAGAGCGATTTTAGAAGCAGAACCCCTCTGGAAGTGGATCATTTGGAAAATCTGTAAATATCTGATGCCCTTGAATCCTACAGATTCACTGAGGACTGTGGTATCAGGGGAGAGACTCAGTGAGTGCCCGTCCCATCCTGTGACATCCTGTCAGTGGGCGTGCGCAGCGGGAGCTGTGGAATCTCAATTCTGCACTCATTCACAGCCCGGGGAGAAATATTGTCACCTCCGTGCCTCTTGGATTGCAGAAGCAGCTGGGAAGCAGAGCAGTCCCTGACATATGGTGGAGTAACCTCTCCTTCTTAGGCAGGTTTTTTAACTTGTGCTGTGCTGATAAGGCTCTTTATAGAACAAGCTCGTGCTCGAATAACTGCGTATCGCAGTGTCCTGTGTCTTCACTTCTGCCTTCCCTCATTCTTCTGACATACTCTTCTCCCCCAGAGGCAAGAGAAAAGGCTGGACTGCTCTGCTGGCCCTTTGCCATGGGTAAAATAATTTTCTTTTCTCTGTCACTTCTGGGATGACTGGCAGGAACTACAGCAGAAACCAGCGGCATTAGCACTGACATCTCCAGCCCTGCCTGGAACCTTACTGCCCTCAGAGTATCTGCAGCCTCTGTAATTCTCCCACCTCTGACTTCAGAGAAAAGGGGAGAAGACTGACAGATCTCTTCTTGAAAGTAACATTGGATCACACTCGTGTAATCCCAAGTACAAAATCTGCAGGAGGTCCCAAAGACACCCCAAAGGAAGCAGAAAGTCTGAGATATTTTCCTCTTCCTGCAGTGACTTGCACAACCAAAGCTTCCACCATCATATTCCAAAGATATTCCGTAATTGAGAAAATGTCTCTTCACCTAAACACATCCAGTTTATCACATTTTGACCCTCACTCAGGGCTGAGTGACTCACCTATGTAATTTTTCCTTTGATCTGCACCACAAGGTAGCCTGCTATGACCAACTTCGACTCATGGGTGGCTTCTTGCCCTATTTTCTAATCATTTTTGTGGCCACCTTCCTAAGTTTCTTTGCAGCTGGTTTCAATGATGTTGTTATCCAGTACAGCACAAACCCTCTGTTACCTTTTTGGTGTGTTCCAGGATCTCTGGACGTTTGACTTTTAATTATAGCTGATTATATTCTTCCAAAACAAATTCACTTCAGCTTCATTATTACACAAAGCTGGACTCCTCCTTCTGCAGAAATTATATTGGGACATTGAAAAGTGCAGTGGAAATAAATGATTCATTGCAACAGGTGAAAATGCTTTTGCAATTGTGTGCTGTTTGGTCAGGAGGTATTTTTGTTCTGTAAGACTTTCCTCCTGGGTTTTTGGTTGTTTTTCCTACCCTCATAAAAGCAGAAAATCCAACACTACCAGGTTTCCTTGTTGCAGGAAGCAGGTCCAGCACTGGAAGTGATGGTGTGATTTACCCTACAACACATTTGTTCAGCAAACATTTTTTTTTTTTCCTGCAAATGCATTTGTAGGAACATGCAAAGACGTGTCTTTCTATTGAACTTTGGTAAAAGATGCCAATAAATGATAAAGTTCAGTGACACAGACAGGAACTGAAATGAAAACCACGTGTTACAACTCTTGTATTTTGAATACAGTGACATTCATTAGCTCATTTATCTCTAGCTAAAAATAAGTCCTGAATCGGAGTTAATCATCTAGGCTTTTTTTTTCTTTACAGAGGCAATAAAGAAATGAACACTTCCAGGGTATATTTAACCTATATCTCTTCAGCAGCTGTTTTGTGATAGGATTGGTACTATTCGGTCCAGTTAAGTGTTTTCAGGCACTTACCTCTGTCAGGGACTACAGGGGAATATGGACAAATTATTTAGGTTGAAACCTTCCCCCAACAAGAGAGGCCATTCCAAAAAATTAGTTAAGTGCTTAATTTTTATTTTAATTTGATTAGACACCAGCCCTTTAACATCAGCCCATGTAACATCAGCAACAGCAGCAATGAAAATAATTTTTACAGGCTCTCCATCAACTGTTGGGAAATTCTCCTTTACAGCCAGCTTTTTCACTGATTTGAAATATCATTTAGTGCAAGTGATGTGTCCTTTCTGCCTCAATTTTTGATCTGCACAGAGAGGAATGAACAAGTTGCAAGCGTCGATTCCTTACTGCTTGAAAGAAGTTTGAGCTTCTTGATGAAGAAAATAAAACTTACAATCAGGATTATTATTCACACTAGAGTATAGCAGAAGTAGTGATCGTAAAATAGCTTCTATTCACTGAGATGCACAGAAAAATTGAGCTAAAAAAGCCTTTCAGATTAATTTCAGACCACAACCTCTGCGTGTGTGGTGGGTGCTCAGTACCTTGAAGAATGCCAGGATGAGTTACATGCACAACTGCTGTGGGGCCCAGGGTTGCGGGGCAGTAACTGCCTTTGTAGCAGCCATGTAATAACACTGCAGAGGAAAAAAAGAATTAGGCACTTGCATGCCTTAGTATTATTTACTGGGCTTATAATATTGTGAACTTCCGTGGGGTAGGAAAGACCAGAATCGGTAGGAAAGCCCGTGATTTGGAGGATGCAGCAGGAGACACCTGAATGACAAGTGGTCCAAATTCTTATTAATTATTCAGCAGCCATGCTGAATAAAAGAAAAGAACTAGGTTCTTTTCTGGGTGCCTCAAGCTCATCACCAAAAAATGCCCAAAGCTAATCAAAAGCAGCAGCATTTTGAAATGATTGAGAAGATTCAATCCCTCACTCCCGGTGAGGTTGTTATGCAAGACCCTGATCATTCAAACTCACACTGATCGATGTCTTTAACTCCAGCTAAATACACCTTGAGCTGCACATGATAATAAGTGCAAGACATCATCCTACAAGCCTCTTTATTTTTGCATGGCCTTGCCTATGTGCTCAACCTCACTGAGCTAAGATTGCTCATGAAGATGAGTTATTTGTGTGAGTGTTTGCAGGGGGGAGATGCAAGTGTAGGCACAAAAGGATGAAAGCAAACAAGTAGCAAAATATAAAAACAGTATGTGGAAGCTGACAGAAGCTTTGTTGTTTCAGAGAAGATGATGGGGAGGTGGGCCTGTGTCTTGTTTAATTGTCATTTAATGTCCTGTGGGGGAAAGAAAACTCTTTTTTTCTTTATGAAATTACCAGTTTTCTCTTTTGAAATCTGCGGAAATTCCTTCAATGATCAGTTTGGATGTAGAGCAGAAAAGTCGGCAGCAATCCCTTTAAACATCTCTGAGATGCAAATAGAGTGGAAAACCCCCAAATGTGTGTGTCTGCTTCTTTCCATCTCTCCTGGTGCACTCGCTGAGCGAGCTCCCTGGGAGGCGCCCACGTGGAAAAAAATCCATGCGCAGACCAGAAGAAAATTTCTATTTGAAGCTTAAATCAGGCGATGCAGTTTTACTGCACACAGGGGCTTTTCCCCTCCAGTCTCTTTGTAAGTGGGGACGAATAGGAGCTGGAGAGCCCCCCCGGCAGCGGCTCCTCCGAGGCGAGGCAGCCGCATCCCAGGGGCCAGGCTCCATCTAGTGACACAGGCGGGGATGGCCGGGCGGGATCCAGCCCCGAGCCGCGCCGGGACCCCCGGAGCCGCGGTACCTGGCCGGACCGGGCTCTGCAGGGACGGACCGGGCTGTACCAGCGCCATGTGCCTCGCCGGCTGTCCGGAACCGGGAGCGGCCGTCCCGCTCCCCCAGCGCTCGGCCCCGCCGGAGAGGCGAGCCCAGGTTCAGGCAGCAGCTCTTTGATTTCTGAAAGGGGAAATGAAATATAGGACGGGCAAGGGCGAAGGCAGGGGCTGAGCCGCGGCGGGGAGCGGGGCAGCCTCCTGCCTCTGGGTGGGCTGGGTACACACACGCCCACCCCTGGGCCCCGTCCCGGCGCCACATCGGGGCTGCGGGACGTGCAGTGCTCCGGGACCGCGGCCGGAGCGGAAAGCTCGGAGGTGCGGATGCGGAGGAAGCGACTTCAGGGTGTCCCCTGCGAAATGATGTCACCAGCTCAATATTTTCGGGGGGAGTGACCGATCCGGCTATGAAATGGGCTCTATATCGGATGCGGCCGGATCGATGGGGCTGATAACGGCGAGCTATAAAAGGCCGGGGGGCGGCTGCGGCCGCGCTACAGCCCCGAGGCGCCGCGCCGGGATGGGGCCGCGCCCCGCCGCGCTGGCGCTGCTCGGTCTGGTGGCCGCCGCCGCCTCCGCGCTGCCGCTGCCCGACGCCGGCCCGCACCTCAACTACGGCTGGGGAGAGCCCATCCGGCTGCGGCACCTCTACACCGCCAGCAAGCACGGGCTCTTCAGCTGCTTCCTGCGCATCGGCGCCGACGGCCGGGTGGACGCGGCCGGCAGCCAGAGCCCGCAGAGTGAGTGGCGGCGGCGGGGAGCGGGGATGGGGCAGGGCCGGGGCCGCGGGGGTGACAGCGCTGTCCCCTCTGTCTCTCTCTCTGCCCGCAGGTCTGCTGGAGATCCGCGCCGTGGCCGTGCGCACCGTGGCCATCAAGGGCGTGCAGAGCTCCCGGTACCTGTGCATGGACGAGGCGGGGAGGCTGCACGGGCAGGTGAGCACCCGCGCTGCTTTCCCCGGGGGGAATTTCCACCCTGGAACAGCGGCCGAAGAGCCGGCGTGTTCTGCTAATAATGGGGTAACAAAGCTTTCAGGTGTCCGCCACCCTCCCTCCTCCCCCTCCCCCGCCTGTTCCCCGTAGGACCTGCGGTTCTTGTCACCGTCACTGGGGGGATTATTAGAAGGCAGAAAGGAAACATCGTTTAGAAAGTAAATTATGTTGTGCGTGTCTCCTGCCAAAATATACCCAAAGTACAGCCCAGGGCAAAATTGCATTTAGGTTTAAAATTCTCATCAGAGGGAGACTGCTGCAGAAATAGATTAAGCCCTGCCATAGAATGTGAGTAATTTCTCACCGTTCAGGTCAGGTACTCTGGAAAAAAAACCCCAACAAAACATTTAAAAAGGGATTGCTCCTTTGGAGAAGAGCTGCAGCCAGCTGGCTGCCAGGCATACAACTCCCAGGAACATGGGGTTGCCATCTCTTAGGAAGTTGCAAACAGAAAAAGGATTTTGAGGGGGAAAGGATGCTTCTCCACTGCCCCACTTCTGCGCTGCTATAACAGGACACCTGCGGGACTCTCAGAGCTTGGGGAGCTAAGTGCCCCGCTGGTGCCACTTGGTTAGGTCATGCTTTTTCACTAGGTACAGCAACTAGTCACTAGTTAAGGCATGTGGATACATTATTTACTCTAGAATTTGACAGGTACAGTTCAGATTCAGCCTGTACAGAAGCCTGAGCTTCACAGAGCAATGGCTTTTCATGATGCCACAGTAAAGATACAGCTTGATCCTTTTTTGATTACTCCAGCCAAATTTCTGCTGGTTTCAGTGAGGAATGGACTTGGCCCATCCTCAAAACTCTCAGTGTCTTTAATAAGAGCAACACTGATGTTCCTGAATGCAGATATAATATAGAATTAAGCCTTTCTTTCTGAATTTCCTTGCTTTTCTGGGCTCAAATCACTCAATGCTGTGATGAGGTGCACAGGTTCAGATGATATGGTAGGTCAGCTATTAGCTTAATATTTTAATGTATATCCAAATCAGATTCTGCTCCCATTGGAGCTACCAGCTGAGCTTTAGCAATCACAGAATTTTAAAATGGCTTTCCTATAACAGCATTTTGAAGGCATACACGTTGACTGAAACTGCATTTGTTGGTGTAGAGTATCCGATGCAGGTTGGGGGTTTCTTTTCTGAAAACACAGCAGCACGTAGCCGTGCTGTCACATCTCCATGTTGTGGACACCTGCTCTCACGTCTGTGCTCACAGCCCAGCCAGGCAGCTCTGCAGGTAAATCTTTACCTTATCAGCACTGCGCTCAGGAGTGGAAGAACAAAAGGGCAAACATGGTGTCTCGGGGCTGAACCTGTACTCCGGCAACATGGCCTGTTCTGACACTGGAAAAATGATGACTAGGGCTGGTTTCTGAAGGTGCTGTGTGCTGTAGTCAGTAGTTTAAGGGAAATGCTGAATATACTGACATGCTGTGATTCCTCCTGTGAAAAAAACTGATCTGGGAATACTTAAAAAGTCTGATTGGTACTTGTTTAAAAAAACACCCTAGAGACCATCCCAATGAAGTGAAGAGGGAAAGGTATAGCTGAGATGCAGGGTATCAATCGATTGACTGATATCAATCAATATCTGTTGTTTGTAGTGTGCACTTCTTGAGCAAGAACCTCTTTTATTTCATCATCCTTTTCAGTGAGGCTGAGCACTCATAAAGACAGCTAACAATCCAGCCTCAATTTTTTGTCATATACACATATTTTTCTGAGATATAATGTGTGTGTGTAAGCATAAATAGTACACCATTTTATTGGGAGAAAATATCTTGTTTAAAATTACTTTATTAATTTAAAACATGCCTTTAAAAGACAACCAAATGCATGCCCTTAATTTTACTCCATGTTACTGAGGGTGTTTGAGAAAGGCCCGAAAGTATTAAATATGCTCTCTGTTCAAACAGGCAGAACATTCCTGTAAGGACATTTCTGTCTCTGCAGACTGAGACATAATCAGCAATTCTCTTTTATTGACCACAGGTTCAATCACCTGCAGTGGCTGAGACTGAAATAGCACCAGAGCTGTAAGAAATGCAGTGCTGGTGTAACAATCTGGAGAGGTCTGACCTGCTGATATGAGTCTAATATACAAATATAATATATCATTTGTAGATATGTATTTATAATATATTACAGATATATAATATCTGTACAGGCCATTGCAAAGGTAATCCTACAAATTCACACCTAAGAAAATACATTCTTCTGTACAAAATCCTAACTTGTGCTGGTATTAGTTCGACAGTTCTCGTGTTAACATGAAAATGACACTTTGTAAAAGGGTCTTTTGCAATTTCAGTAAATTTTGAGTGGAAAAAAGCAGAAATTACCTTTTAGCATTGTTTTACTGATTGACCACATTGCCTTTCTACAGAGCTGATCCTGAAGCCCTTGCACAGGCAAATCTCAAACAGAGCAGTTCTATACTTGGATTAGGACTCATGACTGCAATTAAGTACCGTCAGCAATTAAGGACAGTTCATCTAATTCAGCACTGGCATCTAAGACTCTTCTTCCCCAGTGCTCAGGACAGGATAAGTGTGGTGGCTGTGGAGAAGCACATCCCAGGCTTCAAAGCTTATTTAATGTGGTGGACCTGGAAAGAACTTCTGGGGCTCTGGAAGAGAATATAGAATACAGAATATAGAATGCAGAATACAGAATACAGAATATAGAATACAGAATACAGAATACAGAATACAGAATATAGAATACAGAATACAGAATATAGAATATAGAATATAGAATATAGAATACAGAATACAGAATATAGAATAGAATAGGAGATTGGGAGAAGGCAGGAGGACACCCCCACTGAGGGAGAAGGACTTGTCCCATCGAAGGTTTGCTTTGGGGTTGAATACAGCCAGCCTGGTGGGTATATTTGTAATTCTTGCTATTCCTTGCTGTTCAGCTCAGGTATTCCACTGAAGACTGTTCCTTTGAGGAGGAGATTCGCCCGGATGGCTACAACGTGTATAAATCAAAAAAACACGGGATATCAGTGTCTTTGAGCAGTGCCAAACAAAGACAGCAGTTCAAAGGGAAAGATTTTCTCCCCCTGTCTCACTTCTTGCCCATGATCAACACCGTGCCCGTGGAGTCAGCAGACTTTGGTGAATACGGTGATTACAGCCAGGCCTTTGAGCCAGAGGTGTTCTCCTCGCCCCTGGAGACGGACAGCATGGACCCCTTTGGCATCACCTCCAAACTGTCCCCAGTGAAGAGCCCCAGCTTCCAGAAGTGACTGTGCTCATGCATGTGTTTTTACAGGAGTGTTGCAGAGTACTGCAGGGTTTTTAGCTTTTCATGTAGTGATATTTGGGAACTTTTTTTGTGTATTTGAGTATGGAGCCAGCCTCACCCTTGTTGTACCTGTAAGAGATGAGTGCCAAGAGGCTGTTCTATAGTCTAAAGAATTGCCTATCCTTAGTTTTGTTTGGAAAAGGAGGATTAAATATGAAAAGTTTTGCAGCTTTATCAGAGTTGCTCCAGAGGGGGTGATAAAATTTTTCTACATAATTTTTCTACACCAGCTTCCACATATATTCACCTCCTATATCTGCTCATATGAGCAAATGCAGAAAACCTTTTCCTCTTCAGAGACCTTAAACCCAAAACATTTGGACCAAAACTAGATGAAGGAAAACATCCCAGCAGATGTAACTAGAGTTAATGCTGCTTCTTAAAAGGCTGCTAACAACATTCTGGGGAAAACTTTCTATTGAAAGCATACTACTGAAAAAACCAAATCCTGCTTGTATATTGTGCTTTTTCTTCCCTTAGAAAATAAGGGAAGAAAGGGAAAAATTTCTCCCTTCCCTTATTTCTAAAGAGTGCTTTGGGAAACTTGATCGTTGATTTCTTTTGTAGACTAAATTATGTTCTCTGTGGCATCAGAATCATGCAGCAGAGAGTTCTCATCAGAATTAGTGAGAATTCAGTGTGTGGTTGGAAGAGTGCACAGGGCTAGAATTGATGTTCATCAGGTAGGGAATGAGCAGCTCAAATGAGTGTTTAAATGAAGATTCTGTTGTATATAAGCATGTATGTGTCATTAGCAAATGGAGAAAACCACTGAAAACGGATGTATAGGTCAAATCAGTTGCAAAATAGGTTTTCGGGTTTAACCTTTAACCACCAGGAATTCTTTCAAGTCACTTCCAGGCTTGATTCAGCATCCATGGGAATCAGTGGAGAGATGGTTTAGTGAGTTAAAAGCTGCAGAACTGGGTCAGGATTCTCCTTGCAGGAAGGGATTGTGAGTACCTCTGGCCAAGGCACCTGATGTCTTCAGTTCTGTTCTCCCTTTGAAAAGATTCAATGAAGGAATAACCAAGGTGAAGCCAAAGGGGAAAAAAAAAAAAAGGATACTTCAGGGATTCTACTTGTTTCCAAAGGTTCATTTATAATAGAGATTTCTGTACAAAAAAAAAAAAAAAAAACTCTACTGGAAATACCGGTGTTCTTCTGACCTAGCACTTCATTGCCAATGCAATATTTATAATTAATTTATTGAATACATACACCTGTTTATTTTGTTACTGTTATTTATGCTCAAAATTCTATTTATATACTCCTGAAGGTGGGTTTTTTTTAGTTGTAACAAATCTTGTGGAGTTTTGTAATCACGGAATTTTAGCCAACAATAGCTTTTTAAATTTCTGTGCATTCTCAGTAGTGTAATGTGTACATTTGCAATAAAAGAGAAAATCATCTTCAACACCGAAATCTGCTTGACTCTTTTGTCCCTCCCTAAGTGCCATGTCCACACATCTTTTAAATACCTCCAGAGAGGGTGACTCAACCACTTCCCTGGGCATCTTCCTGACAAAAAAATCCTGTGGGTAGAAGGTTGCTCCCATTTAAAAATGGGAACCATTCTAGCCAGTGCTGCCAGAGAGAAAAGTGGTGAGTTTTGCCTGAAAAAGATGTCAGTTTCTGGCAGGAAGAGAGCCTGAATGTTTCCATTTGGAAATGCTGTGAGTCACAGGAACAGCAGATTTCTTGGCTGGCAAGCATCTCTCATGGTGTTTTCCCATTCTCTTTTGTGCTGAGCCACTGCCGCACATCCGGAAGGTTCCCACTCCTTATGTGCTGGGAGAGGTAGTTCTGATTTTCAGGTTGTTTTATTCCAAAATCTTTCAGATTTCAGGGGGTTTCATTTCCAGTTTTGATCAGTTGCTGTATTTTCTTTGAATGCCTTTCAAGACCTGGTTTTTTTCTTAAAAACCCAAATCAGAAAACAAAATAAAATACTAATGAACTTCTAAAGTTCGGTCAAAAAAACTTCCACTTTTACTTTTCTGCTAAAAAGTTGCACAGATTTGACAGGAAACATGGCAAATAATGGAGTTAGGAGAGTACACAGTTTAACTGCACCAGTGAGGGATTTTTTTAAGTGGGTGTAACAGTGTGAATATTTCTCAAGGGTGCAGAGATGGGCAACCTTACGTTTGGGAACAGCATCTGGAGCTCTCTCGTGACCCTACTTGCTGACACCTTTGGATTATCATCTTCCACGGGCAGCACGATGATTTTTCCTGCAACAGCATGGTTAGAGGTTGGTTCAATATTTATTCAGACAGAGGGAAGAATGCCAGGAGCTAAATTAACCCACACCACTTCCTGGAGCACTTTAGTTTTCCTTGGAGTTTTCCCATCCCAGCTCTGACCAAACCTGGCTGTTTTGCTTATAAAATCTGACAAGATCTCGGCTGGAGGTGGGAGGATTGCTGGGAAATGCTTCCCCTGCCCTGCGACACCTGACTCGGTCAGGAACTGGGTGTGCAAAACCTCCAAAAAACACCACTGCCTTTGGTTCTGTGGGAATGTAAACACCACCACCACCCCTCACCACACACGTCCCCTGTCCCCTGTCCATCAGAGCTCCTCAAAGGCAGTAGGACAATGGCAGTGCTTTCATTTGCAACAGCACATTTTATAGCCCTAAAAGGTTTTTAAAGCTCAGGTGTCAAATGTCTCCTTGTGAAGTCTCAGTTGGAGGCTGTGATGTGCAAATACGAGTTGCTAGAGGAGTGGGGAGGCCGCAGGAAAGGAGATACTGAGCGTCTTCATTTCCACTTGGAGGAAGTGTAAAAACCTATAAATCAATTCAAGAGTCAGTGTCCACTTTACCTCTGCTCAAATCACTGAAACCCTGTTGGTGGAAAATTTGAGGGCCACTCTTTCTACTCTGCCAGTGTACTTTGCATATGAATGGAGAACAACGCGATAAATTAAATTAAACTTCCCTTTTCCCCTCAAAAACACACGTGTTCCAACACCAGGCTGGCAGAATAGTGTGACGTACCCAGAGCCATATTTTCATTAAGTATCCAGAAAGCAATAGTATAATGTATACAAGTATACATGCTTGTAAAAAAGTATAAATGTTTCCTTTGAACAGACTCGTAAGTGTTTTAACAGAGCAGCCTACAACGGCACACTACAGTTCGGGTGGGTATTTACACCAAAAATATTTATGTTTTAGGATCACAGAATGGTTTGGGTGGGAAGGGACTGTGAAGATCATCTCATTCCAGGGCCAGGGACACCTTCCAACAGACCGGGTTGTTCAAAGCCACATCCAGCCTGGCCTTGGGCACTCCCAGGGATGGGGCAGCCACAGCTTCTCTGGGCACGCTGTGCCAGGGCCTGCCCACCCTCAAAGGGAAAACTCGTGGGCATACGCACCAGAAATACACTTCTTAAAAGCCACAGACGCCAGTATCGTATGAGAGAGATGTGCAAACTCCATCATTCCATGCCCAGCGACGGGACCCGAGGGAATGGCCTGGAGCTGTGTCAGGGCAGGTTGAGGCTGGATGTCGGGAAAAGGTCCCTCACCCAGAGGGTGGTCGGGCACTGGAACGGGCTCCGCAGGGCACTGGCCACAGCACCAAGGCTGGCAGAGCTCAGGGAGCGTCTGGACAACGCTTTGAGGCACGGGGTGGGATTTTGGGGACACGGGGTGGGATTTTCGGGACACCGGGTGGGATTTTCGGGACCCCGACGTCTCCCTGTGGACGTCCCGGGCCGGGATCTGTGGCGGCGCTCGGGCGCCCCCTGGTGGCCGCACGCCGCCACAGCGCGTGGGCGTGGCTTACCCCGCGGGGGGGCGTGGCTTGCGCTCGCGCGCCGCGCCCCCTCCCGCGCGCCGTCCGTTCCCGGCGTGCCCCGCGCCGCCATGGCCGACCTGTTCGAGGGGATCGTGATGGCCGAGCAGAGGTGAGGGGACAGAGGGAGCCTGCAGCGGGCCCCGGCGCCCGAGAGGGCTCCCCTGGGCCTGCGCTTCCCAGTGGGAGCTGCCAAGGGAGCGTGAGGGTGGTGATCCTGAGGAAGGCGGGGAAAATTGGCCTCTGCGCGTTCTGAGGGAGCGACCAGCGCGAAACGGGCTGAAGCTGAGTCGGGGGAGATTTAGGCTGGATATCAGGGAAATCAGGTATCTTCATCGAGTCTGGATGTCATCCATCCTGCTGGAGCAGGCTCCCAAGGGAATCGGTCTCAGCACAGAGTGGGACCGAGCCCGGCAGGCTGGATCGATGGGCCGAGACCGGCGGTGTGAGGGTCAGCAAGGCCGAGTGCCCGGTCCGGCCCTTGGGTCACTACAACTCCCTCCAGGATAGAGGGAGAGTTCCTGGAAAGCATGCCAGAGGGAAAGGGCCTGGGGGTGGTGGCCAAGAGCTGCTGAACACGAGCCCAGGTGTGCCCAGGTGGCCAAGAAGGACATTGGCATCCTGGCCTGGGTCAGCAACAGTGCGGCCAGCAGGACCAGGGCAGTGACTGTCCCCCTTTTTTGGGCACCGCTGAGGCCCCACCTCCAATCGTGGGGTCAGTTTTGGGTCCCTCACTGCAAGAAAGACTTTGAGGTGCTGGAGCATGTCCAGACAAGGGAACTGAGCTGGGGCAGGCTCTGGAGCACAAGTCTGAGGAGAAGCGGCTGAGGGAGATGGGGGGCCTCAGCCTGGAGAAAAGGAGGCTCGGGGAGGACCTTCCCTCTCTCCACAGCTCCCTGACAGGTGCCCCCGATGTGGGGGTCAGACTTTTCTCCCAGGTAACAAGGGACAGGACAAAAGGAAGTGGCCTTGAGCTGCACCAGAGGAGGTTTAAGTTGGACATAAGGACGAATTTCTTCATGGGAAAGGTTGCCAGGCCTTGCAAGGAGCTGCACAGGGAGCTGGTGGAGTCACCATTTCTGGAGGTGTCCAAGGAAGAAATTGTAGCACACAGAGCTCTGGTCTGCTTGACAGGGTGGTGATCATTTAAAAGTTGGACTGGATGATCTCAGAGGTCTTTCCCAACCAAAAGAGCCTGTGATTCTGGAATCTAAATAAGTTTTACGTGGTATTTCTGAGCTTTGGAGGTGATGCCCGTTTCTGTTCCGTGGAGCTGCTCGTGTGCAGCGTGAGCTCAGCATGAGAGTAACAGAGCTGTGATTCCGTGTTCCCAGGTTCCACGGGGAGGGCTACCAGGAGGGCTATGCAGAGGGCAGCCACGCTGGAATGGCTGAGGGAAGGAGGTATGGAGCACTCCACGGAGCCAGGATTGGCTCAGAGGTAAATGGGGGAATGCTTCAGGGTTGGAATCTTCTTGTCATTAGAAAATGACAGGCACACAGAGACTTCCAGGCCAAGCCTGGTGCACAGGCAGGCTGAGGCCTGCTGTGCTTCACTGTGTCCAGGAGGAGCCATAAAACTCCTTCAAAGGTGCTGCTGTTTGGATCTGGACAGTTCAGTAAATGTGCTTGTGTTTTTTGAGCTTATGTGCTGTATGAAGCTTTGGTAATTTTTTTCCCCAAATTTATGGCTAAAAGCCCCTCCCCCACCATCTCCTGTGGCTCAGCACAGGGAAAGGCATGGAATCTGGAGACACAAAGAGGCAGCTGTGTGTGCCTCGTGCACTTTGTTAGTTCTAATTCTGTGAAGGTTTGTAGCACTGTTCCTCTTCAGCACACGGAGCCAGTTCTATCTGCTGGCACACCTGGATCAACAACCATTCCTAGGAATTCAGGGGCTGGAGAGGGGTGGGGAGGCACCTCCACTTGTCCCATACATCTGGCTCCAGTTGGTCATAGCTCCAGGACAAGAATGCCAAAAGCAGCCTCCAAAGCTGGATGCTTTTGTACAAAATGGTCCTGGACAGACCACAGGAGAGAGGTGCTCTGATCTCCTCATGCTGGGAAAGGGAGGCAGGATTATAGACCTCCAGTGAGAGGGTGACTTGGGTCATCTTAACTGGCCAGCCTTTCCAGCTTGGAAACATGTATGTGTATCCAGAGTTTAGTGACCTGAAGAGTGGGATACAGTGTGGGGCTTCATTTTTGTGTGTCTGTCTATGCTGTGTGTTGTCTGGGGTTTCTTCTTTCCCTCATGACAGACACTCTTTTAAATTCACTTTTAGATTGGCTGCTACCTTGGCTTTGCACTGACGTGGCACTGCCTGCTCCAGAAGTGCACAGATGAAAAGAACAGGTGAGGTTAAAAAGGCTAAAAGTCATTTTGCTGTAACTTTAATTCTGCATATCTTTTTTTTTTTCTGTCCTGTTTAATTAATCTCTCTGTCAGAATTGCCTTTTTGGTTGCATTTCTTTATTTTCCCCTGTCATCTAATCAGTATTTTTGTTGATTCTTGAATATTTCTTAGCTTTGGGCTGGTAAGTTGAAAGGGAAGCCTTAACTTAGTCAGTTATGCTTCATTCCCAATTTGGAATAATCCCTAGTTTGGATTTCTTAAATATGTGTGGAACACATCTGGCTATGAGCTAAATGGGAGAAGTTGAATTAAAGAAGGATGGAGGGCTGGGTTTTATGCTCTGGATTATTACATATCAGTATAATTTTCATATCAGTGGATTGAAAAAACTCCTGTGTGAGGATCATTGGGTTTTGTTTTGACTTTTTTTTTTTTTTCCTAGCAAAAAGATGAGGGCTCTGGATTCATTAATAGGGATGATTCAGAAATTCCCATATGAAGACCCCACTTACGATAAGCTGCAAGAAGATCTGGAAAAAATCAGAGGAAAATTTAAACAGGTTTGTAGGATTAAGTGGTTATTTTAGCACACAAATTCATTTTTGAAGATATTTATGTTCTAAAGCCACACCAAAACACAGTATTTGTGTGGAGCAGTTATTGTTCCCCTTTTGCAATCATAACAAAATACTGGAAGTGAAATAAATGAACTGAAAATCCTTGACAGCTGAAAATTCCCCAACCAATAACAAATGCAAAAAAAAAGGAAAAAAATATTATTTGAAAGGCAAATTGGAAATAATCTTTGACAATTTGAATTACAAGTGGGACCAAAAGAAGAGAAATGGAGCAGTTGGGAGCTTTGTTGAACGTTCTTCTTGGACAACAGAGCCTTTGAAATATTTCTGTGTATTCTTTTTTAGGTTTGTTCAATGCTAAATATTCAGTCTGATTTTAGAATTGGTACTGAGAGATCTTCACTGACATTTTGAATGCAACAGATGAAGATAAACGTGGATGACCAAAGGAAAAAAGCATTAAAAGAACAGAACTGGAAAAATGTTTATCTACTTTTATATTAAAAAAAAAAAAAATCAAAATACTGAAGAGATGTTAAAGGGGAAAATCACTGGACTTGCAATGTCATTTAACATTTATTATCTCCAAGTTTTGTTTAGGATATTACACACACTAGTGTGTAAATCTGTTAAATAGAAATACTTGTTTTAATTCTTTGCTAGTCTTTTACTGATAATTCCTCAAAAGGAAAACAAGTGTTTGCACAGTTTCCTTGTTTTAAGGATGGTTGTTACTTAAAAATCTGTGTATGCAGATCATTCACTTTACACAATGTGTAGATGCTGTAGGGGAAGGAAAATAAAATCAATTCCCTGCAGCCTTTGAAGTAGGAAACATTTTTGTGAGCAGAGGATGGAATGACAAAGGAGGTCAGAATGCAAAGGAGAAGGACGAAGGTGCCTGCTCAGAACATGGAATTTGCACCTGGATTTTCCAATAGTTTTGCAGACTGAGGAGGGGGGAGGGAGCAAACTCCACAAAAAATAACCCCCAAAAGTTACCAGTTTAAACGGTGGGTGAGATAAACATGACTGCCAGCAGAGCTGTGCCTCTCATTGACTGTATTTATTGGTACCTCTTATCACAGACCAGCTTTTTATTTGCCAGCCTTGAAAAGTGACCTCTTCAGTCTCATTCCAGATCAGTGGATGCTGCCAGCTGCATGTATTTCACTGGGTTAGTTGAAGAGAAATACCTGGAACAGGCTTAGCTTGGGCTGCTGGATGTCTCTGCATTCCAGTTCTGTAAGGAATTCCAGCAGAATTCTTTCGTCAGCTGTACCCTGTGTGTGTCTGGCCCTGCCTGCACGGCACAGTGCAGCCTCCTGAAGACAGGTTTGAGGTTTTTTGTTTGTTTCATTGTCTTACACGTGAGGTTTGATGCACACAGGCAGTGTCAGAGCCATCTAGTGGATGTGTAGGACTGTAAGGGCTCGCAAAGATTTGTGTGGTGAAGCTGTTAAAACAGTACAGAACGTCCACAGTCATGATAATTCCAATTATGTGGAGAACTTCTCTGACATGAAGTAACACTGAGCTAGGATTCATTTGTACTTGTTCCCTCGTTTGCAAAAATGTCTGTAAAAGCAAGGGCAGGGTTGTGAGAGCTCCAGGTGGAGCATTGGTGTGATAGAGGTGTGTGATACGTGAGCGACAGTCCAAGGTGCTGCTCCAGAGCTTGTGTCAAACACAGGTATTTTTGTTCAGCTCAGGAGAGGAGGGGTCTTTGGCAATCAAGTGGTGACTGTTACTTGAAAAATTGGTTTGGTGGCTAATTTTCTTGTATTGCTTTAGTTTTCTTTTTAATAAAATAATATTATAATAAGTTATTATATAAATACATGTGTGTATGTACACACTTAACCATAAGTATTGTATCAACCAGGATTTCCAGCTGGGATGTACCAAGTTTAGGGTTATCTCTTAGGTCTTTAATTTAATTTCATTTGTGTTTGCACACTGATGGAGTCTCTTCTTCCATGAATCTGTATTTTTCTGAATATCTTCACACTTTGTGTGGGCCTGATTTGGTTTATTAAATGAGGTACAGTTCAAAATTCTTTTGGATATGCAGTTGTGTGCCTTCTTCAGTGCCAATTTTTTCATTTTCTGCAGTGAGTTGTGGGGGTTTCTGTGACGTTCAGGGCTGTGGCAGTGGAACATTCCCAGCATTCTGTAGAGGTGTTTTTATGCCTGATTTACAGCTAAGGAGGTTAAAGCCCAGGTTACATCAAGAATATTCATTTGTCTTAGGCTGGGTCACAAAGATATGAAAAAATATGCAACCTTATACATTATGATATTGGTTATTAATAAAGCAGGACATAGAGATTGTTGCTTGATGCTGATTGTCCAAGAAGTTTTAAATCTTGCAGAAGTAAGACTTAAAAATATATCTGTGTATTCATTCACCACCCCTACTTATAGCTCAGTAGTTAGGGAGGAATGTTTGAAACATTTCTCTTACCAATTTCTGACTTGCCTGGACTGCGTTCTAGCTTGTTTTGTCTCTTCATCTCTCAGCTGAGCCTGTGGAATATGGAATTTTATTAAAAGGTGGATACACAGCTCATTACTTCTAGGCTGCTGAAGTCATTGCAATCCAGAATACTTGTAATTTTCCTTTCTGCAGTGTGTTATGAGTACAAGAAACAGCGAATTTTGAGGCATCAGCAGAGAGAGGTAAACTTTGGATACCATTTGGTAAAGTTCCCAGGCACGATTCTTGTTCTGTCTTCATTAAGCAACTTCCTTTCTGTTTCCTGTCAGCTGTATCAAAGGTGATCAATTCCAGCTTTGAATTAAGACCTGTAATCAACAGAAATGGGTGAAATAAATCAGAAAAAAAATAATCTGGGTGTGCAATTGTTTGCTTCAAAACCAACCCTGTAGAGGCACTCTGGCTCATGTGAATCCTGTTGTGTTTTTTCTGAAACAAAAGGGTTGTGATAATTTACAGGTGAGATGAAACTAGGAGTTTTAATTTTCTGGTAAATCAAAGTTTACATAGGTTTTGGTTTTTGAAGAGATGCAAGAGAAAGTTTGAGCCTGCCCTGTGTTTATGAATGCTTATTTACACTTTGGCTGGAAATACAACTTCCTGCATTGGAATAAAGGGAGACCTATCTGTCAAAAGTCTGCCTGCACCTAATATTCCACAGTACTTTAGAGTAAGAACTTAATATTTCTGGTACTGTTATAATTCTTTCTACTCTTGGTGCTACTCAGTGTGAATGGTAGTGCCTTTTCAATAGTGCCCTTTGCAACTTCTTACGACCGTGGCTTCTGATCTAATTGCAGTCTAAAACTTCAGCTTTCATAGTTTGGCAAGTAACCATGAAGATTCTCATTTTACAGTCTGCCAGAGTTGTTTTTTTAATGGATAAAGCTGTGACAGTACACATTCCCACAGAAGTGGATGTATCACCAGGGAAAACGGGGATTTGGGAGGTGTGAGAGGAGTTCTGCAGCAGGTTTCCAGTTGCAAGCTGTGGTGTCTGGGACTGACGTGTAAAGGCCAACTGGAGCAATGCACTTCTGAAGCACTTCAGTGTGTCCCAGGGTTTGGAATTGCAGGACCAGCCTAGCCTGGGGTGATAATAAAAATAGTAATAAAACTCTGTGTGCTATTTTGAAAGCTTGCACAGTTCATTTGTAGCTAACCTGAATATCTCGTTGGTATCACACTGTGAATGCTCCTACCTTAATCACTGGAGTGTTTATTCCCTAAGTGTAGTAATTTATTTATTTCAGCATTTTTCATCCTAGAATCCTTTAGTACCACTTACCAAATGATGCACTACTGTGTGGAAGGAGACATGGTCACTAAGCTCATCTGGAACATGAGAGATTTCCTAAATCCATGGAATATATGAAAGGTGAAAAAAACCCAGGGATTATTTCACTTGATTCCAAAACAGCTTGCTGCACAGTGTTTTAAATTACTTTATCCTATTTTATAACCATAACTAACTGAGCACTAGTACAGCATTCTATGTATCTGGTTTTGGGAGGATTTCTGAATAGGGATAAGAAATGGCATAAACCTTTCGTCATGGAAAAATCAGAAAGCTGTTAGTATAGTTGTGCAGAATTAGTTTGGGCAACATCTGAAAGAGTGACCTCTTGTCTGAAAGATTTTAACTGGTACTTGTTCCTAATAAAATCATGGAGTTAATTTTAGCAAAATGTTTGGCAGAAAGGAGGTCGATTATTCAGTCCCTGCATCATCCTGACTGTGCATCAGACAGAATCGACATCAGCATTTGTCACTAATTCTTTCATTTCTGATTTTTAGCCCCCTGTTTCTCTGCTTTATCTCAACACTTTTTAACCTTCAGCATCTTCAGGATTCTGGGGAATAATCAACACTGTGTGGAATCTTTCTTGATAGTAGGAACTGTGAGTCAGCAACCCTTTAATTTTTTTAGTTGCAGCCATTGTTCCAGCAGCAAGCTTTGCTGCTATTGTCCACTGTTTGTCCAGCTCACGTTTACTGGACTGTGGGAACGGATTAGGGTTTCATGGCTTTTTTTTTCTTCTTGCATAAACTCTTGATCAAAGACATTCCTTGGATGACAAAACACTGTATACTGTGTCACACAGCCCTGACCAGACTGCACGAACAGTAGTTTAAAAACACATGCCTACATTGTTCTCTAAACTGGCTTCTTTTTTCTTTTTTTTTTTGCAATGTATGTGCAGACACTGAATTTTTGAGACCCCGTTTACCTCCATTAAAAACACACACAGACAGAGAAATTATTCTTTATAAGCACTTGACAGTTTCTGAAATACAAGTGAAAAACAAATTGCTCTGAGACTAAGAACAGACAGAACAGAATGTCATTTCTGAGCAGAGCCAGTGTATTTCCTTCCTGAGGACACCTTGGTTGTGGAGCAGGTAGTCAAGTGCACTGGAAACCTAAACCCACATGGATTATGGCATCATTTGATGTGTCATAGCCAGATAGCCAGAACACCTGAGTAAGGTCGAGAACGATTGGACCACAATTTGGGAGTTCATTAACCTGCTTCACCACAGGTACGTTGTTAGAACCTGAGAGAATCTGGCTTATTATAGTTTTATGTCTTTTTTTAAGTTCTCTTATTCAATAGGAGGAGGACAAATTTCAGAAAAAAGCCAGTAGCATCATTATTCCTCAAACCAATGAGAAATAAACAAAATGGTGTTAGAGAAAAACATGGAGACACTTTTTCAAGGAGCCTTGCCTTGTGATTTGCATGAAATACTCTTTCAGCAGAAACATGGGAGAAAAAGATTCCTGAAGGCACGCTGAACAGCTTTACAGAGGGATTTAAAAACATGGGAGGGCTGAATTTAGGGGGTTGGAAAGGTGTTTGGGGAGGAGAGAAACAACGTTCCACAAACGTGAGGTTTTGTGTTGTTTGACTGCAGTGCTGTTGAGCTCTGTCATGCAGGAGTGAAGGCAGATGAAACTTCTTTCACTGATACTGGAAAATGTTATCCATAAAGGAAGAACCTTTCTGATCCTTTGCAATCCAAGGATCTCCATGGAAAGAGAAACCTAAAAAATATGTGGCCGACGGATGTGTTGTCCAAAAGGAACAAAATGGTCAGAGTGAGTGACTGAAATGGCTACAGAAATATTGAGTCAAACCCACAAAATAAATGTATTACCCTTTTAAGAAATAATGTTTACTTATGAGTAAATAATTTATGGTGTCTTCTGGAAATTTAACAGCATGCATTGGCTGAAAGTCTGCTCTTCGTATTTAAAACAGCCAAATGTAAAGAACTGTGGCCTGTGGGGGTTCAGGGAGGAAAGAAAGCTGCTCAAAAATAATACCCACTATTTGAACAATCTGGAGCGATACAATCTAATAAAGGGGAGAAATGAGACATCAAAAAGCTCAATTGCCCGTTGCAGATGTTTGCCACCAGAGCAGTGACTCAGGACACCAGGTCACTGCCTCAGGCTGCCTCAGGGGTGTTGTCGTAATGCCCTGCTGGTGCCTTCGTGGGCCTTGGGCAAGGATCTGCCCCTCCCCTCCTTGGAGGCTGCTGCTAGTGTTATAAATCACATCCCAGTCACACCAGCAGCAGCGTGGTGGCTGTCACGGGAGACCAGGCAGCTATGGAATATGGCTGGTGAGGGGATTGAGCCGAGTGTCACGGGGCTGCTGCCAGGTGGGATGGATGAAACAAAACCACTCAGCAACATAGAACCTAAAATGTATTTACTCAGCAGGGAAGGGTGAGTGGGTAGCAATTTCCATTCTGTGATGCACATGCTACAAGCAGAGCTCTAGACCTCCATTCCCCACACGGATCCAGAGGAGGATTCCTGCTCCGGGCAGTCCATGTGTCAGGTCCCAGCTTGGAGCTTGGCCCCTGCATGTCACAATTCCTCCTTTGGTTCAACATTCCTGGTGGTGGTAGAGATCTGTACCTGGAGCTCTCTCCTGTCCCGAGGGATTGCCCTCTTAGCCAGTTCTTGTTTTGTGTGCCTGTCAGCACAGGCACTCCCAGGCCTTTCTCTTTTTCCACACCTGAGGCCAGTTCCTGGTGGGGAGGAGGCTCCTCTCACCCTCTTTTCCTTCTGTAGTCAAGGTCTGGCACCAGGCAGGGCTCCCACATATTAAAGATGCTGCCCATGTGCCATGTCCCAGTTTGCCATGGACACGGGATCTTTCTGCCAGTAATTCCTTCTTCCATGTGAGAGCCCTCAGGAAAATGATGCCTGCGAATACTTGGTGAATTCCCTGAAATGTGAGACATTTTAATACCTGTTCTTCACACAGGCAGAAAGGAGGACAGGTCTAGGTAGGACTCTGCAGGTGCTGTAGGATCAGCAAGGAACTGTTTCTGGTTTCACTCTTAAATGTTTATCACACTAAAGAAGCAAAAGAAGGAAAACTTTTGCCTTCCTCCTAGATTTGGTCCTGCTTGGCCATTAAAGAACAAAATCAGAAGCCTGGCAAAGGTCACATTATCAGTGCAATCCCATTGACTAATTTGCAATCCCTTTCTGATCGCTTGGTTGGAATATCGTGTGGAACTCAGTCAGAAGCCACATGGGAATCTACTCTGGCCATGCCAATGCAATTGCTATGAGCAATTATATCTGTGGGATTGTAAAAATATCTTGTTTGTTGAAGAGATACATTTCTCATAAAATGATGCCAACAGGAATTCATTAAAATGCCATCATTTATAGGTTTATTGCCATTGTCCCATTGTAGGAATCTCAGAGTATGAAGCCCATATGCAGGGGTCATTTCTATGGCTCTTTTAAAACCTTCCAACCTTCTCTTTTCTCCTCTATCTTCTGGAGTTTTCTATCACTTGAAATTCCAGGTGTGCTTGAATCCAAGTGGATTGAGGTTTTACATTTAATAGATCTTGTTTATTCTTTAATAAAGAGCATTTGAATTTAAGTGTTCATAAAAGGTCCAAGAGTGTCAAATGGCCTGAATTCAGCAATGGAACTGGGGAGGTTTCTGGGAGGTTTCTTTTGGAGGTTTTTCTGTGTATGTTTTTGATGCAAAAAAAATACAGTAGTTTTTCCTTTAATAAGCTACAGCATAGCCTAGCTGAACATGCATGTTTTTTTACAGCCTATAGTAAATTGTTTTTCTTGCTACATTCTTGTCTTTCTGCCCTTTGCAACATGAGTAATACTGGCATAGTTCACCCAACATTCAAGTTTAGGAGTCTGCATTTAGAGATGATGATCAGGAGAAGGAAAATGTAAATAACAGAGCTGACTGTGTGGGCTTAAACCTACTTAAGTCACAACACTTGGTCCATTTAATAGAGTTTATAAAAGAGATAGGAATGGCAAAACCTACTTAACACATTCAGCCAGGTTTACGTCTCTCAGTGAATCATTGTAACGTTTTTATCAGCACAAGATTTTTATCAGAAGTCAAGGTCCCCTAAGTGTGTCTTCACTTGATTTTCAAACACTTCAGAGGGGTGAGCCATCAGCCATATAAAAGTAAGCTATTTGTTCTTTCCGGGGGTTTCAGGGTTTTTTTTTAATATGCTGGGGAAAATGAATCATTTTTGGCCCAGACCAATTTAAGCTTTGGCTTGATGTGTTTTTGAAGTCCCTGTAAGTTTAGTTCAGGTCATCTTTCAGTGTTTTACGCCTCCCAGTGTACTTCACCCTACAGAGCAGCTGCCCATTTCAAATGGAACAAACCAGACCACAGTTGTACTGGTTTTACTTCACCCACCGGATGTAGGATTTTACAGCAGGCCACACAGGCTTCAAGTTTCTGGCTGAAATTACTGGGAAACCACCAAGCTCATAGCTGCTCATCTGGGATTCTTCTCATGCAGGTGGTTTCCCATCAGTGGTAACTGCCCTGAGAGAACCTTATTTTGCACTAGACAATGATTAACACGTTAGAAGTTAGCTCTGGAGTTTCATTTTTCATTTCCTGTGCTGCACTCACTGCACAGAATCAGTTGTAACGTGAAGTTGAGTCAATGGGAAACTCAGGAGAGAGATACCGAATTTCTGATTTGTGACAGGGAGGACAAGCACTTGGCCTTTTACATGGATTTTTTTAAGGCAGAAATAATTCCACAGGATAAATAATCAAATACATAGGTTATAAGCTTGACCATCACCACTGAAAATAATAATGATTGCTAATGTGCATCCCCCATTTTCAGAGATAATTTGGAATGTGAATTGGAACACAGGTTACAGGTTTTTTCTTGTTTTACTTTGTAACAGTATCTAATTCCTGTCTTTCTATGTCCAGTTCTTCTTTTACATGCTTTTAGTAGGCTTTAATATTTTTCAGGTTTATTCCTTACTATCTTAGCTGTAAGATGCAAAAGCTGTGTCTGAGGGGAAGGCACAGAGAAGAAGGCAGCTTAACCACCTGGCTTTTAAAACCAACTGTCTTCTGCAAAGCTCTTCCCTGCTGTAAAACCTTCCACTGATGAGAAAGTACAAGCACACATTCTGTGCCATCCAACACCTACTTTGTTTTACCCTTTATTCACATGAACCACCAAAGGGCATTTTACTCTAACTAACTTCCTCTGATGATAAAAAATAAAGCCTTCAGGAAGAAAAGAAATATTTTGCATCTTTAAAAAGACACTGTTGGTGTGACAGGCAGGCAGTCACCTACCCATGGCTCGAAACACCCACGGCTTCCTAAAATAACAACAGAAAAGGTCTTCAGCTTTTAAAATGTGGAGAGTCAAACCTAGAAAATGTCATGTGCTTTGCTCATTGCACTGGGGAGTTACGACCATTCAGCATTTTCAAGGCAATTTAAAAAAAGGGAAAAAAAGGGAAATTAAAACAACAGGCAGAGGTTGGGTTTTACCAATTTTATTTCTAGACTTTAGGTTTTTTTTGCTGGAAACTTGTCTGTTACAGGTCTGTTGGTGAAAATGTGCATTTCAGACCAGTGATGCCAATAAGTACAATATAAAAATGTACAAATCTGAATTGCTTTTGCTTACTACAGATTGTTATAATAACGTGACAAATAAAGCATCTCTGTTGGCACGTGAACCCACTTATCTGGATTTGGCCTTTTTCAGTACATAACAATATTTTAAAGAAACTTGCAGTACACACTGCCACTCAGTGTAACACATAATAAAACCAACAAGCACTAAACTCAATAATCATGTTTGGTTCAGAGACACAGAGATGCCACGAACAGAAGTGTTTTATGAGGTAAGCAGTAAGAAATGTTCCTGAAATTTGGACAGAATGTATCCAGTCCTCCTGGGTCCTGCGACTGCTAGTAGCATTGCAATGCTTATTTATGCACTATGTAGGATCTTAACTGCATTTGCCTCAAAATGAGTTCTAATTCTGTTTTGGTTTAGCAGCATACAGGCAACAGCTAGATTATTCTTCAGCATACAACTCTGTTAGCTGGCTTATTTATGAGATTTACAGGCTTTTTTTTTTTAAATTAGCATTATGCTATAATTAAAAAAAACAAAAATCAAAAAAACAAAACAAAAAAAAACCAAAACCAAAACAAACAAAAAAAACCCTAGTATATCATAACAGATTAAACACACAAAATACTTAGAGTTCCAGAAGATAACCTATCATACCAAATGATGTGTCCCAGCTGAGGGGGAACCACACCACAAGAGTTATATTATAATGCACCTTTCATATATCAATGTGGCTAATAACACAGCTTAAAACTACTATGATAATAAACCCCAGATCAGACAAAGAATCCAGCTTTATAAAATGCGTAACCAAAAAAAAAAAAAAAAAACAAAAACAAAACCAAAAAAAACACCAACCCTTGACATTACTTGATCTTCTGAAATGTCTGCTGGTTTTTAAATTAATGCAGAGACCCATTCAGAGCAACGTTCGATGCATTTCCATTTGCAGTAGAACTATGAGGCACTGTAAGAACATCAAAACCTGGTCTAGACACGGGTAACTGAAGTATGAGGTATTGTGAAACAGGAACCTTTTTTGGAATAGAGCAGTAATCACATTAAGTAAAAATTGATCACATAAAAAATCTACAAAAAAAAAAAAAAGATGTCAATAATATAATTTTCTATGAGAAAATTAAAACCTATTACATGGCAGTATATGACATTGTATAACAAAAAAAAAAAAAAAACTGATCCACAAAATAGCAGCAAAACACAATGACAAAGATACAGAAAAGCAATGTTAATTTTTTTTCAAACCATGCTGGGAATTTATCCATAGCAGCTCAATAAAAACGGAGCATCCACTCCTTTTTCTTTTATCTTTTTCTTTTTTTCTTTTGAATTTTTTTTCTTTTTTCCTTTTTTTGTTCTTTTTTTGTTGGTGGTGGTGGTGGTTTTTTTTTTTTGTTTTTTTTTACAATCAACACCTTAGCGGCAGTTTTCTCACATACATTTCACCATCACATTCTCCTCGAGCATCAACTTCAACAGCTATGTCCACGTCCCTTCAGCTACTTTCTAAAATAATAATAAAAAGATACATAGCCAAGATGTGCAAATTTTCTATTTGTAGCTAAATAAAAAAAACCAAAAAAATTGGGGCATATACTGGAATAAAAACTTCTTTCAAGTACTCCAATTTTCATATCTATTAACTATGGCGTTTTTTTCATGGTTAGACTGCTTTTGAAAATGTATAGGAAGGGGCCAAATAGACTGCTTGGTTTTGGGTTTGTTCTTTGAAGCGTGTCCTTTTTTTGCTTTAATAAGCTGGGTTAAAACTGCAACATCAAGGGTAGAAAGATTTTCTTTTTCAAAAGGGGCGATTGCATTAATTTACAAATCATACTGGCCTTACGAACATCCTCTGCAATAAATATTCTTTTTAGCCTTAACTATAAATTATATATTTTAGTGTTTGAAAACCTTCAGTTGTAAAACATCTAGCGATAATCCTTAAAACTATGTGTCCTATATGTGAACCTTTAAGGCCCCTAATTTATAAAGATGAGTTGGCACCAAAGGATTCTAAACTTCAAACTTTTCTATAGAAAAGGAAAGGAAGATATCCTGGCAATTTGTGAATGCAATTTTCTCTCACTGGAACACAACCTTCGGAAAAAAAAGAATCACCTCTCCTCTAACACCATAGTTAAATGCACTTGCTTTGCAATTCCAAGTTTGCCAACAAGCACTTTATATATTTCCAAACCATTCCATTAAAAAAACAAACAAACAAACAAACAAAAAAAAAATATTCCCACACAATAAAAGAATGTATTTCCTATATCTAATGGACTGAAAGTGCTTTGAATGGAATGGTTTTAGAATATTACAAACGAACAAAAAAGAAAAAAAAAAAAAACAAAACAAAAACCAAACCAAAACAAAAAAGACTGAACTGTGGATTGAACCTGACCATAATTGGGCTGAATATCTGTGGGGTCAGACCAGCATCTTTACACAGGTAACTACAAAAATAGGAAGATTACAAAAATATAATATATTATGTCACTATTTCGGTTTCTCTTTATAATAGGGTACTGTATGAGTAGTACATTGGCCTTTCCCAACCATGCTAAGCTGGAACCCTACAAATGCCTCAATGCACAGGCAATCCACAGGCACAAAAAAAAAAAAAGATTAACATATAATAATGCTGCATACTAACATACACTAACTTATGGGTTACGTTAACCATTTATAAGGTGAAGAGGATAAAAAAAAAAACCTAAGGAAATAAAATAAACATTTACAGATGAATTATAAAGTGACTAAATGCATAAGCAAGCAAGATACAGAAAAGCCTAGAACTGCGTTAAAGCTATGCTTTTTAAAGGAAAAGAATATTTCATTTACTATCTAAAAAACAAAAAAAACACCCTCTTCTACTTTAAAAATGGTTGGTTGGTTTGTTTTATATGTAAGAAATCAAATCTAATACCTCCCCTGGAGACATTTCGTGTGTTAATGCCTATTTTTACAACATACAGACAAGAACACTTTAATATAAAAACTAGTTGATTATTATTGTATAAAATCCTCTATTTTTGTAGCACAAACCCCTGGGGGTAATGCAAATACTATTTTTTTCTTTTTTTAAGACAGTTTTTGGGGTATTTTTTGTTTATTTGTTTGTTTGAAGTCACAGATGGAAGGGAGACAGAGCAAGAAAAAAATATAACAAGACTGGTTTTCCCTTCTGGTATAAAAATGTCCTGGAGAAAAGGGTTTCTGGGGGGGAGATCCTGACGCTGATTCCTTCTCAGATGCCCTTTCTTTGTCTGCTTTTCTTGCCAAGCAAATCCATTAAGAAGAAGTCCTCTTTAAATGTTCACGTCTCGCACATCAGTAGGCGTGCAGGAGAGGTCTGCTTCGTCCTCTACAGTCTTTGTTTCTGAAGATACGTTGTGCTGCTGTGCCTGGCGTAGACTGGACTCGAGGAGGGACTCAATCTGTTCTTGGCAGGCTCGTAAACAATCCTGCAGAAGGGTGGAATGGAAGGGGAGAGAGAGACCCAAGAGTCCTTTAGAAAGATCACAGGCTAAAATACCGTTCCTTGGCAAAGCAAGAGGAATGCTGTCGGGTTATCTGGGAGAGCAGCAGGCTGAAAAGGAGGGTGGGAAGAGCAGGAGAAGCACCCAACAGTGAAAGCATTGGATGAGCAAGCCCATTTTTTGCAGACTGCACCTTGCATTGCTGCTTCTCTGCCTGTGCTGTTTACACTTCTGTACCAGTCCATGGATGACAACTGTGATTTCTACTTTTACCCCAGGAACCCTTCAGCAGCAGAGCCTGCCAGAAGCGATGCTCACAAGCAGGGACTTTTCTTCCCCAGGCTAACTTCCAATGACATTAAGGTCTTCGAAATGCCATGTATATGTTTAGATGCCCATGCCCAAAGCTGCCTGCCAGCTGCTGCAATGTCCAGCTGTGGGCAGCTCAAGGCAGCTGATAAATTCCTAACTCTGAAAGCATCTCCAGAGATGGATTGGACTGGACGACCCCAAAATGGAGAGGCCTCTCAGAAGCACCACGAAGCACCTCCCTACCCACGCACTACCAAGTTCATCCAAGCTTTCTGTGTGCTACCACATCCACCTGGAAATCTCAGGCAGGGGGAGACCTTTTCCTCTCACTTCCAGAGTGTTTTCTCTGAGCTGGATGTGCACACAATCCTCCTGAGGGTTCAGGAGGATGCACAGGCCTCACTGGGAATTAAAAAACCGTAAAGCACCAAGGAGGATCCTGTCTGTGGTGGGGAAAGGTGACTTCCCCCAGGCATTAGAAGCCATACCATGAGGAGATGTATCAGATTCCCAGCAACCAGAAATGGGAGAAAGCCTTTTAGCTCAACCTGCCCAACCTCCTGCAGGTTAGGGAGGCCTGTACACCCACAGCAGTGACACAGAAATGGTGCCCTGAACAGGCCAAACAATCCCACAGCATTTTGCCAAAACTCATCCAGCATGCTGTTTACCCTCATCTTTATAACAAACATCGTAAGCTTTTCCCCCCAACATCTTTAACTCTGTGTATTAAGGACTTTGAAGTTTCCTTTCAGCATTGCCTTTTCTGATTTAACCTATGACATGTGTTAGCCCTTGCGGTGAACCCAGTCTTCCATGATAAATTGCCGTCAAAAGTGTTAGGATGTGCATGACTGAGAATGAATGTTGTTTTCCTGAGAGGGTGACCTGCCTGCTGTTTTCTTTATTTCCCAGTTTCAATTCTGCCTTCATTCAGAGGCTTCTTGTGTGATCTACCAGCTTTTCACTGATTCCACTACCACAAGAATCTCCTCTGCCACCAATAAGGGCACATGGCATTTGGGGTAAAATAAGATTAGAAACCCAAGCAAACAATTCTCTGCAAGTCCTTTCTGAGAGAGAGGGAGGTTAATCCTACCTCTAAGCAGATCAGACCATCAGTTACAGCTCACTGAAAACACATAACCTATGACCTTTCCTGGTTTAAACCCTAGTGTAATATTTCCTCTTGACAGAGACACACAGTGTTTTAAATGACAAAAAGAAACGCCTCATATCCTAAAGTCATCATGCCTTTGGCTCCTGCATACCTCTGGCCTCCACAATAAGGTCTCTATGAAGTCCTTGCACCCAGCCCTCCTGCAGATATGACGGATCAATCCTGACTGTAAGGCTCCCCCTTGCACCACGAAGCTCCCTCGCCCTTGGAATCACACGTGTTAAAGAGGAGAGCACCAGCACAGCTTTAGGTGCTCCTGGCTTTACAAAGCCACTCTTGAGGATAATTCTCTTTTAGCACGTTCAGTGTTCCAAACTGAAAGCACATTTATTTTTTTCAGAGCAAAACGAACCCTCTTGGGTTTTGTTTTGGGGGTTTTTCTTCAGGTGGGAGTGAAGAAAATGAGTGAAACTCATTTTCTGCTGAGTTTTGATGGGAACTTCGTGGGGTTTTTTTTTTTAATCCTGACCATTTGCATATAGCGTGTTTGAGCTCTGAAAACGAAAACCATTCAAAAGAATTTCTATAAATACCTATTCTTCTCCCTCTGGAGTCCAGTTATGAATAATTATGTAGGACTTTGTAATTTAAAGGTACTTTTTGCCCACAGAATTTTCTTTTTCATTTAAAATTCTCAGAGTGCAACATGCTGTAACTGTATTTTTTAAAAACAATCTTTGCAATTTATTATGAACAGACTGTCTTAAGCTACAGTTGAATTAAAAATATTTTTTTTACTGTTTAAGGAATTTTGTCCATGTCTTATTCACATGACTATTAGATAAATAGCTGGCCTGTAGGAATGCACTAGAGCTAGCAAAAAAATAACTGCAAAACATAAAATTCACTGTGAACAACCTCACCAAAGCTGTTTTCATTCTCATTACTTCCCAACACTGAACAGCAAATACAAAACTTGTGCATTACTCTGATAACTTCTCCCAACAACTTTTCTGCTTCACTACCCAAATTTTCAATGCCCACAGTTTGTTCAAGGTCATAAACCCTTCCTGGATTAATTAAGCTCCTCAGTGGAAAAAAAAAAAAACAACCAAACTTGCTAGCTTAACTGATGTGGTCAAATACCTTTAAGACACAGTGGACATGATCAGACTCCAGGGTCAGATAGGAAAGGAAACAAACAACAACAAAAAAGGAACTGCTTGGAAATCCTTTGTTCCTGCCTGACCCGTTCTGGATAACAAGCACATGTTTGAAGGTGCCTCTGAGAAGGGGCAGGCAGGAGACGGATTCCAGTGCACTAACAGACAGCATGGAGACCCAATGCTAATCTAGTTTAGCAAATTTCTGGCCTGGAAATGAATGTCAGGTAAAATTCCATCTGTTTGGATGATGGGGTCAGGAATAGAATGATGGAAGACAGCCCAAGACTTCTAATTGTGATTATCTGACTTCTAATTACCCCTGATCAAAGGCAAAATGGGAAATTGGACTCCTACCAACGTATAAACATGAACCATAAAGGAATTCCAATCAGGTGATATTCATTTTACTTTAGATTCAGCCTTCTTTGAGAATAAAGGTAAAAAAGTGGAATTATGTAACCTGAAATCCAAGAGACCTGCTGCTCCAGCTAACAGATCATCAGGGAGAACACCAGCTCTGCTCTTAACATTCCAAGACTATCCAGTATAAAACACGTTCCCTGACAAGGGGAACCATCACTGGGGCACAACACACTTCATCCAAATCCTCGTGGAATGGGATAGCAGGAATGGCATTCCATACCACAGATTACACAGACAGGTATTTTGGGGAAGTCTCCCTGCAGGGGAAGGAATCATGCTCCTCCATATGAAACCAAGCAGATTCCTCTCTCAGAACAACTGCAGTGGAAGTTGCTGTTGCCTTACTCCACCCCCAACACAACAACATACCTGTGCACACACAGAACTTTATGATGCTCATTTTCTGTAGCAATCCATACAAAATCCTTACTTCTCCCTAACACGTGAATATATTTAGCACTGGAAGCTGGAGGGGAGTTACTCCCTTTTCAAGCTGTTAACCAAGCTCAAGTCAAACAGACTGTGGCCTTGCAGTGACTGTGGACAATTAAAATGAAATAATCAAAAATCCTCTTCTCTTGCTAAACCAATTTTGTTTTCTTTTTAAAGAGCTCTGTCATCAACTGAGTCAAGTCACACAAGGACAGGCCGTTGTTCTGCACGATGTGAGGGAATCCACTTCAACGCCCAGCATCAGGAATGGTTCAATCATTGTTTGAATCAAGATGCTGCCTGAGCAGATAGCAAGCATCTTCCCTCAGTACCTGCTTCAAACATCTCACCCTGGATAGTGGCCAACCACAGGCTGGAATCATCTGCATTGCTCACAAACTGACTGAAAGCATCCCACGTGCATACCAAACTGGGCAGACCATTATGTCAGCATTTCTTGCAGTATTTAGCATTTCAGGTTCATAGAGTGTTTAACACTTCAACACTGTATTACCTCAGCTGCAGTGATAGAAGTGGCAAAAATGACATGCTCACTGTTCAGGTGATCAAAATAACAAGCTGGGAAATCGCTCAATCCTGTCAACAAAGCCCAATTACACAAACCCAGTTTTGCAGTGGCTGGACTGGGACAGTTTTCTATGCATTTAAATTACTAACACGTAAAATAATTTAACAGCAACTCCAAGATTCTGCCCCTAACCACTGAGTTGTCTTTATTTGACTCATTGTCCAGCGCTTGGAGACCTCACAAGAACCTTTTTAAAGCATCTATTTATTGGTCTTCCACATTGTTACGAAACAAAGCTCAACTCTGCCCCAACTTCACACACCATTATGACATGGATCATTGACTTTAGGTCTTCCTTGTAGGCTCCCTTCCTGGCCCATTCACTCATGAAAGGTTTATTGCTCACTAGTTACTGATGTGCATCTCCTGGAAGCTGCAGGGCAAAATCAAGAGTCCTGTGAGGACCATCTACCTTGTCACAAAGTAGTGGGACAAGCATTTGTTCCGAAAAGGAATTCAACACCAGCTACTGTGCAGGTCTAGCATGTAATAAACCAAATTAGATCATTAGACCTCTTTTAAGAAGGGCTTTTTCACACCACTTGGCACAATAAAAGGCCTCAAGAATGGTCAGAGATAAGGTCAGAGATACCACAAGGTCTCAGTAACGGTTTCCTGGTCTTGCTCCCCAAGTTTTGTTATACACAGGCTCCTGGTTTATTTAGCCCCAACCAAACACAGCCTCTGCCACCTCCTAAGCCGGTGCAGGGCTTCCTTCTCTCCCAAACACCAGAGCTGGATGTGCCATTCCCATCCGGGAACTGCAGCAGCGTCACCACAGAGTATCAGTGGGCATCATGACAGCCAAGCAAGCAGGCTGGGCACAAGAGAGCACATTGAGAACCCCCACTCTGAGCCTTGACCTTTCCCAAGATTCACTGTCAGATTAGCTCCCGTGCAGCAAGCAGGCATTCATTCTTAAAAACCCTTAACGCAGGAGATCAACCGAGAGGAAGAGTCACTTACCGGATCACATTTGATAACTTGTGATAGGAAATGTGTGAGGCATTGATAGGAGAGGAAAGTGTTAGTGTTCCCCAGATGCAGGCCTTGCACAGCTGCTACCACGCTGCCAGCTGCGATCATGGAGGGTGGGTTTGAAATAAATTTAATATCTGTATGAAGAAAGGAGAGAAAAAAAAAAAAAAAAGAAAAAAAAAAAGACTGAAATGATTGCTTTAGGAGAAGCCTGTCCATACACATACACTCTTCCTACCAGCGTGGCTTTCAGCTGCCAACTATTGCATCCGAAAAGGCAGGGAAAATGGTGAGCAGAAAGGTGCCTCCTGCTCTAAAACTGCTACAGGTCCAAACCTGCAAACACTTATCCACACGAGCAACTGCTCTGCAGAGAGTGGCCCTTGCTAGCACTGAGCCTGGGAGGCCATTCATCACTTCGAGGTACTTTCATCATAAGCAGGGCCCCCATTCTTCCAACGTTAAAATACTCTGCTCCTGTGAATAATGCCACGGGGGTCAATGGCACTGCACATCTGAGAAAACCTGTTCCCATCCTGCAGTGTTCTGCATGGTCAGATCCAAGGTGCACTCTAACAACGAGTCCTGGGGCCCTTTAGAGCAGAAACCTTTGCTCTGACACTCAAAGGAATATTGCTTTAATGAACAACAACATCAACAAAAAGAAAGAAAAGAGAAAGACAGCTTAACCCTGTCAGGAGGCAGATAATCCATATTTAAATTAAGGTTTCATCTTAAAAATGCTTTGTCTCAACCTGGTCTCTTGTCAGTGGCTGCCATCCATCCTGGCAACAGGGATTTAATGTAAATGTGGCATAACTAAGTGACGGGGGTCCCAAGAATTGGCGGACAATCAGTTACATTCTGATGTGACACCATGCTGACAAGAGGCTGGGCCCCCTTCCAGACTGCATTGCTGTAGGTCTCCTCCACAAAGCCACTCCCAGGATCCCTTAAGGGGCTATCTCTGCCATTTAGCATGTTTTCCCTTTGGGTTTGTTTGGTTTGGTTTGAGTTTTTCTAGTATTTTTCAATAATAACAGTCCACATTTTAAGGTTAAGATTCCTTCTGCTGGACAGGAATGCATTTGATCCGTGGCAGTGAACACCTTGGAGGAGAATCAGGAGCAAAGGAAGCAAGTGGCACAAGTGAAGGTCCAATTTTGTGAGGGAGAAAGGGAAAGGCCACAATGTACACCAGAACCTGAGATACATTCCTTCAGCTTTTATCAGAATACAACTTCCTCTGGGTTGGAAAAATAGAAACTATCTGTCAAATCCCTGAACAAAATCAAAGGAATGGACAGCTTAGAGGGCTCAGTGGAACAGTTTAAGTATTAAATCATGCATCTCCTTTATTATGATAAAATAACTTTTGTGCAAATGCTTTACCAGTGAAACTAAAGCCATCAGGACTCCGTGGAAGTCCTGGCTCTGAATCTGTTTATTCAGACACCTCTGACACTCCACTGTGGCCCTGACCAATACCCACCTTGAAAGGGGCACTTCGCCCAGCATCCTGCGAATAGCTCCAAAATTAAACTGATACATGGAAATCTGGCCAAGCTTTTAGGATGCACTGCCAGCGAAAAGGCAAGCTCGAGCTAAAGCCATCTCGTTTATGTTAAAAATCAACGTATCAAAATAAATTTGGCTGCCCCCCTTTTCCCAACCTGCCCGTTTCCAGGCAGATATAAACACACCCACCTTCTAGCAAGCCACTGTCATTCCCAAAACAAAACAAAACCAAAACAAACCAGCGCTCCAGACTGCTTATTGGCACTGTACCCATTCCAAAGCCAGTCCCGAACTGAAGTACTGACACAGAGCTGCAGGTGGACTTCGGAAACAGGGGATTCCGAGCATGGATCCCACCAGGATGGGGCTGCTCGGAGGGGTAGGGTGGCAGTGCCTTCCCGACACTGTTTACCGAGCTCCACAAACGGGACATGACCAAAATGTGTCACTTTAATGAGCCCGTCCTGACAGGATCACGTTTGGGATTAATATTTGCATCCTTCCTTTAAATGGAGCAGTAAACAAGAACATGAATTCATAGTCACACCCTCATTCTTTCCAAGGTGGAAAAGTGATAATGAAGTTTAAATGACCAGTTTGTGTCTGTCCCTATAACCACTCCAGACAAGCAGCATGGACTGCCTTTTTGTTGCAACTCAACAAGGAATTATTTGTGGCAGAGGCCACTAATTTCAGCATATTAATCAGGGGGCCCCTCTCGCCTGTAATTGGATGCCCCCAAGTGAAGAGTGTGGCATCATTGTCAGCCTCCATCGCCTCATCTTGCGCTATTGAGCGCTCAGGAACAAGGGGGCTTCGGTGAGATGAATTAGACCTGACACAGCCACAATGGGGTAGGGGGCCCCATCAATTGAAGCACACATCCCCAGTAGCCTATCTGAGACTTCATCCAAAAAGAATAAACAACTTCAGCGTTGTTAAAAAGAGAGAGAGGGAGAGAGAGAGGAGGGGGAGGAGAGAGAAGAATGCCAGCCACCCTGAAGGGAGGACAAAGCAGGCATATAGGCGCTGCAGCGCTTTAAAAAAAATTCCTAACAAGGCGAGTCACCCCTTTTCCTTTTTAAATGGAGCAGCAATTCCATCCGTCTGGAGAGCTGGGGGCTATGAATGAAAATCTTTTCATTGAGGCAAATCAAAACTGTGAACATAAATCACTTGCTGCAAGATGCAACAGGTTCCAACTGGTCACATACCTTGAGACTTCCAATTTTATAAAGGCCGGAGAATGGGAGAATTGTAACACGCTCCTTTCAAAGGGGGATCTTTCTTTCTCCTTTGGAGAGGACCAAAGCAACAACAATAATAATAGCAATAATAATAAAAATAATAATAATAAAAAGGAGCCTGGTATGTTTTGATAACCAGAGGAACATAATGAAATGCTGAAGCTCCAATATTTGTTGCTATTCATTGTTATGCTTGTATAGAGCTGCAGCTCTCCCTCAACACTGGTCTTAACTTGGGCCAAAAGAGGCCTGCTTCCTTTTGAGCTCTCCCTGCCTTGCTCGGCCATGCCAAAGCCCCATTCATTAAGCTCAATTATGTGTTAACTTCAAACAACCCCTGGTAATTTTTCTTTTTTTTTTTTTTTTTCTTTTTTTTCTTTTTCACTTTTTCTCCCAAACCTACCACAGCACAAAGGCATCCTTTGGTGAAGATGGATTTTGCAAAACCAAACCAAATCAAACAAACCCACTTCTACTAGCCAGACAACTGGATAGAGAGCTTAGGAGGAATTCCCCTCAACTTCACCTTGCAGTGCAACCTTCTCTTTCTGGAGCAAACACATACACACGCATCTACAAACACTTCCACAGCCTTCACCTCGGTGAGCCAACTGGCCAAGGGTTTGTTTTCTAAGCAAGCATTATTATTTTGCAGTCTCTTCTTAGGAGAACCTCCTTTACAGAAGAGGACACAGGCAAAGTATAGACTGCACTTGCCCCTGAGGCCACTTAAGCGAGCTGTCAGTGTTTCCAGTGGACTTTGGATCAGGCCCCACAGCATCCAGGCAGCACAAGGCATTTGCAGTCCGTCTAGGTTCGTTTTGGCAAGGGGAAATGCAGCACAACCCAGCAACAGCAAAGCAAAGTCCAGATGCTGCTTAGGCCACATGTGATCTTCACTAGCCAACAAAGAAGTCATGAGAAACGCAAAAGGTAGAGAAACCCCTGGCATCCAAAAATAACAATAAAAACACAGAGCCCAGTGGCAGCCTTCCTGAGCGCTCCTTCCCCAGGCAATGTTCCCAGCTTCAGTAGGGAGCTGAAGAGGGCCCCAACTCTAGTGAGCTCAGCGCTGGTTTTTTTAAAAGCTAAGTAAAACTCCCAGAACATGGTTCTCATTTACTGATCCATTCTCCAGCTGTGGTGTGTAGCAGTGTTAAATAAAGGCTCTGGATGTGCTTCCTAAAAGAAACATAACAACACCGCCAGTAGATCAAAGTACTGGACTCTTAGCAAGTCTCCAACCTTTGAACTACTCTTGTTTTCATCCCTGTCATTGCCAACACAACAACCTAGGTTAAACATCCCCACATCCAAAGGGGAGCCCGGGTGGCCGTTCCTTTTAGCTTCAAACTTAGCAAATCACGCCTCCAGAGTCGCAGCAGCCTCATATCTGGTAGGACCTGGCACGGAGGGACACACTGGACTCTCCCAAAATGTTGCTGCCGGTGGTTTGAAGGTTGTGGCACTCCCAACACCGAGCATTACTCCAGGCAACCTCGCCTACGAGCTGCCCCTTACGCTGATGCTAGGCCCAAGCTGAAGAGCAATGCCAGTGTTTATAAACTTCTCTTTTAAGGCTTGGTTGTTCTATCTTTAGGCCTTGCAGCGGGGCCAGTTCTGCGAAATAATTTTTTTTTTCCCCCCTTCTGAGCGCCTGCCATCTTCCTTCAACCTTTCTATACCAAATCCAACCTCTGGAAAACAAGCTACGCGGCATTGACGGGTGCCACCGGCCGCGCACGTCCCACCGAGCCTTTGGAGTGTGGCTAGCAGGGCTCTTTGGAGGCCGGCCCTGCTCATGGCTCCAGCACAGCACGTGGTCGGGAGGGTGCAGATGGCAGCGGCTCGGTCCCGTGCCAGGAAAAGCCTCTGTGCCGCGTGGCCCTCCTCCAATCCACCAGCCACCGAGGAGGGGGGGAAGAGGCAACTTGAAGAGCGAAGGTTTAAAACCCCCACGCAGAGCTATTCCCAGGGAAAATCTCCCTCCGCCTTTAAAAACTCGTCCTAAAGAATGAGTCCACACGGGGAGGGATTCCCTGCACGGGCAGTAAGCCTTTTGCAGCCCCGACATAAACCCTGTGTAGGGGGGCGAGGAAATCGTGCCACGCTGAGCTACAGAGAGCGGGGCTGGGGGGGGGGGGTGGCCCCTCTCCCTCCCTGACAACCACACAAAACTCCGACTCAGAAGCGAAATATCTTCTGAAAAGAAAAACTTACCTCTGGCAAAGTAATCCACCTTCTGCAAACAAGGGGCAATAATCGGGGCTTAAACTACCTCCCCGCAGCTCTGCGAGCGCGCCTGAGACCAACAGCTACGGGAAGCTTTACAAGCCGGGGGGCGGGCGCGTGTCGGGGAGCAACGCGCTTTGCGCAACGTGCAGGGCTCATACCTGTAGCGCACAGAGCCACAAAAGTCTGAGCATGTTTACGGATGATCTGCTTGGTGTCCTCTGCCAGAGGCATTTTAGTAAGGAAATGTTCAATGAAATCGTGGGGGGTCATTGCAGCCAGATTCCATTTCAGCTTATTCACCAGCAGCAGCTCCATTTGCTGCAAAGAGAAGAGGGAGGGGAAGGGGGAAGGAGAGAAGAGGAAGAAGACGGGGTGGGGGTGGGGGGGGGAGCGTGGTTAGAGCCGCTCGCACACGGTGCCGGGGGCGCAGCGCTGTCCCGGGGTCGGGGCGGGTGCGGGGGTCGCGGGGGCGCCCCGGGGCAGCGCCCGCCGGGGCCGGCAGGGGGAGCCCGCGGGCCGCCAGCGCCGCGGCCCGGGCAGCGCGGGGGGGGTCCCGCTCCCCATCCCATCCCGGCCCCATCCCGGCCCTATCCCAGCCCAACGCCGCATCCACAGCTCCCGCCCGCCGCCAGCAGCCCCGCGGTCGCGGTCGGCGCTTCCCAAAGTGTGCGGGGTTGGCGTTCTTTTTTTTTTTTTTTTTTTTTTTTCCTTTTCGTATGTTTCGGGTTTTGTTTTGTTTTTTTTTTTTTTTTTAATGTTTGTTTCGATTTTTTTATTCTTGAAGTGACTGAACGTGAAATTACCAGTAATTCGTCGGGTCTAATGGAGTTATCTGTATAAATGCACAGTTTTTCTGCGGTCAGAGGAATAGTTTCCTTCATTTTTGAAGCCACAAACATGCAGGTAGCTCCGAGCAATTGCAATCGGCTTTTCTTGAGGGGTTCAAACGACAAAAATCTGTCCAAATAATTCATAGCCAAGGGGAAAACTTCCTCTTCGCACTTCTGCTCCTCGCAAACCTGCAAGAAGGAGAGAGATCGTTGAAGAATAATTTAATTGAGGCGAAAGGCAGGCTTGTCCCGCTGCTCTCGCCCTCCCTCCTCCCTCACCCCCAGGCTTTGCAGGGCAAGGTTGAAGGAGACGAGGGGAAAACGCAGTTGGGGAAAATGGTTAAATATGGGAAAAGCAGCGGCATCAAAGAAAATGAAAGTCACGAGTGACAAAGTGGGGGGAAATGTTGCGTTAGAAACCCGCAGGCGATTCATGGCAAAAGAGGAGGGGGGGGGGTAATCGAAGAAGAGGTCTGTGCCCAGTTTTCCAGCCCCTAAGAACAAATTTTTAAAAAGGGAAGAAAACGGAAAGCGGAGGAAAATGCGAACCCCCGTGGTTGGGAAGGGGGTGCAGAGCCGGGCTCGCCCCCGGGCTTATTTATTTCGCTTTTATTTTTTCATCTAATTTGCCGTTGTGCTGCCGATTCCCCTCTCTGGTCGAGACACAAAGGTGGCGTCCAGCCTCATTTCCCCAGACGTCATCTTTTCAAAAAATATTTAAAAATATTTAAAAAATTATTCGAGCGCTGAAAAAAGGCTGAAAATGAAGCGGCGGGGGTCCTTTACCGAGCCCCGTGCCTCTGGTCCTGCTGGGGGGCTCCAGGGGGATCCCCCGAAGTGAAATTCACCGCCTCCCTCTCTCGCCCTGCAGCACAGCCGGGCGCGACATTTCCCAGAGCAAGGCAGGGCGCTGCGGTTTCAAAAATTAATTAAAAATACATCGCGGGCACCCAGGGCTTCCGAAAAGGCATGAAAATGTAGCCCAGCTCCTGGGGCTCCCGCTGGCAGCCCCCCCAGACGTGTCCCGCCAGGGACGAGGCCCTTTCCAACTGGCTTTTCCCAGGCGACCTTGCCGCTCGCCGCCGCAGCACAAGCGTGCCTTTGAGGGGTGACCGCAGCTCCAGCCTCTCTTCGCGCTGAACAAAGAAACTTTCGCCCTGCAACTCCCCCCAGAAACGCCGGAGCCCCTCCGGCCGGTCCCCCTGCCCGCAGCCCCAGCGGGGTCCCCCGGCCCCCGACCTTCCTCCCCCGGCCCCTTCCCCCGCTCCCCCCCGCCACACACACACACACACACACCCTTGGCTTTGCTCCCCGGGACTTTCTTCGTTTTTCTCCCGATTAATAAACACTTTTGCTTTGCAAATAAAAGAACAAAGATGGCGCATAATACTGGCACGGGCAGCCGCTTGCATACGTGTACAAGGATATTAATTTAAAATAAAATCCCCAGAAAACACGAGCTGGCAGGGGCTGGCGGCGGCCCCGCGCGGCCGGGGGCTCTGCGGCCGGGCCGGGGCCGCTCCCCGCCGGGCCGGGGGAGCCCCGAGCCGGCTCTGCCCCGGCTCCCCGCGCCGGCACCGCCTCGCCCCGACGGCCGGAAAAGGTGCCGGGCACCCCCCGACCCCCGGGGACACCGGGCCGAGGGGGGGGGGTGGGGGGGTCCCTCGCCCCTCGGCGCCGGGACCCGGCTGCGGCAGCGGGGACACGGACCCGGCGACAGCGGCGGCGGCCGCGGGCACCTCGGGCCGCTTCCCCTCGTTCCACGCGGGCGTCTCCGAGGGCAGGCAACGTGTGCCGCGCCGGGGAAGCGATCCCGGGGGAAAGGGAGGGGGGGCAGGAGATGGGGCAGCAGCAGCTCCCCGGATTAATTCGTTTCGGTGCCGGAGCTTGCAAGGAAAAGTCCCCGAAAGATACAAACCTCCAGCATCCAAGTGGCAACTATTTTCCTCATATATGGCAAGATTTCTTTCTGCACGCACTTGAAGTAGGAGACGGAGGGCGAGCAGGTCTCCTCCGCCTTCAGCATTGTCTGCAGCACCCTGTCATTGAGGAGGTTGGCATCCAGGTAGGCTCGTCGGATGGTCTCCACCTCGCAGCACAGCAGCTGATGTTCCATGTCTGCCTCCGTCGCCTCGAGTCAGTTCTCTGCAGCAGGACTGAGTCAGTCGCTCGCTCGCTCGCTCTCTCTCTTCCCCTTCCAGAAGTCCCTTGGATGCTGCTTCTGCTACTGCCGCTACAGCCCTCTGGAGGCTCCAAAACTTTCTAACTTCCAACAAAACTCTCCTGGTGTAGTTAGTCCCTGTGACGTTAAGCAGAGATCCTGTGTTGTTAAGCAGAGATCAAAGCACGAGAGAGAATGAGAAAGAGAGAGAGAGCCAAAAGCAAGGGGCAGAGCCCTAAAGCCATCCCATAGGCTTCAAGTCCTTCCCCTTTGCTTAGCTTATAGAGAGCAGGGGTTTAATGCAAATGAGACAAGGGCTCGCTTTCTTCAAGGGCAAGGGAGAGGTGGGGGAAACCCAAATTGTCTCTTCAGTGGATCATGCATAATTTTAGAAATGGAGCGAGTTCTGCACTGGGAGCCAAATGATGAATGGGGCTAAGGCCACACACAGACACCAGGGAGAGAAATGCAAGGAGACTTGGTATTATTTTACGGGGGCGCCGGCGAGGGGAGCGGAGCAGCACCAGTGCCTTGCTGTTCGTTATCAATATTATTATTATTATTATTATTATTATTATTATTATTATTATTATTATTATTATTATTATTGCTGTCACCGGCGCGTACCTGCCATATCTGTCCTTTAAAAAGGCGTGCTCCCAACCTGAACGCCTACTCTTTGTATATGATCTCAAGGGAAAAGCTTTCTCTCATTTCCTCAGTCCTGGTTTTTTTCCCCAGTCAGGATGGTTTTGCTGCACACCAAAAATTTTTAAACAATTGGGGTGTCCACCCCTCTGCCCAGATGGTTCTTTTTCTAATCTTTTTTTCTTCCTTTTTTTGTTGTTGTTGTTTTGGGGTTTTTTTGTTTTTTGTTTTTTGTTTTTTTTTTTAAGGTCTTTCCATTCACTTTAGAGGCTTCACCTTCCCCGAGGGGCACGGAGGTGGCAGGGGACAGGGCGAGAGCTAATCCGAGGCGCAGCCGGTGGCAGCGCACACCGGGGAAGGCCACGCTCGGTACCCCACCCCCACCGCTCACCGCCACCCAGGAAAAACATCCCAGCGGAGCAGCAAAATGGTGGCCAGGGCTCCCTCCAGCAGCCACGGGGAGACGAGCTGGCGGGGTGGGAGGGAGGTGCCGGCAGCCGCCGGAGCCTGCCGGGGCCTCAGCTGCGTCTCCAGGACATTCTGTCCACGCGTGATGTGCCATGGAGGGGCCCTGCCGTAAATAACTCCCGTTCCCCGGCTGAGCCGCCTGTACCTGGGGACGCTCTGCTTCGCGCTGGTTCTGTTAAAAAAGGGCATCTCTTACAGCCTTGCCTTTCGAGGGGGTGACGGGGGAGCTTGAGGCCCGCTGGGGAACACTGGAGCTGAGGCCGATGCATGGGAGAAATGACTTGTCCTGCACCAAAGTGGAGTGGGGAGAAGTGGGAAGGCCGTAAATTGGGGTTCACGGATTAACCTCAGCTCCGGTGCTTTAGCATCACCCAGGTGCTGCACGGGTACCTGGAATACCTGCCAGTGGTACAACACTGATGGCAGAAGCTCCAGCTGGTGGCAGAGGCTGCTGGCCACGGAGGACACGCCGTGGAGTCACACAGCATCTCTCCTGCGTGACCCGCAGGGAGAGCGGTGCCAAAGATCACAGGGCATGTTGTTGCACAGTTGTGTGTTTATGTAATCTCTTTGCATGGACTGTCTGCCCATCTTTTCTCATTTACTCGTTTGCTTGACCATTTGTCTCCATTTTGTCTCCGTCTGTCAGGAGGAGGAGGAGGATGTCGGAGGCCCCGTGCTCTCAGTTCCCCTTGCACGCCGCAGCCCGTGGGGCGACTCGGGAGGGTCCCTCAGTGAGGAAGCTCTACCCTGTCCCTCCGCCTGTCTATTGTGCTTCACGCACAGGACATGCACTTCTGTTTTCACAACTTTAGTTGGCCGGGAAGGTTTCAATATTAAATAAAGAAACACGCACGACCCCACACTCTCGGGTCGAAATCGGACGTGCCTGCGGTGCACATCCAGGGGACCCTATTTAATTAACAACGCTGCACCCCCAACACCTTTCTGGTGAGCAGCTGGTTTGGGGATGCAGGGCAAGCCCTTGGGGCAGCCGGTCGCATTCCCTCGGATCCTGCCAGCTCTTCGCTTCCCAACATTTGTTCCGGGCAACGCTGCCCGTGCACACGGGTCCCTGTCCCCGCGCGGCGCAGCACCCACGCCCCGGCATCCTCCCGGTCGCTGCCGGTCGGAGCGGGCTCGCCGAGGTGCTTTTGCCCCCTCGGAGCACGCGGCCGCCGCTTCATTCATAAAAGCTGCGCGGCGGGGCGCGGGGCTGCGCGGCGGGCGGGCGGTGCCGGCGGCGGGCGGGGCTGGCGCGGGGCCCGGGGAGCCCCCGCGGGGCGGCGCGGCCGCAGGAAGCGGCGGCGCGGGAGCCAATGGGGGCGCGGGGCTGTTACCGGGCGGGACGGGCAGATCTCGGCCGGGGCTCGCCCGGTCCCGTCGACACAAAGGGGACGGGCCAGCGGCAGCGCCAGAGCCGCCGCCGGGCCGCCCCCGCTCGCCCCGGTGGCAGCACCGGGCGGTCCCGCACCTGCCCGGGCCGGGGGGCCGTGCCGCCCGCCCGAGCCGCCGGGACCGCCCCGCCGCTGCCTGCCCGAGCCGCCGTGCCCGCACCGGACCCCGCGGTGCGCTCCCCGTCGCCCGCCCCGCTCCCGAGCCGCCCATCCTCGGATGCGGGATGCGCGCTGCGGCCGCTTCCGCCGCTCTCGCCCCCGGGGGCTTCCGACGGCGCTTCCTTCCTGCCCGCTCTGCCCCCTCCCTCCCTCCCTCCCTCGCTCGCTGCCTGCCCGGCGCTCCCCTCCCCGCGGCGCCCGCCCGCTGCCGGGGACGCCGCTGCCGCCGCCACTTTCTCATGATGTCATCCCGCCCCCGCCGCTGCGCGCCGCCGCCGCCGCGCGGCCCCGCCGCGGGAGCGCGCATTCCTGGCGTGCCGCCGCCGCCGGTGCCGCCGTAATGTCGCGAAGAGCAGCGCAGCGGGGGCGCCACCGGGGGAGAGAGCAGCTCCCGCCCCCCCGAGAAAAGAACCCCACCCCGCTGTGTGTCTAGGGTGCGGTGTCCTGCTCCGGGCTCCTCTGGACAAGAAAGGGAGGAAGCTGCTGGAGACGGTCCAGCAGACGATGAGGGGTCTGGAGCGGCTCTCCTAGGAGGAGAGATGGTGGGAGCTGGGGTTAGTCTGGGGAAGACTGCGAGAGTGTCTCATCAGTGCCTATAAAAATCTCCCAGGGGTGCCAAGAGGATGGTGCCAGACTCTTCAGTGGTACCCAGCGACAGGATGAGAAGCAATGGCCGTAGACACAAAACACAGGAAGTTTCACCTCAACAGGAGGAAGAACGTCTTCATGTTGAGGGTGGCAGGGCTCTGGAACCAGGTGCCCAGGGAGAGCGGGGAGCCTCCCTCTCTGGAGACATTCCAAACCCACCTGGAGGGGTTCCTGTGCCACCTGCGGTGCCCAAAACCCCCAGGGCAGCCGTGTGGGGACTGTGAAATGAGGAATTTGATGGAGCAAAGCTCACAGAGGGTTTCTGTAGGGGAACCATCACCGAGCTGGGGAGAGGCGCGAATCCAGGTGGGAGGGAAGATAGGGATGCCTGGGGTGTCCCGAGGTGAGGAGGTGTCACTGATGGGACCAAACAGGCAGGGACAGACCCATAGCTAAAGGAATTTAGCCCAAATTTATGCTGGACGTAAGAAAGCGGAGAAGGGAGGCAAAAGGGCTAAGGGCAGGGGAAGCAAGGAGGAGGGAGCAAGGTTTTGTTTCTTTCTTCATCAAGGGAAACCTCCTGTTAGGCCAGGCCAGAAGTGAGTCAGTGGAGGGAGAGGCACCAGAGGAAGCCTGGCAGACAGTAACAAGGTGAATAAACAATGTATTTAAGCACCAGCATCCTCAAAGTGAAAGTGTTTTAGTGGAAAATATTTTGATTTTAAAACCAGCAGCTACAGTTTCTGTTTTGCTCAGCTGAGAGTATGTTTTGGTAATATATCAGCATGAAAATGGCCAGCACAGACGCTGGGGTTTGATACGGATGTGTGAGGTACGAAAAAGCACATCTTGGCTGCACAGAGCGTTTACAACGTTACAAACGTTTTCTCTCTTCCCCACACTGATACCTGCTCTTGCTGCATGGCAAGGCACCTTAAAGGCACATAATAAATACCATTGGAAATATGTTGTCGAATTGCTTGTTGAGAAGGTTTTGAGGTGCAATGTTATTGTTTTTCTTTAAAAAGAAACAAACACGGGGAGATGTTTTGTGGTGATTTTAGGCATAATTCCCTGTCAGTGACAGTAAATCAGCATGGATCACATACACTGCAGAAATGCTGTTTCAGGAACATCTTGGGTGTCTTTACTTTTTTTTTTTTTATATATATTTTGTTTGCCTTCCTCTGCCAGAAAATCCCTGTGCATTAGTAACTGTGATCCAGGGTAGGCTGGGCTGGTGAGGTGGCTCATGGAGGCAGATTTGCCTCCTGACTAAACATGTTGGCTCCAGGCAGAGGCAGCTGCAGAGATCAGCAAACATCCCTGTGCCCTTTTCTGAGCACTAAAAAGGTGTGAGGATAGAAGCTCATATTGGCACTCCCTGGCCTAAACACAAATGAGATCTGGCATGGTTTTTGCCACTGTCTCCACCATCCATTCTCCAGCTCTCCCAGAGCCCAGAAGTGAGTCTGTGCAGCCACACACTGCACTTCTTGTTTCAGTCCACTGCCCTGTCCACTCCATCTCCAAGGAGCTCTGCCTGAGAGTGGCAAATCTGCTTGCTGCATCTTTGCAACCCACCCTCTGAGTAAAAGTGGTACACAGAACCTCTGGGGCTGGATTTCTGTGGATGCTCAGCACTTCTTAACTCCAGTTTAAACCAGTGGCAGTTCTAGGAGTCATTTTTTCACTGAATCGGGTGCCTGGCTCCCTTGTAATCTCCTCACCTTCTCCAGGGTCTCAATTCTTTATAGATTAACCTGCAATGGAGGCAGAGGCTTTCAAAAACAAAGCCCCTATCGAGTTCTGACACCCAGCTAAGTTGTTTCCATGTTTCTCTCATCCTTTACTGTTGACTTAAAATCAGGTGCTGGTTTTGGGCAGACCCTGGAAGCTGGGGTTGCTGTGGTCACCTGCAAGATGTTTGCATCCCTCAGACCGTTCTGAGATCCTCAACCACGCTGCTCCTTGCTTGTAAAGTGGATTGGCACCTCTCTGAAGGACAGGTATGCGTTCTTTGAACCTTCAGTAAAAATAATTTGGCTCAGAGCCAAGTCTAAAACACTGGATTATAGTTTTGACCTGAAGCATAGATGACAAAATGATAAATTTGCAAAACTCAGGCATTTTTCAGAGCACATGAATTCAATGGGAGTAATACCACCAACTTCAAAGGGAGCAGGATGGAACCTGTAATGTATAGCCCTAATGACTGCAATCAAATAAACTCACTTTGCCTGGGTTTTCTACCACCTTTAGCCTCGTGTGTGTGTGTCTGTGCACTTTCATGTGTGTGCCAAAGGAGTGGATCCAGGGTGCTGCCATTTCAAATCTGCTAGATTGGTGAAAATATAAATAATGATGCAGGGTGGCAAGATCTGGGGCATCTGGTCTGCTTGTTTCCACAAATCAGTAAGGGAAGTGAAGAACTGAGAACCCTGAGAGATGAGATTATAGTCTCAGTGAAGCCTTCAGAAATATTTAGACTTGATTCAAGCTGTTTGTGGCAACTGATGTTTTCTTATTTACTTGAGGTGCGGCTCGATTTGGTTAAAAATGGGTGCGGAATAGCAGATTTTTGGGGAAGCACATAACCCTAGAATCACATCTTTGTATCCTATTTATTTTATATTCTTCTTGCTGTGTCTGGAACACTACACAGTGCCAGCAGTAGCTCATTTGTCCCCTCTGGTTGGTTCTTAACCTGACTCACTCTCCCTGCAGTTGCAGGTAGGGACAGAAGAGGATGCAAGGTATGATAATAACCTCCTATTTAACTCAACTAAATTTCTTTCATTGGCTAATTTTCACCTGTGTTTGGTCATCACTGACCAAATTGCTCAGATTTGCAACCTGTGAATGCTTCTTTTCGGGGAAGGAAAAGAGGAATTGTCTTTCTGAGTTCCATTTCAGAGGGATTAAAGTTTAAAAAAAATCAAAATAAAATAGGAATGTCAGTTTCGACCAACAACTACATCAACCCAAAATACACCCAGAGGTCTCCTCCAGCCACAAGCTGGTGGTGTCATGGTGTGAGTGCTGACCACCAGCACGTCTTGAAATGAACAGGTAACGTCCCAGAATGCTGAGCTGGGAAAAAGGAGGATCTGGAAAAGGGGAGTGGCTGCATTTTTGCCTGAAATGCACGATGAAGCTATGCCCCCACCTTATCTCTCCTCTTTAAAATCTGTGTATAGTTGGAGCATATTTTCTTCAAAACCCAAGTGTTTCATCAAATCCCAGCTTTGCCTTTGAATTCAGGCCAGAGAAGGAAACTGGTTTAAAAAGCTGAACCCCCAGCAAAATGTTGGTATAAAAGCAGGAAAATTTTCTCAAAAAATACCAAGAATATTTTTTCCTTCTTCTGGAGTAATCAAATGATGCAGCACACTGATTTGCACTGATGGAAATGAGGCTAAATTGTGAATGGTTTAGAAGCTGATGCAGGAAAAGACTGAAACATGTGCCTAAATTTAAATAAGTAAGTATACCGGAATTACTCATGTGCCTAAAAATTAAATATCTGTTTAAATGCATTGCTAAACTGGAGCCTAAGGGTATGGTTTAAAGTTAAGGCTAAACTAGTCTAGACAGTAGCTGTTGCTGAAAGTGATTTTTCTTCTCCTGGTTGACTTCCCTGAAATGCCCATCCTGGAGTAAAACCAACACAGCTTGTTGACAATAACAGCTTCTTCCTCAACAGCTTTGAAAAGCATCCATTCTCATAAAAATGAAAGTAAAAGTCTCAGCTAATGCTAAAATCCACAGAGATGGGCTGGAGTCAGCTTTTGTGCTAACATGCAGCCCCTATTTGATTTCACAAGCTCCAGCCTGTTGGAGACAGAACAGAGGGGAGCAGTTCTCACGCTGACTGGGATGCTTTTATTTCCTGTGCTCCTGGGCTCTTCCATCCTGCCAGTGATAGCCAGGGGGAAGGGAACAGCAGAGAAAATGTGTCAGTGAAACCAAGCTGGCTGCAAAGCAAGTGAGAGGAGACAGAGTGCTTTGGGATGCTGACCCCTCTCAGCGGGATGCAGGAGATGCTGGAGTTTTGGGATGCTGGCCCCTCTCAGTGGGATGCAGGAGATGCTGGAGTTTTGGGATGCTGGCCCCTCTCAGTGGGATGCAGGAGATGCTGGAGTTTTGGGATGCTGGCCCCTCTCAGTGGGATGCAGGAGATGCTGGAGTTTTGGGATGCTGGCCCCTCTCAGTGGGATGCAGGAGATGCTGGAGTTTTGGGATGCTGGCCCCTCTCAGTGGGATGCAGGAGATGCTGGAGTTTTGGGGTGCTGGCCCCTCTCAGTAGGATGCAGGAGATGCTGGAGTGCTTTGGGATGCTGGCCCCTCTCAGTGGGACGCAGGAGATGCTGGAGTTTTGGGATGCTGGCCCCTCTCAGTGGGATGCAGGAGATGCTGGAGTTTTGGGATGCTGGCCCCTCTCAGTGAGGTGCAGGAGATGCTGGAGTTTTGGGATGCTGGCCCCTCTCAGTGAGGTGCAGGAGATGCTGGAGTTTTGGGATGCTCACTCCTGTCTCCTGCAAGACTGACTGTTTTTTTTCTGGAATAAAGCCACAGAGATTGAAGGGTGCCCACCTGACACAGAGGAATGTGGCCTCTTGAGAAGGTTGAGGCTTCCTGGACACACCCCAAGAAGTCACAGGCTGGGGCAGGGGATGCTTGCAGAGCTGTCTGCACTTTTCAGGGTGGTGGTAGCAGATCTCAGTCTCTCACTGCAGACATTGAAAAGCAGCAGAGGTCTGAGGACCCCAGGTATCCCTCAGGCAAGTTTTCTGTGGAAGGAAGAAGACTGGGGCCTGTGGATTTCCATCATGGACCATTTGTGCTGCTGTTCAGCACTTGGCTGCCCGCCTGTAAGGGCTTTGTGATAAGACCCTGAGCAATGATCTAGCAGGTTTTTAATCAGATGTTTCCATTGGCTTTAATATGTTGTACCCATCAGATTAGAGTCACTCAGCAGAACTCCAGCCTTCCACACAGTGTCCCATTTATCCTTGCTCCTGCCATGTGCCCAGCTCTGCTCTGCTGACGTTGGTTCTGGTTGGGCAGTCCTGCTGTGGGGTTTTTTTTTGGGGAGCTGGGGGGAGTGGTGCAATTAGCCTGGTTGAAGCAACTAGGCCAAGGAACATCGAGCAGTAAAATAAAGTCTTGATGACATATTTGAACTCTTGGAGACCATGGGTTATCTGATCTGCAAGGTCACTGCTATTCTCTGGGAAAGTTTAAAAGAATCTGCTGTTTCAAGCTTAAAGGGCCCTTCTTGACAATTTTAGGATGCAAATCAGGTTTTTCTGTACCTACATGCAGTTGGTGAGTGTTTCAGACTATTTACTACTGTATTTTTATTTCCTTTTCTTTTAACTGCTCATCAAAAGCAAACAGAATAGAATTAGTTTTAATGAACAGAAGGAAAAAGTGACTCCAGGAATGAAATGCAGAAAGGAAAATAACAATAATATGAAAATGGGAAACCTACAAAGAACTTAAACATTCCTTTTAATCATTTAAGCTGTCATCAGTAGCAGAAATAAGGAATTATATTTCAGACATGACTTATACCAGGCATGCCTTAAAAAGAAAAAGGCAAATTGATAGTGCCTGAAGAGTCTGTGCCTGGGAATAAAAAAGTGCAGAATTAGGCCCTGGGAAGCCAAGTTTCTTTTCCACTGTTCAGTCTGTAGAAGAAAAGAAATGATGGCCCTTGATCTTTAGCAGCTCTAACAGATGGACTTGGGGAAGCAGGAGGAAAATAACATCGGTGACAGTTTTGTCCTTCTGTCTTTCTGAAAAGTCAGAATGTTAGAAGCTGTTCCATTTCAAAGATTCGTTATGGGTATGATTAGCTTAGCAGTGTTCTCCTGTAATACAGATCATAAAGCCCCAGCAGAACGGAATCGAATGCTAAAAACGTTGCATAATAACTTTCACAGACCATTAAGCTTTAAGGCTACAGCGTGGGAGTTTGCTACAAAGAGACCCTCTTACAGCAGCAGATACTTTAAGTGAGAGGTATTTCCCACCCCGGGCTTTATTTGCTGCCAAGTCTGATTTCTGGCTGTGTTTATGTTCCTATATGGGCTGGCTTAGCTTGGCAGTGGGGTTGCTGCAGTGGCACGAGCAGAGCTATAGGAAGGGATTGGGCAGGCTGTTATTTTCCTTTCATGGGAAGCTGAAAATGTAAACTCCTGGCCATTTTATCCTTGCTGGCTGTAGCAGAGTATCCCCCTTCTGTTTCCCTCCTATTATAGTAACAGCATTATTCAGCAGGATGAGGTTCCTGGTGTGTTTCATGCCACTCTCTGTGCTGTTGGGAACAAGGATAATGCACTCCCTTGCCTCAGGGATTATGAATGCAGTGTCCTTAAGGAACATGCAGTTTATCTACAAAGCAATGCCCTGCTTGTGCCATAAAAATTCCTTATCACCCGGCAGGAATATGGATTCAGATCCATTTGTTTGGCTCTCCGTAGGTCTCAGAGTTTAAGGGAGGAATCCTATTGCCTTGCCATTGTCTCCTTGGGCTGGTTTTACCCTGCTATAATTCCATGAAGCTACTTCTGACTCAGGTTGGGCAGGTGGGGAATGATTGAGAGCGTGGACGTGATGAAGTTACAGTGATAGCAAAACCTGAGCTGGAGTCCCAGGCGGGGAAAATCTTTCATTTTCCATTGATAAAAAGTTTATGATTAATCACCGGCTTGATTACATTACCCTTTAATTAAGCTTGTTAAGTGCCGAAGAGTGGGGATGTTGGCGTGCTTTTCCTTCGTTATCTCCTGATCCTGGCTCTGCTGGTGTGATTTTATGGAACTGTAGGATCATTTAGGCTGGAAAAGATCACCAAGTCCAACTGTTAAAAAAGGCCTTGCAGTGATTTCCCCTTACTGTAAGACTTCCCAGGCATTTAAGTCGTATTATTCCCTGCTGATGCTGCCACAGTTGGAACCACCTCATCGGAAAGCAAAAATGTAGGTGAAAAAATGCGTTGGTTTCAAACCTTGGGATTTTCTTCCACAGAAAACTGCTGATTCTAAGCACAGATCTACAGCACAGGCAGCTGATCCCAGTAGTTTGTTGTAAACTTCCTCGCACAGGATCCCACTGCACCTCACAAGCTCACCAAAAACGCCACCACTGACTGCAGGAGAACCAGGGCTGAGCGTGGCAGCTCCTCAGCACAGACCACACGGATCAGGATAGTTTCATCCCAAGCCACGGGAGCCACTTCCATCTCTGGTGAGAAAGGTCCTGGCAAGTTCAAGAGACAGAATGAGAAAGGGAGAATTTTAGTTCTGAGCGCAGTACCCGGGAGAAGAAAACATTTCAAATCTCAGCACGACTTCCCTGTGGAAATAAGGGGTGTTGATGATGCTTGGGCTGAAAGATGCTGCTCCCCGAGGTCTGGGATTCTTTCTGACAACGAGCCATTTTAACCCCTTTGCTTTTTCTCCTAGCCCTGCTGGTGCTTTCCACTGAATCATGCCCTTGTGATAACTGTGGTGAAGCACCGTGCTCCTCGAAGATCTCCCCCATTCCCACAGTGCCTTCAGCCCAAGGAGAAACAGTCTCGACAGGAATCCCAGCAGGATTCTTGAGCTCCTGCACTGGGAAGTGAAAATTCAAGCGCCACATGTGGAACTTGCAAGTGCAGCTTCCCTTTGTCCCAGCCTACCCTCTGTGCTAGGCAAATGTTTTCTGACTGGTGGTTATTATCCTTCCAGCAGAAATGTAGCAGCAATAAAGTGTTATTTGAAATATCACCAACCAAAGGAAAGGCCCGGGCGCTGTGCTTCAGGAGGGCTCCCTCACAGAAGTGCAGGAAGCCTCAGCTCCTTTTGTCCTGAGGAGGATTTGGTGGCTGGGCTCAGTTAGGAATGGCCAGGGGACAGGGTGATGGAAAGGGACCAAACCCCCTCAGGACTGGGTGCCCTCACAGTACCTCAACACCCCTGAAAATCCAAACTCTACCCACTTTCACAAGCCATTCACTGCCTAGAGAGACAATCACTCCCAAACCAGGACAGACTGAGACCTTTGATGGTATCAGCCTGAAGATAAGGAGGGGACCTGCCAAGCCAGATGTTGGTTTCACTTCTTGCCTAGCAGGCAGCCCCTGGGGCATCCACCCTTCTACAAGTCACCCTCAGGAAAAGTCACTGCTAAGATTCACCCACTAGAAAGTGCAGGCAGGAGCTGGAAGAGGGCAGGGATCAGGCCACAGGGCTGTTACCCCACTCTGAGTTCAGCCCTCTGTGGCTGGCAGTGACCATTGTGGGGCCGTTCCAGACGGCGCTGTCAAACTTCCAGTCCTCACTCCAGCTGGTGGGAGGAGCTCCTGGAAACACCAGTCAGACACAGGTCTTTTCTGCTCCAGTGCATCTTCTTAGCAGGAAAACCAGATTCTCAACTCAGCCTGCATCTTCTTCCCTGCCCTTCTGACAGAAGAGTGTTTAGAAACCCTCTCTGCTGCCTTTGCTCCCAAGCTGAGGGAGCCCAACCAGCTCGAGGCCCTGGCTCCATTCATGGCACAGTTATCTCCTATGTCTGGCTCAGCTGATCAGGAGAGAGATGGAATTACACCCAGATATGCAATTTTGGACTAGTTTAAGTGATATCACGCAATAATAGTAATGATAATGATGATAATATCTTATACCATATGTGAGAAAAATTAGCTATTGTCTCAGGAGGTACCTGAGGAGCAGCACAATGCAGTGTTATGTGCTCAAGAGAGAGAATGCAAGTTGCTTCACTCATTTTTGTCTCAGCCTAGGGCTTAAATCTAGGAGACAGAATCGTCTGCATGAGAAATGTGGCATGAAGCATCAGCCCAGGCTGATAGGAGCTGCAGGCTCCCACACAGCCCACACCAACGATAGCACTATCAGATGGAAAGGGGTTATACACAAAGTGTAGCCTTGCAGCCTCAGCTGAGTATCTTTGCAATGGTTTCCCACATCACTTAACAGCTTGTTTAACCTATCATGATTAACCAGCAGGCTCTGCAAGAATTTCCCACAATCAGTAAAAATGCAGGAGAAGGCCTGGAGGACCACGGTGGAGGGCAAACACAGTGATGGACAGTAAGTGTGTGTTCATGCCTCTCCTGAAAGGTACCCACAGCTATCTGGGTTCTAAAGTGCTGTAAATTCCTTGCTAGTATTTTAGTTTCGATCCTTTCCACCTATATTGCAGTCAGGTTTAGGAGAAGCATCAGAAATCTTCATTGTTGAAGTCCTATTACACGTATGGCAGAACTCTGCAAAGCCACAGTTTTTTCTCAGGCTGCACAAATTATCTGTTATCTCTCTGTCATTCTAAGAAAAAGACTTGATCATGAAGTGATTGCAGCGAGGTCTTTTGCTTGAGTCTGTAAAGACTTCCATGAAGTGTGGCAGTGGATAAATGCCTTATCTGGTATGCCAACTTACTTTACATTAAATTCACCGGGAGAAAGACAGCATGTTTGTTTCATGATGCTTTTCACCTCCTTTTTGCCATGCACCTTTGCCTGTTTACTCCTTTGCAAAGTTTGGCACTTGGTAATGGATCTGCCAACCACGCAAGTTGGAAAATTTCCCTCTCTGTTGTTAAGATCAATGGTTTCTTCTCCTTCTAATTGCAAACCGCTTTCTTTATCATGAAAATTTAAAATTTCCATAAATAGCCATCCTGAAGCCTAAGTGAATGCTAAGCAAAACTAAAAACAAAATGAGAGGAAGTACAATGTGCAGAAATAACCCAAATGCAAAGCCTGAATTCTTTCAGGAGGTGCTGAGCACCCCTGAGAGCTGCTTGCATTGATAAAGTTCAGCAGTGGAGGTGCAAAAGCATCCTACAAGGCCTCTTTAAAACAGCCCCTGTCAAGCCTGCCTTCTTAGATCAAAGTCCAAAGCTGTGCTCTATCGAGCCACAAAACTTCAGTCACAGAGATGCAGGAAGGAAGGGCTGGCAGATGAAGGTGACAGATAGCAGAAGTGCTTCTTAGAGAGAACTCTAGTTACTTAAATGATGTTCAACTTAAATACTGCCTTTCCATAACTCATCTCCTGGAACCCCAAAAAATGTTATTCCACCCAGAGAGCTGGCGCAGGGTACGTCAGCGCTGAGGTAATATTGACAGACAAACACAGCCATTGTATTCACAAATGCTCTCCTTACAGAGCAAAGAGCATTGTGGCAGCATATACTTACTGCCAGCATGGTAGACTGCAATGTAATCAGTGCCTTGGATGCATTGGGAACACAAACAAAAATAGATTAGCTAACAACCAAATTGTATTTATCTTGCCTGACGGGGCTCGCTCTGCAGTGAGTCACTTTCTGACCTAATGGCGCTGCCATCCCGGGTGCTGTGGGCAATGGCTGCTGCTGGCAGCAGGAGCTCGAGCAGCCCAAATGCTGCAGAGGCAGAGCAGCGCTGGCGTGTCCGAGGCAGCAGCGTGAGCACCGAGGCTGATCCCCAGGAGATGCAGTGCGACCGGCAGCTGCACTCCCCGAGCCGGGAATACTCGGCCTCCCGGGGTCGCTACAGGTCTCACGGGGCTTTTGTGGGAGCAGAGCTGCTTTTCCAGGTGGGATCGCAGCCTCCTCATCGTGCTGTCCATGCTCTGCTATGGCTGCAGCATCCCTCACCTCCAGAGTCCTTGGGCGGGAAGAGCAAAATCCTTGCTCTGCTGACCGCGGGAGCGCTGGAAGCCCTGGGATGTAGCCGAAGGTCACCTTCAGCCACCCTGCTGAACCCTGTCTTTGTCTGCCCTGAGGTGAGGGCCTCCCAAGCAGCCAGCAGAGCATGGACGAGTCAGTATCCCAAGGATTTCTCCAGGAGCTTGGGTGGTTTTGCTGGCCACGGTCTGCTCCACCCAGCGAGCTCAGGCACGTCTCCATGACCTGCATGACTTTGGGATCCGCAGCAGTGACGGATCTATTTGTTGGTAATCAATGGGGATGTGCAGGAAACTGTATCTCCCAGCACCGCTGCTTTGAGGATTAAAAGCGCCTCGCGTTCATAATGAGAGTAATTAACCTTGTTTGAAAATAGCTGTCAATTTAATGCTAAATAAGAAAGCTTTGCGTTGAGGTCATTCGGGTTCCAAGTGAAAACGTGCTATGGAAGACAAATATTCAAAGCAAGAATGGGCATGAATGTGATTGGGCTTGATTCTGATCAAGTTTACATTTGTTTAAAGGCCCAGCCCGAAGCCTGTGAAAGTCATTTGGAATAAATCAGCTGGAGTCAATGGGATTACCCTACTGTCAGCCCGGTATGGGTGAGATCAAACCCCAGATCATTATCTTCTTGTGGTTTTCCTTTTCCCACATTGAGAGGGAGTCAGCGCGAAGGGCCATTGATTGTTTTGTAAAACATCCTTTGGATTCAGGGGCAGTCTGCCAGCCTACAGGATATGGCCCATAAAGCCACCGGGATGCTGAGGATTCCTCCCTCTGGATGTGCCGCATCTGCCTGGCTTCGCTGCCAGAGGTAATCAGAGAGTTAACAGCTTTGGCACAGAGAGCCGATTGCCGGTGGCAGAGCCCAGCCAGGCATTAAAGCACAAAGCGAGAGGATGAGTTAAACCACCGCATTCTTCTCGGGAACGCTGATGGGTGACAGTTGTCTCTTCTCACCTCGGTCTCTCGCTCTTCCATCAGAACCAATTACTTCGTTTCTCTTCTTGTGCGCGACTGGTGATGCTTTCATGGAAAACAAGCCCATGGAAATGCTGAATACCAGTAAGTCAGAAGAAGGGAAGGATGCAAACCTGCAGTTTTCCCATGGCCTGAAAATGACTCCCTCCCTGGCTTAGGGCAGCCACAGGTATGCTGTTAATTTTAAGTCCTCTTGCCAGAAGGCTATAAAATGTCTTTTCATCTTACGTTACATAAGTATCCAACAAATAAGAGGACTGTTATTACAAAGGCAACCACACCGAAAAAAGGTTTCATTTCCTCTGAAAACCTGCATTAAAGACTTCTGATGTCTCTGTGGAGCTTGTAGGTTGCTGAGCACTGTTGGAGAGGAAAATCCATCGGATTGTTTTTTTTTTTTCTTTCCAAAAAAGAAGTAAATCTGATGCAACATCAAACTGGAATGCTGTGAGGAACCACCCGTGTGATAAATGTACTGCTAATCATGGTGATAATTTGCTCTCAAAGACCAGGATATATATTCTTTCAGCTTAACAAGCAACATTCTGGAAAACAGCGCTAATATTAAGCACTCTCTAATTAAACATCTCAAGGATCCTTCTGAACTAGGCAGAAAAGATCTATACATGTCAGGAGTGGAAACTGCGAGGCGCTAAGCACAACTTAAAAACCACAACTGAGTCTGACGATGCTCAGGAATTGAGAGAAAGTGCTCAGCAGCCACAGAAAGGGTCTTCAAAATCCTTATGCTTCTAGTCATCAGGGAAATAATTCTGCTTGGCTTCACTGGGTGCTGAATGGTTGCTTTGCACTTTGACCCGGTTTTCTCCAGCGTAACAACGTGTGGGTTTGGGCCAGTGAGGCAGACATTGCAACAGTGAGGTAGGGCACAGGAGGATGCCTCTGTGGAGGTGATTCAGCACACATTCAGTACCTCTCAGCAATTCAGGCATTCTTCCTGAAGTTGTTTCGTTGTGTTATACCCTTCTACATCTTCACAAATTGATTAGCATCAGGTATATTTGAAATATGTCCTAAATCAGTTAACTTTCAGGCAGTAAGGCATCCTCACCTGCTCATTTCACAGGGAAAAAAACAAAACCCCAAACAATAGAAATGTCCACGTGTGTGTTGACATCCTGCTTGTGAACCAATATTGTCACAAGCAATAGGCTTGGAGAGAACAATCCAATCAATGAATATGAACTGACTTACACTGAGCTGAAATTAGATCCAATATCCTGATTGAAGTTATTACAATTAGCTAAATAAATACACAAGCCCAGGTAATTAATTTTGTGGTACCACAGTGCATGGAGGCCACATCTGACACTGAGAGACATCTATACTAAGCACTGAAAATACATCCAGTAAGATACAACCCCGATCCTGAACAGCTTTCTGCTCATATAGACAAAAGGAACAAAGGACTGGGGACAAAAATCATTCTTTATTGCCTCCATGTCAGAGAAGCTGGCCCAGAGAAATTGAATTGTCTTGCCCAACACTGTATAAGAATTATTTGGCAGGACTGAGAAGCAAATGGGGAACATCAGTATCCACTTCACGGGTCTGCCTGCCCTTTCTCTAGCACAAACTCCTTTTTTTTTTTTTTTGTTAACCAGGAGGCTTCTCAGGCACAAGACAGCCCTGGACTCCTGTTTCTGTGCATTACATTCCCACCCCTTTCAGGCACAGCATGGTACATACAAGCAGGAGCTTTTGGTTTCTGAGGTCTTTGGTGAGCCTGTGTCCTGTGCCCCTCACCTCTGCTCCTAATTAAACAATTATATTTCTTCAGCAAAAACACAAGGCCTCAAAAGCACAAATCCGTGAGCACCCACATTTCTGCTGACGGCTTTCATTTGGTTCAAGAGCTCCTACACATTCTTCCTTACACCTGGGAGTCAAGCTTTGCCTCCTTTGTGTACATTTGGAAACCAGAGGAGTAGAGAGAACTTTGCAAATCTCACTGCGAGGGGAGCAAATGTGTCTTGTAAATCTTGTAGTGGCGTCTTCAAGCGTTACAAACCCAAATCCAAGACATTTGCTTTGGCCTTTCTCCCTCAACTGTCTCTCAGCCTTGGTTCTTTCAAAATCAATGGTAAGGTGGTGGCGCCTTTAATTTAATCTAGAATTGAATCTTCTTCTCCAGACAAGCAGTTCACTGTTCTCAAAGCTTCTTTCCCCCTTTTTCTCAGAGAACAAACCTGAGGGGAAGGCTGAAAATCTGAGGTCTCAAAAGTACCGTTCCTATGTCTTTAACCTCAGATTTGTGTTCCAGACCTTGATAGATTCATTTTGCAGTCAATCAATTATCATTTGGGTTTGAGGAGGTTTGAAAAATTGGCTCGAAATAAATAGTCTGTTCTTCTTGCAGTCTTAACTATGGAGGTATTTGTAGTGATTCTGTAATGAAGATTTCTGCTTCCAGCAGTTTAGCTATAAAATATGACTTTATGTGAATCATTGAGTCCATCTGGAACTCCAGCAAGTCAATGTGTGTGCCATCTTCCCAGCCATAAAATTATTTTCTGCCTCTTTGCCAGACTGAAAGTTCTAGGAAAGGTCCAATTGACAAATTACAGAACACTGCATCAAACGATAATTTTTCTCCCAGATAGCCACATGTCTGAAACAAAATTTTCCTGTGGGTAGCATGGATATATAATTTGAATGCATGCTTATTTCCTAGTTCTGGAATATTTTTTTAACTGAAATCCTGCAGCTATAAGAACTGAAGGAAAAGATGGCCTGGACATCTCCCTTTTTGATGCCTCCTGGCTGTGAGAGTGAAGAAAAAAATAGTCCTCTGTGTTTGATGGATGCAAGAACGAGGTTTCCAACCATGGAAAAGCCTTTAGAGACACAAATGAGGTTGTGATCCCTGGCCCCAGTGTCATCCATCTTGGAAAACCTGGTTTTACTGTTTCAAACAGGTGGGAAACTGCAGTTTCAAAACAGGCACTACTGCAGTGTTTCAGCAAAACATCTCGTGCTTTCAAAGGGAAATCTAATATTGGTCCTGGATGCCATGCAAATTCCTTCAGGTGCCAACACCTCTGCCTGCCACAGTGGTTTGGTGCTCAGACCCGGAGCACGCAGCCGCCCCACGGGCTGCACGTGGCCACGATAACCCTAAACCCAGGGTGCCACTGAGAGGAGAAGTCCTCAGCCATGAATGAGAGATGTTTTCCACTTTCAGCTCCGTGTCATATGAATGGAAATTGTGCAACTTGCCCAGGCTGGTGCAGTTTAGGGCTGTGCATTTGCTGGTGTGAACAGGAACACGGAGCTGTTTTCTGTTCCCTGTGTTTGAACGTGGTGCAAACATGATCCGGGCCTTCTGTAGCGCTGCTCGCTGAGACACCCTTTCTTTAGGAAAGCAATTCGGGAAGAACAACAAAGAATTCTTCCTTGCAGAAAAGGTTTGTGGTTGCCTTGCCAGCTCTCAAAATTAAAACTATGTTCCAGTCAAAAATGCCTATTCAGGCTGACATCAAAGAGAAAAATGCGAGCAGGTCAGGGAGTTTAATTTCCATGGCACTCGCATTTGTGATTCACATGTCGGGCGCAGTAATGACTTACATGCCCATTGGCAACAACGGAATAGAGGGCCAGTGTGGACACAAAGGGACAGGATCCCGAGGTAGCAGGAAGGGGACGGATTCCGTGTGGGCTGGGCTGCGCGGAGCCCATTGAAGTCGGGCGGTGTCACTCGGAGCACGGGCCGCTGGTCTTTCTCACAGCGGCGTTTCCATCAATGAGAACCTTGTGGAGCCCCCTGGCCTGGCTTGAGGCTTTTGGGAATGATGCTTGAGGGGGGCCTGATGCCATGAGGGCTCCTTTTCATTGTCAAGAGACCGGGTCCTTGTAAATGCACTGAACATAGCGGGTGACTCCCAAAAATCTGGGTCTCGGGGCTTATTTCCTGAATTCTTTGAGGTGTGTTTTCATACCAACTTTGTAACTTCTCAAAATCTCCAGTCCAGGTGAAGGGTTGTGTCGTGAGGTTTGAAAGCAGGAGGTATGTAAACTTTTTAACAGTGTCTGTATATTCTCCTACTACTCCTTATTTGCTTTTCTCATGGGATGATCCAAGTAGGCATTACACACTGTTGATAAATAGATTTTCAGCCCATTTCATTTAACCATTACTGCATTTCCATATCAAAGATTTTACACTTGGCATGCCCGAGCCTATTTTATTTGTAATCTGTTCTCAAATGAGGAGTTTGGAATGTTTTTTTCATTATGTGTTTCAGCTGCCATGTACTGCCCTCGTGTTATTTTTGAAGATGAGATCTTATACGCTACCTCAAGTCATTCTACAACTCATTGGCTCTTATTTATTCTGGCCTCCTAATCTAACACAATTTCTGTGTTGAAACTTGTTGCTATTTTTTTTCCAAGGATACACCATAGGATGTTAAGCATGTGCTGTATATCAAAGTGCAAATATAAACTAGTTGATAGTCTCTAGTCACACCCTGGATAGGTGTGGCATTTGGGAATTTTTCACTTGCTGGCTGGAGATCAGAATGCGCTTAACATGGTTCCATACACAGGATCTCAGCTGGGAGAGAACTGGTTGGGGCTTTTTGGGGTTTTGGTTTTGGGGTGGTGGGGTTTGGTTTTTTTTATTTTTATTTAAATTTTTCATGCATGCTGTTCGAAGGGTTGGGAGCTAAATAGTTGTACTGTTTCCAGAAACAGATTTTTACATGTTTGGCTATATTTAGAGCTGCAATTGGGAGATTTGAGGTACGATAATCCAGTGCCTCACTGTCTTTCCTTTTCTCTTTCTATCACTCCGTGATGGACAAGCCTGATTCTAGTGTCAACCTAAGGCATGGTGCAGAGCTGTACCACTCCAAGAGAAACTCCAAGGAGGAAGTATGACTCAGAGGGCTGCAATTCCTTCCACAGTTCCTCCTTGTTCCAGCCAGGGAAGTAAGTTACTTCGGTATTTGAGCTGCTAGGCTAAAGCTTGCTTCTCCTCTGGTGCTCACAAGCCTCAGCTTGCAGGAGAGAGAGAAGAGGGACAAAGACCTTTGCTAGGATGAGGTGCCACCAACCTGGGAAAGGCCTGGGACCACTCAAGCCCCCTGTGGGGTTTCACAGCCACCCACCTTCAACACCAAGGGCCAACCACCCACCTTTTTATACTTAGAGACTGGCAGAGAACTTGCAGGCAATCGTTTTCTCACCAAACCAGAAGCACTAATTGGGGCATTCCTGGTGAAGTGTTCGAAATCAGTATTTCCTCACTGGTAGTGCCACTCTGAGGCCTGAGGACATGCCCTGATATAGGGCCTGTTTGCAAATGGTGCACGTGACTCTTTCACCTGCCTGACATTCTGCTCAGCATCAACATGCTTTGGGGAAAAACATAAAATAATAATAACAATAATAATGAAATTCACAGCCCTTTTTTGAATACGCTTTTTCACGGATGGCAGAAATGCTGTACTATGGAGGGATCTTCAACTGAGCACTGTTTTTAAAGAATTTTTGGTATGGCAGTGAAATATTATGTTAGCTGAGGCAATGTCAACTGAGAGCACAGACTAAATACTGAAAGATAGAAGGGGCCAGGAAAACAAGAGAGAAATTTATCCATATGCACATCAGCTAGATGATCCAGGTAGGAATAAGACCTCAATACTTGTTATTAAACCCTCTAGGATTACCAGGGACAAGTTTTCAGGAAGTATTTTTCAGTTCAAAAAAAAAAAAAGAACAAACCAATAACAAAAAAACAACAACGAAACAAAACCAGGAGCAAGAATCAACTTCAGAAAACAGATCTGGCCCTCATGTGGTGTTCAGCAGCACACATACACACACTCACACTTCCTGCCTGAGTTCTATCAGTGTCAAAAATAGCCTGTGAAAGAAGATTCAGGCTATTGGAGCAACTTCTGCTTTCAGCAAAGTAGGCTGAAGCATGGAGCTGAGTTTATACCTCCACGTGGGACTTGAGGTACCCACATGTAAAGCTCGTCCTTCTGCTGTGAGCTCTGAACAGCAGCAGTGCTAATTCACCTGGGTACCTGACAGAGATCTCCAGACAGATGTAGAGAGAGAAACACCACTCACTTGAGCTGGTCTTTATTCCTACACCGAATGGAAATGATGTAAAGGAAGCCCCCAGCTCAAACGTGCAGAAGTTGCTTTTGTTTTGCATCGGTTTATTCAGGTATTTTAAACAGGCTGAGTTGAAATAATCAGTTGAGCCTTTCTGACAGCTTTGTAAGAAAGCCTTACGTGGCCAATTCTTAATCAGCTGTATCATCAGACAGCAGGCTAATTGTGTCCAATTATTGTGCACATTGTTGCCCCAGGTTGCAGATAACCTCCTGTGTTGAAACGATGACTTGAGAGCGATGTCCTCGTAGGCAAGGCAATACCATCTTCCTGCTGGGTCCCAAAGCAATCTGTGAGGACTCCCTTCAGCTGCCTGCCTGTGCTTAGCCAAGTTATTAGGCACATTCAGGATGCACTGAACTCAAACACCTTCTAAGCTCCTGGATGGGTCTGAGTTCACATAGCCAGCTGATTTAGTCGTGTCTCTGGTACTAACAAAAAGTGAATATACTGACCTGCCAGGAATGCTGCCTGTATAGGAGTGTAATGAATGTGCTTGAGTGTGTTTAATCATACAGATATGCAATGGGCACCTTTACCACTTCTGTAGCCTCTCTCCTGCTCTCAGTGCTTAGTCATATCCCTTTAGAAGGGGGATAATACTTTGGAAGAGCAAACACTCACATTTCTGAACACATAATCAGTCAAAAATACGGCAACAGAGCCTTTAGTGGGCCAAGGTATGTACCCTTTTGAACAGAAGTAAATTCAAAGTAATTCCATGAAGCCAAATCAGGGGAGAACTTAGTCCCCCTGATAAGTAATATAATAAAATTGGCCTGATGACTCACTGTGAGCAATTTGGTGAAAATATTATCTGTTTTGTATACCCTTCCTTTTTCTTTTCTCCATATTCCTCTTTCTCTTCCTCATCCCCTTTTTAGCCTTTTCTGCCTTGTGATGCCACGCCAAGAAGACCCAAGAACCAGAGTGAGGCAGATGACAGAGTGAGTGGTTTGGAGAGGATGAAAACAAGCCACTGCTGGAAGTGCAGGAGTTGGTAAAATCCCAATAATCCATATTGATATCTGACATGACTGACAAGGGAAAGGCTCATTCCTTGCATTGTTTGGGTTCCTGAGAGTGCCCCTTGCCTGTTCCATTGTACAACATAGCCCGGATAAAAGAGGGGAAAGGTGACACTGATCCTGCTCTAAATAGGAGTCAATCCTGTGCTCATCGCTGCAGTGTCTGAAAGCAAGATATACTATTGCTGCTGCAGGACAAAGTTCATGGAATATCAAGTGTTGATAGTCTGTGCTCAGAGTCTGTAAATGTATGTACAAATGGGTCACATCCACAGCTGGCATCTGTCTGGCTCCAGATCTGGTCCAGTAAGTTTCTAAAGAGTAGTTCACGACAGACCATTGAAAACTTCCAAAGAAAGTCCCAGGGCACATGACAGAAATGGCCAAGTGGGACAGCACAGTAGAAGAAAGAAATCCTGTGGGTTCATTTCTTTAAAGCATAGAAGTCATTAATCATTTCTATTCCTTTCCATTCGAAACAGCTGCCTGCCTGCATTTGCTAAGTTACTGCTTTCCTAACCACACAGCCACTAAGCTGTGGGCCCCAGAATGCTCATGCTTCCAGATATTAATAAACAATTTCCCTCCTTCGCTGTGTCAATGAAAGCACGTTAACATTCCTAGCATCTGGTTTTGGTAGGGAAATAAAATGCTGACGGTTCCACACTTTATGAATTCCTTCCCCCCAAAAAAATCTCTCTTACTGCTTGTCTTCTCAAGTGAGGCTCCAGAAGTTCAAAAGCTTGGTGTGTGAAAAACCTCAGTGGCCTTCTACCTGTCTGTCACCTGCGATGCAGGATGTTGCCCCTTATCGAATTCGAAAATGATCTCTCCTGTGGCGCTTGCCTGCTCATCTTCTTGTGAAACTCAGTGACACTTCCCACGCCAGCTCGCTCCTTCCCAAGAGCCGCTGTCATCTCCGCGGGCTGCAATTAGTGAAATGCCAGCCAGCAGGTGGAGACGCATGAAAGCAATCCCAACCCATGGACAGGATCGCCTTGACATCGCATTCCCATAGCCCCAGCCAAGCGCTCCGGCGGGCCGGAGCCAGAAAACTTCGCGATTGGCTTCATGGAAGAGCTCAGAACTCACATCTTGGATTGCTGACAGAACATGTGACGGAGCAGCCCCGGCTGGGCTGAGGAGCCGTCCAGCACCTTTCATGTCTCAGTGAGTCCTGCAGGGAGGGAGACAGGGACGCCGGGGGCTGACTCTGGCCTGACCTTGATTCATTCAGTTTGTTCAACAGTTTAGAGCTGCCTGACAGCGTCAGCTGTGCCGAGTGATGCAGGGAGCCACACACACTCCGGGCTGGGCACGTTCCCTGCCGGCCTTGTGCCGCGCAGCCCTGGGGCTCCGCTGCCTCGGGACCCCCAGATGCATTTCCACCTATTCGCTGCAAAAGTGCAGCCTGCGATGGTAGGAAAACAGCTCTGCTTCCTCTGCTCCTTTCATAACTCCTCCCACCCAGGGTTTCCTCTTTCGGAGTGGAAACACCATTGTAATGGCTATTTCTGAAATGCTCCTGCCAAGATTAGGAAGTGCAGAGGGGTACAGAAGTGTGAGGAGGGGCAAAGGTAGTTTGGGAGTTATTTTGGGAGCGGGGAAGCTGTTTACATGAGTTTGGGAGCACATCCAGGGATAATTCTGTGTCATCTTCAAGCCAGTGGTTAAGTTTCTAGCTCTAATCTCTCTAGAAATGATAAGAAACCGCAGTACTGGGTCTGCAGAATACCTGATGTGAACTGATTGCCTTCAGTGGAAACACGCACACAATGGGAGCCAAGCCTAAATGCCACGCCACAGAATGCTGGCAAACCCCTCCCTTACAGCAGAAAGGATTGCTCGGGCTGTGGAAGACAAACTTTAAGTGACAGGACATGTCAGCATCCACATGGAGGTATGGAAAGAGGGAAGGAGATGGTGTGAAAAATTAGGAGAGCTTTGAAAATTGCAAAAATCACCTGCAAACATTGTGAGAGATTTCAGTGTTTGAACACACGACGTGCTGTCAAATTCTGTTCATTGTGGAGATACCTGAAAACACAGTGTCTTGTTTTACAACTCCAGACCCCCCCAACACTCTATCATTTGTGGTGAGTTTGTCAGAGTTTGTTATTTTTCCTTCAAACGAGAAAAGCTCTTCAAATCTTGAAAATCCAGTTCCAGCATTCCAAAAGAAATGCATTTTGTAGCTTTTCCATCCTTTTGGATCCCTCTCCTCCCCCTCTGCACTGCCTCTTGCACTCTTGCCTTTGGAGAGCAGAGTTTAGCATGCTGCTGAGGAGATAGCCTGCATGCGAGGTCCCTCAAACATAAACACACTTCAGGAACAGATTCACCCCAGTGTGCTTCCAAATGTGGAAACCACATTCCATCTGCGCTCCATCTTATCAAATGGTCAATAGCTGGGATGTTGAATGGACATTCCTTAGAGTGAAGATTATGAAAATATACTTTACTGCTCGGCAGTGATTCACCAGCTTCCAAACTCTCTCTGCCCAAGAGCAGCTGAGCTCAAAGTGGCTCAGGCTGGGGACTTCGAGAATGCTGTGCAGGAATTTGCCACACTGAGCTGCAAAACTCTCAACAGGTGACTTCTCTGGAGGTTAAGAAGCCCTGTGTTCATTCAAACTCAGGTATTGTTCTGCATTTGCTGTCCTTTTAAAAGTTTGTTACATCTTAATTTAGAAATTATACATAGTTATAAGGGGTGTTTTTTTAAAACCTGTCTCTGATTTTCCGCTCAGGTTCGCAGCACCGTGGCATCAATGACTTTTGAGCTGTCACCCCGACAGAAAAATCAGAGCCCACGTGAGCGTGCTTGTCACACAACCCTGCCTGATGATAAGGCAAGTTATCACCATTATTCTTTGACCTATTTTTTGGCTTGTAAATGAGTGGGTCTGAATTCCCAGCCAGAGACTGAAGATGTTGTTTATTGATCTATTGTATAGGATTGCCTTGAAAGAGTCAGCATTTGTCTTAGGTGACTCACAGATTGCTCTGATGATGGATGTGTGCTTTGCTTTGCTCTCTGTGTCTCTCTCTTGCTCCCTGTGTACATATGTTTATATGTCCATAAATACATATATAGATAGATAGATATAAAAGAAATGGCTTGCTTTCATGACACACTCTAAATTTAGAGTCTTGATTTCTCTTGAGGGTTGTTTTTTAAAGAATTGCTATTAGTCAAGCAAAAGTTACTGAGGCAGAGCGAAAGAAACTACTGAAAGTATTTGAAATAAAAGACAGTTTATCATTTAGGGCAGTGGGATAAGGGTGCAGAAGAGTGGAAATTCAAGTGCTGAATCATGTGGATATGCTTTAGTTTGTGGTTGGTAAGTTGTTTAATCTATGTGGTGACTCAGTTCCTTGTTTATGACAGGAGGACAAAGCTTAACAGCCTTGTTAATGAACTAAAATCTATGAATCCATATGAAGGAATATGGACTGTGGATGTGAAGGTGATAGTAACTCACTCAGAACTTACCCAGTTTATCCCTCCCAGCCAGACCTTGCTGCTGGATATAATTTTGGATCCTGCCTTAAACAGTGTTCTGTTGAAGAGCTCTTAAAATGTTGGTCTCTGTGGCACCTGTTCAAACTGAAATTAGGTCCTCGTTGGGTTGTGACAGAAGACAATGAAATTAAATTAAAGACATAATCCAAAATGTACAATTTTTGGGCAACACACCAAAGTAGCTGTCCCAGGACCAAATAGGTCTCTCACAGAGATGTGTTTGCCCCAATCAAATACATTAATGAAGGAACACAATTTTTTGAAGGATCAGTTTGGAAGATATTTTGGAAGCACCTGAACCTGCTATACAAATACTGCTCAGCTGCAGGCTACGAATCCTTGAGATCTACTTCCAGAGAGTATCAGGTGCTATTTAATGCAAAATAAGGGTTTTCTTTCAATCTGAAGTTCAATTGCCAGTATTTTCAGATCCCTCTATGCCATCCTTAGTTTCATGAGTCACAAGGATGCACCTTGTACCTGAGTATTAATGGCAACATTTGGTTTATGTTACAAACCTCTCCTCCCACAAGTGTGTGGCGGTGTCGTGGAGAACGCACATTCCCATAATCATTTCATATGTTTTCAGTCTTAAAAGTAAAGTTTATATAATGAAAATACAATATAATTATACACATGGGAGTTCTGGTTTGGAAGAGGTTCAGCAGAATTCTTTGATAGAACAAGCCCCCAGCCACAAAAGCTGCCATGCAGCGATTTGACAGTCAAACATGTATAATCATTTACTCTAAATTAAAGGCATGGTAAGAGCAGCACACTGAAACCCTTTCTGTCACTCTTGGCCAACAAGTGACAAATACTGTAAACCTAACCCAAAATGCATCCTTGAATAAACTTTGAGGAACTTTTTAAAAAGGTGCTTGGGGGTGGTGAGTTATATAAGGAAATGGGAGTGCAAGAGATCTTTTTATACAGGGTTATTTTGTGATACTAACTGAGCTCTCATCAGCCTGGTCCCTTTTTTTTTTCTTTTTTGCTCTGCACCAATTTCTACTACCCAGAAATGGACAACATGAGGGTTGCCAGAGGAAAAAAAAATCATCTCATTAGGCAGAACAGAGATGTCAAAATCTGTGATGTTCAACACCTTCTTGTTTAGGTGAGATTTGCCATTTGCTGTTCCTCCCAACATCTCTCCCCAAAACACATGAACCCTTTTTCACTCCACCAAAGCTGCCCCTTTTGGGCAGAAAGTTCATGGGCAACATCCTCCATGGGTACAGAATTTTGCAGCAGCAGGATGATGCTGATTTACACCAGATATGGATCTGGTTCACAGCATGTCTCAGCCTGAATTCACAAAGCATGGAGTAATGTGAAACAAGGAAGTGACTTTTGTGAAAAGCATTTTGGAAAGGAAAACCAAAAATGATGGATGTACCACTGGGGCAGAGGGAGTGGAGCTCGCCTCAAAGAAGACCTTGTAGAGCTGCCAGCCTTCCCACAAAATGTGCTGCTGCCCTCAGAGAGGAGGGGGAGGTTTCCCCAGGACAAATGCAGCCACACCAAGCACCCTAATAACCACTTTGTAGATATTTTTATGTACCATCACATCAAAACCAGACAGAACTTCCAAAACATTTGAATTTGACCCATCACTGATTAATGGAAGGAGGAGAAGGAGAATGGGTGGGAAGAATAGTCATTGTGAACTGCCATAACACTGGGCAGCAAGCCATGCTATTCAACAAATGAGACAATACATTAAAAAACAAAACTCTGTTTTCAGGGGCTTTCTATATATATCAAGAGCTTGATTCACAGACTGCTGAAGTTAATGGGGATCTTTCCTGTGACTTTAACCAGCTACTGGCCCTGCTGTTGCAAAAGAGGAGTTAATACAACTTGCACTTACTCAGGGTCTCAAGATTAGAAAATTGCAAGGTTGAATCAAAGATCACTAGTTAGTCGCTGATTGAAACTAATTAGTCAGAATGCACACTCACTTTGCCCACCTGTCTGTGGTGAATTTTACAATTGGAGCCATTAGCATGAACCAATAGTGGAGAAAAGATTTAACAAAAGACAGAAAATGCACATGATGACAAGAAAAACAGTTAATAATTTATGTTCCACCTGACATTTAAAGCTCTGCTTTAGACATAATTATTTTCAAATATTGGATACCTTTTTATAGCTTCTTTCTGTTTCTTTCCCTCTGGAAGCAATTAGCTCAATCATATTACAAACCTTATGTCTTCAGCTATGCGAGTGACCGTATTGGACGTGCAGCAGTCCTTTGTGAGGAACAGGATTGTTCATTTCAGTAGGAGTTTGGGATGGGGAGACTAAATCATCCTCTTCCTGATCCAACCACGTGAATGGAAAAGGTGACCTTCCTCCTTTTGCCATGACTTTGTTGAAGGTCCTGCCTCCACCAATCCTCTGGCAGAGAAGGCAGTATGAAACTTTCCAAATTAGCTGTGCAAAGTTACGTTCCCAGTCTAATTAGGGGAAATTAATTTCTCCTGGGGCCTGTAACAAATTTTACCCAAGTTAGCTCATCAAGAAAGACCGAGCTGTGAGGATACCTGGGACATCTCGCTGCTTCCATGGGCAAAGAGGTGCAGCCACCAGGGAAATGGAGAACAATTCCTCATTCCCACTTGAAGGTATTTCCTCCAGGATGTTCTTGGACCAAACTTCTGTAAATACACAAGGCAGTCATTAGATCCTTAGACCTGTTCAGCAAAGCTCTCTTCATCACGCTTAAAGTGTGCACAAAACTCAACAGTTTTCCAAATAATCTTAACCATGCACTTCCATTTTGCCAAGGGCTTCCCTGGTATGGCTGGAATATACTCCACAGTATTGCTCTCTGAATCTGGGAACTCGGAGCTGCAGCTACACTGGTTCCACCAGATCAGCAGGAATACTTGTGGTTTCCTTCACTGATCACTTCCCTTCTCTCTTATATTTGTGACATCTTTAATAGAAAATTAGTATTTAGTGTCACTAAGGGTCAGGACTAAAGACATTTGTGGAGCAGAACTTTGTCAGCGAGCCAGTCACAGCTCAACTGGAATGATATTCTGGTGTTTCTACAGTGCAGGAAATGCTTGTATCACTCTTCCCCTTCCTCTCATATGTAAATGCAAGCATATTTAATATCCTGGACACTTCTATTTGGTAATGTTGGCAGAAAGTGACACTGCTGACCTGAAGTGGTCATTTGACACTGGGAAATCAAATGGCAGCGGCAAATTAAGGTGGCACTAAAGTTACTGTAAATATTATCATTCCTTCAGTGGCAATATGTGCCAGTAAAGAAAAAAAATAATTCTCCTCATCATACTTAATGTAAATATCCCAAGGATTATGTTTGTGCTTCATCCAAGAAATGCCATGTTCAGCAATTTCACCGTAGAAGACAGGAACAATTCACATCTCGTTCAATTCTACACTTATGTACACCTGAAATACCACAGATGTAGATATTGTCACTTTTTATTCTTCGTGGCAAAAATATTTTTCTTTTAGTTTGACTTTTCTGTCTTTCTAAAAGGATTTCTTTCCTCTCCTGTTTGGTTTTTTTTGTTTTTTTGTTTTTTTTTAATTGGAGAAGAAATGTTTAATCTGTTTCATCTCCTTGTTTGGGTGCAGCAGTAGCTCCTAATCCAAAAGCCAGTGCAGAGGTGCTCACTGTATCCAACTGACTTGTTTTCTCTTACTTGGGTAAAGGTCTCAGCATGCACTGAAGTTTAAATACAAACTTCAGCTTAAATTGGGGTACTTTTAAAAGCAAAATCCTAAATTACTGCTGCTAAAAGTTTGGGGGGAAAATATGTAAGGAGAAGCTGAGATAATCGCTAGGAAAAGTAGATCCCTGGAGAAAGGCAAACAACCTGGCTCCCTGTTGACTTTGCCTGGGTCAAAGGGAAAAGTTGAGTCACTGGCTTCTGCTTACATTTTTTCTTTCATCTTTTTGATAGCAGGAATAGGAGTCCAGCTTTCCAAGACTTTCTGTCCGAGTTCCTCCCTTCCCAAGACCAGTCCCTTTCCTCTCTTTTATCTTACGCTGCAGCTTTCAGCTTTGCATGTTGAAGAGGCTTGAGCTGACTCTGTGCAGAGGTGATGGCTGGCTGAAGGAAGAGTGAAATGTCCATTTATAAAAGCACTTTGGCACACGAGTAGGTGAAAGGGTTCCAGCTCGTTGCAGGAAAACAGGCTTTTTCATTCTTCCTGTTTTTCGGTAAGTCCTTGAAATAATCAATTTGATATTTGGAAAATAAAGAGGCACACACATCTCTGTTGCAAGAACTGCCTGCATGGGAATGGTTGCTGCTGGTGAACTTCCTTGGAAGTGTAGCAGTTTCATGATTGTCTTATATAATTTGGCCTTATAATTGCTAACAATGGTCAGGGTTTCCATGCAGGAGGAAATCCTCAAGGCATCAGCAGGACTGCAGCTGAGTGCCTGGTGCCTTCAAACCCAGCACGGCTCCACTGTGACGTTCCAGCAGGATCTCTGTGGCTTTTCCTGGGAAGTTTGCAGGGCTGTTGGATGTGTAACCACTCGTGGAGGTGAGAGAAGCTGCTAATCCTGAGCAACCCCACGCACACCCGCTGCACACCCAGCCAGACTGAACCTCCAGTCCTCAGCCTTCTCCATCTGCTCTGTCGATCCCTTTTGACTTATCTCTTTTTTAAAGGCAGCGATTATGCGCAAATCAAATGAGTCTGCTTCTTTAGGTCCATTAATTATTACATTCCATTTACATTTTCTGTTTACTTTTTCCCTTCTCTATGGAAGCTATTGAAGGTCTGACGATTCAGAATGCTCTGGGAACACTATGTGGCTTTCCTTCTTGTTTGCCCATTGTAACGGAGCTCATTTTTCAGTGGAGGTTTCCCATTATTTCCAGGAAAAATGTGGTCAAACCCATGTACTCCCAAACCTTTTGATCTCCTGAATCCTCTTCATATCCCAGATAAAAAAGTCAGTGATTAAGACAGAGTTCCTAAAAGGACACATAGTCAGGTTTCCCTTTGACCAAAATGGTTTCCCAGTGAATCAAACCTTTCTCAGCTCAGGGGGGGCTCGACAATAGACCCTGAAAAGATGGATAGAGCAATTGTCCTGCTTAGTGATCCACGAAAGGAAAGGGGTCCTTAGTGAAGGGAGACCTACACTAAGTCTGACCTGACACTGCAGGAGTAAGACAATGAAAGGTCAAGGAGACTAACGAGAGGAAAAATGCAGACAATGGGTGCCACAGCCAGCACACAGCTCCTGCCACGCAGACTATGGGGCAGCAGCGTTAACTGCCTCAGACATGTGAAGGGCAACTGAAGCGGAAAGAACTTGAAGTTTCCTTCTTAAGAATTGTGGCCCAGCATCTCCAGGATTTACCCAGGCCTCACAGAGAGGTCAAAGTGATGCAGCTAGGCCTGAGGTGAATGAAAAATAAAGATTATCTAATTGGGGAGGAGAAAAATATAGACATATTTTAGACCGAACAAAAAGGGCAACTCCTTGGCAGTTGGGATCTGCAGCAAGTTCCCAAGGCATTTTGTGGGAGGAACCAGAGAAAGCTTTTGCCTAATTATTTGAAAAAAGCCCAAGCAACTTGATATTGATGTATGTGGGACTTTCAACCATCATATTTTTCTTCTCTATGAACAAAAGATTCGTAGTTTACAGTATCTGGGGCTCAACCGAATTTCCTTCAAGCACCCGGCAATTGTTTCTTTCTGTGTGCGAAAGAATCCTGGTCCTTGTCATCTGTCTGGAGACAAAAGGAGGAATCTCTGTGGCTTCTGCAGGCATCCCTTTCCTCAAAGGCACCTCCATTATCACTTCTTTGTAGCTGGGCCTTGCCCTCCTGAAAGCCCCTTCCTCCTCAGGTCAGACCTAAGCACTGCTTTTGAATGTGTACACCAACAAGACACTCCTTAGTCGACAAATGACGTTTTAAAATCCTCATCAGAGGACTGGGGAAGAGAGTCTACCTCGATTCTATTTGTCATAATAGCTGAATGTTTTTTCCATTCTAAACCACATTTTTCATCTCTTCAGTGACCAGATCTTTCGACAGCGGACATGAGCACTGAGGTTTGACAGAGCAATCATTTCTGTGGCAGGAACTGACAGGTGGAATAGACATTTTCTTATCCATAAAAGCAAAATAAAGCAGCATTTTAATATTCAGCAGGTTCAGATGAGACAACTTTGGAACCTTGCACAAAAATTGCACTTTCCCAACACTGCTAAAATCATGTGTAGGTGTGGAGAAAAGGATTTGGGGTGGTAGTGTTGGTTAGAGGATGGCACATGGAAGTTACACAGCACACCTGGGTTTTATTCCCAGGCCAGTTGCTGGCTTGTTGTGTGATCCCAGACGAAGCCCCAGAGCTCCTTCTGCCTCATCTTCCCTGCCTGGAAATTAAACCCAGTTTCTCAAGGAACTTTTTGGATCTTGGGTTAGAGGTACAGCAGATTATTACTTTCACCTATGCGTTCTGTTGGTTCCATGATCAAAGAAAGCGAAAATTTAAGAAGCATGTGTTGGGTTGAGGAATGGTGTGAATTTCAACCAGCATTAGGCAACTAATGGAAATTACAATGGAAGAGTAAAATACTTTCCCTTCTTCTGAGATGGCGGCTGAATCAAACCCAAATTCTTTTAAAAGCCATCTCAATTGGAAACTATTAAGTAATTTCTTTGGAGAGTGGAGAAGGGGGTAGACAATATTCCTCCTACAATTACTGAGCCTTCTATAAACGAAATGATCTCTTTGCATTCCAGTAATGACCCCAGCCTTGGATG